>NC_035448.2:131488780-132104490 GCF_002127325.2 Helianthus annuus | reverse complement strand
GTGTTATCCTTATATCTCGCGGTATCCTCAAAAGCAGTAAGTGCTGTCCTTGTTAAGGATCACGAAGGTACACAACACCCTGTTTACTATGTAAGTAAGAGTTTGCTTGATGCTGAGTCCAGGTATTCTCATTTGGAAAAACTTATTCTTGCTTTAATCATGGCATCCACTAAATTAAGACATTATTTTGAAACTCATGCCATTATTGTTAAAACTAATTTTCTAATTAAGAATGTTCTCAGGAAACTTGAAATGTCAGGAAGGATGGCTAAGTGGGCTGTGAAGCTCAGTGCTTATGATATAAGATATGAGCCTAGGACAGCCATTAAATCCCAAGCCTTAGCTGACTTTGTGGCAGATTTCAGTAGTGACTTGCAAAGGGAAGCCGAGTTAGAAGTCCAACAGCTAGAGGAAACTAAGGATCATTGGATACTCTATACTGATGGATCCTCTAATGTCAAAGGAACAGGGCTTGGAATACTACTAAAATCGCCACAGGGGGACATAATACCCCACTCTATAGCTTGTGAGTTCCAAACTACTAACAATGAGGCTGAATATGAAGCCTTGATAGCTGGTTTGCAAATTGCCAAACATATGAGGATCAGGTATCTTGAGGTACATGTAGATTCATTATTAATCACCAATCACTTCAATCGATCCTATGCTGTTAAAGGTGAAAAGCTAACCAAATATTTGGAGATAGTCAAAGAATTGGCACTCTCTTTTGTTTCCTTTAGTTTGACACAGGTACCAAGGGAGGAAAATACAGAAGCTGATGCATTGGCTAATCTAGGATCATCTTTGAAGATCCCGGAGGATATAAGTATCCCCATTATCCACATCCTGACCCCTGCTATCGAGGATCATGCGGCTATGGAGATAGGAGAGGATTCGGCAATCATCCCTAGTGATGACACTCAATCTCATTCAGGATCATAGATCCTCCCAATCATGAGATATATACAACATGGAGAGATTTCTACAGGAGAAAACCCTAGGGCTTTCAAAATTAAGGTATCCCAGTTCACAATATTAAATAATATGTTGTATAAACGATCTCTTGCAGGACCATACTTAAGATGCATTGAGGATCCTGAAATTCAAGAAGTGTTAAAAGACTTCCATGAAGGAGATTGTGGAAATCACACTGGGGGCAGGGCATTATTCTCAAGGATCCTGAGGACAGGGTACTATTGGCCAACTATGAAGAGAGATGCTATGGAATATGCCAAGAAATGTGATCCTTGTCAGAGACACAGTAATATCCTTCATCAACCGGCTGAATTCTTGCATCCTATATCCTCCTCTTGGCCATTTATGAGATGGGGAATGGATATAGTTGGTAAGCTTCCTAAGGCACCTGGTGGAAAAGTGTTCATGCTTGCTATGACTGATTACTTCTCCAAGTGGATAGAGGCTGAAGCCTTTGCCCAAGTCAGAGAAAAGGAAGTTATATCCTTCATTAAAAGAAACATTATTACTAGATTTGGTATTCCTTCTGAAATTATATGTGATAATGGTTCCCAATTTATTGGGAGTAGAACTACTAACTTTTGTGACAGCTAGGGGATTAAGATGATAACATCAACACCAGTCCACCCACAAGCTAATGGTCAGACAGAATCATCCAACAAGATCATTATCAACAACTTGAAAAAGAAGCTTGGTCCAAGAAGGGAAAATGGGCAGAAGAACTACCTTATGTGCTTTGGGCTGATAGAACAACCCCCAAGAATGCTACTGGTCAAACTCCATTTTCTTTGGTATTTGGGGCAGAATCAGTGGTCCCTACAGAAATGGTGGTTCCAACTACAAGAACAAGCATTCATGATCCTGACGAAAATGATGAGAACTTAGTTCAAGACCTGGATACTATAGAAGAAATCAGGGATTTGGCTAGGATAAGGATGGCCAGTTATCAGCAGAGGATGGCTGGAGCCTACAACAAAAATGTCAGGATCAGGAAGTTCCAAGTTGGTGATATGGTACTAAGGAAAGCATTTCAGAATACCACCAATCCTGTTGATGGAAAGTTGGCACCAAAGTGGGAAGGTCCTTACTTGATTGAAGCTGAGGCAGGAAAAGGGGCATATCGATTGCTAACAATGGAAGGTGATTTGCTACCAAGAGGCTGGAATGTTGTCCACTTGAAGAAATATTTCATGTGATTAGGATCCTCACAGAACAGATGATCCTCACATAAAAAGTATCCTTGAAGGATCCCTACAGAAAAGATGATCCTCACTTTGGTAACATTCTAATCTCAAACTATTTCATTATTTTATTTTCTCATATAAGGATAGGGGTCCTGCATCCTTTATCCTCCTTTCACTTGATTCTGAGTTTTGAAGGTTCAGGTATCCTTAACAAAGGATTGATTATCCACAGAAGCATCCAGTTGTTTGGGCTTGACCCCAGTTTCGCCAGTAGCGCACGATGATCCTGGTACAGTTCATGGCAATGGGACCAGTACTCGCTTTAGGGGCTGACAATTTCATTGTACTGGCTGTACCCAGGATCCTACGTATAATGGTAGACGTACCATATATCCATTCCTAAGGTTTCTAACGTTTTCACGTTAGCTAAGGTTTTGGAATTTTCATGTCACTAAGTTTGGATAGTCGCCAGTAAGGGCCATACTCCAGTTTAGACACGATCCTTGGGCTTGTCCCCAGTTATCCTTGGGCTTGTCCCCAGTTATCCTTTGGGCTTGTCCCCAGTCACTAACTTATCTTTTACGTTGGCTTAGTCCCAAGTTGTATTCTATTTCAGGTTTTCGAAGTTAAACAACTAAGGATCCTTGGTCCTTACTTCCTACTAAGGTTTGTCTTATGGTTATTCTGATTATAATACTAAAGACTAGGATCCTAACTTGGATTCTCAGGTATGATCCTTAACTATTTTGATTTTATTCATTATTCATTTGATTAACCCTTATATTTTGGCAATTGAACTTATGATCCTTAAAATATACCACTTTTGGAATCTTTCAACTATAGGATATTTGATCCTGGATCATATCCTAAAATTTTAAATCTAATTTGTTTAACTTTTCTTATTCAGACAAGTGTAACAATTGAAAATTTAAAGGATATACAAGGATAACAACACGGGAAATAGCCAAAAAGTTAAAAGTTTTATTTATTAACAAAATGTTCAACCCCTTAATGTTGTCAAAATTGCCAACCCACACTTCTACCAGCAAAACGTGGCCCGTCCACATGGGTTGGCAAAGGGTGTCCATTGTTCATGCAGTCTTAGCAGTGCAGTAAAATAAAAGGCGACAGGATAACAAGTGGCTTCATCCCCCAAACAGAGGATCCCTCCACCACCTATTATCCTACCTATTGTTCAAAGGATCATAGATCCTTAACCCTAAAAACTATTGTTCAAAGTACGGACCAACCATTGTCTAACGAAAACATCATAACCAAAAACCACTACCAAACTTAAAAAATGGGCTCCGACTATGTCTAGAAGTGTCCATCATCGCCCATCCTTGCAGCTTACACCTTCGCTGCATCATCTTCAGCCGCTCCACTAGCTTCTCCACCATGATCCTTTCCACTGCCTCCAGCCTCGATTGCTAAAACCTCCTCAGCCTCCTCTTTGTCATCCAGCTCAGCCAGCCTCGCCTTCCAGCCCTCAACATCCCAGTTGCTTCTGTCGAAGTCAGGATCCTGAGCTTCCTGGGCCATCTTCAGTTTAGTCTTGTACATAGCAATGGCAGCGGAGACCTTGGCACCTTCCATGAGCTCATGCTTCTCATAGTCAGTGTTGATCAGGACTTTAGTTGTCTGGGTCTTGGCGTCTTGGAGGGCTTTTTCGAGATCAGCAATCTTGTGATCCTTGAGCACCGCAACTTGTTGAAGGTCTGCATACTTCTTGTCCAGCTCTTCAACGCTCCCAACGTAGTCTTCGATCTCAGCGAATTTCTGCAAAAAAAGATAGAGCACAGTTCAAGATCATGTGATCCTCAAGTAAGCAGGATATATAGGCAGGGTCAGTGATCCTTACATCATTGCAGATCCTCAACCTCAGAGGTTTTTCTTTTCTTGCCACCCCTTCCTTTAGTGGGTGCCTTGGGGATCGAAGCAGTTGGACTGGCAGGAAGCTTCTTCCTCGAGGATCGCACAGTGTCTAGGTCAGTGACACTGAATTTGGAGGCAGATTTTGAAGATTTTCCGGCACCTACACATTCAAAACAGATAAGTATCCTTATTTTATCTTACTTTTATCATTTAATCACACATAAACACAGATACTTACTTGACATGGTGACTGAGCCTGAGGATACCTCTTGTGAATCCTGGGTGTTTGCTTTGAATGATCTTACTGCAGGGTCAAGTCTTTGGAAAGCAAGAAGCCTTTCTCTTGTTGCAGGTGTTTTGAACAGATGAGAGACATAAATAGCTGCACAAAAGAATGGAAACATGTTAGTGATCCTGGTCAGAAGCAAGTTTTCATCTAGTGATCCTTCTAAGGATCCTCTATCCTACCATGAGTGGTCCACTTTCTAGGCAGATCCTTTCCATCAAGAATGGAATCCCTTCTGACGAAGAAGAGTCTCCGTTTCCAGTTGGTGTCGTTTTTGGTAGCTTTAAAGATGGGATGTTCTTCACCCGGCTTGTGTTTGAGAAGATACCGGTGAGATCCATGGCTGACAAGGTCATACATTTCAGAAAGCTCCGACATTCCTAGATCGATACCATGTTGCTCAATGATCCTCTCAAGGGTGATCAAAACCCTCCAGACCATGGGCATCGCTTGGATGAAAGAAATGCCGGTAAGAGAGAAAAAGGATTGGGTAAAGGCCGGAAAAGAATAGGTGTATCCTATGGTGAATGGGGTGACAGGAAAGGTAATCCAGGTTTCAGAAGCACAGTCACTTAAAACGGTGGGATCAAACGGTTTGAAAATGGTGTTCGCCGGAAAACAATGGCGAATTCTATCAATTTGTGGATCGGTGAAGCAACAGCGTTCTTTTGCGGAATCTTTGATGATCCCTTGGCTCTTCAAGGGGATGTTCTTCTTGTGATCCTTGCTCGGTGAGGATCGGAGCATCATTTTTGTTGTGATGATGGTGAAGAAAGAAAAACAGAACAAGAAGATGAAAAGAGAAAGGAGAGAGGAGTACCTGAATAAGTCTTCTGATGAGGATTTAAAGAGGAAACACTCGAATTTAAATGCCCTCTAGCTCTTATCTCTAACTGCCATTTATAATGATGATTTTGCAGGATAGTCACCTCAGTGACGTCAGGATCTCAACGGCTAGTCCGCATATAACGGCTAGTTTGGTGGATGATTCGTTGTGGATAAGGACGACAAAATATAACTCATTATTTACAATATTACTCCTTATATTTTGGGGGCAATTGTTAGGGGTAGATTCACCTATGATCAGTGATCCTCATTTACTGATTGGATCTGGTGATCCTTGTTTCTGCTTCAGATAGTGATCCTCAGGAGGGTTGCAGGATCAGGATCATGGATCATGGTAAGGATCCTTATTCTAACGATTGTCTACTTTGAATATGTTGTTGTTTTGCAGGAGCACAAGCTTGGACTTGGTCTTTGCGAGATTCCTGGAGCATATTCGTTATTTCTTCCGCACGTGCTTGACCAATATGAACGTTGTGGAGTTCGTGGGGGACTTGCATGAAATGCGGATAGTTAGTTAGCTTAGATATTTTCCATTTTTAAGGGGATAGCGAGCTAATTTTAGAACACTTGGTTATTCTTAGCTTAACACACACACTCGTAACTGCTCTCACCAGCTCTTGACAATTCACTTGGCGATTACATATTTTTTGTGCACTTTACACTATAGTGATCCTTATAACTAGCTCGCTATCATCCGAAGTTGTAACAAATTTATTGTTTAATTTGAGTTGGTGATCGGTAGTTTCCATCACCCGAGGTTTTTTATGCCAGAGATCTTCTAAATATCAAGGGCTTTTTCCTCGTATAAATCTCTGTGTCACTTGTTCATTACAATATAAAGTGATCCTTCATATCGTTCAATAGTTCAAGCATCATTCCCCATAACAAAGAGTTTGGTTGCATTATCATTGCTTGATTTTTTGACCAAAACAATCACGATGGTCTTGTTATCACCCTTTTTATTTCTAACCATTTTGTTCGCAGGATCCTTATAGACGGAGGAAGCTCTGTGAATATCATCCAACTTGATGTCCTTAAGAAGATGAATATTCCTGAATCCGATATTATACCAAGATCCTCAGTGCTTGTGGGATTCAGTGGCGAGACTAAGAATACTCTGGGGGACATCAAACTCCCGATCTATATCGAAGGGCTACATTCTTACCAAAAATTTTGTGTTATTGATTGTTTATCTTGTTGTAACGTTATCCTTGGCAGGCCTTGGATACACGACATGAAGGCAGTCCCATCCACTTATCATCAATGTGTGAAGCTTCCTAGCCCATGGGGGGTGGTGAAAATTGACAGTGATCAGCAGGAGGCTAAGAATTGCTACACGTCATCAATGAAACCAGCCTCAAAGTCAAGGGAACAATAGCAATCAAAGCATCCTCCGAGAGATGTCTTGGAGGCAAGAGAGCAGGATGTAGCAGAAATCCTTATGGATCCTCATTGTTTTGGTTAAAAATCTAATGAGGATAATGCAACCAAACTCTTAGTTACGGGGAATGATGCTTGAAATGAAGAACAATAATAAGGATCACTTCGATGTAAATTGCACAAATAACACAAGGATTTATACGAGGAAAAAGCCCTTGATCAATGAATGATCTCCGGCATAAAAAACCTCGGGTGATGGAAACTACCGATCACCAAGCTCAAATAAATCAATAAAAGTTTACAACTTCGGATAGTGACGAGCTAAGTACAAGGATCACTATGGTTAATCGTGTAAAAGTGTGAGAATTGTTAAGTGTTTGTTGAGAGCTTTGAGACTGCAATTGTACGAGAGTGTGTGTGTAACTGAAAATGGCTAAGTGTTCTAATTTTAGCTCGTCACCCCTTTAAAAATGAAAGCTAACTAAGCTAACTAATTGTCTGACTTTTGTGCCATGCTCCCACGTTCTCCACAACATCCATTTCTATTCAAATGTGTGCGAAATACCCGTGGAATATTCCATAGTAACGTTGCCAAGACCAAGTCAAGCTCAATACTCCTGCAAAATGTTAGGGCTGGATTTTTATGATATATGATCCTTACATGTGATCCTAACCAGTGATCCTTGTTTCTTTAGCAGATAGTGATCCTCAGCAGGACTTCAGGATCAGGATCATGGACCATTATAGGATCCTCATGCTAACAGTTACCTTCATTGAATTAAATGATATTTTGCAGGAACATCTAGCAGGATCCGCTCTTAGCATCACGATCAAGGGACGCGTCTTTACAATTATAGCATGTGCTTAATCGGAGATGGACGTTGCAAAGGATATGGAAACTTGGCATGATTTAAGGGCGACAATTTAGGCTAGATTTACTTTTATTTCTAAAGGGGTAATGAGCTGATTATTAGTCTTTTTACCTAAAATAGGTCACCTACACTTGTATATATAACACTCTTCCCCATTCGGAAAGGGAGACAACACAATTCTCACACGCTTAGACACTCGAAACTATAGAGATCCTTGTACTCAGCTCATTATCATCCGAATTTGTAACCATTTTTCTTATATTGAAGTTTGGTGATCGGTAGTTGCCATCACCCGAGGTTTTTTATGCCGGAGATCATACATTGATCAAGGGCTTTTTCCTCGTATAAATCATTGTGTCTTTGCATATTTCATACTGAAGTGATCCTTTACTTTTTCAATAAACCAAGCATCATACCCCGTTTACATAGAGTTTGGTTGCATTATCCTTGTGTGATTTTTGACCAAAACAGTTTGGCGCCCACCGTGGGGCAATTGGTGCTTCATTCATAAGAAAACCTTTTGATCGAAATCATTTCAAAGAATTACATGGCTTCATCATTGAAGAATACGTCCTCGGCGATGTCTGCAGTCACCTCGTCCCAGAACACTCTGCCTCCACCACCGGCAGGATCCCAGAAGAATGCTGAGAAGAGGCCAACTCCTACTAACTCTAAACCTCCATCTTCTTCTGCTATGAATTCTTATACTCCCAGTACTAGTGACGTATTTACTTTGATTTTGCAGATGAAGGATCGTATGCAGCGGCAGGATGAAACTAATGAAAGGATCCTCAGGGAAATTGGAGATCTCAAAAGACAAAAGAAAGCGGCAGAGGATCATTCCCCACTGATGCCCAAATCCTTGAGCTTTGATACTCCAATGATCACTTCTCAGCCATCGGGAGTCCCAGACGTGCAACTTATGGGAGAATAAAGAGGATTGCACCTCGGATCGGCAGCAATGACTCAGGCATCAGGCTCACACTTTCAGCCGGCAGGATCCTATCCCCAGCATATGGGATCCTTCATGAATTCAGGAGCCTATCCAGGAGCGCAGCAGTTTCAAGGATCCCACTTTGTTCCAGGATCATCCCAGGGTCAAGGATCCTCCTTTGTTCCAGGATCATCCCAGGTTCAAGGATCCTCCTTCGTTCCAGGATCAACCCAGATACCAGGATCCTTCCAGATGCCAGGATCCCTAAAAAGTTTGCAAACTGGAAGTCTAGATGTCCATCAAGGGGACTTCATTCCAATGCAGACCATTGCTTCCACTGGTCCCTCCGTTATCCCAGAATCCCAGCAATATGGATTCACACCCAATGTTCCTAACTTGAACTCAATGGGAGGTAACACTTTAAATAATTATCTTACCACTAACCATGGATTCATGCAGGATACAGGTGTCAATCATGCTATGGCCAGGGAGTTGCAGAAGCTAAAAGATATGATCTCAAGTGTTCCAGGGGTAGTCAAGCCTATCCCGGAGATTGCAGATGGAAGCCATAAGGTGTCTCATTTTGCACCACCAATTTGTGATGCAGAGGTACCCAAAAGGTTCCATATCCCTACTATGAAGCTGTATGATGGTACAACGGATCCTGAGGAGCACATAGCACAATACAGGGAGAGGATGGAGATCAATCCAATCCCGGAAAAGTTAAAGGAAGCATGCCTATGTAAAGGATTTGGATCCACTCTTACTGGATCAGCTCTTAAATGGCTGCTGTTAGGGCTGGATTTTTATTATAGGTGATCCTTACACGTGATCCTAACCAGTGATCCTTGTTTCTTTGGCAGACAGTGATCCTCAGCCGGACTTCAGGATCAGGATCATTGGGACATTATAGGATCCTCATACTAACGATCATCTTCGCTTAATGCAATGTTATTTTCGCAGGAATACCTAGCAGGATACGCTCTAAGCATCATGATCAAGGGACGCGTCTTCACAATTATGGCAAGAGCTTAATCGGAGATAGACGTTGCACAGGATATGGAAACATGGCTTGATTCATGGGCAGCAATTTAGGCTAGATTGTCTTTTATTTCTAAAGGGGTAATGAGCTGATAATTAGTCCTTTTACCTAAAATAGGTCACCTACACTTGTATAAATACCACTCTCCATCATTTGGAAGAGGACAGACGATATACAACACAACTCTCACACACTTAGACACCAGAAGCAATAGTGATCCTTGTACTCAGCTCATTATCATCCAAAGTTGTAACCATTTTGTTCTTATATTGAAGTTTGGTGATCGGTAGTTGCCATCACCCGAGGTTTTTTATGCCGGAGATCATATACTGATCAAGGGCTTTTTCCTCGTATAAATCATTGTGTCTTTGCATCTCTATCACGAAAGTGATCCTTTACTTTTATAATTAACCAAGCATCATACCCCAATTACATAAAGTTTGGTTACATTATCCTTGTGTGATTTTTGACCAAAACAGTTTGGCGCCCACCGTGGGGCAATTGGTGCTTCATTCATAAGAAAATCTTTTGTTCGAAATCATTTCAAAGAGTTACATGGCTTCATCATTGAAGAACACGTCCACGGCGATGTCTGCAATCACCTCATCACAAACCACTTTGCCTCCTCCACCGGCAGGATCTCAGAAAAATACTGAGAAGAGATCAACTCCTACTTTCTCTAAACCTCTATCTTCTTCTGCTATGAATTCTTCTATTCCCAGTACTAGTGATGTATTTGCTTTAATTTTGCAGATGAAGGATCGTATGCAGCGGCAGGATGAGACTAATGACAGGATCCTCAGGGAAATTGGAGACCTCAAAAGACAAAAGAAAGCGGCAGAGGATCATTCCCCACTGATGCCCAAATCCTTGAGCTTCGATACTCCAATGATCACTTCCCAGCCATCAGGTATCCCGGACGTGCAAATCATAGGGGAGTTAAGAGGATCACATCTCAAGTCGGCAGCAATGACTCAGACATCAGGCTCACATTTTCAGCCAGTAGGATCCTATCCTCAGTACATGGGATCCTTCATGAATTCAGGAGCCTATCCGGGGGCACAGCAGTTTCAAGGATCCCACTTTATTCCAGGATCATCCCAGGGTCAAGGATACTCCTTCGTTCCAGGATCATCCCAGGTTCAAGGATCCTCCTTCGTTCCAGGATCATCCCAGATACCAGGATCCTTCCAAATACCAGGATCCTTCCAGATGCCAGGATCCCTGAAAAGTTTGCAAACAGGAAGTCTAGATGTCCATCAAGGGGACTTCATTCCAATGCAGACCATTGCTTCCACTGGTCCCCCTGTTATCCCTGAATCCCAGCAATACGGATTCACTAACTTGAACTCAATGGGAGGTAACACTTTAAATAATCATCTTACTACTAACCATGGATTCATGCAGGATACAGGTGTCAATCATGCTATGGCCAGGGAATTGCAGAAGCTAAAAGATATGATCTCAAGTGTTCCAGGGGTAGTCAAGCCTATCCCAGAGATTGCAGATGGGAGCCACAAAGTATCTCGCTTTGCACCACCAATTTGTGATGCAGAGGTACCCAAAAGGTTCCATATCCCTACCATGAAGCTGTATGATGGCACAACGGATCCAGAGGAGCATATAGCACAATACAGGGAGAGGATGGAGATCAATCCTATCCCAGAAAAGTTGAAGGAAGCATGCCTATGTAAAGGATTTGGATCTACTCTTACTGGATCAGCTCTTAAGTGGCTGCTAAGTCTTCCCCCTACTCTATCACTTCATTTGCTAATTTAGTTAATTTATTCAATA
Source organism: Helianthus annuus (assembly GCF_002127325.2). Lineage (NCBI taxonomy): Eukaryota > Viridiplantae > Streptophyta > Magnoliopsida > Asterales > Asteraceae > Helianthus > Helianthus annuus. The sequence goes on along the minus strand of NC_035448.2, from coordinate 132,093,302 downwards.
ACCAATTCTCTTGTAGCAGAAAATTTGAAAAATTAACTAGTGATTTGTACAGGATAACTCAAAGTCATAATGAATCACTAAGGGATTATATAACTAAATTTAGTAAAGAATCCTTGGACATTCCCAACTTGGATATGGCTACGGCTGTTGAAGCCTTCAAGATGGGACTGCTTAAGGATTCATTATTCTATGATGATCTTGTTATGACACCATGCAGGAATCTAGATGAAGTAAGAACTCGAGCACTCAGGTTCATCCGGCTAGAGGATGACAAGAGGATCCAGGAGAGACAAGTAGGATCCTCAAAACAGGAGAAGCAAGGATCCTCTTTCAAGAACAACAAATTCAAATCCTACCATAGAAATGAGAACAAGAATGTGCATGCTGTTGACCAAGAAGAGGATGATGAAGATTATCCTCCAATCTCATAATACTGTTTTTCCGTTGATAATCATGAACTGATCCTTGCAATGCAGAATCTAGGTGAAAAGGCTAGATGGCCCAGGAAGAACGATAAACCATCCGGGACTAAAGACAAGTCCAAATGGTGTGCATACCATGAGGATTTCGGGCAATTAACTGAAGATTGCATAGCCTTAAGAAAAGAAATTGGATACCTGCTAAGCAAGGGGCATCTAAAAGAATTGTTGGGGAGAAAAAAAGCAAAGGACCCAGGATCCTGAAAGGATCCCCGAAAAAGCTCCAGCACCTCCGGCAAATGCACAAGTGATCAACTTTATATCCGGAGGATCAGACATCTGTGGTACATCCTTCTCGGCGGCCAAAAGACATGCAAAAGAATCAAAAATGGACAATGGTGAAAGGCCAATTAGAACATCAAGTGTCTCAGAAGGGAAGATGATAACATTTGATGAGGATGATCGCATTAACATTCAGGATCCTCACCATGATAGTTTAGTTATCACTCTCTTTATCTCTAACCATTTTGTCCGCAGGATCCTTATTGATGGCGGGAGCTCAGTGAACATTATCCAGCTGGATGTCCTGAAGAAGATGGGAATCCCAGAATCAGACATCACACGAAGATCCTCCGTGCTTGTAGGATTCAGTGGGGAAACGAAGAAAACTCTGGGGGACATCAAACTCCCAATCTACGTGGAATGATTACATAATTATCAAAAATTTTGTGTCATTGACTGTTTATCTTGTTGCAACGTTATCCTTGGCAGGCCTTGGATACATGATATGAAAGCAGTCCCATCTACCTACCATCAATGTGTGAAGCTCCCTAGCCCATGGGGAATAATCAAGATCGATAGTGATCAGCAGGAGGCTAAGGATTGTTATACCTCATCTATGAAGCCAACCTCGAAGCCAAGGGAGCAATAGCAATTACAGTATCCTCCAAGGAATGTCTTGGAGGCAAGGGAACAAGATGTGGATGAAATCCTCTTGGATCCTAGTGATCCTGAATCAAAAATCTATATCGGATCAGGGATCCTTGGCAAGATGAAAGAAGACATGATATCCTTCATCAAAAGAAGAAAATCTACCTTTGCTTGGAAACATGAAGATATGACAGGTATATCTAAGGATATTATTACTCACAAACTTGGCATTGACAGGTCTATCAAACCAATCCATCAAAAAAGGAGGAAGTTTGCACCAGAAAGGAATGCCATTATCCAAGAAGAAGTAGAGAGACTACTTCGAGCAGGTATGATCAGAGAGGTAAAGTATCCAAAATGGTTAGCCAATGTGGTTGTTGTCCAAAAGAAAAATGGAAAGTGGAGGGTATGTGTCGATTTCACTGATCTGAATAAGGCATGTCCCAAGGATCCTTTCCCATTACCCCACATTGACTGCATGGTGGATGCAACGGCGGGGCATGAATTGTTGACCCTTATGGATGCATCATCTGGATTCCAACAAATTCAGATGGAACCATCTGACCAAGAGGATACAGCCTTTATGACCCCAACCGGTTTATATTGTTATATTGCCATGCCTGTTGGACTAAGAAATGCAGGTGCAACATATCAAAGGCTGGTGAATATGATGTTCAAAGATCAAATTGGAAAAACTATGGAAGTGTACATAGATGACATGGTGGTCAAGTCAAAGAAAGCTGAGGATCACCTAAGGGATTTGGAAGAAGCATTCGATATCCTTGATAGTTACAACATGAAACTTAATCCTTCGAAATGCCATTTTGGTGTTAAGGCAGGAAAGTTCTTAGGATACATGGTAACCCAGAGGGGCATTGAAGCAAGTCCGGAACAAATCAAAGCATTAATAAATATCAAATCTCCTGCCAATGCCAAGGATGTTCAAAGACTGACAGGCAGGATAGCAGCTTTGAACAGGTTCATATCGAAATCCTCAGAAAAATGCAAAGAATTCTACGATATCCTAAGGAAGAATAAGAAGTTCGAATGGACTGAGAAGCATGAAGACGCTTTACAAGCCCTCAAAGAATATATGTCCTCAGCACCAGCATTAGCTAAACCGGAAAAAGGAGATGTGTTATCCTTATACCTGGCGGTATCCTCAACCGCTGTAAGTGCTGTCCTTGTCAAGGATCATGAAGGTACACAATATCCTATCTACTATGTAAGTAAAAGTTTACTTGATGCCGAATCCAGGTACTCACACCTCGAAAAACTTATTCTTGCATTAATCATGGCATCCACTAAGTTAAGGCATTATTTTGAAACCCATACTATTGTTGTTAAAACTAATTTTCCAATTAAGAATGTCCTCAGGAAACCGGAGATGTCAGGGAGAATGGCTAAGTGGGCAGTGAAGCTTAGTGCCCATGATATAAGATATGAACCAAGAACAGCCATTAAATCACAAGCCTTAGCCGACTTTGTGGCTGATTTCAGTAGTGATCTACAAAAAGAAGAAGAATTGGAGGTCCAGCAGCTGGATGAAACCAAGGATCCTTGGATATTACACACTGACGGATCCTCAAATGTCAAGGGCACAGGGCTCGGGATCCTACTAAAATCGCCACAGGGGGACATAATACCCCACTCCATAGCCTGTGAGTTCCAAGCAACTAACAATGAGGCTGAGTATGAAGCCTTGATTGCTGGCTTGCAAATTGCTAAGGATATGGGGGTAAAATATCTTAAAGTATATGTAGACTCATTATTGATCACCAATCATTTTAACGGATCCTATGCTGTTAAAGGTGAAAAACTAACCAAATATTTAGAGATAGTCAAAAAATTGGCACTCTCTTTTGTTTCTTTCAACTTAACACAGGTACCAAGGGAGGATAACACGGAAGCTGATGCATTGGCCAACTTAGGCTCATCCTTAAAAATTCCAGAAGACATAAGTATCCCTATCATCCACATCCTGGCTCCTGCTTTTGAAAGTCAAGTGGCCATGGAAATAGAAAAGGATACTGCAGTAATCCCTAGTGAAGAAGCTCAATCTTATGCAGGATCATGGGTCTCACCAATCAGGAAATACTTGCAAAACGGAGAGATTCCAATGGGAGAAAATCCTAGAGCCTTCCGGATCAAGGTATCTCAATTTACAATCTTAAATGATGTATTATATAAGCGATCTCTTGCAGGTCCATATTTGAGATGTATCGAGGATCCTGAAATTGAAGAAGTATTGAAAGATTTCCACGAAGGAGATTGTGGAAACCACACTGGGGGCAGAGCATTGTTCTCAAGGATCCTTAGAACAGGATACTACTGGCCAACCATGAAAAGGGATGCTGTAGAGTATGCTAAGAAGTGTGATCCTTGCCAAAGACATAGCAATATCCTCCATCAGCCAGCTGAATTTTTACACCCAATACCATCCTCTTGGCCATTCATGAGATGGGGAATGGATATAGTTGGCAAGCTTCCTAAAGCACCTGGTGGAAAAGTATTTATGCTTGCCATGACTGACTATTTTTCCAAGTGGATAGAAGCTGAAGCCTTTGCTCAAGTTAGGGAAAAGGAAGTCATATCCTTCATCAAAAGAAATATTATAACTAGATTTGGCATTCCCTCTGAAATTGTATGTGATAATGGCTCCCAATTCATTGGAAGCAGAACCACTAACTTTTGTGACAGCTGGGGAATCAAGATGATAACATCAACACCAGTTCATCCACAAGCCAATGGTCAAGCAGAATCATCCAACAAGATCATCATCAACAATCTGAAGAAGAAGCTAGGATCCAAGAAGGCGAAATGGGCAGAGGAGTTACCTTATGTGCTATGGGCTGATAGAACAACTCCCAAGAATGCCACTGGTCAAACACCTTTCTCTTTAGTATTTGGGGCAGAAGCAGTGATCCCAACAGAGATGGTGATCCCAACTACTAGGACAAGTGCTCGTGATCCTGAAGAAAATGCTGCAATCCTGGCTCAGGATTTGGATACTATTGAGGAAATCAGGGATCTGGCTAGGATAAGGATGGCTAGCTACCAACAAAGGATGGCTGGTGCCTACAACAAAAATGTTAGGATAAGGAAGTTCCAAGTCGGAGATATGGTGTTGAGAAAAACATTCCAAAACACTATTAATCCTGCTGACGGGAAGTTAGCACCAAAATGGGAAGGCCCTTACTTAATTGAAGCTGAAGCAGGAAAGGGGGCATACAGATTGCTAACTATGGAAGGAAACTTGTTACCAAGAGCCTGGAATGCTGTTCACTTAAAGAGATACTTTATGTGAACATAATCCCTCAAGCATGTGATCCTCACACTGAAGTATCCTCGAAGGATCCCGATGATGTCAGTGATCCTTACTCTGGTAATGTCCTTATCTTAAAACATTTACATTTCCTTACTTTTTACCAAAGGATAAGGATCATGTATCCTTCATCCTCTACTCACGAAACATTTGAGTTATGATAGTTCAGGTATCTTCAGCACACCGTCAAAGATCTTCAAAAGCACCGCAGATCCTTGGGTCCAACCCCAGTTATCCTTGGGATTATCCCCAGTTTCCGCCAGCAGCGCACGATGATCCTGATATAGTTCACGTCTTTGGGACCAGTACCCACTTCCGGGGCTGACAACCTCATCGTACTGGCTATACCCAGGATCCTCCGTATAATGGTAGACGTACCATACATCCGTTCCTAAGGTTTCTAACGTTTTCACGTTAGCTAAGGTTTTGACATTTTCATGTCACTAAGTTTGGATAGTCGCCAGTAAGGGCCATACTCCAGTTTACATACGATCCTTTGGGCTTGTCCCCAGTGATCCTCCGGGATCATCCCCAGTTATCCTTTGGGCTTGTCCCCAGTGATCCTCCGGGATCATTCTCGGTTATCCTTTGGGCATATCCCCAGTTGCTAATTTATCTCTTACATTGGCTTAGTCCCAAGTTATGTTCCGTTTTTTCAGGTTTTCGAAGTTAAACAATTAAGGATCCTTAATCCTTAATATCCATTAAAAGTTTTACTTATGGTTATCCCGATTGAAGGTTAGGATCCTAACTTGGGTCCTCAGGTATGATCCTTGACTATTTTGATTATACTCATTATCCTAACCGACCCTTATACTTTGGCAACCAAACCTATGATCCTTGAACTAAAGTACTTTGAAAATTTTCAATATCAGGATATTTGATCTGGGATCATATCCTAAATTTGGATAACATATTTTCAACTCTTAAAACAAATATACTACAAAAACAACTAAGAAACAAGAAGATAAGGATAACAACACGAGATAAGCCAGAAAAGTTAAAGTTATATTATTAAACAAAAGGATCATTAACCCTTTCAAAAAGTTGTCAAAATTGCCAACCCACATTTCTACCAGCAAAACGTGGCCCGTCCACATGGGTTGGCAAAGGGTGTCCATTGTCTATGCGGTCTTAGCATTGTGCAGGAAAGTAAAAGCGGCAGGATCACAAAGGCTTCATCCCCCAAACAGAGGATCCCTCCACCTTTTGTAATCCTACCTATTGTTCAAAGGATCCAGGATCCTTAACCCTAAGAAACTATTGTTCAGAGATTACAGACCATAATTATTTCAAACCATCAACAACCACAAAAAACTATTACCAAACCTAAAAAATTGGGCTCCGGCCTAGTCAACAATATCCATCATCGCCCAATCATGCAGCCTACACCTTCGCTGCTTCATCACCACCAGCATCTCCACCTTGATCCTTCTCAGCATCACCACCTTCCAGCATGGGGATCTCCTCAGCCTCATCCTCGTCCTCCAGGTCCGCCAGCCTTGCCTTCCAACCTTCAACGTCCCACGAGCTTTTGTCAAAGGTAGGATCCTGAGCCTCCTCAGCCATCTGAAGTTGTATCTTGTACATAGCAATTGCCGCGGAGACCTTGGTGTCTTGGGTGATCTCCTGCTTCTCGTTATCCATATCGATCAACCTCTGAGCAGCCTCATCCTTCATGGCCCGGAGTTCCTTCTCAAGATCTGCTATCTTGAGATCCTTAAGCACGCCCATTTGTTGAAGGTCGGCAATCTGGCTCTCTTGATCCTCAACATGGCCAAGATAGGTCTCGATCTCGGCAAGTTTCTGCAAAGAGGGAAACAAGGTAAGTCCAGAACCGGATGATCCTTAAAGAAACAGGATACAGAAACAGGATATCCGAAGCGGATAACCAACAGGGGCAGTGATCCTTACCTCATTCACATAGTCAAGGAATTGCTGACGGAGGAGGGGAAATCCTTGTAGATCTTCAGTAGTCTTCCTCTTCTTCCCCTTGCCTCGGATAGGTGCTTTGGGAGCTGATACTGAAGGACTGGCAGCAGGAGCCTTCTTCTTTGAAGATGTGACATTGGCAAGATCACTTATCCCAAATTTGGAGGCAGATTTAGCAGACCTGGCAGATTTTCCAGCACCTACAATTCAAAAACAAGATAAGTTCCCTTATTAAATTAAATGCTCTTACGTAAAACTTATTTTCTATAAGGATACTTACTTGACATAGTGGCAGATGCAGAGGATACTTCTTGAGAATCTTGAACGGTGACTTGAAAACTTCTGATTTCAGGATTAAGCTTTTTAAAAGCTAGGACTCTCTCTTTTGCAGCAGGGCTTAATTTCAGATGATCAATGGATATAGCTGCACAAGAGATAAAAAGAGATGTTAGTGATCCTCATTATATGAGACAGGGCTGATAGTGATCCTTCGAGGATCCTCTATCCTACCATGAGTGGCCCATTCCTTGGGCAGATCCTTCCCATCTGGGATGGAATCTCTTCTCACAAAGAAGAAACGACGCTTCCAGTTTGTGTCATTTTTGGTAACTTTCAAAACAGGGTGATCCTCCCCGGCCTTCCGTTTCAACAAATACCGGTGAGAACCAAAGGTGGTGAGATCGTAAAACTCAGCTAACTCCGCCATCCCTAGATCAATCCCTTCCTGCTCGATGATCCTCTCAAAGGTATACAGAACCCTCCAGATCATCGGCATAGCTTGGATATATGAGATGCCGGTTAAGGAAAAGAAAGATTGGGTGAACGATGGAAAAGGATATGAACACCCTATGGTGAATGGAGTAGCAGGAAAAGCCACCCAGGTATTCGAAACAGAGTCACTCAGAGCGGTAGGTGTGAAGGACTTAAAAATAGTATTCGCCGGAAAGCAATGACGAATTTTGTCTATGTGAACATCAGTAAAGCAGCACCTCTCCGTAGGAGAATCCTTGATAATCCCCTGGCTTTTTAAGGGACTATCCTTCTTGGAATCCTTGTGTGGAGAATTCCGGAGCAACATATTTGTGACGGGACGGAAACAGAATTAAAGCAAAAAACAGAGCAAGAGAAGGAAGAAAGGAAAGAAAGAAGAAGAGAGTACCTGGTCAATCCTCGGTAGCAATTATAAAGGGAAGATATTTCGAATTTAAATGCAGAGTGATCCTAACCCTATCTCCTATTTATAATCATGATTTGCAGGGATTGTCACATCTGTGACGTAATGATCACAACGGCTAGTCCGCTTATAACGGCTAGTTATCCGAATAATCCGTTGGAGATAAAGATCAGAGCAAAATATAATTCGTTTATTTACAATAAACTCTTTATATTTTGGGGGCAATTGTTAGGGCTGGATTTTTATTATAGGTGATCCTTACACGTGATCCTAACCAGTGATCCTTGTTTCTTTGGCAGACAGTGATCCTCAGCCAGACTTCAGGATCAGGATCATTGGGACATTATAGGATCCTCATACTAACGATCATCTTCGCTTAATGCAATGTTATTTTCGCAGGAATACCTAGCAGGATACGCTCTAAGCATCATGATCAAGGGACGCGTCTTCACAATTATGGCAAGAGCTTAATCGGAGATAGACGTTGCACAGGATATGGAAACATGGCTTGATTCATGGGCAACAATTTAGGCTAGATTGTCTTTTATTTCTAAAGGGGTAATGAGCTGATAATTAGTCCTTTTACCTAAAATAGGTCACCTACACTTGTATAAATACCACTCTCCATCATTTGGAAGAGGACAGACGATATACAACACAACTCTCACACACTTAGACACCAGAAGCAATAGTGATCCTTGTACTCAGCTCATTATCATCCAAAGTTGTAACCATTTTGTTCTTATATTGAAGTTTGGTGATCGGTAGTTGCCATCACCCGAGGTTTTTTATGCCGGAGATCATATACTGATCAAGGGCTTTTTCCTCGTATAAATCATTGTGTCTTTGCATCTCTATCACGAAAGTGATCCTTTACTTTTATAATTAACCAAGCATCATACCCCAATTACATAAAGTTTGGTTACATTATCCTTGTGTGATTTTTGACCAAAACAGCTGCTAAGTCTTCCCCCTTACTCTATTACTTCATTTGCTAATTTAGTTAATTTATTCAATAACCAATTCTCTTGTAGTAGAAAATTTGAAAGATTAACTAGTGATTTATATAGGGTAACTCAAAGTCATAATGAATCATTAAGGGATTATATAACTAAATTTAGTAAAGAATCCTTGGACATTCCCAACTTGGATATGGCTACGGCTGTTGAAGCCTTCAAAATGGGACTGCTTAAGGATTCATTATTCTATGATGATCTTGTTATGACACCATGCAGGAATCTAGATGAAGTAAGAACTCGGGCACTCAGGTTCATCCGGCTAGAGGATGACAAGAGGATCCAGGAGAGACAAGTAGGATCCTCAAAACAAGAGAAGCAAGGATCCTCCTTCAAGAACAATAAATTCAAATCCTACCATAGAAATGACAGCCAGAATGTGCATGCTGTTGACCAAGAAGAGGATGATGAAGATTATCCTCCAATCTCAGAATATTGTTTTTCCGTTGATAATCATGAACTAATCCTTGCAATGCAGAATCTAGGAGAAAAAGCTAGGTGGCCCAGGAAGAATGATAAACCATCCGGGACTAAAGACAAGTCAAAATGGTGTGCATACCATGAGGATTTCGGACATCTAACTGAAGAATGCTTAGCTTTAAGAAAAGAAATTGGATATCTGTTAAGCAAGGGGCATCTAAAAGAATTGTTGGGAAGAAAAAAGCAAAGGACTCAGGATCCTGAAAGGATCCCTGAAAAGGCTCCAGCCCCTCCGGCGAATGCACAAGTGATCAACTTTATTTCCGGAGGATCAGACATCTGTGGTACATCCTTCTCGGCGGCCAAAAGGCATGCAAAGGAAGCAAAAATGGATAATGGAGAGAGACCTATTCGAACATCAAGTGTCTCGGAAGGAAAGACGATAACGTTTGATGAGAATGATCGTATTAACATCCAGGATCCTCATCATGATAGTTTAGTTATTACTCTCTTTATCTCTAACCATTTTGTCCGCAGGATCCTTATCGACGGAGGAAGCTCAGTGAACATTATCCCGCTTGATGTTCTGAAGAAAATAGGTATTCCAGAATCAGACATCACACCAAGATCCTCCGTGCTTGTAGGATTCAGTGGAGAAACGAAGAAAACTCTGGGGGACATCAAACTCCCAATCTACGTGGAAGGATTACACAATTATCAAAAATTTTGTGTTATTGACTGTTTATCTTGTTGCAATGTTATCCTTGGCAGGCCCTGGATACATGATATGAAAGCAGTCCCATCCACCTATCATCAATGTGTGAAACTCCCTAGCCCATGGGGGATAATCAAGATCGACAGTGATCAGCAGGAGGCTAAAGATTGTTATACCTCATCCATGAAGCCAACCTCGAAGCCAAGGGAGCAATAGCAATTACAGTATCCTCCGAGGAATGTCTTGGAGGCAAGGGAACAAGATGTGGACGAAATCCCCTTGGATCCTAGTGATCCTGAATCAGAAATCTATATCGGATCAGGGATCCTTGGCAAGATGAAAGAAGACATGATATCCTTCCTCAAAAGAAGAAAGTCTACCTTTGCATGGAAGCACGAAGATATGACAGGTATATCTAAGGATGTCATAACTCATAAACTTGGCATTGACAGGTCTATCAAACCAATCCATCAAAAAAGGAGGAAGTTTGCACCAGAAAGGAATGCCATTATCCAAGAAGAAGTAGAGAGACTACTTCGAGCAGGTATGATCAGAGAGGTAAAATATCCAAAATGGTTAGCCAATGTGGTCGTTGTCCAAAAGAAAAACGGAAAGTGGAGGGTATGTGTCGATTTCACTGATCTGAATAAGGCATGTCCCAAGGATCCTTTCCCATTACCCCACATTGACTCCATGGTGGATGCAACAGCGGGGCATGAACTGTTGACCTTTATGGATGCATCATCTGGATTCCAACAAATTCAGATGGAACCATCTGACCAAGAGGATACAGCCTTTATGACCCCAACCGGTTTGTATTGTTATATTGCCATGCCTTTTGGATTAAGAAATGCAGGTGCAACATATCAAAGGCTGGTGAATATGATGTTCAAGGATCAAATTGGACAAACTATGGAAGTATACATAGATGATATGGTAGTCAAATCAAAGAAAGCTGAGGATCACCTAAGGGATTTGGAAGAAGCATTTGATATCCTTGATAATTATAACATGAAGCTTAATCCTTCAAAATGCCACTTTGGTGTTAAGGCAGGTAAATTCCTAGGATATATGGTAACTCAGAGGGGCATTGAAGCAAGTCCGGAGCAAATTAAAGCACTAGTGAACATCAAGTCCCCTGCCAATGCTAAGGATGTGCAAAGGCTAACAGGCAGGATAGCAGCTCTGAACTGGTTCATATCAAAATCCTCAGAAAAATGTAAAGAATTTTACGATATCCTAAGGAAAAACAAGAAGTTTGAATGGACTGAGAAACATGAGAATGCTCTACAAGCCCTTAAAGAATATATGTCCTCAGCACCAGCATTAACAAAACCCGAAAAAGGAGATGTGTTATCCTTATATCTGGCGGTATCCTCAACCGCTGTAAGTGTTGTCCTTGTTAAGGATCACGAAGGTACACAATATCCTATCTACTATGTAAGTAAGAGTTTACTTGATGCCGAATCCAGGTACTCACACCTCGAAAAACTTATTCTTGCATTAATCATGGCATCAACTAAGTTAAGGCATTATTTTGAAACCCATACTATTGTTGTTAGAACTAATTTTCCAATTAAGAATGTCCTCAGGAAACCAGAGATGTCCGGAAGAATGGCTAAGTGGGCAGTAAAGCTTAGTGCCCATGATATAAGATACGAGCCTAGAACAGCAATCAAATCCCAAGCACTAGCTGACTTTGTGGCTGATTTCAGTAGTGATCTACAAAAGGAAGCAGAATTGGAAGTCCAGCAGCTGGATGAGACCAAGGATCCTTGGATACTACACACTGACGGATCCTCAAATGTCAAAGGCACAGGGCTCGGCATACTACTAAAATCGCCACAGGGGGACATAATACCCCACTCCATAGCCTGTGAGTTCCAAGCAACTAACAATGAGGCTGAATATGAAGCCTTAATTGCTGGCTTACAAATTGCTAAGGATATGGGGGTGAAGTATCTTAAAGTATATGTAGACTCATTATTGATCACCAATCACTTTAATGGATCCTATGCTGTTAAAGGAGAAAAACTAACCAAATATTTAGAGATAGTCAAGGAATTGGCACTCTCTTTTGTCTCTTTCAGCTTAACACAGGTACCAAGGGAGGAGAACACAGAAGCTGATGCATTGGCCAACCTAGGATCATCCTTAAAGATTCCAGAAGATATTAGTATCCCTATCATCCATATCCTGGCTCCTGCTATTGAAAATCAGGTGGCCATGGAAATAGAAGAGGATGCTGCAGTGATCCCTAGTGAAGAAGCTCAATCTTATTCAGGATCATGGATCTCACCAGTCATGAGATACTTGCAACATGGGGAGATTCCTATGGGAGAAAATCCTAAAGCTTTCAGGATTAAGGTATCTCAATTCACAATCTTAAATAATATGCTATATAAACGATCTCTTGCAGGACCATATTTAAGATGTATCGAGGATCCTGAAATTCAAGAAGTATTGAGAGACTTCCATGAAGGAGATTGTGGAAACCACACTGGGGGCAGAGCATTATTCTCAAGGATCCTTAGAACAGGATACTACTGGCCAACTATGAAAAGGGATGTTGTAGAATATGCTAAGAAGTGTGATCCTTGTCAAAGACACAGCAATATCCTCCATCAGCCAGCCGAATTGCTACATCCTATACCATCCTCTTGGCCATTCATGAGATGGGGGATGGATATAGTTGGCAAGCTCCCTAAAGCACCTGGTGGAAAAGTATTTATGCTTGCCATGACTGACTACTTCTCTAAGTGGATAGAAGCTGAAGCTTTTGCTCAAGTCAGAGAAAAAGAAGTTATATCCTTTATCAAAAGAAACATTATAACTAGATTTGGCATTCCCTCTGAAATTGTATGTGATAATGGTTCCCAATTCATTGGAAGCAGAACCACTAACTTTTGTGACAGTTGGGGAATTAAGATGATAACATCAACACCAGTTCATCCACAAGCCAATGGTCAAGCAGAATCGTCCAAGAAGATCATCATCAACAATCTGAAGAAGAGGCTAGGATCCAAGAAGGGGAAATGGGCAGAGGAGTTACCTTATGTGCTATGGGCTGATAGGACAACTCCCAAGAATGCCACTGGTCAAACGCCTTTCTCTTTAGTATTTGGGGCAGAAGCAGTGATCCCAACAGAGATGGTGATCCCAACTGCTAGAACGAGTGCTCGTGATCCTGAAGAGAATGCTACAATCCTGGCTCAGGATTTGGATACTATTGAGGAAATCAGGGATCTGGCTAGGATAAGGATGGCAAGCTACCAACAAAGAATGGCTGGTGCTTACAACAAAAATGTTAGGATAAGGAAGTTCCAAGTCGGAGATATGGTGTTGAGAAAAGCATTCCAAAACACTATCAATCCTGCTGACGGGAAGTTAGCACCAAAGTGGGAAGGCCCTTACTTGATTGAAGCTGAATCAGGAAAGGGGGCATACAGATATCTAAGCATGGAAGGAAATTTGTTACCAAGAGCCTGGAATGTTGTTCACTTAAAGAAATACTTTATGTGAACGTGATCCTTCAAGCATGTGATCCTTACATTGAAGTATCCTCGAAGGATCCCGGTGATGTCAGTGACCCTTACTCTGGTAATGTCCTTATCTTAAAACTATTACATTTCCTTACTTTTTACCTAAGGATAAGGATCATGTATCCTTCATCCTCTTCTCACGAACCATTTGAGTGATGATAGTTCAGGTATCTTCAGCATATCGTTAAAGATCTTCAAAAGCACCGCAGAACCTTGGGTTCAACCCCAGTTATCCTTGGGATTATCCCCAGTTTCCGCCAGCAGCGCACGATGATCCTGATATAGTTCACGTCTTTGGGACCAGTACCCACTTCCGGGGCTGACAACCTCATCGTACTGGCTATATCTAGGATCCTACGTATAATGGTAGACGTACCATACATCCGTTCATAAGGTTTCTAACGTTATCATGTTAGCTAAGGTTTTGGCATTTTCATGCCACTAAGATTGGATAGTCGCCAGTAAGGGCCATACTCCAGTTTACATACGATCCTTGGGCTTGTCCCCAGTTATCCTTTGGGCTTGTCCCCAGTTATCCTTTGGGCTTTTCCCCAGTGATCCTTTGGGCTTGTCCCCAGCTATTAATTTATCTTTTACATTGGCTTAGTCCCAAGTTATGTTCCATTTTTCAGGTTCTCGAAGTTAAACAAATAAGGATCCTTAATCCTTATTATCCGTTAAAATTTCACTTATGGTTATCTTGATTAAAGGTTAGGATCCTAACTTGGATCCTCAGGTATGATCCTTGACTATTTTGATTATACTAAACAACCCTTACACTTTGACAACTAAACCTATGATCCTTGAAATGGATTGCTTCAAAAATTTTCAGTGTCAGGATATTTGATCTTGGATCATATCCTAAATTTATTAAACATGGTTTGCTCAACTCTTGTTACTCTAACAAATATGTTTCTAAAACAAACTGGAAAATAAGAAGACAAATAAAGGATAACAACACGAGATAAGCCAGAAAGATTAAAGTTATATTATTAACAAAAGGATCTTAAACCCTTTCAAAAAGTTGTCAAAATTGCCAACCCACATTTCTACCAGCAAAACGTGGCCCGTCCACATGGGTTGGCAAAGGGTGTCCATTGTCTATGCGGTCTTAGCAGGTGCAGGAAATTAAAGGCAGCAGGATCACAAAGGCTTCATCCCCCAAACAGAGGATCCCTCCACCATTTGCGATCCTACCTATTGTCCTAAGGATCCAGGATCCTTAACCCTAAAAACTATTGTTTAAGTACAGACCATAAATTGTTTCAAACATCAACAACCACAAAAGCCACTACCAAATTTTAAAAAATTGGGCTCCGGCTATGTCTAGAAATTTCCATCATTGACCAATCCTGCAGCTCAAACCTTCGCCGCACCTTCACCACCAGCTCCACTTGCTTCCCCCTGATCCTTGCCAGCATCACCACCTTCAAGCATAGGGATCTCCTCGGCCTCATCATCATCCTCCAACTCTGCCAGCCTAGCCTTCCAGCCCTCCACGTCCCATGTGCCTCTGTCGAAGGAAGGATCCTGAGCCTCCACAGCCATCTGCAGCCGGATCTTATACATGGTTATCGCAGCAGAGACTTTAGCATCCTGGGTGATATCACGCTTCTCGTAGTCAAAGTTGATCAATGCTTTGACAGCTTCATCCTTGGTAGCCCGGAGCTCCTTCTCAAGATTGGCTATCTTGAGGTCCTTCAGCACACCCATCTGTTGAAGGTCGGCAATTTGGCGATCTTGATCTTCAACGTGGTTGACATAAGTCTCTATTTCGGTAAATTTCTGCAAGAAAAACAAGATATGACGTCAGACACAAGTGATCCTCAAACAGGCAGGATATACAGGCAGGATATACAGGCAGGATATACAGGCATGATATTCGAACAGGATATTCAAGTAAGATAACCAACAGGGGCAATGATCCTTACTTCATTAACGTAATCAAGAAACTGTTGGCGGAGCAGGGGAAATCCTTGAAGATCCTCGGAAGCCTTTCTCTTCTTTCCCTTACCCCTAATAGGAGCTTTAGGGGCTGAAGCAGAGGGACTGGCGGCAGGAGCCTTCTTTCTTGCAGATTTAACGTTTGCAAGATCATCAATACCAAACTTGGAGGCGGACTTGACAGATTTCCCAGCACCTACACAATCAAAATAAGATAAGTACTTTAACTAATTCAAAAAATCCTACATAGAACTATTTTTTAATAAGGATACTTACTTGACTTTGTGGCAGATGCGGAGGATACTTTCTGTGAATCTTGAATGGCAACTTGAAAACTTCTTGTCTCCGGATCAAGCTTCTTGAAGGCCAAAAGCCTTTCTTTTGCCGCAGGTGTCAGCTTCAGATAAGAGATGGAGATAGCTGCAAAACAAACAAATAACAAAGAAAGACATTAGTGATCCTCATCATAAGAGACAAGTCTGATGGTGATCCTTCAAGGATCCTCTATCCTACCATGAGTAGCCCACTCCTTGGGCAGATCCTTCCCATTAGGGATGGTATCCCTCCTAACAAAGAAGAATCGTCGCTTCCAATTTATATCATTCTTGGTGACCTTAGGAACAGGGTGATCCTCCCCGGCTTTCAGTTTCAACAAGTACCGACAGGAACCAAACGTGGTAAGATCATATAGCTCAGCCAGCTCCGACATCCCTAAGTCAATCCCCTCCTGCTCGATGATCCTCTCAAGGGTATACAGAACCCTCCAGATCATCGGCATGGCTTGGATATAAGACATGCCGGTCAGGGAAAAGAAGGATTGGGTGAAGGCTGAAAAGGATACGAATATCCTATTGTAAACGGAGTTGCAGGAAAGGCCACCCAGGTGTCGGAAACAAAATCGCTTAAAGCGGTGGAAGTGAATGACTTGAAGATAGCATCCGCCGGAAAACAGTGACGGATCCTATCAACATGAGCATCAGTGAAGCAGCACCTCTCCGTAGGAGAGTCTTTGACGATCCCTTGGCTTTTTAGGGGACTGCTCTTCTTATGATCCTTGTGAGGGGAATTTCGGAGCAACATACTCATGGCTGAATAAAAACAGGGAGCAGAAGAACAGAGCAAGAGAAGGAAGAAAGAGAAGAGAATACCTGATCGATCTTCGGTAGAGATTATAAAGGGAGAATATCTTGAATTTAAATGCAGATTGATCCTAACCCTATCTCCTATTTATAATCATGATTTGCAGGGATGTCACTTCAGTGACGTAAAGGTTGCAACGGCTAGTCCGGTTATAACGGCTAGTTATCCGAGTCGCCCGTTGCAGATAAGATCAAAGCAAAATATAACTCGTTAATTTACAATAAACTCCTTATATTTTGGGGGCAATTGTTAGGGCTGGATTTTTATGATATATGATCCTTACATGTGATCCTAACTAGTGATCCTTGTTTCTTTAGCAGATAGTGATCCTCAGCAGGACTTCAGGATCAGGATCATGGACCATTATAGGATCCTCATGCTAACAGTTACCTTCATTGAATTAAATGATATTTTGCAGGAACATCTAGCAGGATCCGCTCTTAGCATCACGATCAAGGGACGCGTCTTTACAATTATAGCATGTGCTTAATCGGAGATGGACGTTGCAAAGGATATGGAAACTTGGCATGATTTAAGGGCGACAATTTAGGCTAGATTTACTTTTATTTCTAAAGGGGTAATGAGCTGATTATTAGTCTTTTTACCTAAAATAGGTCACCTACACTTGTATATATAACACTCTTCCCCATTCGGAAGGGGAGACAACACAATTCTCACACACTTAGACACTCGAAACTATAGAGATCCTTGTACTCAGCTCATTATCATCCGAAGTTGTAACCATTTTTCTTATATTGAAGTTTGGTGATTGGTAGTTGCCATCACCCGAGGTTTTTTATGCCGGAGATCATACATTGATCAAGGGCTTTTTCCTCGTATAAATCATTGTGTCTTTGCATATTTCATACTGAAGTGATCCTTTACTTTTTCAATAAACTAAGCATCATACCCCGTTTACATAGAGTTTGGTTGCATTATCCTTGTGTGATTTTTGACCAAAACACAAAACAATACGAAACACAAACAGCCAATCGTTAGTATGAGGATCCTTAGGGTGATCCATGATCCTGATCCTGAAGCTCTTCTGAGGATCACTATCTGTCACAGAAGTAAGGATCACTAATTAGGATAGCAAATAAGGATCACTAATTGTTAGAAAATCCTCCCCTAACAATTGCCCCCAAAATATAAGGAGTAAAATGTAAAATTAACGAGTTATGTTTTCTTGATCTTATCTGCAACAAACTCAACGGATTTATAGCCGTTAATATCGAACTATCCGTTGCATTATGACGTCACAGAAGTGACACCCCTGCAGAATCATCATTATAAATAGGAGATATGGATATGATCGTATGCATTTAAATTCCAGAGCTACTCCCTTTATAACCGCATTCAGAAGATCAAACAGGTATTCTCCCCTTCATCTTCTCTCTTTGCTTGCTCTGTTTTTCTTTCCTTTCAATTATTCTACCAAAATGTTGCTCCGAAACTCCCCTTCCAAGGATCACACGAAGAACAGCCCGCTAAAAAGCCAAGGAATCATTGAAGATTCCATTAAAGAACGATGTTGCTTCTCCGATCCACAAATCGATAGGATCCGCTACTGCTTCCCGGCGAACACGGTGTTCAAATCCTTTGATCCCAACACCCTCAGCGATCACATTTCTGATAACTGGGTTGCGTTTCCTGTTACCCCGTTCACCATAGGTTACACATATCCCTTTCCAGCTTTCACCCAATCCTTCTTTTCCCTGACCGGCATATCTTACATCCAAGCCATGCCGATGATCTGGAGGGTTTTACATACCCTTGAAAGGATCATCGAGCAGGAGGGGATAGATTTAGGCATGGCTGAGTTGGGAGAACTGTATGATCTTACCACCTTTGGTCCCCATCGTTATCTGTTCAAACGAAAACCTGGGGAGGAGCATCCGATCTTCAAGGCTACCAAAAACGATACCAACTGGAAGCGGCGCTTCTTTTTTGTTAGGAGAGATTCTATCCCGGATGGGAAGGATCTACCCAAGAAGTGGGCTACCCATGGTAGGATGGAGGATCCTGAGAAGGATCACCAGAGAACTTTATAATATGAGGATCACTGATATTGTTTTGCTTTCTTGTTGTGCAGTTATCTCCGTTTCACATCTCAGATTGACTCCTGCTGCTAAAGAGAGACTCTTGGCCTTCAAGAGACTTGACCCTGAAACAAGAACTTTCAAGACTACCACCCAAGATTCTCAGGAAGTATCCTATGGTTCTGTCACGATGTCAAGTAAGTATCCTTGCTTAATAATTCAAATAAATAATGAAATATAAGTGAAATTAAGATACTTATCTTGTTTTGGTTGTGTAGGTGCTGGAAAATCCACCAAGTCTGCTTCAAAGTTCAGCGTCGCCGATCTCACCACCGTCAGATCCTCCAAGAGAAAAGCTCCTACCAGCCCGTCAGCCTCGATCCCCAAGGCACCCCTCAAAGGAAAGGGAGGCAAGAAGAGAAAGGCCTCCGAAGCTGAGGATTTGCAAGGTCTCCCCTTGATCCGCCAACAATTTCTGGACTACTTCAATGATGTAAGGATCACCATCTCTACCCCTATATCCTGCTGATATGAGGATCATTTGGTTCTGACATTATCCTTTGTCTTCCTTGCAGAAATTTGCTGAGATTGAGACCTATGTTGGCCATGTTGAGGATCAGGATAGCAAGATTGCTGATCTTCAACAAGTTGCAGTGCTGAAGGACCTCAAGATAGCTGATCTTCAGAAGGATCTCCAGAATGCCAGAAACGAAACGGCCAAGTTGTTGATCAACTTTGACTATGAGAGGCACGAGATCACCGAAGATGCCAAGGTCTCCGCCGCCATAGCAATGTACAAGACCCAGCTGCAAATGGCCATGGAAGCTCAGGATCCTGCTTTTGACAAGAGCACCTGGGATGTGGAGGGCTGGAAGGCAAGGCTGGCTGAACTGGAGGATGAAGAAGAGGCTGAAGAGATCCTGACCATTGAGGCTGGAGGCAAGGGTGAAGGTGGTGAAGCAAGTGGAGCCGGAGGTGGTGATGCAGCAAAGGTCTAGGCTGCAGGATTGGGCGATGAAGGAAACTTCTAGACATAGCCGGAGCCCAATTTTTTTTTGTTTGATGGTAGTTTGTTTTGTTGAACAATGATGGTCTGTACTCTTGAACAATAGCTTTAGGTTTAAGGATCAAGGATCCTTCATACAATAGGCAGGATTGCAAATGGTGGAGGGATCCTCTGTTTGGGGGATGAAACCATTGTGATCCTGCCGCCTTTATGTTCCTGCACAACTTCAAACCTATTATCATGGACACCCTTTACCTACCCCAGCGGACGGGCCACGTATTACTGGTAGATGCTTGGGGTAGGTAATTTTGACAACCTTTAAGGGTTAGTCTTTTTGTTAATAAATAAAATCCTAATCTTTTGTTTCTTATCTTGTGTTGTTATCCTTTTAGTTCCTTTGATTCCCAATTGTTTTGGTATACACTTATTAAATCAGCAGTTTTAAATAAGTCAGATTGGAAACATTTAGGATATGATCCTTCATCGAATATCCTGTAGTTGAAAAATCCCAAAAGGTAGTATACATTTTAAGGATTACAAGATTAGTTGTCAAATTTCAAGGGTTACTCAAAGAAAAAATGAATAGAATTAAAAACAATTAAGGATCATACCTGAGGATCCAAGTTAGGATCCTAACCATAATCAGGATAACTATAAGATAAACCTTAGAGAGAAATAAGGATCAAGGATCCTTAGTTGTTTAACTTTAAAGACCTGAAATAGAGCATAACTTGGGACTAAGCCAATATAAGATAAGAGTAAGCAACTGGGGACAAGCCCAAGTATAACTGGGGACAAGCCCAAGGATAACTGGGGACAAGCCCAAGGATAACTGGGGACAAGCCCAAGGATAACTGGGGACAAGTCCAAGGATCGTATGTAAACTGGAGTATGGCCCTAACTGGCGACTATCCAAACTTAGTGACATGATAATGCCAAAACCTTAGCTAACGTGAAAACGTTAGAAACCTTAGGAACGGATGTATGGTACGTCTACCATTGTACGTAGGATCCTAGGTATAGCCAGTACAATGGAATTATCAGCCCCTAAAGCGAGTACTGGTCCCAATGCCTTAAACTATACCAGGATCATCGTGCGCTACAGGTGGAACTGGGGTCAAGCCCAAATAACTGGGGTTAAACCCAAGGATCTGGATTGCTTCTGTAGATAATCAACATTATGCTAAGAATACCTGAACTTTCAAAACTCAAAATCTTGTGAGAGAAGGATAAAGGACACATGATCCTTATCCTTGTATGAGAAAATAAGTAAATGAAATAGTTCAAGATTAGGACATTACCAGAGTAAGGATCATTGATGCTTTAAGGATCCTTCAAGGATACCCCTAATGTAAGGATCATAGGTGCCAGGAGGATCCTGCTCACATGAAATATTTCTTCAAATGGACAGCATTCCAAGCTCTTGGTAACAAATCACCTTCCATGGTCAGCAATCTATATGCCCCCCTTCCTGCTTCAGCTTCAATCAAATAAGGGCCTTCCCATTTTGGTGCCAATTTTCCATCAGCAGGATTGGTGGTATTCTGAAATGCTTTCCTTAATACCATATCACCAATCTGAAATTTCCTGATCCTAACATTTTTGTTGTAAGCACCAGCCATTCTTTGTTGATAACTAGCCATCCTTATCCTAGCCAGATCCCTGATTTCCTCAATAGTATCCAGGTCTTGAGCCAGGTTCACATCATTTTCCTCAGGATCACGGGTACTTGTTCTAGCAGTTGGAACTACCATTTCTGTTGGGATCACTGATTCTGCCCCAAATACCAAAGAGAATGGTGTTTGACCAGTAGCATTCTTAGGGGTTGTCCTATCAGCCCAAAGCACATAAGGTATTTCTTCTGCCCATTTCCCTTTCTTGGATCCAAGCTTCTTCTTCAAATTGTTGATGATGATCTTGTTGGATGATTCTGCTTGACCATCGGCTTCTGGGTGGACTGGTGTTGATGTTATCATCTTAATCCCCCAGCTGTCACAAAAGTTAGTGGTTCTGCCCCCAATAAATTGGGAACCATTATCACATATAATTTTAGAATGAATACCAAATCTAGTTATAATATTTCTTTTAATGAAGGATATAATGTACTAGATTTTTTTGTTCTATTTTTTAGAAAACTAAAGTGGTGTCACATGTCATTTTCACACTCCTACTTATAATTACTAAAATGTTTTACTCACAAAATGTTCTTCCTTTCTACTTGTTAAGAGTGACACATGTCATGATCACAGTCCTTCTTAGACTATTCAGGCAAAATTCATTTTTTAGTAGATTTCTTCCCCTTACCTTGGTATTATTTGATGTGTGATTAAACTATATATATTTTCATTTAGTATGTCACTATGTCTATATTACTAACTATAAGAAATTTGATATATAGTAAGGTTTAATCCTAGTGTCAATGTATGTTTCCTTTTGATGTTAAATCCTCTTTAAAGATAAAACAATATTTTCATTTAAACCCACCTAAAAGACAAAAAGAAAAATAAAACAAAGGAAACCCACATGCCCACATCATTAATTACCTCGTCCTTTCATCCCCACTTCTTACTAAATCAAGAAAAAAAGTTAAGAATTAAAGTAAGATAAAAGCAACAAATTAAGGAAATGACAAAAGATGGTAGGTTAAAGACGACGAAGTAAGAGGACACCGGCATCATGTCACTAATAGTGATGGCAATGGTAATTGTGGAGGAAAGCATTTCATGACAACAATGGTAGGGAAAAGGGGAAAGAGTCGGTGTAGCTTGGTAGTTGCTAACCATCGGGGTGTAACAAAACAACCTATAATTTGAACTGTTTTTTAACACATCCAACAAAAATGTATATTTCACTTTCACATCTAATAAAAAAATCATCTTTTCAAATCAGAAAGGAAATTTGTTATGTTAATGCATCATCAGTATACACCAGTAATAAGTTCGCCGCATTACTGCAGGGCTTTAAAACATGTCAAACAAACAAAAACTAAATATAAATAGAGTAAACTTCAATTTATACCCCTGTGGTAAGATCCAAAAAATCACGTTGCACGCCCCTAAAAAAGTTTGAACACATGAGTCATTAACGTTTTCACTTTTCTACACTTTACATCATTCGACCTGCTAGTTTAACAATTATGTTGTTAAGACCCATAAGGGTATTACCATCATTTCACCCTAAAAACAAACCCTTAACTCCCAAATAAAAACCCCATATTTTCGCTAATGAGGTAGTGGTTGGAAAAAAACTTGGTGTTCCTTGTGACCTAGGTTCGACTCCCACTCTCCCAATTATTTTCTGCGGCATCCAGGTGAAGGGCGAATACGGGTGGCGCTGGTTCGACTTAGATGGGAGGCGAGGTTTTACCGATTATTTCACTGTCGTGCCTTCGGGCGGGTGGTGGTCGGGTTTCCGCGTATCTAGGAAAGCCAAGGGGCTGGCAGCGGTCGAGTAGTCGACCTTGGCCACAGCGCCCGGTGTCACGATGGTTGGCACGTCGTTCCTTGCCGTTAAAAAAAAACCATATTTCCCAACCCATGTCATTTTGGATCACCATGCAAACGGCACCGCCACACCACGCAATCACTACCGCGGTGCACCGAATCACCATTGCTTCGGATTCTCCATCATGAGCACCAACCACCGCATTCCAACTTGAGCGATGTTGGACCATGTGATCAAACCTTGAAGAACAGATGATACAGAAAGCCAAAATTGGTTCTCAAACAGTTGATCCACAATAAGCAGTGCATGTTTTAAAGTTCCCTCCAATGACAATGTTTCTATCAGCTGACAATGATAAAGTCTGATCTACTCAACAATTGTTCTCTAAAGACTGCTGGTTGCAAAGACTGATGAAGATATATTAACTGCTGATTATCAAAGCCCTGTTGAAGTCCAAGTACTGTTGAATCAAAAGGCCTAACCAACCTAAGAGGAAAGCACTGCTCAACTACATCACTGTTTAAGTATCAACAACGGATTGAAGCATCAGCACTTAGTATATCAGTTGTTCAATGTAACAGTGTTTAGAGGTTGTTAGTCTGTTAGATGTCACTGTCTAGGTGACGTCAGCCAAGATGTTCAGTGGTTAGATTTGTACTATAAATAGAACTATACCTGTACTGTTCTATTAGCTCTTTTGCACCAATCATCTTGTACAAACTAACTGTGAGCTCAGGCTGAGGGGGAGTTAGTATACATGCATGCATAGTTAAACTTTTGTAATTCAATACAATTTTTTGACTAATGAAATCGTCTATGATGAAAACTATCTCTCTTTGATTGTGTTATAAAGTTGTTGGTGCAGTTGTCTGTCGACTACATCTTCGTTCGAGTCTTAGGGTAGGGCAGATCGTATTGTGTACGGAATACAAGATTGTATAGATATTAGGCTTGTTGGATCGCTCATTAGTCCAATTAGGTTTAGGATCGCTCGAGCGGACATATGGATGGACCGCTCGAACAACAGGTTAATGGGCCGCTTATTTGACATTATATGGACCGCTCGAGTGGCATGTGTTTGTGTCGCTTATTGGACCATGTCATATAAGCGATCCCAAATGCCTATATATAGGAGATCATATGAACGATCCAGGTGTGTGTTTTTCAATGTGTAACGGCGAAGCCCTGCCCGTTTGTCTCCAAGAACTTGTAATTTGACAATTAATCAATAAAGGAGACGTTAAGTAGTGAAATCAAGCTTTACGAAGACTAATTCAATGAATTCCGCCTCTGAATTAGTCTAAGCGCTCTTCTGAACGACTCGTCAGGTCGAAGAACGATCCTACAAGTGGTATCAGAGCACAGAAGGAAGAGTTCTTACCGTTTAGCTCGATTTTCGCTCAAAATTCTGACTTCTACACCTTCTTTTCTTCATTCGGAAAGATTTATCGGTCGGAATCGTCTCAAAATCTCAGGGATTGTGCGCAACTACACAGAGACAAACCCTAGAAAGTTTCGGATCAAAATTCGAAGTTTAAGTGAGTCAAAATTGAAGTTGAATTTGGATCGCTCGATCGAACATGTTCTGGATCGCTTATTCGGACGAGTTGTGGATCGCTCTATTGAACAGGTTCTGGACCGCTTATTTGGAGAAGTTGTAAACCGCTCGATCGGACATCGCTTGAACCGCTCGAACGGACAATTCTTGGTCCGCTCGTTCGAACATCCTCTGATCCGCTCCAAGGATTCTCATTGGATCGCTTTTAGTGACATTACCTGGTTCGCTCGAACAGACTCTGTCTGGATCGCTTATTCGACAAATTCATTGGACCGCTTAATTGGTTGTTGTCCGGTTTGCTCCAAAGATTTTGTCTGGTCCGATTTTGCGTCCGATTGCTGTTTTGATCTGTTGTTAGTCAACAAACACGTATTGGGATTTTGTGAAAAATGACGATGGTTTTTGATGAACAAGAAAACAATAAGATTGAGGATTTTAATAATTGGTATATGAGAAATATGGATACCGATTATAGAAATGTGAGCTTGAATATTTGGACTGAAAGTTTTGAACTATTCATATGTCAAAAGGAGGAAACGTTGAAAGAAATAGAAAACCGGTTTAAAATTTTAACGGACAATATGTGGTGTAGGGGTATTAAGCTGTCAAATGATGAATATTTATCAAAATTGACAACTGCATTACCTGCTAAATGGGATGAGTTTATGGTTGAGCTAAAACAGAGAGATTTCTTTACAGGGCTCTTTCCATATCAGTTCTTTAATGAAGTTAGAGCAGAGTTTTATAAAGAAGAAAAGAAAAGGAGGGATTTTTTGGCTAAGATGGAAAATAATTTGGATAAATTGGAGCTGGATGTACTCATTGAAGTTGATAGAAGAATTTGTGGTTTTCTTGCAACAAAGAGTACTCTGAAATATGATATCAAAAGGAAATGTTATATTGATGATAATATGAATCCTTTTGATTTTGTTAAACTCTTTCGTGCAGGTACAGACAAGATGGAAACGAAGGATGCTCCAAAAGATAAGGAATCTGTAGAGTGTGGATCTTCAAGTTCTGCATCAGTGTGTTCAAAATGTGACAGCTTCAAGACTGAAAATGACAAACTCTTGAAGAATGCGGAAAGTTTGACATCGGAAGTTAAGAAGTTAGAAGATGTGAAGCAGGCTGATGATAAGCAGATTCTTATTTTGAAGGAAAATTGTGAAAAGTTGAAAGCTGAAAATGACAAACTGTTAAGTAATTTGAACAGTTTGACATTTAAAAACAAGAAGTTGAAAGAAAAAGAAAAGGTTTTTGAAGAGAAAATTAAGGATTTTGAAATTGAAAAATCAAAAAGTGAAAAAGAATTTCAAAATCAATTGAAAATTCTTGAAGATGGGAGAAATGTTTTTAGCCAAAACAACATTGAGAAGCAAAAATTGATCAATTCACATCTTCAGAAAATAATTAAACTTGAAAAAGAATGTGAATGTGCTCGAAAGAAAATCAAAGAGTTAGAAAAAGAGTTTGAAAGCAAAAAAGAAATCGTCAGAAGATGAGGATTTCTGGATTAAGCTGGAAAACAAGAATCTGAAAGCGAATGAATCAAAATTTCAAGAACAGATAAAAGTTTTGATGAATGAAAAATCTGTTCTTGAAAATTTGAAGAATGAGAATGAAGAAACAATCAAGTCTCATTTTGGGAGAATATCTCAGCTTGAAAGTGAAGCTGAGAGTTCGAGGAACAAAATTGATGAACTTGAGAAGAAATTGATAGGTTTTGTGAATAAATCAGAC
The DNA here is from genome assembly GCF_002127325.2 of Helianthus annuus. NCBI lineage: Eukaryota > Viridiplantae > Streptophyta > Magnoliopsida > Asterales > Asteraceae > Helianthus > Helianthus annuus. Next base: position 132,066,958 of record NC_035448.2, on the reverse strand, counting down.
AGTTTGAATTTTCCCTGTCCAAAACCAATCAATTCTGTTCCAATAAGTGACAATGTCACAAATTTTGATAATGTCAAAGTTAAAGATTGTGGTGTGAAATCTGATGTTGAAAATAAAAAATCTGAAAAACAAAAATTATTTTTGAAATCAAAAGAAAAATTTCAGAAAACTGTTCTACAATCGACTGAAAAGGGAGAATGCTCTAAGCAAAAACCTTTGAAGAAGAAAGTGGAACAGAAACAAAAAGATAATAAAAGTTCATCAGATCGATCATCCAATCAAAAAGAAAAATTACAAAAAGTAAAAAACGAAAACTCAAAAAATGTTGGTAATAAGTGGTGCAGGTTGGACCACAGTGCTCAAAAGCAAAATCCAGCAAACTTGAGGAAAGAATATCACCATGCCAAACAATGCTTTGATCTGAGCATTTGGACTCAAAATGGTGATAGGCATGATAACAGAGTGTGTTACAGCTGCGGTTATCACGGACACATTGCTGTTAACTGCCAGTATTGGAGTTATGAGACCAGGAGGTGCTTTAATTGCAACATCAAAGGTCACATTGCCAGAGATTGCCCAAGAAGATCGAATGACAGATTGAGGGCTAACTCTCAGAAATTGGCAAAGATTCCAGTCAACGTCAAGCCCCAGGAACAGAAGGTTCTGAAACCTAAAGTTCAAAAACAGTCAATTCAAGAAAAGAAAGTGAAGCTTTCACAGGGGCAAAAAGACAGACTGAGGAAAAAGAGAAAGAAGGCAAGAGAATATCTCGAGAAGATTTTGTCCTCGGGTTCACCGGACAGAAAGAATAAAAGTTCTGATGAATCAACTCCCTCAATTGCAAAGTCCAGCAAGATAGATTCATCAGATACAAATCTGCGGACAGAACAGAGAGAGAAAAAGAAAATGGTTGGCGATGAATCTGACAGATCAAAGTCAGACAAGCCACCTGCAAGCAATGATTCTGGTCAGTTAAAACCAGAGGAGCCATTGGTTGAGGTAAAAAAGGAGAATTCAGGTTTAACAATGGATGATGCAAATTTTCCACCATTGTTGAACAAGAATTCGAAATCACCCAAGGACCGTCAGGCTTGGGTGAATCTGTTTAAATGAAAAACCTGACTTGCCGGAGATCCCAAGATGGTATTGTGGATCATGAATCGGCATTCTTCTTAAATCTGTGTTTGAGGTTTTTGCAGGACTTGCCGGAACTCCCAGATATGTAAGCGAGGAGTAGGAATCGGCACTTTGAAAATTCAACCAAAAGATGGTAATTGGTTGAAAAACAGGTTTGAAAGTTTGTAGTTGTTATAAATGGTTCAGAATGAGAACCAGTTGATCTTACAAGTGCTTAAATCAGGGTCATTGAATTGAACTTGATTTAATTATCATTCAGGAGATTGGTAAAACAATATGATGATTTGAACCCCATTTTATAAAAGATAAAAGCAACTAAACTTATTTTCCGGAAAAACCATTCTGATTAAAACAAACTTAAGTGTTTTGAAATCATTATGGGAAAATAGTTTGTTGTGAGGGGGAGTTCTGATTGTTTATGCCGGATGGATGGAGAATTGAAGTGATTCTCATCAAGTTGTCATGTTTTGTACAGTTTGTTTCAAATTTTCCCAGAAAATCAAAATTGAAACATATTTTGATTTTAGGGGGAGAAAAATTTAAAAAAAAATCAGAAAATTTGAAAAAGACAAAAACTTGATAAAACTGAAAAATGAGTTTTGTTGTGAAAAAGAGGAAATGATAGTAAATCAGTGGACTATCATAGCACGCTAAAGAAATGTAATGTCAAATGTAATAAACGGTCTCACTGATGATGTGACGATAGGTTTTCGTACATTTAGTAGATGTATTCGGGATATAAACTTAAAATTTCAAACTTGTGAAATTCGTGGGGAACACTACTTGGATATATAGGTAACCCCTGAAATCTCGTTTGAAAGGTCTCGTATTCTGATATACTAGGTGTTTATACTCTATGATGTCTGGGGTATTATTCCGGGACTTCTGCTGAACGGTAGTTCTGACCTAGTCCTTGGCTAATACTTTCCGCAAAATGCTTGAAACATAGCATAAAGCCCTCAGTTGATTAGACAATAAAATTGATAATCATCTGTTGTAGCTAAAAAGATCCTCTAAAGGGGACACACTGCTAAGTCGAAGTTGATATCTCTCTGCTGAACGGAAGTTCTGACCTGAGATCCCTCAGTTCTCGCATCTTTCCCCTAATTTATGTACAGACATCATTGTAGTATTCATACCTGTAAGACTGAATATTGGGATTCTGGATTCGGGAGTATATTCAAGAGGTGGGACACATGAATTGAACTATGTTCATAAAACACCTAAATAGTATCCTGAATAGATTGAAAATTGTATGAAAATTTAAGAGGACAATTATATCGTCAATCTACGTGAATCGTTTAGAACTTAAAATGATTAGAAGCTTAACGGTGCTTGTGTTGTGTCTCAAAAACTGATATGATCCTCTTGCACAAACTCACAAAAATATGTTTGTTCTGCATTTAAATTTTTGTTTATACATTTACGTTTCATATTTTGAAAAATCCAAAAAGATTTTTGACAACTGATGTTGAAGAGCTGATTTTCAAAATCTCAAAGGCTAAACTTGATGAACAAGACAGGTTGGTTAAGTGGTTTGAAATGTTTAAAATGATTCATTAGGTTGAATCAGAAATTGGAATGTTTCAAATTTGTAATCAGTGTTTAATTGTAAAAAGTATCAAATGATTAGTTGATTCATTAAGTTGAATCATAATTGTGTTGTATTGTGATAGTGTGTCTGAGTCTTGCAGGTTTCTGATCCTGTTGCTACAGATAGCCAGGAGACACATCAGAACCAGAGAAGAGCTTAAACAGAGAAAGCCAGGAGTTAATTTCAATGGTGATAACAATTTCCAGACAGAGATCCCAGCATGATGATAGGGGGAGTCTGATGAAAGTTATAGCCAGAGAAAGATCCAGGCATATACTTCCAGGGAGAAGTTCCTGTAGAAAATTTGATTCCAGGCAGAGTTCCTGTAGAAGATTTGATTCCAGGCAGAGTTCCTGAAGAAGACCGAACAAGATTGAAGAGCTGTGAATGATTGAAGACTCTCATTGAAGATTCCGTCAACATTCAAGGGGGAGTCTGTTGGTGCAGTTGTCTGTCGACTACATCTTCGTTCGAGTCTTAGGGTAGGGCAGATCGTATTGTGTACGGAATACAAGATTGTATAGATATTAGGCTTGTTGGATCGCTCATTAGTCCATTAGGTTTAGGATCGCTCGAGCGGACATATGGATGGACCGCTCGAACAACAGGTTAATGGGCCGCTTATTTGACATTATGTGGACCGCTCGAGTGGCATGTGTTTGGGTCGCTTATTCTGTTGGTGCAGTTGTCTGTCGACTACATCTTCGTTTGAGTCTTAGGGTAGGGCAGATCGTATTGTGTACGGAATACAAGATTGTATAGATATTAGGCTTGTTGGATCGCTCATTAGTCCAATTAGGTTTAAGATCGCTCGAGCGGACATATGGATGGACCGCTCGAACAACAGGTTAATGGGCCGCTTATTTGACATTATGTGGACCGCTCGAGTGGCATGTGTTTGGGTCGCTTATTGGACCATGTCATATAAGCGATCCCAGATGCCTATATATAGGAGATCATATGAGCGATCTAGGTGTGTGTTTTTCAAGGTGTAACGGCGAAGCCCTGTTCGTTTGTCTCCAAGAACTTGTAATTTGACAATTAATCAATAAAGGAGACGCTAAGTAGTGAAATCAAGCTTTACGAAGACTAATTCAATGAATTCCGCCTCTGAATTAGTCTAAGCGCTCTTCTGAATGACTCGTCAGGTCAAAGAACGATCCTACAAAAGTTTACTTACAATTTCCGCTGCAATTATCCTCAGATCTATCTTCTTTCATTATTCATCTTGTTAAACAACACAATCAAATAAACTCAGATCCTAACAATTGGTATCAGAGCTTAGGACAGTCAAATTTGATCTAACAATCAATTTGACATAAAAGTTCAGCTCAAATCCATTGATACTAAAGTTGTTCGTATCAATTGAAAAACAGAGTAAAGTGTAATCATGTCTAAAGTTGATTATTCAAAAACTTTTGTAAAAGAACCAAGATGACATCACACTCACAGGACCCTCACAACACCGGAACACTATTCAAGCCACCTATGCTTGTCAGATCCGAGTACAATATCTGGCAACGTAGGATGGGCCATGTGTTAGCTCAGCAAAACACCGGCTGCTGGAAGTCAGTCATTTTTGGACCACATGTTCCAATGGTGCCTAGCACAGAACATCCCAAGGCCCAAGTGCCTAAAAGCCTTGAAAATTACTCAGATCAGGATTTTCAAAAAATTGAATTAGATGCAAAGGCTTTTAGCATTGTGGCTTCAGGTCTTCCAAATGACATATATGCTGGACTGTTACATTGTAACAGTGCCAAAAAGCTTTGGGATTGTAACAACACCCAAAAACACATTATAAGGAACCCTAATTGAAACCCAAAACATGTACGACGTGACGTGACCCGATACGAAAATCAGGATTTAGGGTTTTTTTTTTGGGGGGGGGGGTCATGAGGGGGGTACCCCTAAACCTTCCGCGACACGCAAAAGACACTAATACGTGTCAAAACCAGAAGATATCGTTACCACAGGGTTAGAAACACAGCAATCCATGTCTAGGAAAAATAGACTTCTTAGGCGACACGCGGAAGGATCCTCGGATCCTGTCGCGACAAGCGGGAGCGTTCAATTTTGAGTATATAAAGCCTGGCCTGGAACTTGATCTCCTGCACCATTTCGATCAAATTTCGAAATCTCTGTTCTTCTGTATCTCCGTTTCTTTCTAAATAATACACCCCTAAACGCTCGCGGGCCGTGACCCAGTGGGCCGTAGGTCTCGTGGGGCGCGAGGCCCTTTACTTGCCGATCACCTATTAAGCCACGTGTCCCACACACGCGTCAAACCTATGTTGTGACTCACCAGGCCTAGCCGTAGCTAGACCTGGCGTGCGGGCCGCGAGAGATAAAGAGAAGGACGTCGCGGGGCGCGAGACGCCCCTGATTAGGTTATAAAAGGATCGATCAGCTCATTTGTTTTTCGTTCATTTTCTCTAATTCTCTCTCAATATTCTGTAGGCTAAAGTTATAGCCCGATACCCCCTAATAAGCGAAACTCTTCCTCGTTGTAAGTATTATAACCCCCGATCACGTATTCGTTACCCTACTCGATTGATCTAGGACTCCGTAACGCATGTCAAGGCTCTTCCTGACTCAGTCGTTGGAGTTCTGTCTCGTGTTACACTCGATTGATCTAGGACTCCGTAATGCATGTCAAGGTTCTGCCAGACTCTGTCATTGGGGTTCTGTCTCATGTGATACGGTTAATGTGATTTGGGTTATCTTACTAACACGTGTGCATTATTTAATTTTTAATAGAATATAACCAGGAATATCACCAGGAAGCTATAGTGGTATCACCTAAGCTAATAAAGTGAGCACATTCTCTTTTTTTCATTCTATGTGAGTACATCTTACTTTTTGTCACCTTTTTGTAAATCTTTTTGTGAGTACATTCTCTTTTTCTCACTGTTTGTGAGTACATTCTCTTTTTCTCACTGTATGTGAGTACATCTTACTTTTTGTCACCTTTTTGTAAATCTTTATGTGAATACATTCTCTTTTTCTCACTATTTGTGAGTACATTCTCTTTTTCTCACTCTTTGTGAGTACATTCTCTTCTTCTCACTGTTAGTCAGTACATCTTCTTTTTATCACCTTTTTTACCATAACCTGAAATGTTTTCAATTATACTTAACAGTAATTGAGTATTTGTAATTCTATAATTAGTGCCGGTATGTAGGGGTTTTGTATACATTAATTAAAACTCGTTACTATTGCGAATAGTTGCATGACCACAAGTCAGGATTGACAGTACCAAGGAGTAATTAAGTAGATATAAACAATGTAAATACGGATACTCTCAATACTGTACAGATTATAAAAATTGTTTTGATGAAACTGGGATGCACTGGCCAGTATTTGTTGCTGATTAAAATCTTTTTAAAACGTGTTTCAGGTAACTAAATGTGAAGCTAATAAAAGCCAGCTAGAGAGCACCGAAGGCTTAGAAAAGTGTCTATAAAAGTTACCTAAATAAAAAGGAAATTATGTTTTCAATAATTAGGGTTTATCCCTATAAATGTAATCCAAATGAAACTTGGGTTTTATCCCACTTGTTAATTATAAAATATGGTGTTTTGAAACTCTGATAAATATTTCCTAACTATGGTCGTGATGAAAATTTTCCGCTGCATAATTAATAAACACCGATACCATCTGACTGGCTCACGGCTCCTGCTTCCATGGTGGAGTTGGGGGCTGTGACTGAATGTGGTATCAGGGCCAAGCAACTGGTTTAAGCCATTTAGGTGTTCTTCTAATGCTTAAACCTTGTATATTATGTTAGGAGATTTATACCTTATGTGTTATTCTGTGAAAATAAAATCATAATATTTTGATTATGATTTTATTGCCATTCTAACAAATTCTGAATTCCCAATATATGTAACCAATATCTGTATCTTACAGTCTGTTTGACATTATATATCTAGGTGACATATTAATAATAATATGTCATATTAATCTTGTGATATATTATATATATATCATACCCATATATTTATGTGAATATAACTCAATGTAAATTTTATAGTATTATAATAATATTATGATATTAATATTTTATCTTAATCGAAGATATTAATATAAGATAACACAATTTAGGTATGATACCTTTGGAAGATCATAATATAAGATATTAGTTGATACGAGTTATGTTTTATGATTTATGATATAGTCTAAAATTTTACTCGACTTAAATATATTTTTGTCAAAGTTGTGACAAAACATATAATTATAGTAATTCTGTTAAAATATAGTATCCTAGCATACTTAAAATATATTTATTGTTTAATACAATATTAAAAAATGATTTTCATCATGATACTATGAAAATATTGTATTTCAAAGTCCTTGTCCAAGAACCTTAGGCTAATGGTTTCACTAAGCAACATACATATACAAGTTTACTGTCCAATCTACTAAACCAAGTACCAACGGTCTCAAATGCTCTATCATAACCAACTAGTTAGCATACAAATTTAAAATGTGTAATAAGTAAATTGTTACATGGTTCAACATGAATTTCCTTATATGAAGTGCACATACATTTGAAAGAATATCTATTCGCATGCTTTAAATATAACGTATAAACATATAATTAGTTAATTTTACAAATTAAAGTATAAATATTTAAGTATTTAAAACTCAAGTATTAGTTCTTTTACTACTACCAATATTATTATTATTATTATTATTATTATTATTATTATTGTTATTATTATTATTATTATCTTTCTATACTAATAAACAAAAATCCTTTTTGAACACGTGTCATTCTCTGGTAATTTCTCACCCTTATTTTTTTATTTATCTCTTTTATTAAATTAAATAATAATAATATTAAACATCAATTTAACTAAATCTATTTATCTCTTTTGTTTTCATAATCTGAAATTGATTTCCTTTTAACTCTAAAGTTTCATCTTTGGCAATTAAAGTCTAAAGTTTCAATCTTTGGTATTTTAACCCCTTTGATTAATTTGATTTTTCACTTCTAATTTCAAAAGTTTTCATCTTTTACAATTTAACACATTTAATTTTTTTTTTTACTTTCAACCCAAAGCTTTTCATCTTTTACAATTTAATTTCAACACTTTTTTTACTTTCAACTTTAGTCTCTTATATACTTTTCATCTTTCATAAGTTCTCCATTTAACGTGTCGTTCTAAATTTCCGAGTTAACAAGCCGCAACGTGCGTGTGTGGTTCAACGTTTTTTCATCTATTTTTTTCCTGTTTGACATGTCCGTCGCAGCGGGTCTATTTGTCCCCGTTTGATAGATGTGTCGCAACGTGCGAGTCAGAGATCGACTTATGTCCGTCGCAGCGCGTCTATATTTCCCCGTTTGATAGGTTTGTCGCAACGTGCGAGTCAGAGATCGACTTAGTTATTTTTTTCTCGGTTTTACACAAAGGCTCGTGGTCATGTGAGAAACATTTGTCTTTCATCTAACATGATATATAACTAATGAATAGCCCGCCGCATTACGGCGGATGGTAATTCAAGTTATTGACATATAATAAGAACTTCACACAATAATTATGTTGTTAGAACACGACCGTAGCAAAATCTCAGCAAATCCTAAACAACTCTTTAGTTTTTTTATGATTTAATAAATAGTTATAACGTAGGTTAGAAACACTTGCACTGGACATATCCTTATAAGATGAAATAAAAAGTTTATTTTAAATGTTAACCATTCATTTTTCAAATCAATGGATAACATGAAAATGTAGGAAAAAGAAAAATTATAAGGGTATCTTGCACAAGGTCAACGCAATCTTGCACAAGGTCAACATTTTTAAATAAATTTGTTGATATAACTGGATATCTCATTTTATTGATATTATGTTGCTACATATTTTTTTTTCCAAAATTTTAGATTATTACTTCATGCATAAAGAGTTGGTAAAGGGTTAATTGGCCTCGCTACTTCCAGAGACGAGATTCCCGAATTGCTCAAGGTTAGTTATGTAGAATTTCGTTCTCTACGATATAATAGTCTCAAGTATTTTTTTTTTTAATATGTAACTACATTTCTGCTGCAGCTTGATGATTTAACTACATTTTTGGTGCAGCTTGTAATAACTCTTTTTGTTTACTCTTATTTGTAGATGTGGCACGACACAAGAGAAGCTACGGATAATGATATAGATTTTTTGTTGATCATGATGCCGAAATTTTTCTAGTGAGTTAGGTATTTTGTTAGTTTAGCTTATATAAGATTATATGTAGTTTATTTATGGAATTTAATGTAGTTTGTTATGCATTCAACAAAGGATTGTAATTTGACCGGTTTGTTTTCGAATTGAATGTGTATTGGGTTGATTAGAAAATGTTTGATTGGTGTATATAAGCTTGATGTGTATTTCCGAAAAGCCTTTTCACTACAAAATTATTTTATTTTCCATCGGAAGAAATGCGTAAGAAAAAAAGATACATTTTGTTGGAATTGCGTAAGAAAAAACCTTAATTTCGTAGGAATTACGTAGGAAAAATATATACGTTCCATTGGAATTGTGTAGGGAAAATACTAATTTCGTAGGAATTCCGTAGGAAAAAAGAATACAGTCCGTTAGGATTGTGTAGGAATTTTTTTTTTCCGTAGGAACTTTGTAGGAAAAACGAGTACATTCCGTTGTAATTGTGTAGGAAGAAAAAAAAAAGATTCGTAGGAATTGTGTAAGAAAATTAAAATATATAAATATTATATAATAAATATAAATATAATTGTTTTAAGCACAAACTTTTAAAAAATAAATATTCCGTGGGAAATGCGTCGGAAAGTTAAGAAAATTAGTTCCGTGAGAAATAAGTAGGAGAATTCTAACGAAACATTTGTGTGGGAAAGGAGTAGGAAATTCCGTAGGAAATGCGTCAGAAAAAAATTACCCACGAGCAGAATTCCCACAGCCCATTTTCGTGGGAAATCCGTGGGTAAACGCAGTTACTCACGGATTTCCCACGGAAATTGACGTGGGAATAGTAGCAGTTTTCTAGTAGTGTTGGGAAATCATATTTATCGACCTTCTCTCTTCACATCGAAGACACATGCATATTCCACTCTCATTTTTTAAACGTTCATAACTTGTTTATACGACATTATTTTTTCATAAATATTTAACCATAAAATCGAGCGTCTTTTAATCTATAATTTGAGTACCATATTGCTATATAAAATATGCCGACTAAAAAACCCACAAAAATGTGTTTTATTTGTATGTTGTATAACATTTTTTGTGCTGAATTTTTGTACTATATTTTTGTGCTAATTTTTTTGTTCTAAAATTTTTTGTCTTAAATTCTTTTTTTCTAAATTTTTTGTGCTAGATTTTTTTTTTGCTGAATTTTTATGCTAGAATTTTTTGTACTGGATTTTTTTTGTGCTATTTTTTGTACTATATTTTTTGTATTATATTTTTTTGTTCTATTTTTTAGAAAACTAAAGTGGTGTCACATGTCATTTTCACACTCCTACTTATAATTACTAAAATGTTTTACTCACAAAATGTTCTTCCTTTCTACTTGTTAAGAGTGACACATGTCATGATCACAGTCCTTCTTAGACTATTCAGGCAAAATTCATTTTTTAGTAGATTCTTCCCCTTACCTTGGTATTATTTGATGTGTGATTAAACTATATATATTTTCATTTAGTATGTCACTATGTCTATATTACTAACTATAAGAAATTTGATATTTAGTAAGGTTTAATCCTAGTGTCAATGTATGTTTCCTTTTGATGTTAAATCCTCTTTAAAGATAAAACAATATTTTCATTTAAACCCACGTAAAAGATAAAAAGAAAAATAAAACAAAGGAAACCCACATGCCCACATCATTAATTACCTCGTCCTTTCATCCCCACTTCTTACTAAATCAAGAAAAAAAGTTAAGAATTAAAGTAAGATAAAAGCAACAAATTAAGGAAATGACAAAAGATGGTAGGTTAAAGACGATGAAGTAAGAGGACACCGGCATCATGTCACTAATAGTGATGGCAATGGTAAATGTGGAGGAAAGCATTTCATGACAACAATGGTAGGGAAAAGGGGAAAGAGTCGGTGTAGCTTGGTAGTTGCTAACCATCGGGGTGTAACAAAACAACCTATAATTTGAACTGTTTTTTTAACACATCCAACAAAAATGTATATTTCACTTTCACATCTAATAAAAAAATCATCTTTTCAAATCAGAAAGGAAATTTGTTATGTTAATGCATCATCAGTATACACCAGTAATAAGTTCGCCGCATTACTGCAGGGCTTTAAAACATGTCAAACAAACAAAAACTAAATATAAATAGAGTAAACTTCAATTTATACCCCTGTGGTAAGATCCAAAAAATCACGTTGCACGCCCCTAAAAAAGTTTGAACACATGAGTCATTAACGTTTTCACTTTTCTACACTTTACATCATTCGACCTGCTAGTTTAACAATTATGTTGTTAAGACCCATAAGGGTATTACCATCATTTCACCCTAAAAACAAACCCTTAACTCCCAAATAAAAACCCCATATTTTCGCTAATGAGGTAGTGGTTGGAAAAAAACTTGGTGTTCCTTGTGACCTAGGTTCGACTCCCACTCTCCCAATTATTTTCTGCGGCATCCAGGTGAAGGGCGAATACGGGTGGCGCTGGTTCGACTTAGATGGGAGGCGAGGTTTTACCGATTATTTCACTGTCGTGCCTTCGGGCGGGTGGTGGTCGGGTTTCCGCGTATCTAGGAAAGCCAAGGGGTTGGCGGCGGTCGAGTAGTCGACCTTGGCCACAGCGCCCGGTGTCACGGTGGTTGGCACGTCGTTCCTTGCCGTTAAAAAAACCCATATTTCCCAACCCACGTCATTTTGGATCACCATGCAAACGGCACCGCCACACCACGCAATCACTACCGCTAGTGCACCGAATCACCATTGCTTCGGATTCCCCATCATGAGCACCAACCACCGCATTCCAACTTGAGCGATGTTGGACCATGTGATCAAACCTTGAAGAACAGATGATACAGAAAGCCAAAATTGGTTCTCAAACAGTTGATCCACAATAAGCAGTGCATGTTTTAAAGTTCCCTCCAATGACAATGTTTCTATCAGCTGACAATGATAAAGTCTGATCTACTCAACAACTGTTCTCTAAAGACTGCTGGTTGCAAAGACTGATGAAGATATATTAACTGCTGATTATCAAAGCCCTGTTGAAGTCCAAGTACTGTTGAATCAAAAGGCCTAATCAACCTAAGAGGAAAGCACTGCTCAACTACATCACTGTTTAAGTATCAACAACGGATTGAAGCATCAGCACTTAGTATATCAGTTGTTCAATGTAACAGTGTTTATTTGTATCAGTGTTTAGAGGTTGTTAGTCTGTTAGATGTCACTGTCTAGGTGACGTCAGCCAAGATGTTCAGTGGTTAGATTTGTACTATAAATAGAACTATATCTGTACTGTTCTATTAGCTCTTTTGCACCAATCATCTTGTACAAACTAACTGTGAGCTCAGGCTGAGGGGGAGTTAGTATACATGCATGCATAGTTAAACTTTTGTAATTCGATACAATTTTTTGACTAATGAAATCGTGTACGATGAAAACTATCTCTCTTTGATTGTGTTATAAAGTTTACTTACAATTTCCGCTGTAATTATCCTCAGATCTATCTTCTTTCATTATTCATCTTGTTAAACAACACAGTCAAACAAACTCAGATCCTAACAATTGGTATCAGAGCTTAGGACAGTCAAATTTGATCTAACAATCAATTTGACATAAAAGTTCAGCTCAAATCCATTGATACTAAAGTTGTTTGTATCAATTGAAAAACAGAGTAAAGTGTAATCATGTCTAAAGTTGATTATTCAAAAACTTCTGTAAAAGAACCAAGATGACATCACACTCACAGGACCCTCACAACACCGGAACACTATTCAAGCCCACCTATGCTTGTCAGATCCGAGTACAATATCTGGCAACGTAGGATGGGCCATGTGTTAGCTCAGCAAAACACCGGCTGCTGGAAGTCAGTCATTTTTGGACCACATGTTCCAATGGTGCCTAGCACAGAACATCCCAAGGCCCAAGTGCCTAAAAGCCTTGAAAATTACTCAGATCAGGATTTTCAAAAAATTGAATTAGATGCAAAGGCTTTTAGCATTGTGGCTTCAGGTCTTCCAAATGACATATATGCTGGACTGTTACATTGTAACAGTGCCAAAAAGCTTTGGGATTGTAACAACACCCAAAAACACATTATAAGGAACCCTAATTGAAAACATGTACGACGTGACGTGACCCGATACGAAAATCAGGATTTAGGGTTTTTTTTTTGGGGGGGGGGGTCATGAAGGGGGTACCCCTAAACCTTCCGCAACACGCAAAAGACACTAATACGTGTCAAAACCAGAAGATATCGTTACCACAGGGTTAGAAACACAGCAATCCATGTCTAGGAAAAATAGACTTCTTAGGCGACACGCGGAAGGATCCTCGGATCCTGTCGCGACAAGCGGGAGCGTTCAATTTTGAGTATATAAAGCCTGGCCTGGAACTTGATCTCCTGCACCATTTCGATCAAATTTCGAAATCTCTGTTCTTCTGTATCTACGTTTCTTTCTAAATAATACACCCCTAAACGCTCGCGGGCCGTGACCCAGTGGGTCGTAGGTCTCGTGGGGCGCGAGGCCCTTTACTTGCTGATCACCTATTAAGCCACGTGTCCCACACACGCGTCAAACCTATGTTATGACTCACCAGGCCTAGCCGTAGCTAGACCTGGCGTGCGGGCCGCGAGAGATAAAGAGAAGGACGTCGCGGGGCGCGAGACGCCCCTGATCAGGCTATAAAAGGATCGATCAGCTCATTTGTTTCTCGTTCATTTTCTCTAATTCTCTCTCAATATTCTGTAGCCAAAAGTCATAGCCCAATACCCCCTAATAAGCGAAACTCTTCCTCGTTGTAAGTATTATAACCCCCGATCACGTATTCGTTACCCTACTCGATTGATCTAGGACTCCGTAACGAATGTCAAGGTTCTTCCTGACTCAGTCGTTGGAGTTCTGTCTCGTGTTACACCCGATTGATCTAGGACTCCGTAATGCATGTCAAGGCTCTGCCTGACTCTGTCATTGGAGTTCTGTCTCATGTGATACGGTTAATGTGATTTGGGTTATCTTACTAACACGTGTGCATTATTTAATTTTTAATAGAATATAACCAGGAATATCACCAGGAAGCTATAGTGGTATCACCTAAGCTAATAAAGTGAGCACATTCTCTTTTTTTCATTCTATGTGAGTACATCTTACTTTTTGTCACCTTTTTGTAAATCTTTTTGTGAGTACATTCTCTTTTTCTCACTGTTTGTGAGTACATTCTCTTTTTCTCACTGTATGTGAGTACATCTTACTTTTTGTCACCTTTTTGTAAATCTTTATGTGAGTACATTCTCTTTTTCTCACTCTTTGTGAGTACATTCTCTTCTTCTCACTGTTAGTCAGTACATCTTCTTTTTATCACCTTTTTTACCATAACCTGAAATGTTTTCAATTATACTTAACAGTAATTGAGTATTTGTAATTCTATAATTAGTGCCGGTATGTAGGGGTTTTGTATACATTAATTAAAACTCGTTACTATTGCGAATAGTTGCATGACCACAAGTCAGGATTGACAGTACCAAGGAGTAATTAAGTAGATATAAACAATGTAAATACGGATACTCTCAATACTGTACAGATTATAAAAATTGTTTTGATGAAACTGGGATGCACTGGCCAGTATTTGTTGCTGATTAAAATCTTTTTAAAACGTGTTTCAGGTAACTAAATGTGAAGCTAATAAAAGCCAGCTAGAGAGCACCGAAGGCTTAGAAAAGTGTCTATAAAAGTTACCTAAATAAAAAGGAAATTATGTTTTCAATAATTAGGGTTTATCCCTATAAATGTAATCCAAATGAAACTTGGGTTTTATCCCACTTGTTAATTATAAAATATGGTGTTTTGAAACTCTGATAAATATTTCCTAACTATGGTCGTGATGAAAATTTTCCGCTGCATAATTAATAAACACCGATACCATCTGACTGGCTCACGGCTCCTGCTTCCAGGGTGGAGTTGGGGGCTGTGACTGAATGTGGTATCAGGGCTAAGCAACTGGTTTAAGCCATTTAGGTGTTCTTCTAATGCTTAAACCTTATATATTACGTTAGGAGATTTATACCTTATGTGTTATTCTGTGAAAATAAAATCATAATATTTAGATTATGATTTTATTGCCATTCTAACAAATTCTGAATTCCCAATATATGTAACCAATATCTGTATCTTACAGTCTGTTTGACATTATATATCTAGGTGATATATTAATAATAATATGTCATATTAATCTTGTGATATATTATATATATCATACCCATATATTTATGTGAATATAACTCAATGTAAATTTTATAGTATTATAATAATATTATGATATTA
The DNA here is from genome assembly GCF_002127325.2 of Helianthus annuus. Lineage (NCBI taxonomy): Eukaryota > Viridiplantae > Streptophyta > Magnoliopsida > Asterales > Asteraceae > Helianthus > Helianthus annuus. The sequence goes on along the minus strand of NC_035448.2, from coordinate 132,051,749 downwards.
ACATTTTATCTTAATCGAAGATATTAATATAAGATAACACAATTTAGGTATGATACCTTTGGAAGATCATAATATAAGATATTAGTTGATACAAGTAATATGTTTTATGATTTATGATATAGCCTAAAATTTTACTCGACTTAAATATATTTTTGTCAAAGTTGTGACAAAACATATAATTATAGTAATTCTGTTAAAATATAGTATCCTAGCATACTTAAAATATGTTTATTGTTTAATACAATATTAAAAAATGATTTTCATCATGATACTATGAAAATATTGTATTTTAATACATATGCTTTTATTATATTATACCCATATAAGCACATGTACATTTACATACACATGGAAAGTGTACAAATATATATAAAATATTTTATATTTTATATGACATGTATTAACAAAACAAATGATATTCCACCCATAAATTAGAAATATGTACAAAAATATTTGGTACCGTATAACTATATGGTTTAAAATATATGTATGTAACACATACATATCAACAGGAAATAGCTTAGGAAATTTTACCATTTAATAGTTCAATTCATCTCTTAAACAACATTTGAGTCGTATATTATATATATATATATATATATATATATATATATATATATATATACATATATAGAGTAGGGTTCGCACGGAAAGTGTGCTTTTCCTAGAAAGTCTAGGAAGCGATCTGGTCCATCCGATTGGTGTGTTTAAGGGTTGAGATTAAATCAATGGCAATCTTGTAATATTTGAGTTTAATTAATTGATTGTTTTAAATGAGTATGGGCAATTTTGTCAATGGCCGTGTTTTAAATCAATTAGATAACCGCCTAGTTCCTAAATTCAAGCGATTTTCCCTCTCTCTCTCTCCAAACCCATCTTGGAAACCCCAATCCCTACAAAAAATAACTACAATCATGGAAGAAGATAACTTTAGAAACGATGGAGAGCACCGGATCAAATTAAAACTCTTCTCTATCTCCACCATCTCCGAGTTCATCATCACCATTCAAATATTGTTCTTATCATCTCCGTTTTCTTGACGATGTGTTTTAACAGCAAGCAAATTAATACAGTTGTGTTTTAGCAGCAAGCAGATTCATACAGTTGTGGTTTAGCATCCAGATTCATACAGATGTGTTTTAACAACAAGCAGATTCATACAGTTGTGTTTTAGCATTCAGATTCATACAGATGTGTTTTTAACAGCAAACAGATTCATAAAGTTGTGTTTTAACAGCAAGCAGATTCATACAGTTGTGTTTTAGCATTCAGATTCATACAGTTGCGTTTTAGCATCCAGATTCATACAGATGTGTTTTAACAGGAAGCAGATTCATACAGTTGTGTTTTAGCATTCAGATTCATACAGTTGTGTTTTAACAGCAAACAGATTCATACAGATGTGTTTTAACAGCAAACAGATTCATACAGTTGTGTTTTAACAGCAAGTAGATTCATACAGATGTGTTTTAACAGCAAGCAGATTCATACAGTTGTGTTTTAGCATTCAGATTCATACAGTTGTGTTTTAGCATCCAGATTCATACAAATGTGTTTTAACAGCAAGCAGATTCATACAGTTGTGTTTTAGCATTCAGATTCATACAGTTGTGTTTTAACAGCAAACAGATTCATACAGTTGTGTTTTAACAGCAAGCAGATTCATACTGTTGTGTTTTAGCATCCAGATTCATACAGTTGTGTTTTAACAGCAATCAGATTCATACAGTTGTGTTTTAGCATTCAGATTCATACAGTTGTGTTTTAACAGCAATCAGATTCATACCCTGTGCTTTACCATCTTTATATTGTGGGATCTATAAAAAAATTGGCTTTAGCCCTATAAACTGTTAAAATACAGCACCAAGAACATGCTGATAAATTCCGGTAATCTTCTGAACAATGGAATATGCGATGTAATGTGACATGGAATTTTAGTTAATGAACACATTGACTTCCAGATTTGAATTCGAAAATAATAAAATTCCGAAAATCATGGAATTTTAGTTAATGAAGATACATTCAAAAAATAAAATTAAAATGTGAAATTACATGATAGCCCTTCTACTTAAAATCCCTCAATGACACATGTCCAATTCTTATTCCTTCCTAGACTTTCTAGGAAAAATAGACTTTCCATCCAACTCCTACTCTATAAATATATATATATATATATATATATATATATATATATATATATATATATATATATATATATATATATATATATATATATAGGGAGGGGCTCATGCGAGAACTACCCTCATTGTGAGAACCTTGAGAACCAATGTGAACACAACCTAAAATTGCTAAAAAAACCTAGCCCCCCCCCCCCAGCCCCCAAAAAAACCTAACCCATCCCCCCCCTCAAAGCTAAACGCTAAAAACTAAAACCCCCAAAAAACCTAAAAAAAAACCTAAACCCCCCCCCCCAAAAAAAAAAAACCTAAACCCCCCTCCCCCACCCCCCAAAAACCTAACCCCCCCCCCCCCCAAGCTAGAATGCTAAAAACTAAACCCCCAAAAAACCTATAAAAATCTAAAAAAATAAAAAAAAAAACAAAAAGAAATCTAAAAATTTTTTTTATTTTAATATTTTTTATGCTCAAATCCCTATATATATATATATATATATATATATATATATATATATGTATGTATGTATGTATTCTAATATAGGAATACTACTTCACTATTTAATATATTAAGAATCAAATTTAGAAATGCCAAACATTGTATTATCTACAATAATAAATAAATACGGTTAATTCAGAATTTAGTCTTAATATTTTACAACTAAGTTGATGTAACCCTCTAGTTAAAAATAAAATTTTTCTAATGAATCCAGAGAGTTTATATTGTGATTAAATTGATTTCTTTTAGTGACTTACCCTTTTTATTCCAAAATATTATGTTTAATAAATTTAAGAGAAATTTATTTCAATATACTATTACTATTGTTAGTATAAAAGAAGAGTTAAATGCCATTTTAGTCCCTGTGGTTTGGGCCATTTTGCCAGTTTAGTCCAAAGGTTTTATTTTTAACCTGTGGGTCCAAAAAGGTTTCTCAGTTGCCATTTTAGTCCACTGGGTTAACTTCATTCCATTTTTTCTGTTAACGAGAAGGCCAATTCGGTCATTTTATATGGTTGAATTGCCCTTTTAGTTAACAGAATTACATACAAAATGACCAAATTGGCCTTCTCGTTAACAGAAAAAATGGATGAAGTTAACCAAGTGGACTAAAATGGCAACTGTGAAACCTTTTTGGACCCACAGGTTAAAAATGAAACCTTTGGACTAAACTGGCAAAATGGCCCAAACCACAGGGACTAAAATCGCATTTAACTCTATAAAAGAATGAATAAGTTATGGGAATAAGCAGAATAATTAATACCATTAATTATATAATTGGATTCTTATAAAAAAAACTTGGTATTATATATATAGGAAATTGAAATTTTTGTATACGTATGCATATACAGAACAAAATTTCTTGATAATGTATACAGCCTAATTGTCACACCCCCAAAATACCACATGCGGGAACACCGCGAGACGTGTGACGTACCAGGATCAAGCCACCAATCACATTGAACCATACATGATATTAAACAAAAAGTTCCATTTATATCATAAAGTAATTCTAAATCACAACTTTAGACAAACACGTTCAGCGGAAGCATAAAGTAAATCGTTATTCAAGTGTTCCAAAGCAAATGTGCAAAACCAATAAACATGTATCCAAGTGCCACCACCCATGACCACTCCAGCACTCCCAGATAGCAAGTTCTAACCATGAATCTAACGACCTGCAAGCATGCAGACAAGTGTGTCAGATGACGCTGGTGAGTTCAAAGTTTGTTAAACGTTTAGTTACCAGATATGAGTTTAAAACATTTCAGAGATTCGATGCTGTTAATAACTCGATTACCGCAGATGGCTCCAGATTATTTGCCCTTCCCCAATGATCTATCAAACATTAGTCAAGTGGTTAAGGTAATTAGTTCACGACCGTCCTCCCCGGTACGGTGTGAGGGTGCCAAACCTAATAGCGCTATCAACTAATAACCCCGTTGCCTCCCCGGCAACCAATTCGGTATATGATGGGACTTAATGATAGATATGAGTGTATTAACCAACATCCCAAGTTTAACATTCCAGTCAAACCCAGTTACCCAACATTCCTCCCCGGAATAATTACCAGATGTCCCTCCCCAGGATGCATGCTTGAAAAAGATCAGTGAACTCACCTTAGATTTGCTCGGTAAGACATATTACACGTTCAAGTTAATCAAGGCCTATAACGTTTACACATACCCAATCAGTTTGTATGCATATTATTATCCATACATGCAGTCCAGCATTTTTACACCACACATACACAATTCATATATCACACGAATACAAGCAAGCAGTTTCCTGATCTTAACACGGTGTGGCCCATTTAGCATAACAGGCCCCCACAACAAGAGGCCTAAGGGATTTGTGCGATTGGCCTTGTCTTGTGTGATTGACTTGGGCTTGTGCGACTCGGGACCCCTTGTGCGATTCAGGTGTGATCCGGCCCAACCAGGTTAGCGCAACAAACAGCTTGTGCGGCCCCCTTCTCGATCGCACAATCGCACAACTTGTGCGATCCGGGTACAGCCCAACTAATTTATTAATCATGCAAGGCCCAATCAACTAAGCAGACCAATCATTTGTGCGATTGCTTAGCTGTTGTGCGATCCCCTCCCCCTTCTTGTGCGATCATAAATGTGAGTAATCATGTCCGACATTAATGGGTTTAAGTTACATTATTCCAAATTACAGTTTGTTACCAAATATTTCCCATGATTCGCATAACCCTAACCCACAACTGTTTCTTCTCAAATATCATAATCATCACCATTTAGTCGATCCTTCCATGATCCAAACATTACCATTCAATCATGCAAGACACAATTCAGCACATTCACAGTTATCATTGTTAATCTAATAATTTAGAGCACCGATTAATACCATGGTAACTAACCAAATTCTAATCATGCTTGTAATCTAGATCATCGATCATCAACATCAATTGTGTTTCAAAATTAACTTAATAGTGGATTATTACTATGTGTATGTCACACCCCGATATTTCCACGTATTACCGGTGGGGAGTATCGTGACGTAGTTGATATCATCATAGTCAAATTATCACAGTTTAATGTACAGCGGAAGTCGAAAGATAAAAACATTACAAACCGAATGAAAGTAATATCAATTATTACAAGAAAACGGTTGTAAGGGATCCACAGGCGGATCAAAGATAAAAGCAACATTGTTCAACAGATTCTTAAACATCTAAGCTTGCAAGACTCTTTATTGATGCTAGGAGTAGCCAGCCTATTCCGCCTAGTACCTGCACTTTAGCCTTTTTGAAAAATACATCAGTTTACACTGGTAAATACAATTAACCGACTCATTTTGAAAATGTTTAAGAAAATTGATTTGAATGCACAAAGCACAAAATATTTTTTATAACTTGGGATAATTATGTAAAATAAACTTGTTAAAGAATTACATGTTTATTATACGTTCAGTAGCCCGGGCTGAATACCCGGTTAAAGATTAATAGACACACCACATAATATATCCCACGGCGAGTTATTCTCGAACAGGTGGGTATATTATTTTACATACGCACCGACAGGTGTATGCCTACACCCCATGCTTAAGTCGTGGTCATTTCAATGAATGAGCCGAGGATATCCAGGACATGGTCATTAACCCCCCAAAGGCTTAAAACAAACATAATAGAATAAACGGGTTATCTCAATGATTTAACCTTCATACGATTAAAAATTCAATACCCGACCAAGCAGTATTTTATATACCGTACCCCAAGCCCGTATAAGGGAAAATAAGTTAAAAGTATTTACCTGAGCAAATTATACAAATTTATCCCAGCCATACAAATCAGCAAGTGTAAGTATCTTTTACTGGTCTCCTAAATCTGGAACAAAGGTTTTAATTAACCTATTAGATTCCTAACGCGTCTTACTTAAGTTTAAACTTAGACGGGTTAGTTTTAAAGAAAAGGTATACGGTTCAAAACGCATGATTAAGCGAAGACCGGAATAGAATGTGATTTAGACCCGACAAGTATGAAGACTTGTATAATATGGGTAAACTAAACACATTCTAGATTTTGAGATAAAAATGATAAGGTTTGACCCGTTTCCGTTAGTTTATGCAAACTAGTTACATAAACCGCACCAAACGCGAAAAATGCATAATGGGTAAACAAATGAGTCATGAACAGGTTTCCTAAGTTAATATGCCTTAAATATGTTGTGATATCAGTAGGATACCTTCCATTATGCCCAAAACGAATTTAAACTCAAATTAAGCCCCGTAGGGGTATTTTGGTCATTTTAAAGGTTATAAAAGAGATTAAATATTAATCTGAGGTTCAGGTCCGAAATGATCAGTAAAAATATTTAATTTTAATAAGTTATATCAGTAGGGTATTGCATATATGTGAAATTTATCATTTATAACCAAACTATGCACCGTAGGGGCATTTTGGTAATTTCACATAAGCTTTAAATGTCAAATTTGGAAATCTGAGTTCAAAACTTTTGCTTACTGTTAAAGTATAAAAATTTACTTAAAACAACAGTAGGTATTAAGTCTTATATGTTAAAAATAGTTTTAACCCATACTATGCGTTTAAAACGCGTAAAAGTCGATTTTAAGCGATTTTCGGGTTATAATAGGAAATCTGAATTTTTGATCAGTTTATAAAGTTTAAAATATTTTATTTATCATATAAAATCAGTAGCAAAAAGGGGTATAACCGACAATTACCGAATTAAAGCAAGAACCCTATGTTATGCTCAGTTTAATAATAAATAAAAATCTTCAAAAATCCTAATATATTATATTACATCAGTGGGTAAAAAGTTTGTTGTCAAAATTTGGGTTTAGATAGGCTTTATGCTAATAATGTCGTTTAATTAATAAAAAAAGCTTTCTAATTACGATATCGAGCATAACTCCTAATTTAGACCTCAAACTGATGTCAAATTTTTAGAACATGTTTATAAATCAGTAATAAAGGTTTTTGTACACTCACATTTTCAAAAAAAATCTCGTTTTAAGGTCAAAAGGGCATAATGGTCAACATTTAAGCAATTAACGGAAACATGCAAATGAATGGGATTAATTAGGAACCAAGTTGTATAACCTTAGAGGGTTATACTAACCTATAACCTGGTCCTAATGGAACTCTAAGGCACGTCTAAACTAAACTAAATCGGGTCAGAACTGAAAGTCAAAGCAAAAGTCTACTTTTGCGACTTTCGGTTCCGCACCGAGCCTAAACTCAAAATTGTCGGATTGAACATGCTTAGACATGTTCTTACATTAATTACCAAGTTATATAAGTGTTAAAACAGGTTTCATAGCTTCTAGATTGTTAATTATGAGTTTATTTACAAAATAGCTTTTTGTTGACTTTTTATAATTATGTTTGACCCGACAATTGACCTAGTTAGAGTGGAAATCAGAGGGTGCCCTTTTAAGGGTTTATTACCCACATAATTACCAACTCATAGCCACTTTCAATTCGAAAAATGACTGGACCATTAGTGATTAATCACTAAGTCAAAGCTTAATTACGACGGCTTTGACTTTAGGTCATTAAACAAATAAAACACGAATTAGAGAGCTGATGGAAGCTTGCTTGAAGTCCAGAGAGCTCCAGAGTAAGAGTTATGAAATGATTTTGATGAAGTGCAAATGAACTAGCAACAACAAGTTCTTATATAGGGCATTAGAACTCACAAGATCAATCCAACAAGGTCTATGAATGATCCTTGATGAATTCCAAGTGTCCCTATGCATGAAAAACCACTGGTACAACCCCTAGAATCGAAAACCATGCAACTAAGGCGGTGCAACAGGTTGAACAGGCACCTGTCACGATTTTTGGGAGCTGGCAACTTCTAGGAGGGCTACGTAAGATCCCTTAAAGGGTCTACACGGGTCGTGTGAAGGTTGATCTCCGGTCACCAAGTTTCAAATGTTTCAATTTTGGTCCCTGGTCCTTTAAAACATGTTTTAACTTTTATTTATTGCACTTTTAACCCCCACACTTGACTTTTAAGGACTCTAAGTCATAAACAAACTTCGTTTAGCTCCCGGTTAGTTATACGATCACCGAAAAGTCCTGAATTACAACGTTGACGCTTTTAACCCTTATTTCTTGGAATTGATACTTTGATTATTTAAACGCGTCGAAACTCTATGAATTTAGTATTCTTTATCCTGGGATCAAAATAAATTATCACAATGTTTTTGGGATCGTTAAAAGGTCACTCAGAGGTTACTTTAACATGTTGACACTTTTAACCCCTATGCTTTACAAGATCCTTATTTTTAACACAAACGACACCAATGTTCGATCAATTATTCATTTGAGAATACGAACGTCGTGTGAGGTCAATCAGAGGCACAAAATGGAAAGTTAACACTTGGATCCCTTTATTCACATATTTACAGTGTTTGGCAACTTTAGTCCCTCATATTCAATCCATTACACGTTTAAAGCTCATGACACGTGTCTTCATTATATTGGTTGTGATTTTACGAGGTGTTACTGTGTACATCAAGAACCCTACCATCATGCAGATTCTATATGTGAAACACTTGTTGATAACAACATCAAACAATACCTCATATCATCATATAATCGATGTAACAAGGAATCAAATCGGACCAAAATGATTATATACTAACCGAAAGAATGTGTAGAGTGTGAATGGATGCTTGAACAAGAGGGAACTAGTGCTACGATCCATAAGGAACTTCAAAAGGAGTATATCGCCGCCGGTTCTTGAGGGGATTAGGGTTGCTTGCTTGAGTGAATTGCAAATTGTGGAAAAACCAAACACAACCCCTCATGTTTATGCGCACAAGGTAGGTTAGCCGGACCTAGCTTTGGGCCGTAGGCCACTGCACCAGTTTTGGGCCGAGAATTATAGTTCACGAGATGTGGAGTGTGATCGAGAGACAAATGTGCAACTCTAAGTGTTGTGTGATCGGATTAATATAACTTTCGCATAAAACATATACATCATAAACATATAGCAACACATACACGTTCAATTAGAATCACCACATCAACTATGTAAGCTAAACCAAAACACAAGGACAAACTTCTGAAATACGGGTTGTCACATCATCCCCAACTTGAAAGAAATTTCTTCCCGAAATTTGATAACTTATCCAAAGCAGCACGATGTTAGGTCAGGATGACTGTGGATTTTCCCTAAGTGCCACATCATCCCCAACTTGAAAGGGAATTTCGTCCCGAAATTCACCAGTTGTAACAGGATTAGAATAACCAGTCGGGAATAGATGAGGATACTTGAGCTTCATTTGATCTTCGCGTTCCCACGTGAACTCCGGTCCACGTCTTGAGTTTCAACGAACTCTCATGATCGGAATTCGACTATGCTTACGGACCTAGACTTCCCGATCCATAATTTCGATGGGTTCTTTGAAAAACTGCAATTTGTCAACGATTTTCAACTCTTGAAACAGTACCACAAGTGTTCATCAGACAAACACTTCTTTAATTGCGACACATGGAAGACGTCATGAACATTACCTAACTCAGCAGGTAACTCAAGCTTGTAGGCCACTTTACCGAATGACCATTCATGAAAACCCTAAACCTTACACCTCAAGAATTAAAAAAAAAAAAGATAAACAAGAAAATGGGTTATAATTTTGGTTTTGGTTTTCAAAAGAAACCAAATCATAATGGTAACTACAAAAAGAAAGGTCTCTGTTTTATTCCACCGAAAAATTATAAAAATGAGAAAACTTACAAACCAAAAACTGTTTTTGTTTCAGGAAAAACGACTGAAGAAGAAAAGGAGCAAGCATTTAGAAAGCAGACGGACAGAGAATTCCTTGCCAAGAAGCAAGATGAAATGAAGAAAAGCTTTGCTCAAAAGAAGACAGAGATGAGAACCGGTTTTCAATGTAAAACGGTTGGTCACATTGCCAGGAATTGTCCAAAGGCAATGCAAACAAAACAGGGAGTCTCTGGTAAACTGAAAGAAAAGATTGTTGAGAAAACCGAACCACCAACAAACAGATTCAAAGTTTTTGAGAATTCAATTTATGAGGTTAGTGAATGTTCGAAAAATGTTTTAAAAAGAAAGGAGAAACTTAATAACCAAAAATGGGTTGTTAAGAATTCAAGAGACAGTTCTGGTGATGAATCTGATTCCACAAAATCAGAGGAGACACAGGTTGTTATGAAAAAGGAGAAAATAGTTCCGTCATTGGATGATGAAAATTTTTCACCATTGCGGGCTGAGAAAATCAGAAAAAGCCAAAAACATCGAAAAATGAAAAATGAGTTTTGTTGTGAAAAAGAGGAAATGATAGTACATTAGTGGACTATCACAACATGCTAAAGAAATGGAATGTTTAATGTGATAAACAATCTTTCTGTGGATGTGTTAGTAGGTTTTTACACATTTAGAAGATTGTTTTCGAGATATAAACATAAATTTCAAACTTGCTTATCTCGTGGGGAACATTTCTTGGATATATGGGTAACCCCCGAAATCTTGTTTGAAAGGTCTCTCTTTCTGAGATACTAGGTCTTTATACTCAGTGATATCTGGAGTATTATCCCGAGACTTCTGATATTGCGGAAGCAATGGCCTAGTCTCCGTATAATACTTTGCATTTGCTTGAAATACTGCTAGCCCTCAGTACAAAAAATGTTGAAACATTGAAAAATGTTAATCATGTGCTGTTGAAGAAAAGATTCTCAAAAGGGAACACACCTAAAGTCGAACCGTCATCTCTTTGCTGAACGGAAGTTCTGACCTGAGCTCTCACGGTTTCGCATCTAACCCCTTACAGATATCATCTAGGTATACTCACCTGTAAGACTGAATATTGGGATCTGGATACTGGAGTATATTCAAGTAGTGGAACACGCGAATAAGTCTAAGTACTTAAAACATTAATCTCGTATCTCGAAACAATTGAACTTTGTGTGAAAATTTAAATGGACCAGTATACTGACAATCTAAGTGAATTGTTTAGAACTTAAAATGTTAAAAGCTTAACGGTGTTAGTGATTTGTCTCAAAAACTAATATGATCCTCTTATACAAACTCACAAAAATATTGTTTGTAAATATTTCTTTACTGCATTTCTTTTATTCATAAAATCCAAAAAGATTTTCGAAGTGTTTTAGCATGAATTTTTGAAAAATTCAAAAATATTTTCGACAACTGATGTTGAAAAGCTGATGTTCAAAATTCCAAGTGCTTAATATGAAGAACGGGTTTGGAAAAGAATGTGTGAGAATGATTGTATTTTTACAAGTGGTTTTCAGAGATTAAATCATTTAGAATGATTCCTACAAGTGGTTTCTAAATTTTAATCATTAAATTTTGAGAAACTTATGAATGGTAGAGATTGTGCAGGAAAAGCCAGGTGCCGATACCTGAGCAGATTGATAGCCAGGTTATGAGTTTAGGACCTGAAGATGGAGATTTCCAGACTGTGATCCCAGCACATTGAGAGGGGGAGTCTGAAGGTATCGAGAGGGAGTTTGAAGATGCAGAAAGCCAGTTTGAATTTCTAGAAGAAAGAAGAGAGAGAGATTGATTGAGGATGCTTACAATGGAGAAATTTGGAGAGAGCGAGCAGACTGATAAAGCATGAAGGTTTGACAACCGAAGACTCGACATTGAAGACTCCGTCAACATCCGAGGGGGAGTCTGTTGGTGCATCCGTTTGTCGACTTCTTCTTGTATCGAGTCTTGTAATATAATAGATAGATCAGGGCATGCAAAACGAGAAATGTGATATATAGTTAATTCCGCACGAAATTACTAATTCCGCTTGGAATTGTAATTTCGCTTGGAGACCTTAATTCCGCTTGAACATATATTTCCGTTTAGATAATCCTGCGCGGAATTATGTTTCACTTGTGTCTTTCAAGCGGAATTACAGGGCCTATATATGTGTCTTTCCGTGTCATTTGGAACAGAATTAGTTGTGTATTTTTCCGACGGCGAAGCTCTGTCGAAGTGTCTACAGAATTGTAAACGATCTTATATCAATCTAAAGACAGTTTAAAGTGATTTCTCGTGTTTTCCAGCTGAAATAACATCAATACACTTTTTTCCGCCTCTTGTATTGGTGAATTACTCTTCTGATCGACTCGTTTGGGTCCGTATACGATCCTACAAGTGGTATCAGAGCTCAGGAGGAAGAGTTCTTACCATTTCAGCTGCGATTTCTGATTTCTACACCTTCTTTTCTCAATTAAACTTGATTTCACAGTTAAAATGGCTTGATTTTCAAATATGTTGTGCGTAATTGTGTTTTAACAAACCCTTGAGAGTTTCAGTCAAAAATACGGTCTAAATTTGTTCGAAATCGTAATTCCGTTTAAAAGTTTAAAAAGGTTGATATAATTTCATTTCAAGCTTTGCTGTAATTTCGCCCGGAATTAAGACTAATTCCGTTTGTAGTTGTAATTCTGTTTGAAAATCTCGTACGGAATTATAATTTCGTTTCAAGTTGCTTAATTCCGTTTGAAAGCAGATTTAATTCCACGCGAAATTAAATCTCGTTTGACTATTTCAAACGAAATTAGTGATTCCGTTTCAAAATAATTCCGTTTCTGGATAATTCTGTGTGAAAGGTGTAATTCCGTGTGAAGCTTCAGGGTAATTTCGTTTAAGAGGTACTTTCGTTTGAGAGTGATTCCGTTTGTGAAGTGTTTCCGCATGAAGATTAATTCCGTTTGAAAAAGACTATTTGTGAACTTTTGAAAACTGAAATCATGGAGCACGAGTTTTATAATGCCTTTGCTAGCCCAATGACTGTTACTCAAAGTACATTACTTGAAAATGAGACGGGGACAACACAAAAACCGCCTAAGCTTTTGGATATTTGTCACACCCCCAAAATCCACCTGCGGATAACACCCGCTTCGAGGGCGTGACTGACCAGGATCCAGCCACCAATTATACTGAGCATTTAAGAAATATTTAATATCCGTAGTAATTAGCAATATCAGAGTTTAGGTTCGGTAATTAGTTTAACAAAACAGCGGAAGCATAAACCAAAATAGTTTTAAAGACAGTTCGTTGTTCAAAACAGTTATCCCAACACACGGGTTTGACGAACACTACACATCCCCAAGCAGCAGCTCCTGAATCATTGGTTACCTGCAAAGCATGCAGTAAGGGGTCAACAATAATGCTGAGTGAGTTCACTAGTTGTCCAGTTTTAATTACCAAAAACTTGTTTCACCGGTTAATTTATCCATTTATACATGCCCTGGGGAGCTACCCCAAAAGTTAGCGACTAAACTGTTTTTCCAATACCGAACACTAGGTAACCGTTGCGTATCCGCAGGATGCCCCGATGTCAATGTTCTATCATCATTGACGGATTTCTGAGTTCATTAGTTCACGCCCGTCCCAAACCAGGGCACGGTGTGAGGCTGGTAAACACCTAAATAGCGCTATCAACTAATAACCCGTTCGCCTAACCCGGCGACTAATCGGTATTTGTAGTAGGGACTTGAGTGATAGAGTTTCGTTTAGTGCCGTTAGTTGCAATCCGTATAAACAGTAATTAACCAAAAGGTTTCCCAATACCCGGGAAGGAAAAGTAAGTTTTGTTCCCAATAACTAGGGAAGGTATGTAAATGGTATCCCCTTTTACCAGGGGATAGGGTTGTTAGTCTCGTGTCCCAAACCACCGGGACGCATGCTTTTAAGTTGTGAACTCACCTTGGGTTGCTCGGTAGGTTTAGGTTACTTGGTCAAACACGCTGGTCACCATGTCCTAACATGGTTACCGGTATAGGTCAGATACAAGTTTTCACGTAAAACACATACTGGCACGTAACATGCATACAAGTAAACAGTCATGGGGTTATTGGGCCGGCCTAAACAATTAAGCAGTCAACAGTAACACATAACCCAGTCAACAGATAGCCCATAACACATAATGGCCCAATAACAAAAGTGGACAGCCCACTCGCAACCAGCTGGTCTCGAGTCGCAACCAGGTGGTTTCGGCTTGTCACGTTATGGTTGCGAGTCGTAACCGTGTGGTCTCGAGTCATCATGCTGTGGTTGCGAGTCGCAACCGTCGTAGTCTCGAGTCGCAATCGTGAGGTTTCGAGTTGTCATGCTATGGTTGCGAGTCGCAACTACGTGGTCTCGAGTTGTCTTGCCTTGGTTGCGAGTCGCAACGGTGTGGTTGCGAGTCGTAAGCTGTCCCTTTCACGTACACGTGATGATGCAGATCTAACAGTCCAATATGTACTATGCAATCAGACCCAGATTAGGAAACAGCCAATAAGGTTCCACTAACATTTTTCCTAAACTGACCAGCAATGAAAATAGATCAAACTTTGCCATTTTTACATCTTCAAGTCATATTCAAACAAGTTCATCTTATGTTCATCATTTTCTAGGGTTTTCATATCAACATAATCATATATTTATGAACCAAAATCACATGTTTTAGCAAGATCAACATGCAAAACATACATTATATATCCGAATCTTAAGTTTAACATCATTATTTGCAAGGAATAAAGAAGCATAGTATGGTTAGTCATAATCATTCTTGAACTACCATTTGTTAGTCATTTAAACATGTTATCAAGCTTTGTTCACAAGGGTTTTCACATATAGTCAAGTTCCACAAATCATCCTAAAAATTATACAAAAACTACTACCCAAGCATTTCTAGTTCATACAACAAACATAAATCTCATGCACATAGTAACAACACTAACCGGTTGTGAAGAAGGAGGATGAGCCGAAAGAAAGGAAGAAAATGAGAGAAGGTGAAGTGTCCGAGTTAGTGGTCTTGACCGAGTCCTTGTCCGGGATCCTTGCTTGAACCGAAAATTGAAAGGGATTGGGGTGTGTTGTTGAGGGTTTCTAGTTGAGAGAAAAATAGTAGAAGTGTGTTTGTGTGTTGTGTATGAAATGAGGGAAAGTGGGGAAAGATGGGGTATATATACCAAGGGATGTTTCGGGTTGGGCTTGGGGTTTCGGCCCAAACCGGTTACGGCCCAAAGGCCCACTCGCAACCGCCCGGTTGCGAGTCATGGTCACAAATCACTCGAGACCTCATGGTCTCGAGTCGGGTTCCTTGTTCTCGGGTTGGGTTCTCGGCTCACATATAACACATACATATATACATACCAATGCACACATAACAAAGCACATATCACATAAAGATTCACGTTATCATTAAGTTTAGTCAGTCACTAGTCACATAATGTACAAACAAGTTACATCACGACACAACGAAAAGTTCTAGTTTTCGGGTTGTCACATCATCCCCAAGTTGAAAGAAATTTCGTCCCGAAATTTGATGGCACTCACTGAGGAAGCTAGTCAAGTTGTAAGGTTTTCCCGGTTATCCTGGGGTGTCACATCCACCCCCCCGTTGATCTGGAATTTCGTCCCGAAATTCCGTAGCTTCAGCCTCAGTAGCGTTTGTACTGTTCTCAAACAGTTGGGGATATTTTTGTTTCATCCGATCTTCGCGCTCCCAGGTGAACTCTGGGCCGCGACGTGAGTTACAACGAACTCGAACAAGAGGTATTCTAGTGCTCTTGAGGACCTTAACATCCCGGTCCGTGATTTCGACAGGTTCTTCGACAAATTTCAACTGTTCGTCGATCGTGAGTTCCTTCAGAGGAACTACGTGCGTCTCATCTGACAGACACTTCTTCAGATTCGACACATGGAAAACGTGGTGAACTGCACCGAGTTCTGCTGGTAAGTTCAGTCTGTAGGCCACCTTGCCTATTTTCTCAAGGATTTCGAAAGGTCCAACGTACCGTGGGTTGAGTTTGTCTCGTTTACCAACACGAACCACACCCTTCCAGGGTGAAACTTTGAGTGATACCCGCTCCCCAACCTGGAGCTCAAGTGGTTTCCTGCCCTTACGAGCGGCCGCCATGCGTTGTCGTATTTGAGCAATCCGCTCAGTAGTGTCTACCACATGTTCTGGACCAGTGATTTGACTATCCCCCACCTCTGCCCAACAAAGAGGTGACCGGCATTTACGTCCGTACAATGCCTCAAACGGAGCAGCTTTAATGCTGGTGTGGTAGCTGTTATTATACAAGAATTCCACGAGTGGCAGATGCCTTTCCCGGCTGTTGCCAAAGTCGTTTACACAAGCGCGAAGCATGTCTTCTAATGTTTGAATAGCGCGTTCGGACTGCCTGTCCGTCTGTGGGTGATATGCTGTGCTCATAACTAAACGTGAGCCAAAAGACTTGTGCATTACTTGTCACAGTTCCGAAGTAAAACGTGCATCTCGATCAGAGATGATAGAGGTGGGCACCCCGTGCCTCGAAACCACTTCCTTGAGGTATATCTTCGCCAGAGTGGAGAATTCATCTGTTGTCTTCGATTGCCAAGAAGTGTGCGGATTTCGTGAGTCGATCCACGATCACCCAGATAGTGTCGTTTCCGCGCTGTGATCTAGGTAGGCCAGTAACGAAATCCATGGAAATTTACTCCCATTTCCATTGTGGTATCTCTGGTTGTTGGAGTAGGCCTGAGGGTTTCTGATATTCCGTCTTGACTCGCGCACAAGTCAAACACTTGCTGACGTAAGTTGCTATGTGGGCCTTCATGCTAGGCCACCAATACGTAGTCTTAATATCGTGGTACATCTTGTCCGAACCAGGGTGTACTGAGTAGCGAGATTTGTGCGCTTCATTCATCGCAAGTTCCCGTAAGTCGCCATAGAGTGGGACCCAAATGCGTCCTGTTACATAATAAGCACCGTCTTCCTTCTGTTCTAAGCGTTGCCTTGACCCGCGTCGGGCTTCAGCTCTAACGTTCTCTGGTTTCAGTGCTTCTATCTGAGCAGCTCGTATTTGCGAAGGTAGACTAGAATGGATCGTGAGTTGTAAAGCTCTTACGCGCTTGGGCGTAGTGTCCTTCCGACTGAGGGCGTCTGCCACTACATTGGCCTTGCCCGGGTGATACCTGGCACTCGTAATCATTCAGCAGTCCGACCCATCGTCGCTGTCGCATATTTAGTTCCTTCTGCTTGAATATGTGTTCTAAACTTCTGTGGTCGGTGTAGATGGCGTACTTGGTTCCGTATAGGTAATGCCGTCATAACTTAAGTGCGAAGATCACTGCTCCCAGTTCCAAATCAAGCGTTGTGTAGTTCCTTTCGTGCGTCCTAAGTTGTCGGGAGGCGTAAGCAATAACCTTCTCGCGTTGCATCCGTGTGTAACTGGGATCCTGATTCGAAGCATCATGGTATACCGCTAGATCACCCGTACCCTAGGGTGAAGACGATGCTCAGTGCATTACAAAGTTGGGATTCGAAAGCTGAAAAGACGTCCTCCTGTTTTGGTCTTTTACGAACACAACACCCTGATGTGCCAACGAGACTTAAGCTGTGCGACCTTCGAAAATCTTGTGATTAAGCTGCGATAGTATCTAGTGGGACCAAGAAACTCCTGTATCCTCGAAGGGATCTTTGATGTTGATCAGTTCCTAACAAAATGGATCTTAGCGAGATCCATGTGTATTCCCACTTCGTTGTTTGATAAAAAGAAAATGTGTACTTCCCGAATCCTGAAGTCATACTTAGGTAGACTTCGCACGTAGACGCTCCTCCCCTAGAAGCTCTACAATGGAATGCAAGTGTTGTTCAAGGTGCCCCTTTCTCCTAGAAGTGATTCAAAACGTACTAGATAAACACAGTTGCAGTGTGATCCATAAAGCAGCTGGTGGGTTGTTCACCCCAAAAGGTCATGGAATGATTCATCCGGTGTTTCCTGGAAATGGCCTTATTGCGTTCGCTATGCCGTTTTAGGAACATCCTCCATTTGGACTTCCATCTGATGTTAGTTCGTTCGCTACTCAATCTTCACATAGGAGCATGACCCATGTAACTGGTCAACAGGTTGCCAATACGGGATCGAGACAAACGGTTATGGGCTGTCACCTTGATGAGTTCTTAATAGTCAGTATACACACGAAAAGGCCCATCTTCCCTAGGATAAGTGGGGCTCCCCCAAAGCGAAAAACTAGACCCTACAAAACTCCTGTCCAACGGTTCCTATAGTTGCTTTGATAGATCTTGCGACCTTCCTGGCGCAAAATGGTAAAGGTACAAGTAATCAGGGCTGCCTCAGACGTGAGATCAAACTGAGATTCCGCCTAACAAATTTTCGGAAGAAAAACTGAATGTTCCTCGGATAGCACGCCGAGAGAAACAACGAACAACTGGTGGATCCTCGATCCACTTTTCCTTAGCCTTAACATCCGTAGCGGTTGCTAACACAGCGGAGTAATCTCTCTGTAGACACTTCTGGCCTCCACAGCTGAGATGGCGCTAACTATTGAACTACTCTGATGCTTCAGAACAATTGCCGATTCTCCACACAAAGTTTTCTCCTCACCGGGTATATTCGCGCGATTCCTGGGTAACCAATTCACACTAACTACTGCGTTGTAACCATCAAGTGTGGTAGAAGGAAGGTCGACATCGGACACTCGTCCCACAAGGTCGTGTTTACATCCTAACGAACTTTTGAGATTCTATTTGACTTGCCATCAGTCGATTCCACATCTGGTTCGGTTTCAGGAAGTATCAGGGTCAAGCAGAATAGAGATGAAGCAAACAACTACCCATACAAGCTACCATGTTGCTACTATGCCTGGCGTCGCCTGCGCCAATCCTAAATGCCCTTCCACGAGCATCATTTCTAATGTTGTTGTTACGGTTGCGAGGACTCCCATTAATATCATCATTCCCCTGGTTGTTGACCTTGATGTTGTCGCGACTGTTGTTTCTGATGTCGTTGCTTGAAATGGTGCGCTACGATCCTTCACTGACAAGTCCATCTTGTCGCGTTTCCGCGCCGCGTCCCAAGGTGTACTTATTGAGCTGGCCGTTACGCATTTCCGCACCATTGTCGATTGTCATCGCTTATGGCCCGACTGATTCGTAAGAGCTGGCTCCTATGAGCCGCTGACTAGGGTTAAGGGTTCGATTGGAGTCAATTCGCTGATGCTCGTTGTCGGTGACTAGGGTCGTTCAAATGCTGAAGCCAGTAAGGTACTACGTCTACCCTCTTGACTGAGTACTACACGGTATGTTGAGATAGTGTTGCAGAAGTGATCGCACTTCGGGATTTAAGACGTCAACACGTTACGTTCCAGCAAGTGAAGAAAGGTGAGAAGGATATAGACCAATCATTGTCGTTTCAACACCCATCCCGGGGATGCTCGTACAAGCACCTAATGTTCTACACAGTTCGCTAGGCGTTCATATGGGTGTTCAGGTAATACTCGATAGCATCGAGGTTCGAAAGGGGTGCAGTGAGAAGTGAAAAGATCGTGTTCGAGTAGGAGACAATCACTGCTACGGCTCCTATGGACTGTTGTGTTTCTCATCATACAGATAACGAAACGGAATCCCTTTTTCACTTGTTAAGCCTCACTGGACTTACATCCACCCCACTATATTATTATGTGTGCACCCACAATAATATTGTGATTTGCATGTTCATCTCAGCTCCTCTTAACTCATGTCAAATGGTTCCCCACACTCGAGTAGATTTCAAAGAGTATTAAGTAGTGTAAGTCACGGAGGTTTAGGGAATTACCACCCTATCAATCACATGATACGAGAAAGTGTTCAGGAATTCATATTGGTGTGCTAACGTGCAATCACATGCAATATCGTATGTGGGCGTTCACTAGTTAGGCATACTAGTACGTATAGCGAAACAGGAAACATAAAGTAAGCAAACAAGTAAACACTGGTCCGAGCTATGAGGTTAAAAGTGTTGAGCCTTGTACTTGGAGTGTAGTGTCGTCACGAGTCACGGGTTATAGTCTGGTTTTCTCCAAAAAGATTTTTCCCCTTTTTAAAACCAAGTTCACTATAACCAATGGCTCTGATACCAATCTGTCACACCCCCAAAATCCACCTGCGGATAACACCCGCTTCGAGGGCGTGACTGACCAGGATCCAGCCACCAATTATACTGAGCATTTAAGAAATATTTAATATCCGTAGTAATTAGCAATATCAGAGTTTAGGTTCGGTAATTAGTTTAACAAAACAGCGGAAGCATAAACCAAAATAGTTTTAAAGACAGTTCGTTGTTCAAAACAGTTATCCCAACACACGGGTTTGACGAACACTACACATCCCCAAGCAGCAGCTCCTGAATCATTGGTTACCTGCAAAGCATGCAGTAAGGGGTCAACAATAATGCTGAGTGAGTTCACTAGTTGTCCAGTTTTAATTACCAAAAACTTGTTTCACCGGTTAATTTATCCATTTATACATGCCCTGGGGAGCTACCCCAAAAGTTAGCGACTAAACTGTTTTTCCAATACCGAACACTAGGTAACCGTTGCGTATCCGCAGGATGCCCCGATGTCAATGTTCTATCATCATTGACGGATTTCTGAGTTCATTAGTTCACGCCCGTCCCAAACCAGGGCACGGTGTGAGGCTGGTAAACACCTAAATAGCGCTATCAACTAATAACCCGTTCGCCTAACCCGGCGACTAATCGGTATTTGTAGTAGGGACTTGAGTGATAGAGTTTCGTTTAGTGCCGTTAGTTGCAATCCGTATAAACAGTAATTAACCAAAAGGTTTCCCAATACCCGGGAAGGAAAGGTAAGTTTTGTTCCCAATAACTAGGGAAGGTATGTAAATGGTATCCCCTTTTACCAGGGGATAGGGTTGTTAGTCTCGTGTCCCAAACCACCGGGACGCATGCTTTTAAGTTGTGAACTCACCTTGGGTTGCTCGGTAGGTTTAGGTTACTTGGTCAAACACGCTGGTCACCATGTCCTAACATGGTTACCGGTATAGGTCAGATACAAGTTTTCACGTAAAACACATACTGGCACGTAACATGCATACAAGTAAACAGTCATGGGGTTATTGGGCCGGCCTAAACAATTAAGCAGTCAACAGTAACACATAACCCAGTCAACAGATAGCCCATAACACATAATGGCCCAATAACAAAAGTGGACAGCCCACTCGCAACCAGCTGGTCTCGAGTCGCAACCAGGTGGTTTCGGCTTGTCACGTTATGGTTGCGAGTCGTAACCGTGTGGTCTCGAGTCATCATGCTGTGGTTGCGAGTCGCAACCGTCGTAGTCTCGAGTCGCAATCGTGAGGTTT
Source organism: Helianthus annuus (assembly GCF_002127325.2). Taxonomy (NCBI): domain Eukaryota; kingdom Viridiplantae; phylum Streptophyta; class Magnoliopsida; order Asterales; family Asteraceae; genus Helianthus; species Helianthus annuus. Next base: position 132,030,494 of record NC_035448.2, on the reverse strand, counting down.
CGAGTTGTCATGCTATGGTTGCGAGTCGCAACTACGTGGTCTCGAGTTGTCTTGCCTTGGTTGCGAGTCGCAACGGTGTGGTTGCGAGTCGTAAGCTGTCCCTTTCACGTACACGTGATGATGCAGATCTAACAGTCCAATATGTACTATGCAATCAGACCCAGATTAGGAAACAGCCAATAAGGTTCCACTAACATTTTTCCTAAACTGACCAGCAATGAAAATAGATCAAACTTTGCCATTTTTACATCTTCAAGTCATATTCAAACAAGTTCATCTTATGTTCATCATTTTCTAGGGTTTTCATATCAACATAATCATATATTTATGAACCAAAATCACATGTTTTAGCAAGATCAACATGCAAAACATACATTATATATCCGAATCTTAAGTTTAACATCATTATTTGCAAGGAATAAAGAAGCATAGTATGGTTAGTCATAATCATTCTTGAACTACCATTTGTTAGTCATTTAAACATGTTATCAAGCTTTGTTCACAAGGGTTTTCACATATAGTCAAGTTCCACAAATCATCCAAAAAATTATACAAAAACTACTACCCAAGCATTTCTAGTTCATACAACAAACATAAATCTCATGCACATAGTAACAACACTAACCGGTTGTGAAGAAGGAGGATGAGCCGAAAGAAAGGAAGAAAATGAGAGAAGGTGAAGTGTCCGAGTTAGTGGTCTTGACCGAGTCCTTGTCCGGGATCCTTGCTTGAACCGAAAATTGAAAGGGATTGGGGTGTGTTGTTGAGGGTTTCTAGTTGAGAGAAAAATAGTAGAAGTGTGTTTGTGTGTTGTGTATGAAATGAGGGAAAGTGGGGAAAGATGGGGTATATATACCAAGGGATGTTTCGGGTTGGGCTTGGGGTTTCGGCCCAAACCGGTTACGGCCCAAAGGCCCACTCGCAACCGCCCGGTTGCGAGTCATGGTCACAAATCACTCGAGACCTCATGGTCTCGAGTCGGGTTCCTTGTTCTCGGGTTGGGTTCTCGGCTCACATATAACACATACATATATACATACCAATGCACACATAACAAAGCACATATCACATAAAGATTCACGTTATCATTAAGTTTAGTCAGTCACTAGTCACATAATGTACAAACAAGTTACATCACGACACAACGAAAAGTTCTAGTTTTCGGGTTGTCACAATATTGATGATTATAATGGTTGGTCCGAATGTTTTGGTAACTGGGTTGAAGCATATCACTTAGATGCATGGGAACATACCGAGTTTCAGTATGTAAGACCAGTAGGAACTAATCGAGAGAAAATACCAATTAGAGAATTAAGTGATGAGGAGAAAAAGAAGTATAAAGATGAGAAATTGATGGTGAGTTTGTTACAGCAAGCGATAAAAGAGGACATCTTGGTTCTTCTTCAACATAACGGTAGTGCATATTCGATTTGGAAAGAATTAGAAGCAAAGTCTCTTGGTAATGATGATTTGATCAGGAACAAAATGTCACTTATGAAGAAAGAATTTGATCTATTTTGTGGTTTGAGAACAGAAAGCACCAAGCAGATTATTGAAAGATATTGTAACTTGGTGAAAAACATGACAAGATTAGGCATAAACAAAGATAAAGATGAGCTGATTGAGAAGATGGCAGATGCATTGCCACATGATGTTTGGGGAACGTTTCTAATGATGCTGAGGAATAATAGAGCTAAATATAAAAATCTAACACTGGGTGGGTTCATTAAACATCTCGAAGCTCAAGAGATGGAGCAAAGAAAGATTGCTAGAATGAAGAACTATGATGGAGAACAAGACATTGGATTGTATTTCAAAAGTGGTGTTAGTGAAAAGACCAATTTTTCTCCAAAGGTTGAAACTGCCTTTAATGCGAAAGGTTCTTCTGAAAATTCATCTCAGGGATCAAGCAGCAAAACTGGATTCACTTCATTTCCAACATTTGATCCATATTTTTCTACAACAAAGAGTGGCAATGTTCTTCAATGCAACATTGCTTTAAACCTTGAAAATGATCAGAATTATACCGAGGAAGTTGCTAAAAGCCATATGTCTTTGTTAGTAACTGTGCTTGAATCCTATGGAGGTTTAGTTGCAGGGAGGATCGGGAATCCAATGCTAATGAAAGAGGATTACGATCAAATTGATGCTGAGGAGATGGAATTGATGGATATAAAATGGTGCATGGCTAGTGTGTTGAGACGAGCTGAAAAGTTTAAACAAATTACAGGAAGAGATGATGTTCGCGATGCAAATGTTTCAACTTTAGCTCAAAATCCCTTTGGAAACAATGACTACTATCGAAATTTTGCTAAATTAAAATAAAACATAGGGCTAGAACTCCATAAGTTTAATATTTATGTACTTTTATCTTTATCCTTATGTAATGTCTCTCTATGATTTGCAATGTTATGACGGTTTTTAAGATTGATGGTTGTTTTAACAAATAAAACACACTCATGGTGGTAATGGATGAAAAAGGGAACGAGAAAAATGAAACCATGCAAGAAGAACAGAGCAACCCGACAAAAATCTCCATCACAGAAGGCTCAACACGGGCCGTGCCCAACCAACACGGCCCCGTGCTGAGCCCCCTGCAGAAAATCACCCAGTTCAGGTAACTGGACACGGGCCGTGTTCAGCGGACACGCCCCCGTGTCCAGGCTTCTGTTTCTATTCTCTAATTTTTGTTACTGGCACTTGACCACGGGGCCGTGCCCGGTCAACACGGGGCCGTGTCCAGGATGCCAGTAACACAAAACTTTGCTTTTAAACCCACTTTTACACATTCTAATCAACCAAAAACATTATTTTTGGACACATTGAGGACAATGTGTAATTTAAGTGTGGGGGGGATGTTAAAACCTTGAAATTTTGCAAAATCCTAAACACAAGCCTTACACAAAACTCTATTGGAACCGCTAAACATCCCAAATTTTTTCAAAAAAAAAAAACTTTTTCATTTTTTTTATTATTTACTTGTCTTAGTTTAAGTTGGGAATAACAAGTTCTAAAAAGGTTATATTTTTACAAGTTTACAACCGATAGCGTCATGATAAAAAGAACCAACACAAGAAAATTATGAAACGGCATGACAAGCTTAGTTAAAAAATTCGATTATATACTTGATCACATAAAAACCCATTCTCACAAAAGTGAGTTTTTGAGCCTTTATTGAGCATAAAAATATACACATCTTTAGATTAAATGCTCATTTTTCGTTTCTTGTGTGAATAGCCGCTCGGTTCTTACAAATCTAGAACTTGCCACGACGATACATTCCCGGTCCTTACCAACTTAAACCCAAGTAAGTAAATGATGGAGGCATTAGGACTAACCATTTTCTTTCAAAACCATTATTTTTTATTTTTTTATCACCTACCCAAAATCCCCCTAGATAGCCCCTTTGAGCCTAAACCTTTCATTTCATTACCCCAAAAACCCTTTTTACCCACCAAAAACCTTTTTATTTTTTCACCCTTTATTTTAGTAACAAGCTCGGTTTTTCGAAAACTCGCCTTTTTATGTGATGAAAAAAAAAATTTATATGGTGAAGTCAAAAACAAACAAAAGCTATATAAAAGCTTGTTTGGAGAAATACTTCAAAATAAAAAGTCACTAAAAACAAGGTATTTTACGAAAACCGACGCTTTTTACGATTTTAGCCCTTTTTACTAACCGCTAACCCAACCACCCACCTTTAACCCAAGCCTAACCCTTCACCCAAAAGTCCTCTTGATATTTACAAAGGTAAAAAGTTAAAAAGGAGGAGGATTGATTGCTTGGCAAGCCTATGGAAGGCGTAAGTTCCGTGCCGCTCTCGAGAGATTCACTAAAATATACACTTTCGGCCGAGTGTTGAGTGATCCCCCGTGAGGTATGTGAACTTGTATATAAATGGAATTTTAATAAGGCATGCTATGCCCAAATAAGTGATTTATCTTATGAAACGTTCAAAATCAATCATAACGAATATGATTGTAAATAAATAAAAATAAAACTTACAAAGACCTTGGATTCCCGACACTCTAGGACAAGCTAAAAACCTTCTCTTCTACCTATTCCATTTGGGAGTGTAAGCCACATTTAGAGAGTTTTGCTTGAGGACAAGCAAAAATTCAAGTGTGGGGGTATTTGATGTGTGTAAAATGCAACATACAAATCACATCAATTAAGGCATAAAACTAACCCTTTTTAAGTACTAATGTTGGAAAAAGAGTGTTTTTGTCTTCCTTTTGTATTTTCAGGATGAAATGAGCTCAAAATCACAAAAGAAGCAAAAAGACAACTAATTCTAGCATAAATACAAGAAAAGGAACAAAAGTGGACTGCCCGGACCCTCAACGGCACCTCCCAAGGCAAAGGAGAAGAAACAGAGTCTGAACACGCCCCGTGTCCAGCGAACACGGGGGCGTGCCCAGGAAGCAGCAGAAAAGACAAACCAGTAGAAGCTTCCATTGCCCACCACGGGGCCGTGTCCAGCGGGCACGGGGGCGTGGTGAAAGTACAGCAGGCGCATTAATTGTAATTCGCAATTACAATTAATGAAGAGAGAGAATGTCAGACGGGCACGGGGCCGTGTCCAGCCTTCTGTTCAGCCTATAAATAGAGGAGCTTGGTTTCATTCTCTCTCATCCCTTGGCACACCACCTCTCTCACACTTCATCCACCACCCACCACCACCATAACACCATCATCCACCACCATCATCCATTGTCCATCGTAGAGTGTGTGAGTCGTCTCGGGATCCAAGATTGATAGTAAGAGTTCTTGACAATCAAGGCCATGTTTGCCTAAGTCTCTTACATCACTTGGTGAAGACAAGTGTTTAGTATAATACTTTTTATTTTTAATCTTTTGCACTTTTTATTTGGTTTTGTATTAATGACTTTAATAACTAGTTACTTATGTTGAAGGTGATCTTTCCTTATCGTTTGTCCGTGGTGTCTTGGCATTATTTTACTGTCTATATAAAATAAAAGATTTTCACCATTCATATCTCCACGGTCTATATGGAGGTATGTTGGCTACCTGGTCGGGGGTTAAGGGAACGGTTTGGTAAGGGTCTTGCTCTTGTTCAGCGTTTAGAGGTCCTGCTTGGGACCTGGGTCAAATTTAGTAGGATCTCCTTCAATGCCCATAGGTATTGGATGGCGGGGATCCAAACTCTTTGACCCCCTCATAAGTTAACTACTATTAATACTATAACCCGGCTATTTAGGACTGTATCCCTGCTGACTCAGACTACTTAGCCGAGGGTAACGTCACCGCCAAAAGCGGGGCCTACCACAATTTGCATTAATAACTTAATTCATTATCTTTCAATAATCCGACCCTTTAGGATTGTATCCTTGCTGACTCAAACTACTGGGTTGAGGGTAACGTCGCCTTCAAAAGAGGGGCCTACTACAATAACTAAGATAATCTCTTAAACAAGTGCAAAAGTGCGAAAATAATCAAAGGTTATACTAATACACGTGTCGGATCCAAGTGATTCATCTTGTCTATCTGTTTTTATTTTATTTTACTTTTCAGCATTTAGTTAGTTTTTATTTTTCTTAGTTTAAAACATTTTTTTTCTAACTTTTTGATTTGGTTAGACGTTGAGGATAAACCGGTATTAAAAGCTCTTGTGTCCTTGGACGACCTCGGTATCTTACCAACACTATACTACGTCCACGATGGGTGCACTTGCCCATATGTGTGTTTAGTGTTAGTGAATATCGTGTTTTATAAATTTAAAACTTGGCTAAAAGTGTAAAAAGGGCTTAAATATATATCTAAAATATATCACACTTCACGCACATCAAGTTTTTGGCGCCGTTGCCGGGGACACAAGGATTTTAAGAAAGTTAGGAATCAACGGCCTAATCATATTTTTATTTTTCTTTAATTTTTTTTAGGAATTTTCTAAGTTTTTTCGCTTCTGCAGAGCTCAACACGGGGCCGTGCCTGCTGAACACGCCCCGTGCTCAATCATTGGAACTGGCAATCCTGTTTTAAGTCAGACAGTAGGCTGAACACGGGGCCGTGTCCACTCAACACGCCCCCGTGCCCAAGATTCAGTTGCTGAAAACAGAACCGTTAGATCCCGGCGGTTGGTAATTTCTGACACAAACATGAGTGATAGTAATTCTTTTTACTTTCGGCACTCTTATGGTTTGTGGTGTCGAATATGTGGAGGCGAACATGAGGAATTAAAATGTTTTTTTCTCACTTATAGGCCCCACTATATAGACCCACCGATACCCTGTAACCTTAAGAGGGGCGAAAGTAAAAATAAGCACTATTTCTCCCTCGAATGCGCCCAGCCAGATATTCTAGGAGAAATGCTCCTTGACGAGTTATTTCAACTAGAAGAACTACTTCTCAATTGGTCAAAAGAACTTAGGAAGGATTTTTTTAGATCCATCCCAAGACGAAGACCATGAGGAAATGTTGGAACCGCATTCCGACAACCTCGTTGCTCCCGAAAATACCTTCTTACCTAGAAAAGACGTGGACGATAGTCGTCCCTGTGCCGATTGTGCCATGAAGGACTCCCCATCGACTTCGTTCGGTGCATACATAGACCTGAGCGATTCGGCATACACCTTCTTTAACGAGAGCCCGGGAAAGGGTTGGACTTGTCCACCTAGAATGAAAATAGGAATTACCCTCACCGACAACCTCTTGCGTTCTCGCCTTAGTATAGGACAATTAAGGTATATTAGGCACTTTGGGGTTGTTCCAACAAGTCAAGAGCCACCCGATATAAATTAACTCCTTAGTAGAGACAAAACTTCATAAAACAGCTTTCCGACACGGGGCCGTGTCCGGCCAACACGCCCCCGTGTCCACCAAAAGATTCCCTTCTGATCAGAACGTCAGAATACGGACAAACTGTGTCAGAATTTCATCTGCACACGGGGCCGTGTCCAGCGGACACGGAGCCGTGTCCAGAAGGCTGTCGTTTTCTATAAATGCAGCCAAAAATCCTGCACATTTGGACCAACTTGGGACAGAGATTTGAAGGAATCTTCTCTCAAACAATCCTAGGTAAGTCTAAAAGAAGTTTCCAACAACCCATCTTGTCCTTTCCTCTTCTAGACATTTCCTTCTTCTTCATCTTTCTTCAAAAGCTACCATGAAAAGTTTGAATTTTTCAACTTTTGTGGTAGGAAACAATGAGTTTTGATCATGAAATCTTGGTAAAAACATGTTGTGTAACATTGTTTAAAGTTATTTACTGTCAAAAAGTTTACATAAACCCAGGAAATAACTTAAAAACCCAAGATTCCTTGCTCCAAAATTCTGCAGAAAGATGAACACGGGGCCGTGCTCAATGAGCACGGGGCCGTGTCCAGAAACTGTTTCGTCATATAAACTGCTTTTGGTTTATTTTTCGTAGAATGGCGAGTGAAAACAGCGAAACATCATCCGTTCATTCCTCAAACAGCCGAAGGGGAAGGAGGCCCTCCGTTGAAGCTACACTTGTGCACTACGTGATAGCACTAAGGGAAGCTCTCAACGAAATGACGTCAGTAGAGGAGGTCCTCATTGACCGTATTAACGATCTTACAATGGGACTTGAAAGCAGCTTCCAAGAGATTAACCTTTTGCACCAAAGGTTAAATATTTTGGTAGCACCTCCTATGGAACCAGTCCTTCCACAACAAGACTGGAACTTGGCACTCGGGGTTAACAACCCTACCGGGTGGGGAGACTTTCCCGCAGAACCTCCCATGGAAAACCCACAAGAAGTTCCAACGGAAGATTGAAACTCCTCAAACTAATGCGAACGAGCCCTCTTTTCTCCTTCCAAGGGAGGTAGAGGAGTGGCTTGCCGACATATGAGGAGAACCACGCCCGGAAGAAGGAGTTCTAAAAGCCTTACATAACCAAGATTAGTAGCTTCTTGGAAATTTTGCTAAATTAAAATAAAACATAGGGCTAGAACTCCATAAGTTTAATATTTATGTACTTTTATCTTTATCCTTATGTAATGTCTCTCTATGATTTGCAATGTTATGACGGTTTTTAAGATTGATGGTTGTTTTAACAAATAAAACACACTCATGGTGGTAATGGATGAAAAAGGGAACGAGAAAAATGAAACCATGCAAGAAGAACAGAGCAACCCGACAAAAATCTCCATCACAGAAGGCTCAACACGGGCCGTGCCCAACCAACACGGCCCCGTGCTGAGCCCCCTGCAGAAAATCACCCAGTTCAGGTAACTGGACACGGGCCGTGTTCAGCGGACACGCCCCCGTATCCAGGCTTCTGTTTCTATTCTCTAATTTTTGTTACTGGCACTTGACCACGGGGTCGTGCCCGGTCAACACGGGGCCGTGTCCAGGATGTCAGTAACACAAAACTTTGCTTTTAAACCCACTTTTACACATTCTAATCAACCAAAAACATTATTTTTGGACACATTGAGGACAATGTGTAATTTAAGTGTGGGGGGATGTTAAAACCTTGAAATTTTGCAAAATCCTAAACACAAGCCTTACACAAAACTCTATTGGAACCGCTAAACATCCCAAATTTTTTCAAAAAAAAAAACTTTTTCATTTTTTTTATTATTTACTTGTCTTAGTTTAAGTTGGGAATAACAAGTTCTAAAAAGGTTATATTTTTACAAGTTTACAACCGATAGCGTCATGATAAAAAGAACCAACACAAGAAAATTATGAAACGGCATGACAAGCTTAGTTAAAAAATTCGATTATATACTTGATCACATAAAAACCCATTCCCACAAAAGTGAGTTTTTGAGCCTTTATTGAGCATAAAAATATACACATCTTTAGATTAAATGCTCATTTTTCGTTTCTTGTGTGAATAGCCGCTCGGTTCTTACAAATCTAGAACTTGCCACGACGATACATTCCCGGTCCTTACCAACTTAAACCCAAGTAAGTAAATGATGGAGGCATTAGGACTAACCATTTTCTTTCAAAACCATTATTTTTTATTTTTTTTATCACCTACCCAAAATCCCCCTAGATAGCCCCTTTGAGCCTAAACCTTTCATTTCATTACCCCAAAAACCCTTTTTACCCACCAAAAACCTTTTTATTTTTTCACCCTTTATTTTAGTAACAAGCTCGGTTTTTCGAAAACTCGCCTTTTTATGTGATGAAAAAAAAAATTTATATGGTGAAGTCAAAAACAAACAAAAGCTATATAAAAGCTTGTTTGGAGAAATACTTCAAAATAAAAAGTCACTAAAAACAAGGTATTTTACGAAAACCGACGCTTTTTACGATTTTAGCCCTTTTTACTAACCGCTAACCCAACCACCCACATTTAACCCAAGTCTAACCCTTCACCCAAAAGTCCTCTTGATATTTACAAAGGTAAAAAGTTAAAAAGGAGGAGGATTGATTGCTTGGCAAGCCTATGGAAGGCGTAAGTTCCGTGCCGCTCTCGAGAGATTCACTAAAATATACACTTTCGGCCGAGTGTTGAGTGATCCCCCGTGAGGTATGTGAACTTGTATATAAATGGAATTTTAATAAGGCATGCTATGCCCAAATAAGTGATTTATCTTATGAAACGTTCAAAATCAATCATAACGAATAGGATTGTAAATAAATAAAAATAAAACTTACAAAGACCTTGGATTCCCGACACTCTAGGACAAGCTAAAAACCTTCTCTTCTACCTATTCCATTTGGGAGTGTAAGCCACATTTAGAGAGTTTTGCTTGAGGACAAGCAAAAATTCAAGTGTGGGGGTATTTGATGTGTGTAAAATGCAACATATAAATCACATCAATTAAGGCATAAAACTAACCCTTTTTAAGTACTAATGTTGGAAAAAGAGTGTTTTTGTCTTCCTTTTGTATTTTCAGGATGAAATGAGCTCAAAATCACAAAAGAAGCAAAAAGACAACTAATTCTAGCATAAATACAAGAAAAGGAACAAAAGTGGACTGCCCGGACCCTCAACGGCACCTCTCAAGGCAAAGGAGAAGAAACAGAGTCTGAACACGCCCCGTGTCCAGCGAACACGGGGGCGTGCCCAGGAAGCAGCAGAAAAGACAAACCAGTAGAAGCTTCCATTGCCCACCACGGGGCCGTGTCCAGCGGGGACGGGGGCGTGGTGAAAGTACAGCAGGCGTATTAATTGTAATTGGCAATTACAATTAATGAAGAGAGAGAATGTCAGACGGGCACGGGGCCGTGTCCAGCGGACACGGGGCCGTGTCCAGCCTTCTGTTCAGCCTATAAATAGAGGAGCTTGGTTTCATTCTCTCTCATCCCTTGGCACACCACCTCTCTCACACTTCATCCACCACCCACCACCACCATAACACCATCATCCACCACCATCATCCATTGTCCATCGTAGAGTGTGTAGTCGTCTCGGGATCCAAGATTGATAGTAAGAGTTCTTGACAATCAAGGCCATGTTTGCCTAAGTCTCTTACATCACTTGGTGAAGACAAGTGTTTAGTATAATACTTTTTATTTTTAATCTTTTGCACTTTTTATTTGGTTTTGTATTAATGACTTTAATAACTAGTTACTTATGTTGAAGGTGATCTTTCCTTATCGTTTGTCCGTGGTGTCTTGGCATTATTTTACTGTCTATATAAAATAAAAGATTTTCACCATTCATATCTCCACGGTCTATATGGAGGTATGTTGGCTACCTGGTCGGGGGTTAAGGGAACGGTTTGGTAAGGGTCTTGCCCTTGTTCAGCGTTTAGAGGTCCTGCTTGGGACCTGGGTCAAATTTAGTAGGATCTCCTTCAATGCCCATAGGTATTGGATGGCGGGGATCCAAACTCTTTGACCCCCTCATAAGTTAACTACTATTAATACTATAACCCGGCTATTTAGGACTGTATCCCTGCTGACTCAGACTACTTAGCCGAGGGTAACGTCACCGCCAAAAGCGGGGCCTACCACAATTTGCATTAATAAATTAATTCATTATCTTTCAATAATCCGACCCTTTAGGATTGTATCCTTGCTGACTCAAACTACTGGGTTGAGGGTAACGTCGCCTTCAAAAGAGGGGCCTACTACAATAACTAAGATAATCTCTTAAACAAGTGCAAAAGTGCGAAAATAATCAAAGGTTATACTAATACACGTGTCGGATCCAAGTGATTCATCTTGTCTATCTGTTTTTATTTTATTTTACTTTTCAGCATTTAGTTAGTTTTTATTTTTCTTAGTTTAAAACATTTTTTTTCTAACTTTTTTATTTGGTTAGACGTTGAGGATAAACCGGTATTAAAAGCTCTTGTGTCCTTGGACGACCTCGGTATCTTACCAACACTATACTACGTCCACGATGGGTGCACTTGCCCATATGTGTGTTTAGTGTTAGTGAATATCGTGTTTTATAAATTTAAAACTTGGCTAAAAGTGTAAAAAGGGCTTAAATATATATCTAAAATATATCACACTTCACGCACATCATTAATCAAGATAATGGAAAAGGTTTCAGTTGGGATAAATACATTCCAAAAGACAGTAAAGCATGTGTGGTAGATCAAGAAGATGAAAAATTGGCAGAAGGTTTCAGTTGGGACAATTATTGCCCAGACAAAGAATTCCTGGCTAAAGGATTTGTTGCTCAGGTTATTAATGATTATACTGATGAATATTGGGCAGAAAAATACAGACAAATCAGGAAGGCTGAAGAAGAGAAATGAAAGAGATATGAAGAAGAAGAAAAAGCCGAAGCTAAGAAAAAGAAAAAGGCTAATGAAGAAGAAGTTCAAGTTAGAGTAGTCAAAGAAGTTCCAGCATTTGAAATCAAAGCAGATGAGGAGGTAGTCAAGGTTGCTGAGAAGTATATGAATTGTGATTCTCTGATAAAGCAAAACAATGAATTGCTACACAATATAAAAAAACTGAAAGAATCATATGATGTTCTGAACAGAGAGATGAATAAGTACAATGAGTCGAGCAGTGAAAAGGTTGTAGCAATGAATACACTCAAAGGAGCCTACATGAGGCAGCTTGACAATGTCATCTATTATACTGAAAAATGTGCTGAACTTGAGATGAAATTGGAAACTCAAAAAATCGAAACCAATAGAGTAAATGAATTGTTGAAAAGTTACCCATGTTCTACTTTTGTTGTTGACAGGAATTATCCCATTGTAGAAGGAATGAAGACGTTTGAAGAAGAGAAGACTTCGGAAGAGAAGAAATCCGAAACAAAAGAAGATGATGAAGTGAAAATTTCTGGTAAGAAATCAAGTGTTGTCTACAATAGATGTCCACCCCCGGGCGAAAATGGATATTCCCCTCGAAATCCAAATTCTGAAAGAGTCAAAAAGGCAACAAACTTACAATGGGAGTCTGGGATGTCAGATAATTTGCCACAAAATATTGATGTCACATTCACATCGTCCGACACTGATCATGAGTCCGAGTTAATAAAAAGTGTGGTCGATCAGGTGTTGGATAAGGATGACACAGAGGAGTCGAAAATGGAATCCAAATCAGGGTCAAAGTCTGAGTCCGACACGTCAAAGTCAACAGTCAAAAAGGACAAACGGTTTTATGATAAAGAGTTTTTGCTATCAAAATCTAATTTGAATGACGAACCGGTCAAAGTAGCATATACTTTGAAAGATTCTGACAAATTATATTCTGATGAGATTTTTCCAATAAGAGGTGTTAAACCAAAAATGACAAAAAAAAAAAAAAGGTTTTCAAACTAACAGAAATTAATATTTCTGAAATAAAAGATGAAAATCTTCATGAAAACCCTAAACCTTACACCTCAAGAATTAAACAAAAAATAAACAAGAAAATGGGTTATAATTATGGTTTTGGTTTTCAAAAGAAACCAAATCATAATGGTAACTACAAAAAGAAAGGTCTCGGTTTTATTCCACCGAAAAATTATAAAAATGAGAAAACTTACAAACCAAAAACTGTTTTTGTTTTAGGAAAAACGACTAAAGAAGAGAAGGAGCAAGCATTTAGAAAGCAGACGAACAGAGAACTCCTTGCCAAGAAACAAGATGAAATGAAGAAAAACTTTGCTCAAAAGAAGACAGACACGAGAACCTGTTTTCAATGTAAAACGGTTGGTCACATTGCCAGGAATTGTCCAAAGGCAATGCAAACAAAACAGGGAGTCTCTGGTAAACTGAAAGAAAAGATTGTTGAGAAAACCGAACCACCAACAAACAGATTCAAAGTTTTTGAGAATTCAATTTATGAGGTTGGTGAATGTTCGAAAAATGTTTTAAAAAGAAAGGAGAAACTTAGTAACCCAAAATGGGTTGTTAAGAATTCAAGAGACAGTTCTGGTGATGAATCTGATTCCACAAAATCAGAGGGGCCACACGTTGTTATGAAAAAGGAGAAAATAGTTCCGCCATTGGATGATGAAAATTTTCCACCATTGCGGGCTGAGAAATTCAGAAAAAGCCAAAAACATCGAAAAATGAAAAATGAGTTTTGTTGTGAAAAATAGGAAATGATAGTACATCAGTGGACTATCATAACATGCTAAAGAAATGGAATGTTTAATGTGATAAACAATCTTTCTGGGGATATGTCAGTAGGTTTTTACACATTTAGAAGATTGTTTTCGAGATATAAACATAAATTTCAAACTTGCTTATCTCGTGGGGAACATTTCTTGGATATATGGGTAACCCCCGTAATCTTGTTTGAAAGGTCTCTCTTTCTGAGATACTAGGTCTTTATACTCAGTGATATCTGGAGTATTATCCTGAGACTTCTGATATTGCGGAAGCAATGGCCTAGTCTCTGTATAATACTTTGCAATTGCTTGAAATACAGCTAGCCCCCAGTACAAAAAATGTTGAAACATTGAAAAATGCTAATCATGTGATGTTGAAGAAAAGATTCTCTAAAGGGAACACACCTGAAGTCAAACCGTCATCTCTTTGCTGAACGGAAGTTCTGACCTGAGCTCTCACGGTTTCGCATCTAACCCCTTACAGATATCATCTAGGTATACTCACCTGTAAGACTGAATATTAGGATCTGGATATGGGAGTATATTCAAGTAGTGGAACACGCGAATAAGTCTAAGTACTTAAAACATTAATCTCGTATCTCGAAATAATTGAACTTTGTGTGAAAATTTAAATGGACCAGTATACTGACAATCTAAGTGAATTGTTTAGAACTTAAAATGTTAAAAGCTTAACGGTGTTAGTGATTTGTCTCAAAAACTGATATGATCCTCTTACACAAACTCACAAAAATATTTTTTGTAAATATTTCTTTACTGCATTTCTTTTATTCATAAAATCCAAAAAGATTTTCGGAGTGTTTTAGCATGAATTTTTGAAAAATTCAAAAATATTTTCGACAACTGATGTTGAAAAGCTGATGTTCAAAATTCCAAGTGCTAAATATGAAGAACAGGTTTGGAAAAGAATGTGTGAGAATGATTGTATTTTTACAAGTGGTTTTCAGAGATTAAATCATTTTGAATGATTACTGCAAGTGGTTTCTAAATTTTAATCTTTATATTTTGAGAAACTTATGAATGGTAGAGATTGTTCAGGAAAAACCAGGTTGTGAGTTTAGGACCTGAAGATGGAGATTTCCAGACTGCGATCCCAGCACATTGAGAGGGGGAGTCTGAAGGCATCGAGAGGGAGTTTGAAGATGCAGAAAGCCAGTTTGAATTTCTGGAAGAAAGAAGAGAGAGAGATTGATTGAGGATGCTTACAATGGAGAAATTTGGAGAGAGCGAGCAGACTGATAAAGACTGAAGGTTTGACAACCGAAGACTCGACACTGAAGACTCCGTCAACATCCGAGGGGGAGTCTGTTGGTGCATCCGTCTGTCGACTTCATCTTGTATTGAGTCTTGTAATATAATAGATAGATCAGGGCATGCAAAACGAGAAATGTGATATATAGTTAATTCCGCACGAAATTACTAATTCCGCTTGGAATTGTAATTTCGCTTGGAGACCTTAATTCCGCTTGAACATATATTTCCGTTTGAATATTCCCGCGCGGAATTATGTTTCGCTTGTGTCTTTCAAGCAGAATTACCGGGCCTATATATATGTGTCTTTCCGTGTCATTTGGAACGGAATTAGTTGTGTGTTTTCCGATGGTGAAGCTCTGTCGAAGTGTCTACAGAATTGTAAACGATCTTATATCAATCTAAAGACAGTTTAAAGTGATTTCTCGTGTTTTCCAACTGAAATAACATCAATACACTTGTTTCCGCCTATTGTATTGGTGAATTACTCTTCTGATCGACTCGTTTGGGTCCGTATACGATCCTACAAGGCTCCCATGGTCGGTATATATAGTGCATTTAGTACCGTACAGGTAATGCCTCCAGATTTTGAGCGTAAACACCACGGCCCCCAACTCTAAGTCGTGAGTCGTGTAATTCTTCTCATGAACCTTCAGTTGCCGAGAAGCGTAGGCCATCACCTTCTCGCGTTGCATTAGCACACAGCCAAGACCTTGAATAGAAGCATCACAATACACCACAAAATCCTTGGTACCTTCGGGTAAAGACAAGATCGGTGCACTACAGAGTTTTTGTTTCAACGACTGGAAAGAATCTTCTTGTTTCGTTCCCCAAGAGTATACAACGCCCTTCTGTGTAAGTGTGGTGAGAGGTTGAGCGATCTTTGAGAAGTCTTTGATAAATCTGCGATAGTATCCAGCGAGACCAAGAAATTGTCGCACCTCCGAAGGATTCTTCGGTGCCGCCCAATTTCTGATAGCATCAATCTTTGCAGGATCCACGTGTATTCCCGATTCATTCACAATGTGGCCAAGAAAGTGTACCTCTCGAATCCAAAAGTCACACTTAGAGAATTTCGCGTAGAGTTGCTCCTTCCTCAGGAGCTCCAAGATAAGACCCAAGTGTCGCTCGTGATCCTCCTTGCTCTTTGAATAGATCAAAATGTCGTCAATAAACACGATAACGAAATTGTCAAGGTACAGTTTGCACACACGGTTCATGAGGTCCATGAAGACCGTTGGTGCATTGGTTAACCCGAATGGCATAACCAAAAACTCATAATGGCCATATCGCGTTTGAAAAGCCATTTTAGGAACATCCTCCTCTCGAACTCTCATCTGATGATAGCCCGATCTTACGTCAATTTTCAAGTAAAAACTTGATCCTTGCAACTGGTCAGACAAATCGTCGATGCGCGGCAAAGGGTAATGGTTCTTGACGGTCACCTTGTTGAGTTCCCGATAATCAATACACATAAGAAAGGACCCATCCTTCTTCTTCACAAACAGAACTGGGGCTCCCCAAGGTAAAGGACTGGGTCGGATAAAACCTCTATCCAACAGTTCTTGAAGTTGGTTAGATAACTCTTGCAACTCCCAGGTGCAAGATGATAAAGAGCTCGAGCAATTGAGACCGCTCCTGGTGTAAGATCAATCTGAAATTCCACTTGACGATGAGGAGGTAAACCAGGAAGTTCCTCAGGAAACACATCAGAAAATTCACGAACAACTGGTCTTCAATCTTCCTCTCTTCAGAATGAGGATCAGTAAAAAGTGCTAAAATAGCAGGATACCCCTTCCGTTGACACTTCTGAGCTTTCATAGCTGAGATGATGCCTACCATCGCACCACTGTGATGTCCTTGAACCAATAGAGATCCTCCACTGGGGAGAGGAATATGCACGATTTTCTCTTTACAGAGAATTTCCGCTTGATGCTTAGACAACCAATCCATACCAATCACTACGTCAAAACTACCAAGGGTAACAGGAAGGAGGTCAATGTCAAACACTTGACCCACGAGATCAAGTTTGCATCCCATAATAACGTGTGAGGCTTCAATTATTTTACCATCAGCTAATTCTACTACATGCTTAGCTTCTAAAGGTGTTGGAGTTAACCCTAATTGCTAACTGAACTTTAAGGACACATAACTCCAATCAGCACCGGAATCAAATAACACAGAAGCAAAGAGATTGTTCACAGAAAACGTACGAGTCACGACATTGCCGTCGTTCCTAGCATCACCAGCTCCAATCGTAAATACCCTTCCATGAGCACCGTTGCCACCATTGTTGCCGTTATTGTTGTACCCAGCATTATTCTGACGGTTGTTGTTATCATTGGCATTTTGATTCAGCTGAGGGCAGTCCCGTTTAATGTCTCCCTCGTCCCCACACTGGAAACACCCCTTCCTATTGCCTTGATTCTGGTGGGGCTGCTGCCTCTACTGTTGTTGATGTTGTTGTTGCTGCTGCTGATTTTGCTACTGTTGTTGCTTTGGGAACGGAACTCTACAGTCTTTTGCCATATGGCCCACCTTATCACACTTATGGCAAGCTCGGACACACGGTCCATGATGATGATAACCGCATTTGTTGCACTTTGGCTTCCTACCAACGTAGGAGCCTTGGATCGGGTTGTTGCTCTGGCCTTGGTTTACTGAGGACGAGTTACTGAAACTACGATTATTGCTATTGTCTGGCCTTTTCTGCGATTGGTTTGCACTAGTCTCTTTGTCAGCATCGTTCCATTTACGCTTGTTATCACTAGCAGGTGTGGTAGCTGTAGCTGCAGGGGTAGTAGCAGAAACACATGGCGGTAGCGAACCACGCTCGACCTCTTGGTCGGTAATCTTGTGTGCTAAACAGATGATCTGAGGCAGGTTGTTAAGATTTGCAGCAGTGACCAAACTCTTTACTGATGGTGCTAGGCCCTTGATGTACAGTTCAATTCTTCGAGGTGGGGGTCGAGACAAGTTAGGGCACATGTTTGCTAGCTCATGAGATCGTTTCGTGTAAGCCTCGATCTCAGACCCCTCCATCTTCATATTGTAGTATTCGTTCTCGAGTTTCTGAATCTCGTCACGAGGACAGAACTCCTCTCACATCAACTCCTTGAAATCATCCTAGGTAGTTGCATTAGCCATATCAATGCCCAACATCTTCACTTGAGCATTCCACCAAGTTATGGTACCATTCTCCAAAGTGTCTGTAGCGTACTTCACCCGGTCCCTCACTGGACAGTTACACATAGCGAACACTGACTCAGCATTCTCAAACCAACGTAGTAACCCCACAGCCCCTTCAGTCCCACTGAATGTTTGTGGCTTACAATCCATGAACGTCTTAAATGTGCAGGCAGGCGGATTGTTTTGATTCTGATTCGCTTGCTGACCAGAGGGAGAAAGAAAAAAAATACAACACACGGATAAGAGTTGCGTACGCGGCACAAGAATAAAGAGTATTTGGCACATTTCGTACCAGCTTGATAGGCTGCCAAAGCCTCAGCCACACGTGTGTTAATCAAGTTTGTCAACTCGGCCTGAGTCATCGCAATGTGACCACGTCCATGGCCTCGTCTGCTCATCATTCTATATAAGAAAAGGGGAAATGGTTAGGGGTCGAGATAAGGTAGGAGTCAAACCACACTATGACTTCTACAGACTACTGAGTTTACATCAGACAACAGAGCGGAACCCCTTTCACACTCGTTAAGCCTCACTGGGACTCACATGCACCCCACATTGTTATTATGTGTGCACCCATAATAACAATGCAATTTGCATGTTTATCTCAACTCCTCCCAACTTGTGCTAAATGGTTCTTCATATTCGAGTAGCAAGGCAAAAGACATCTCATAACAAGAATCACGAAAGTCTAGACAAATATCGCATTATGGCTCTATCTTCCACTTAACGTAGGCAAGTAACACAATGAATTTAGTCTGTAGTGCTAAGTGTGCAATCATATGCAACATCATACACAAGTGTACACTAGATATGCTATACAATAAGTAAACGAGATACGAACCTTGCAATCTGGAGTTGAGTGTCATGGTCGATTTCGAAGCTATTCGGTTATAGTCTAGTTTTATAAAAGCGTTTTAAAACCTAGTTCACTATAACCAGTGGCTCTGATACCAAACTGTCACACCCCCAAAATACCACATGCGGGAACAGCGCGAGACGTGTGACGTACCAGGATCCAGCCACCAATCACATTGAACCATACATGATATTAAACAAAAAGTTCCATTTATATCATAAAGTAATTCCAAATCACAACTTTAGACAAATACGTTCAGCGGAAGCATAAAGTAAATCATTATTAAAGTGTTCCAAAGCAAATGTGCAAAACCAATAAACATGTATCCAAGTGCCACGACCGATGACCACTCCAGCACTCCCAGATAGCAAGTTCCAACCTTGAATCTAACGACCTGCAAGCATGCAGACAAGTGTGTCAGACGACGCTGGTGAGTTCAAAGTTTGTTAACACGTTTAGTTACCAGATATGAGTTTAAAACATTTCAGAGATTCGATGTTGTTAATAACTCGATTACCGCAGATGGCTCCAGATTATTTGCCCTTCCCCAATGCTCTATCAAACATTGGTCAAGTGGTTAGGGTAACGACCGTCCTCCCCGGTACTGTGTGAGGGTGCCAAACCCAATATCGCTATCAACTAATAACCCCGTTGCCTTCCCGGCAACCAATTCGGTATATGATGGGACTTAATGATAGATATGAGTGTATTAACCAACATCCCAAGTTTAACATTCCAGTCAAACCCAATTACCCAACATTCCTCCCCGGAATAATTACCAGTTATCCCTCCCAAGGACGCATGCTTGAAAAAGATCAGTGAACTCACCTTAGATTTGCTCAGTAAGACAAATTACACGTTCAATTTAATCAAGGCCTATAACGTTTACACATACCCAACTAGTTTGTATGCATATTATTATCCATACATGTAGTCCAGCATTTTTACACCACACATACACAATTCATATATCACACGAATGCAAGCAAGCAATTTCCAGATCTTAACACGGTGTGGCCCATTTAGCATAGCAGGCCCACACAAAAAGAGGCCCAACCAGGTTAGCCCAACAAACAGCTTGTGCGGCCCCTTTCTCGATCGTACAACTTGTGCGATCCGGGCACAGCCCAACTAATTTATTAATCATGCAAGGCCCAATCAACTAAGCAGCCCAATCACTTGTGCGATTGCTTAGCTATTGTGCGTTCCCCCCTTTCTTGTGCGATCATAAATGTGAGTAATCATGTCCGACATTCATGGGTCCAGTTACATTACTTCCAAATTACAGTTTGTTACCAAATATTTCCCATGATTCGCATAACCCTAACCCACAACTGTTTCTTCTCAATTATCATAATCATCACCATTTAGTTGATCCTTCCATGATCCAAACATTACCATTCAATTATGCAAGACACAATTCAGCACGTTCATAGTTATCATTGTTAATCTAATCATTTAGAGCACCGATTAATACCATGGTAACTAACCAAATTCTACTCATGCCTGTAACCTAGATCATAGATCATCAACATCAATTGTGTTTCAAAATTAACTTAACAGTGGATTATTACTATGTGTACATCAAGAACCCTACCATCATGCAGATTCTATATGTGAAACACTTGTTGATAACAACATCAAACAATACCTCATATCATCATATAATCGATGTAACAAGAAATCAAATCGGACCAAAGTGATTATATACTAACCGAAAGAGTGTGTAGAGTGTGAATGGATGCTTGAACAAGAGGGAACTAGTGCCACGATCCACAAGGAACTTCGAAAGGAGTATGTCGCCGCCGGTTCTTGAGGGGATTAGGGTTGCTTGCTTGAGTGAATTGCAAATTATGGAAAAACCATACACAACCCCTCATGTGTATGCGCACAAGGTAGGTGAGCCGGGCCTAGCTTTGGGCCGTAGGCCACTGCACCAGTTTTGGGTCGAGAATTATAGTTCACGAGATGTGGAGTGTGATCGAGAGACAAATGTGCAACTCTAAGTGTTGTGTGATCGGATTAATATAACTTTCGCATAAAACATATACACCATAAACATATAGCAACACATACACGTTCAATTAGAATCACCACATGAACTATGTAAGCTAAACCAAAATACAAGGACAAACTTCTAAAATACGGGTTGTCACACTAATAATCAAATATCTTCGGTAAAAAAACAAGCTTTTATATAACAGAAGAAAGAAACAAACATACATTCAGATGATTTCTTAACCCATACCCGCATTTAATCCAAAAGAAACCTTAAGGATACCCGTACTAGCACCAAATTCAAAGGAACAATGGTAGGACCAATGACGGGGAATCTCAGGATCTCATACAAGACCCTTATTTACAGCCACAGTCATAGCCACAATTTCCACCATACATCCTGAATACCTATCCAGCCATGAGCTCTAAAAATATAGCTAAGTTGAGGCAAATGGAGAAAAGCTATTATCAGTAGGACGCCAAGCCCGTAATATAAAAGAAAAGCTCGCCTGCAACTACGTCGAGAGGAAACAACCCATAATATAATATATCTACTTTACTTATATTTTGATAAAATATATAATGAAAGTAAATGATAATATATAACTTGCGTGTATATATATATATATATATATATATATATATATATATCAACGCATAATACTGATAGGTATAATATTAATTGTGCTAATGCAATATGAGCAACAAAATGTGCCTGTATAATTATGTAGTTTTGTGCTAATTATATCTGAAAATGTTTGCAATCCAGATGTCAAAGGAAATAGCACGTAACCAAGAAATTCAGGCTAGTAATGGAAATTCTTTGGATAAAAGTACTATAGAAAATATAATAGCTCAGGGAATATCTAATGCCATACCTTCGATCATTGAAGCTATTAAAATCTCTATGCCTAAAAACGAAAATCTTACTATACGCTGTGAGCATACCCATCACTTCAAACCTAGCCCTAGTATCAATGGAGGCCACGATATTCATATCAAAACTCCATTTCCCAAATGAAAGAAAACCACAACCTATGGCTATTCTTATAAGGAATTCTGCTCTGACAAATCCTATAAGAATAAAGCAATTGGACCAGCGATCGCGCAACCTACCTGCAGCAACTATAACAAAAAGCATTCAGGAAAATGCCATTTTAGGAAAACACACCACTATAACTTTTGCAAGAAGACTGGGCATATAGAGGAAGAATGTAGAAGGAAAACTAACATCTGTTTCAACTGCGGCGAACCAGGTCATATCCGTCCCTACTGCCCGAAGCTATCTAAGGCAACCGACAACAAGACTAAAACAACAGACGAAGCTAAGGAAAACGCATAAATATCTACGACGCAGAAAGCAACAACAAATTCTAACATAAGCACCCGTATGTTTTGTCTGTACTAAAGTATTAGTTGACTTTTAGTTCCAATCAAAGTTTTATAATAAATTATCATTATATCGTCAGATTTCTTTCATAAAGCAAACACTCATTTGTCCCATCTCTTTACAAATTCATATGTTGCACATGCATTGCTTGTTACGCATGTGATTTCACTTCAAAAGATTATTTATTCACGAGTTCAATATTATTTTGTTATACCCATTTTGAATCTTGATAACCTACATTATTTAAAAAACATTGACTTTTTAACATCGAGTCAACAAGATTTCTTGGAAAACTCCGTTCCTTTTTAAAGTTCATACCGACTTTTTCATTATAACCATTTCTTGTCAATACATGTATACATTGTTGGAATATGTCCAAACCAAGCTCAATTGTTTGAACTTGCTCGCAATATATATCTAATTCAAGGTCCCATATGATGAATTTGAAATCATCATATTCAAAGTAATCTCCACAAACATTTCATTCGTTTCGAATCACAGTAAAACTTGTTTAAGTCTTCACTTCCATTAAATCATTTTGTTGGTCACAACACTTTATATTGGCATTTTCATTTGCTTAAAAATTTCGCCAACCTTATTTTTCATACCTGATGAACTAATTTGTTTATTCTCTATTTGTTCATTTTCTTAAAATCTTAAACACAATTATGTGTTAATATAAAAGTACGTAAATTCATGTTATATTCCTATGTACCTCCAACATTTCTTTTATCCTTGATCAATTCTATAATATTTATTCCATTAGTCGGAATCCTATATTTTTGAATATATAGATTCACCTCATTAAAACATTCAGCTAATTTCGAGAATAGTTGAAATTGTTCGGTCTCCGTAATTATTAAATCATTACAATCACAACAACACCTTGCGGTGTCTGTATAAATTTGTAGCCTGGGCTAATCGTACTCTTAATCATACAAATTCATGCAAAATCCATACGACTTTCGTTTGACTTAGTATTGATGCAATTATGTATTAAGACTATTGTATTTTCGGTGTGTCCTTACATATCACAACACTGATTTTTGATTTGAAGGTTAACAAATCATTTTTCATACTTCTATTTTTATTGAGATTATTAATTCTGAGTCTTCCTCGGTTAACAATCAAAGTAAGTTTTCTTTAGATAGTAAATCCTATTGTTTCTAAACCTCAGTTACATCCAATTCATATGTCTACTAAATTCCTCATTTGATTGGGTAAAACTTATTCACCTTGATAACTGTATCATTTCGTCTCGTTCATTTAAAACATCAATTCCTAAGACTAGTTACATTGGACAATTGAGTCTCAATTGTTATATCCTTAATTCATTTTACCTCAAACACCTTGATACTGTTTTTACTAACTAGAAGACGTGACATAACCCCAAGAAGATATCGTAGCCCAAATCTCGAAGACGAGATTTAAAACAAGGTGGGGAGGATGTAACAACACTCAAAAACACATTATAAGGAACCCTAATTGAAACCCAAAACATGTACGACGTGACCTGAAACGAAAATCAGGATTTAGGGTTTTTGGGGGGTCATGGGGGGTACCCCTAAACCTTCTGCGACACGCGAAAGACACTAATACGTGTCAAAACTAGAAGATATCGACACCACAGGGCTAGAAACACAGCAAGGCAGGTCTAGGAAAAATAGACTTCTCAGGCGACACGCGGAAGGATCCTCGGATCCTGTCGCGACAAGCGGGAGCGTTCAATTTTGAGTATAAAAAGCCTGGCCTGGAACTTGATCTCCTACACCATTTTGATCAAATTTCGAAATCTCTGTTCTTCTATATGTCCGTTCTTTCTAAAAATACACCCCTAAACGCTCCTAAATACACCCAGTATACGATGAAAGGACCCGAATAACATTTATATTATGAAAAATCAAATAAAACAAATAAACTGGGCCGTTCTCGGGCCGCGACCCAGTGGGCCGTAGGTCTCGCGGGGCGCGAGGCCCTTTACTTGCTGATCACCTGTTAAGCCACGTGTCCCACACACGCGTCAAACCTATGTTGTGACTCACCAGGCCTAGCCGTAGCTAAACCTGGCTCGCGGGCCGCGAGAGATGAAGAGAAGGACGTCGCGGGGTGCGAGCTGCCCCTGATCAGGCTATAAAAGGATCGATCAGCTCATTTGTTTCTCGTTCATTTTCTCTGATTCTCTCTCAATATTCTGTTGGCTAAAGTTATAGCCTAATACCCCCTAATAAGCGAAGCTCTGCCTTGTTGTAAGTAATATAACCCCTGATCACGTATTCATTACCCTGCTCGATTGAATAGGACTCCGTAACGCATGTCAAGGCTCTGCCTGACTCAGTCGTTGGAGTTCTGTCTCGTGTTACACCCGCTTGATCTAGGACTCCGTAATGCATGTCAAGGCTCTGCCTGACTCGGTCATTGGAGTTCGGTCTCGTTTGATACGGTTAATGTGATTTGGATTATCTTACTAACACATGTGCATTGTTTAATTTTTAATAGAATATAACCATGAAAATCACCAAGAAGCTATAGTGGTATCACCTAAGCCAACAAAGTGAGTACATTCTCTTTTTCTCACTGTATGTGAGTACATCTTACTTTTTGTCACCTTTTTGTAAATCTTTTTGTGAGTACATTCTCTTTTTCTCACTATTTGTGAGTACATTCTATTTTTCTCAGTGTTTGTGAGTACATCTTACTTTTTGTCACCTTTTTGTAAATCTGTTTGTGAGTACATTCTCTTTTTCTCACTGTTTGTGAGTACATTCTCTTTTTCTCATTGTTAGTGAGTACATCTTCTTTTTTTCACCTTTTTAGCAAAACCTCAAATGAATTCAATTATACTTAACAGTAATTGAGTATTTTTAATTCTACAATTACTGCCGGTATGTTGGGTTTTTGTATACATTACTTGAAACTCGTTACTATTGCGAATAGTAGCATGACCACAATTCAGGATTGATAGTACCAAAGGAGTAATTGGGTAGATATAAACAACGTAAATGTGGATGCTCTCAATACTGTAAAAATTATAAAAATTGTTTTGATTTAACTGGGATGCACTCACCAGTATTTTCTTGCTGATAAAAATCTTTTTAAACGTGTTCCAGGTAACTAAATGTGAAGCTAATAAAAGCCACCTGGAGAGCACTGAAGGCTTAGAAAAGTGGCAATAAAAGTTACCTAAATAAAAAGGAAATTATGTTTTCAATAATTAGGGCTTATCCCTATAAACGTATTGCAAATGAAACTTGGGTTTTATCCCACTTGTTAATTATAAAATATGGTGTTTTGAAAATCTGATAAATATTTCCTAACTACGGTCCTGATGAAAATTTTCCGCTGCATAATTAATAAACACTGATACCATCTGACTGGCTCACGGCTCCCGCTCCCAGGGTGGGGTCGGGGGCTGTGACAGGGATGCAGTGAAAGAGTAGCTCGGTGGAACAGAAGAGGTTATAGAAAACAACTAGGAGGTTTTGAATAAGCAATATTAAACGTTTTGTCATGTCAAAGGAGAGTCTCTAACCCAACAGTTTGAAAGATTTAGTTATCTTATTAGTGAACTTAAACTGGTTAATGTCGAATTTGCAAAGTCCACTTTAAATAGTAGGTTTCTTAGGTCATTACCAGACAAGTGGGACACTATAGCTTTCGTAACCAGAAATTCTGTGGGTTTTAAAGAGTTAGGTTTGACCCAACTTCATGGTCAGCTCCTCACATATGAGAGAGAGCTGAACAAGAAAAAGAAGTTGCAGGAATCTGGGAAAGTTGTTGATTATTACACCTTTGGTAACACAACACTTTTGGGTCAAGAAGAATCTGGTGGTAGTAAGGACCAGAGTTATGATCATTACATTGACATAACTGTAGGTGGAGCCTTCAATAACTCCGAGCCTTACTCACCCAACTATGCTTTTACAGCAAGTGGGGAAAACCAGAATTCTGACAACTTATCTTTTGAGCTCAATGACCTCCAACACTTTGATCCCACTGATCTGGAGGAAATAGACATTTTGCACCAATTAGCTTTGCTTAGTGTTAGAACTAGCAAATTTTACAAGAGAACAGGTAGAAAGTTTCCAGGGTTACATGGGAATTTAAAAGTGGGGTTGGATAAGTCCAAAATAAAGTGTTACAAGTGTAACAGGCTAGGACATTTTGCTAGAGAATGTAGAGGTCTAAACAATGGTCCAATCATTACTCATCCTATCCCTAGACCTCAAAACACACAAAACACTGTGCACTATTCCCAAGATACCCCTGCTCCACATATGCAAAACACTGCCCATTTTGCACATCCTGTAAACACTGTTCTAGTGCAATATGTTCAAACCACTGTTCCACAAATCCAGTATGTCCAAGCCCCTGTCTCTCAGGTTCAAGTGCAACAACCTGCACCACAACATGCTGCACAAACATCTGCTCCAGTAGAGGCCAGTCAGCAAAGCTTCTTTACCCAAGGCTTTGTTGATTGGAGTAGCATGCCTGATGATTTATCTGATGAAAATTTTGCTCTATTTGCTAAGAATGATGTACCTTGTGATGAATTTTGTTTTGAAGGATTAGAGTCAATTCCAGAAGGGCAGGAATCCGAAGAAGTGGAATCCAGTGCTGAAACAGTGGATGAAGTTGTTGAAGCAGTGGTTACTGCTGTTGTTGGTGAACAACTGTTAGAGAAAACAGAACCTGAACCACTATTGGAACCTCTTGCTGACCCATGGAGTGCTGGTGAAGTTGAAAAAGATACCAGTGCTTGTGAGAATGAATGTGACTGTGCCATGATGGCTGCAGCTAAGGTATCACCTCAGGTCTTGAAAAACATATGTTCAGACAAATGAATAAATAGCATTTGCTAATATAAAGAGGTGAATGAAAACCTTAGGGGTAAGATTTTAATAGATGAAGTACAATTTGAAAAATTTGTTAAAGAATTGAAAAATAAATTGTATGGAAAGGATAATGAAATCTGCAGTCTGAAACATGAACACAGCATAACCAAGGATCAACTCCAAGCTATGGTAGATAAATACCAAACTTGTAAAAAGGAGTTGAAATCCACCCAAATCACTTGTGAAAAATGGGTGGAGTCCTGCAAAGGTTATGAGCTGATGTTAGAAAAACATATCAAAAGCAATGTAAAGTTTGGCATAAGCTTCAGGAAAAATGACCAAACTGAAAACACTACTGAAATTGATTCTAGTTTAGTTGAGATAATACCAACAAACAAGGATGGCCAAGAAATTAAAATCACTGATAAAAATGGTAATAAAATCATTTTGGAAAAACCAGAGGGGTCATCAACCTTTGAAAAGTTAGAAAAATATCAATTCAAACCCACCTGGTCAGATGAATGTGACATCCTTGAGAATTTTAAACCAATGGATTTTTCCACAGTTGAGGGTGTCAAAGCTCCTAAGGCTAAGATCATTCATCTTAAAGACATCCCAACAGAGTTAAAAACTCTGTTGAAAAGAGGAAGAGAAGAGAAAACGTTAAAAATCTGTTTTATGACTTTTGTGAAAAGAGAAACCATCACACAAAGGACTGTTTTCATCTAAAAGCTTTTGACATAAACAAAACAAGTATAATTGAGCCTGCACCAAGTTGCACCATCTGTGGAAAAAACCAACCATCTTACTCAACAGTGTGTGTACCTCAAAAGTTTTGAGGTCAAAAGAAAAGTGTACACTTCAAAAACACTGGAGAGTTCATCAAAATCATCCATCAAGAACAAACAACCATTTCTATCTGTCCAAACAGCTGTTACAAAACAGTTGAACAAAACCTCTGCTCCCAGAGAGGTGCAAGTGACAGATGCACCACCGTCAAACCAATTCCAAAGAGGAAAAGGTCAACCTCCATACCAAAGGGTCCCACATGTTTATGAGGTTTACAAAAAGCCTTCTAAACCCAAAGTGAATAGACATCCTTTTGGTTTTCAACATCTGACAGGAAATGCTCCACAACAGTGGTTAGAGAAAAATGTTCCAAAATCTATTCAAAACCCTGATCTAACCACTGTCCATGTTCCTGGACTTGAGGTTGATCTGTTAGTGACCCCATCCAAAGCCTTATTGGCTTTGGAGACCCTCATGAACTAATTGTTTACTTGATGTGCAGGGAGCTTCTGCATGCTTAGATAGTTTATGGCATGGTTGTAAAAGTCCCGCCTAGGCTCCGAGTACTCCCCGAGTACTCGCTACAAGGTAGGCTGCCGAGGCACGAGTACTGTTCTCCCAGGCCAATTACACCCCGAGTAATCTCCGCCTAAGCCGAGTACTTCCCGAGTACTCCCGAATCCGACTAGGGAGCGCCTAGCGACTTTTGCAACCATGGTTTATGGTATGTAGATAGTGGAGGTTCCAGGCACATGACTGGATGTAGAGCCCTACTCAAAGATTTCAAAAACCCTGGAGGGGTGATATATCTTTTGGTAACAATTCTAAGGGAAAGGTGCTGGGGTCAGGAACAGTTCAGAATGGGAATCTCAAGTTTGAGAATGTTAATCTTATCGATAATCTGAAGTTTAACCTCCTTAGTGTTTCATAAATGAGTGACAAAGGCTATGGGTCATTCTTCACTAAGGATAACTTCAAGATTATTGGGCCAGAAATAGTGAAAAAGATTGAAGCTGTCATAGCCAGGGGTAAAACACAGAGACAAAATTATGGCATAGAAGACTTGGGCACACAAATCTCAAGACTATCACTACACTCTCAAAACAAGGCCTTGTAAGAGGTCTCCCACAAAAATTGTTTACTTGTTCTGAGCATTGTGTTTCCTGTCTAAAAGGTAAACAACATAAAAGCTCATACAAGTCCATTGAAGAGTCCAAAACAACCAAGTGTTTGCAAATGCTGCACATGGATTTGTTTGGCCCAGTAAAAATCATGAGCTTGAAAAAGAAAAGATACTGTTTGGTAATTGTAGATGATTTTTCTAGGTTTACATGGACTTACTTTTTACATTCTAAAGATGAGACTGCAGTATTTTGCAAGACTTTGTCAAACAGGTTGAAAAGCAATTTGACTTGCCGGTAAAAATCTTTAGAAGTGACAATGGAACAGAGTTTAGAAACAAGGAGTTGGATGATTTCTGTGTGTCAAAAGGGATTGTAAGGCAGTACAGCATCCCAAGAACACCAGAACAAAATGGGGTGCTTGAAAGGAAAAACAAAACTTTGATTAAAGCTGCTAGAACAATGCTTGTAGACTCAGGTTTACCCTTAACTTTTTGGGCAGAGGCTGTAAACACTGCTTGTTATGTGCAGAAAAGAGTTTTGATCAACCCCAGGCATCAAAAGACTGCCTATGAAACTCTGTTCAAAATCAAACCACTGATCTCATATTTCAAAATCTTTGGCTGCCCATGTTTTATCTTAAATTTAAAAGATTCAATTTCAAAATTTGCAGCCAAAGTAGATTGTG
Organism: Helianthus annuus; assembly: GCF_002127325.2. NCBI lineage: Eukaryota > Viridiplantae > Streptophyta > Magnoliopsida > Asterales > Asteraceae > Helianthus > Helianthus annuus. The sequence goes on along the minus strand of NC_035448.2, from coordinate 132,000,904 downwards.
GTTATCATCTGGGATACTCAACCACTGCCAAGGCCTATAAAGTGTTTAACACAAGGACTAGTTGTGTGGAAGAGACTTTGAATGTAAAGTTCAATGAACTTTCTTCACTGAAAATCCTTGCAAACCCTGTTGAATTATTTGAACTTGATAAATTTACATTTGAAGATGTGTCTGTCGAAACTACCCTGCAGGTACCCCACAACCTTCACCACAAGATTATGGATATGATGTTGTGATCCCACAATACAATACAATATCACATCCACCACCAGTGCAGCAGATATTCAAAACAGATGTCAAAGCTCATCCACTGCTGCATCAACAGTTGTTGACCAAAGTAGCCCTTTAACCTCTGCCACCTCATCATCCCCAACCACTGTTGATAAAAATCCATCAACGGTGGATAAAAATCAACATTGTGCCACACCCATTCCTCCTATTCCTCCACCTCCATTTCAAACAGCTGTTGGATCATCAAAGTCACCAACAGATGTTAGCTCAGATGATTCACATCAGCAGCCTTCACCCTTAAATGCCATTGTTCCATACAAGGGAGATCTGATCTTTCTTAAATCTCATCCACCTGACCAATTGATTGACAACATCAATGAAGGGGTTCTCATAGGAAGTCAATCCCAAAACATTTGTCTTTTGCTGGCTTTCTATCACTCCATCAACCAGTCAAGTACCAAGAGGCACTGAAAGACAATAGGGTAGAAGCTATGCAAGAAGAGCTCCAACAGTTCAAGAGACAACAAGTATGGGAACTTGTACCACTGCCAAAGGAAGTTAGTCCTATTGGCACAAAGTGGGTCTTCAAGAACAAAACAGATGAAAGGAGCATTGTTGTCAAAAACAAAGCTAGGCTTGTGGTTCAAGGTTATAGACAAGAAGAAGGCATTGATTATGATGAGACTTTTGCTCATGTAGCAAGACTTAAAGCCATCAGACTGTTCTTAGCCTTTGCTGTCAACCACAACATAAAGGTGTTTCAAATGGATATCAAATGTGCATTCCTTTATGGCAAAATGCAGGAAGAGGTATATGTATGTCAACCTCATGGTTTTGAAGATCCATTTTATCCAGATCATCTCTACAAGCTAAATAAAGCTTTGTATGGCTTGAAACAAGCACCTAGAGCCAGGTATGAAACTCTTTCCACTTTTCTCATCTCTATTGGAATTACAAGAGGTAAGATTGATAAAACATTGTTCTTAAAATGTAGAGGAAAAGATTTGATGATTTTCGAAATTTATGTGGATGACATCATTTTTGGAAGCACATGCAACGCAATGCAATGCAATGTTTGAAGAGTTCAGACAACTCATGAGAGCTGAGTTTGAAATGAGTGCAATTGGTGAACTACAATGCTTTCTTGGTCTCCATGTTAAGCAAATGCAAAATGACACTTTCATTCATCAAAGCAAATATGTAAAAGACCTTTTAAACAAATTTGAGATGAATGATTGTAAACCATGTAGTACACCCATGGCAACCACAAAGCTTGTCATGTGTAACAACTGTCACTAAAATCCATAATTAGGATGGTAATTAGGTAATAAGGAAACCCTAATTGAGAAACCCAAGTGATTCCGCATAAACCCTAAAATTTTCGTAATAATCGGAATCAGGATCAGGGCCCCTAAAACTCAGGGGGGGTTAAACCCCAGTGATGTTTATCTTCTAAATTTGCTGTAGAAACGAAATTTATTCGTTTAACTTACTCACCAAGGCTAATAGGGACACGAAACAACCTAGGCTAAGAAATAGACCCGTCGCGCCACGCGACGGGTATGCATGTCTTCTTCGCGTGGCGCGAGGGAGGACAATTTCCAGCTATAAATAGGGGACGTTGGCACTTGAACTTTGGTACAAAATCGACGTCCAAATTCACCTTATATACTGAGTTATAGTCGAAACAGTTCACAAACACACACAATTATCGAAACGCTGCCGCAATCAGGGTAATAACTCGATCGCTATTACGATTCAACGTCCGATCGATTATAACTATCCAACGATAGTCCAGGTGCTGCTCAATTGAGCTTGTACTTTGATTATTCGTCGTGATTTCAACTTGAATATTAGAGTGCTGTTCGAATTCGGACTATGCTCTGTTATTCGTTGTGAATCCGATTAAATTATCGAGTATTGCACTGATTAGTCGTTGTGAAGGTTTAATCTCGTGAATTGTCGTAACTGCTGTATTAGTTACTAACCTGTCTGTGTGTGCATTGTGTTAAACTAGGTGTAATCAAGGCTAATCAGTAGGCTTATATCTATTGCTCGTTAATCTGCAATGTGAGTCATTCTTCTTTTTAACTGTTTTCTCACAGTTTGTGAGTAAGTATTACAATACCTCAAATTATTTTCAAAGGTTATAATTACAGGGATTAAGTCTTTGTAATCACCAAATTACAACTGGTATGTGGGGTATTGTGCACATTACTATTTCTATCACTCTATGTGAGTGAATATTACTCTATGTGAGTGATTATTACTCTGTGTGAGTAAACCGTCATTATTGGGGCGACGGGACCCAATAGTGGTATGACCACAGTCACAGATCCGGTCGAGTGACAAATACCCATTCTTGATAATTGGTTGATAGAAACATTGTAATCGCTCTTAATACTGTGATTTATAACTAACGGGTCGTTTTAGAAAACAGAATGATTCACTCAGTATTTCCCCGCTGACAAAACCTTTTTCAAACATGTTTCAGGTGATCTGTGTGATCCAGGAAAAGTGCAGTAAAGCACTACAAGCTCAGAGAAGTGGCTCATTGTGAATAAATAAATAAAACGTGTTTTGAAAAATAAAGATTTCTGTGTGAAATCAACTTATTGTAAATTATGGGATTTATCCCTTAAACCTTTGTGTAATATATTAAACGAGCATTTTTACGGTGAAAAGATCCTGTAATAAAAGACTTCCGCTGCCATCAGATATCACGGGTACCACTGAAATCTGCCCGCGGGCCCCGACTCCGTTCAGGGTGGGTCGGGGGTCGCGACAGAGAAGGTGGTATCAGAGCTAAGAATTAATAAATATTGAGCCACTGATCGAGCCACTGATTAAGCCTAATATTAAATTAAGTATTTGACAGAATACTTAAATTTACCAGTTGTTATTTTGTGATTATATGTTTTATTAACTGATTATTTGTTAGTTACAGTATGGGTAAGCAAAAGCTGTCTGCTATCTACCACAAACTAGATGTTGCATCTTCTTCTAAAAACCCAGTAAATTTAAAAGAAGGAATCTTTGTCCGCAAGGCAAACTATGAGAATCCTCTTTCCCCAGAGAAAAGGGATTCGATACTTAAAAAGAGTCAGGAGAAAAAGAAACCCCGAACCAAGAAAGTTAGGTTTAACCCAGAAGTCCAAGAGTTGGGTAATAGTGCACCTTGGGAAGATAAAATAGACAAGAAATGGGCAAATCTCTATATGCTAGCTACTGTAGCAGAAAATGCTAATCTTTAAACATCCGATAAGTTGGGCCTAGTAAAAGAAATCACAATCCCGTAAATAAATAAAATCCCAGTGTGTTTATTTCCGTTATTTCTATACAAAAAGTAATATGCAATAAAACTTCAGTGTTTGTTTGTTAAACTTTGTTCCAAAGTTTTAACATTGCATTTTGCATATATGCTATGCAGCATGAATGAGATGTCGGAAGCATTCCAGAATCTCAACTTATATCCAGTGCCTATCGAAGTCTCTCACGACTTTACTGGTTACATTGCTGACATAGAAGAACCTGTGGAATTCAAAGCTCCACCGCTGGAAAAAGCCAAACCTAAAAAGAAGAGAAGATACGTAGGGTGGAGGAAAGTACACCGTAGGAAACCTGCCACTAGGAGACTCCCTAAAATAGAAAATCCTGTGATCATGAGCAAGGGAAAGGAAATAGAAACTGGAGAAAGTTCAAAACCACCCGAAAAGGAAATAGGAATAGATCTGAAACAAAAAGGAATAGAGATTGGCGAAAGCTCTAAACAATCTGAGGAAATCACGTTCCAGGACGAAATAGATCGCCTACTGGAAAATTGTGATGTTTTAGAGCCTATAACCGATAATCTCTTCTCTTACCCGGCTACAGTTCAATTCCCACTAAACCTAGGACCAGCTATTCCAGACCCACTAGTTCATACCAGACCATTAGGCCAAATGGAGGAATGGTGGACCAATGATTGGCAATTCCAAAACATAGTCAACAGTCCTTATAGCTTTCTTCCACAATTTGACCCAGAACCACTCCCAAATCCTCCCATGAGTAATGAAAACCTAGCTGAACTCCGTCAGTTCGGTGAAGAACTGATAGGTACAGGTAATAGGATCAGGGAAATGGGAGAGCATCTAAGTTGGAAGTACGATGAGAGGGAGCATCGTTACTAGAAACGTCAGTTAAACCACAGAAAGCCGTATTGTATGATAGTAACTTAAAATTCTGTAAAATGGGCAATAAAACTCTGTAAAATACGGTGTGTATGGATGCATATACAATATACCATAACAAAGTAAAATTCGAGAAATCGACAATTTTGGTTATACTTGTATATTGTGATAATCTATGTGTTTATCTATGTGAATTTTGTCATTGATAAGTTAGACACTAATAATTTTACCAAATTAGCAGATGGAAAACGCTAACAATGAACCAATTAATGAAGTAAACCAATCTGAGCAAGAACCGGAAGATCAATATATAACCCGACAAGATATTGAGCACTTTATCGCCCAAGGAATAGCCCACGCTATTCCAGAAATTGTGGCTGCTGTTCAGAAACCTGCCGAACCACAATTAATTCCTAGTAAACGTATTCCAGAAGATAACGGCAGTAACAACATAAATGGAGGCGGCAATCATGACGATCATGATCCGCAACAGGCCCCACTCCCTAAAAGAATAAAAGCTGCAACCCCTGGTTGCACTTACAAAGAATTTCTTGCTTGCAAACCCGCTGAATTTGCAGGTAACGAAGGGGCAACTGCAACACTGCGTTGGTTAGAGAAAACCGAAGCAGTAATCGCAATAAGCAAATGTGCCGAAGAGGATCAAGTGATGTATGCATCAAATCTGTTCAAAGAAGGAGCACTAGAATGGTGGAACACGATCCTCCAGGCAAAAGGAAGAAGGATAGCCTATGCCATGAGTTGGGAAGAATTTAAGAATCTTGTAGAAAGAAAATTCTGTCCCGAATACGAGAAGGAACAAATGGAAAACAAGTTCCTGAGTCATCGTATGCTAGGTGTAAATTGTCGGGGCTATACTTCGACATTCTTTGAATACGCAAGGATAGTGCCATCACTGGCTTCGCCAGAACCGGTACTTATTTCTCGTTACATCTGGGGGTTAATTAGTGAAATCCGAAACATCGTTAAAGCTGCGAGACCTCGTACTATTGACGATGCTGTAGAATTAGCGAATACCCTAACAGATGAATTGGTACGCACAAGAGAGGAAGATCGCAAGAAGGAATTAGCTCAAAAGATTACCCAAGGATTTCGTGTGGGTAATACCAAGAAAAGAGGAACCGGGCAATCCTCATCATCTTCGATCTGCAAAATTTGCAAAAAGAAGCATTATGGACAATGCAACATGGTTTGCAATTTTTGCAAAATGAAAGGACATCGGGAAGAAGACTGCAGGAAGAAAACAAGAATTTGTTATAACTGCAGAGAAAGGGGACACTTTCAATTTGAATGTCCTAAGTTAGCTAAACCTGTAGTTAACCAAGCCAAACCAGCTGAAGGAACAACTAAGAGAAATGCGCGAGCATTCCAGCTAACCACTCAAGAGGCCGAACTCATTCCAGATGTGATAGCTGGTACGTTCTTAGTTCACAACGTATTTGCAAAAGTATTATTTGACTCTGGTGCAAACCAAAGTTTTATAAATACTTTATTTTGCCAAGATCTTAATTTACCTTTAACCCCTCTTAGGCAAATCTTTACAGTAGAAACCGCAGAAGGAAATTATGTGAAAATAAATAAAATCTGGCAAGAAGGAAAAATAGAATTATTAGGCCATAAGTTTTCTGCAAATTTGTTACCAATGAATTTAGCAGGATTCGATGTAGTCTTAGGAATGGATTGGCTAATAGCCAACGATGCACGAATCTTATGTGACAAAAATGCTGTAGAAATTCAAACACCTACAGGAGAAGTACATTTAATTACTGGAGATAGACCTCGAAAGCCACTGAAATTCATCTCCGTAATGAAATTGGCTAGTTATTCAAGGAAACAGGAAATGGTGTATATGATTTCAGTAATCATTAACACTAAAGATAAGGAACTTCGGGACATCCCAGTAGTGTCAGAATATCCAGACATTTTTCCAGAAGAATTACCTGGATTACCACCTGATAGAGAAGTAGAATTTAGAATTCATTTAATTCCAGGTACTGTACCAATAGCTAAAGCACCATATAGATTAGCACCTACCGAAATGCTAGAATTGAAAAAGCAATTAGATGAATTATTAAGCAAAGGATTCATACAACCAAGTTCATCCCCTTGGGGTGCACCAGTACTGTTTGTGAAAAAGAAAGATGGATCGATGAGAATGTGTATTGATTATAGAGAATTGAATAAGGTTACAATTAAGAATCGATACCCGTTACCTAGGATTGATGATCTTTTTGATCAATTACAAGGAGCTAGGTATTTTTCTAAGATAGATTTAAGATCTGGATATCATCAGTTGAAAGTACAAGAAGAGGACATACCTAAAACTGCCTTTAGAACTAGGTATGGTCATTATGAGTTTACAGTCATGCCCTTTGGATTAACAAATGCCCCAGCAGCATTCATGGACATGATGAATCGAATCTGTAAACCATACTTGGACAAATTTGTAATCGTTTTCATCGACGATATACTTATTTACTCCAAAAGCCAAAAAGAACATTGTGAACACTTACACGTTCTCTTAACTTTGTTAAGAAAAGAAAGGCTTTATGCCAAATTCTCGAAATGCGAATTTTGGCTGCAAGAAGTACAATTCTTGGGTCATGTGGTAAATCATGAAGGTATCCATGTAGATCCTGCTAAGATAGAGGCAATTACAAAGTGGAAAGTTCCACAAACAGCTATGGAGATAAGAAGTTTTCTAGGCTTAGCTGGATACTATAGACGATTTATCAAAGATTTTTCTAAGATAGCCGTACCATTAACTAAGTTAACCTGTAAAGCCGCTAAGTTTGAATGGGGACCTAGACAAGAAGAAGCTTTTAAGATTTTAAAGCATAGATTAACAAATGCACCAATCTTATCTTTACCCGAAGGAACAGAAGATTTTGAGATATACTGTGATGCTTCAAAATTAGGATACGGATGTGTGTTAATGCAACGCAAAAAGGTAATTGCGTATGCTTCTAGACAACTGAAAAAGCACGAAGAAAATTATACGACTCATGATCTAGAATTAGGAGCCATAATCTTTGCCCTTAAAATCTGGAGACATTATCTGTATGGAAGTAAGTTTACTGTCTATACAGATCATAAGAGTTTAAGATATATATTTGGGCAAAAAGAGTTAAACATGAGACAAAGAAGATGGATGGAGATGTTAAGCGATTACGACTGTGATATCCAATATCACGAAGGAAAGGCAAATGTAGTTGCAGATGCCTTAAGTCGTAAGTGCCATGAGAAACAGAAACGAGTCCGTGCTCTGAGGTTAAATCTACAAGTAGATTTAATAGCACAAATCAAAGAAGTTCAAAAAAACAGCAATCCAAGATGATGCTGAAGGAATGAAAGGTTACCTAAAAGAACTAGAACAAGGAAATGATGGAATTTGGAAATTCCATAAGAAACGAATTTGGGTACCTAAGCAAGGAGAGTTAAGAAATAAGATTTTAGAAGAAGCTCATAAATCTAGGTATACCATGCACCCAGGAAATAATAAGATGTACCAAGATTTAAGAAATAATTTTTGGTGGATAGGAATGAAAAAGGATATAGCTGAATACGTATCCAAGTGTTTAACTTGTTCACAAGTTAAGGCAGAACACCAGAAACCTTCAGGATTACTTCAACAATTAGAAATGCCTGTATGGAAATGGGAACTCATAACAATGGATTTTGTTACTAAGTTACCCAGAACCAAAAGAGGTAATGATGCAATTTGGGTAATTGTAGACCGATTAACCAAATCAGCTCATTTTTTACCAATGAAAGAAACCTTTAGCATGGAAAGGTTAGCACAACTGTACGTGGACGAAGTAGTATCCCTACATGGAGTCCCACTCTCCATTGTATCGGATAGAGATAGTCGTTTTACATCTCATTTCTGGAAAAGTTTTCAGAAAGCAATGGGAACTCGATTAAATCTAAGTACTGCATATCATCCACAAACAGACGGACAGAGTGAAAGGACAATACAAACTCTAGAAGACATGCTCCGAGCATGTGTAATTGACTTGGTGGTAATTGGGATAGCCATTTGCCATTAATTGAATTCTCCTATAATAATAGTTATCATTCAAGCATCGAAGCTGCACCATTCGAAGCATTGTACGGACGTAAGTGCAGAACTCCAGTATGTTGGGCAGAAATCGGAGAAAGTCAATTATCTGGTCCTGAAATAGTACAAGAAACTACTGACAAAATAACTCAGATCAAGGAAAGATTGAAAACGGCTCGAGGTCGTCAGAAGAGCTATGCAGACAATCGTCGTAAGCCTTTAGAATTTCAAGTAGGAGATAAAGTACTTTTAAAAGTCTCTCCTTGGAAAGGAGTAGTACGATTCGGAAAGAAAGGAAAGCTAAGTCCAAGGTACGTTGGACCATTCCCCGTGATTCAACGAATAGGACCAGTAGCTTATCGTTTACAGCTACCAGAAGAATTAGCTGGAGTACAAGATGTATTTCATGTATCCAATCTCAAGAAATGTCTATCAGATGAGTCCCTTGTAGTACCTCTTCAAGATGTAGAGGTGAACGAAAAGTTGAAGTTTATAGAAAAACCACTACAGATCGAAGATAGAAAAGTCAAGTTTCTCAAACACAAAAGACTGGTGTTGGTTAAAGTCAAATGGAATTCAAGGAGAGGACCAGAATACACTTGGGAGCTAGAATCAGAAATGAAGCGCAAATATCCTCATTTATTCCAATAAATCTCGAGGACGAGATTTTTCTTAAGGTGGGAAGGATGTAACAACTGTCACTAAAATCCATAATTAGGATGGTAATTAGGTAATAAGGAAACCCTAATTGAGAAACCCAAGTGATTCCGTATAAACCCTAAAATTTTCGTAATAATCGGAATCAGGATCAGGGCCCCTAAAACTCAGGGGGGGTTAAACCCCAATGATGTTTATCTTCTAAATTTGCTGTAGAAACGAAATTTATTCGTTTAACTTACTCACCAAGGCTAATAGGGACACGAAACAACCTAGGCTAAGAAATAGACCCGTCGCGCCACGCGACGGGTATGCATGTCTTCTTCGCGTGGCGCGAGGGAGGACAATTTCCAGCTATAAATAGGGGACGTTGGCACTTGAACTTTGGTACAAAATCGACGTCCAAATTCACCTTATATACTGAGTTATAGTCGAAACAGTTCACAAACACACACAATTATCGAAACGCTGCCGCAATCAGGGTAATAACTCGATCGCTATTACGATTCAACGTCCGATCGATTATAACTATCCAACGATAGTCCAGGTGCTGCTTAATTGAGCTTGTACTTTGATTATTCGTCGTGATTTCAACTTGAATATTAGAGTGCTGTTCGAATTCGGACTATGCTCTGTTATTCGTTGTGAATCCGATTGAATTATCGAGTATTGCACTGATTAATCGTTGTGAAGGTTTAATCTCGTGAATTGTCGTAACTGCTGTATTAGTTACTAACCTGTCTGTGTGTGCATTGTGTTAAACTAGGTGTAATCAAGGCTAATCAGTAGGCTTATATCTATTGCTCGTTAATCTGCAATGTGAGTCATTCTTCTTTTTAACTGTTTTCTCACAGTTTGTGAGTAAGTATTACAATACCTCAAATTATTTTCAAAGGTTATAATTACAGGGATTAAGTCTTTGTAATCACCAAATTACAACTGGTATGTGGGGTATTGTGCACATTACTATTTCTATCACTCTATGTGAATGAATATTACTCTATGTGAGTGATTATTACTCTGTGTGAGTAAACCGTCATTATTGGGGCGACGGGACCCAATAGTGGTATGACCACAGTCACAGATCCGGTCGAGTGACGAATACCCATTCTTGATAATTGGTTGATAGAAACATTGTAATCGCTCTTAATACTGTGATTTATAACTAACGGGTCGTTTTAGAAAACAGAATGATTCACTCAGTATTTCCCCGCTGACAAAACCTTTTTCAAACATGTTTCAGGTGATCTGTGTGATCCAGGAAAAGTGCAGTAAAGCACTACAAGCTCAGAGAAGTGGCTCATTGTGAATAAATAAATAAAACGTGTTTTGAAAAATAAAGATTTCTGTGTGAAATCAACTTATTGTAAATTATGGGATTTATCCCTTAAACCTTTGTGTAATATATTAAACGAGCATTTTTACGGTGAAAAGATCCTGTAATAAAAGACTTTCGCTGCCATCAGATATCACGGGTACCACTGAAATCTGCCCGCGGGCCCCGACTCCGTTCAGGGTGGGTCGGGGGTCGCGACATCATGTCCGATGGAAAAGATGATTTGGTTGATCAAACATTATATAGAAGCATGATTGGGTCTTTATTGTAGCTAACTGCATCTAGGCCAAACATCATGTTTGCAACATGTGTTTGTGCCAAATCCCAATGAGCACCTAGGAAGTCCAACCTCATTGTTGTAAAAATAAAAATGTTACATAGGGTTTTCTTGAGTTTTCTCAACTCAAGTAGGTTTTTCGTTTTATCTTTCATACACATATATATTTGGTGATAATGTAGGTTAATGTAGATTTCGGGTGTTAAGGGTGTTTTATTGAGTTTGGTTGTTTGGTTGATTATATACACTTGTTGTGGATTATATTGATTGGGTAAATGTGGATTATATAGATTTGATATGATGATATAGATAAAATTGGTTTAATGTACGGGTGAATTATATAGATTTTGTGTAAATAGTTAATGTGGTTATATGGATTATATATGTATATATATAGGGATGTGTGAATACATATGTCTGTAGCTTACGTCATGTATTGAGTCTTATGTTGTTTAGTAGTTTATTGTATGTTTTAGATTGTGTTTCGTATCGAACTGGAAGGTTTTGTTTGTAAATGCCCCATTCGTGCGAATGGCACATTCGTACGGATAGGACATATGTCCAATTCGTGCGAACCCACCCATCCGCTCCTATGGTTTCGTGCAAATCTGGTTTACCTATAAATAGGAGTGGTGGGCTGTTCATTTGTAACTTTTTGGAAGTTGTAGCGAAGCCCTGTCAAACTCTTTTCTTGGCACTGTAACACATTTCAATCAATAGAAAAGAATGTTGAACGGTATTCTTGTGTGTTTGTTCACTTCCTACTCAGATTCCGCACGAGATAAACGGTCCTCACAAGTGGTATCAGAGCTTGGAGACCGGTTTCGAGGACTTAGAACACAAGATACCAGAGATTTAAAAGAGATTCAAGCGGATTTGAATCTGATTTCATCATTTTTCTACTCTCACTTCTTCTACACATCTTCAAACTTAAAACGCAAAATTAACGTCGAATCCATGGACAAAATTGACTGATTTTTGGATATGTTGTGCGAAAACAAGTTTTAATCAATCCTTCAAAGAATCAGATCATAATTCGAACTAATTCACATAAAATTCTTGAAAAAACCATGAAAAACAAAACTTGGGGTTCGCAGGTCGCATCCGTTACGAATTGGCAAACCCCATTCGCACGAATCTACAAAACAATTGAATTTTAAAGAACTTGTGACATCCGTACGAACTGGCAGTCCCGATTTGCACGAACGCGCACATTATTGTTTGGCCAGTCAACGTTGTTCACATTCGCACGAAATGGCAATCCCGTTCGTACAAAGGGAGTTTGTTTGTTATTGTTTCAACTTAGATTTGACCGTGTATTGACTTTTGCAGGTACTTCTCGAATATTTCAAAGTTTGTGATCATGGAGCCAGAATTCTACAACGAGTTTTATGACGCTTTCACAATTTCATCAACATCCGCACCAAAGACTGTATCAAATGTGATCTCTGAAAGTCTAAGAATGCTTACGGAACATATCAAGAACCACCCAAACTAATGAACATGGAAGATTATAATAGGTGGAAAGATAGATTTGAAAATTGGGTTAAAGCGTATGCATTCGAAAGCTGGAAAATGTTACAAATAGAATATAAATATCCAGTAAATGCTCAAAATCAATGAGTACCATATGATACGTTTTCTAAAGAAGATAAAGATGATTTCTCTAACGAATTAAAAATGATTACACTCATACAACCGATGTGGGACAAGTCTCATACCTTACAATAATTTCAATCCATAATGAAATCAAACGTGTTTTCATGGTTGAAGCATAGGGCGAAGATGGATTATTTGGAGTGGTATGTTTGGTGTAATTTTCTCTCTAATTGCCTTGTAATATTTTTTTTAGCTTCTTGGTCGCTGATATATACTTACCGTTTCAAATAAAAAACCACAACATTATGTAGAAATAAAAAAAAAAAAAAAATCCAAACCCACCAAATGAATGATGCAATAATCGAGTCGTACATAGAGGTCTTGGATACGGTGGGAAGACTTGGATGAATGTTATTCACGAGTTTAATGGTACCCTACCATAAAATTATGTTCTCATTGAAATAGAAGAAAAACAAATCAAGTCCCTATCCTAAAAAAGGCAATAAAGTTTATTTATATGTTCATGATCGTGCACTAAAATTTAAATAGTATAGATAATAGTGAGTGTTTTACTTGTTTCAGAAAAGAAAATACCTATTCATTTTGTTTAAACGTGTTAGAAAAAAATAATAATAGCTATTCCTTTTGTTTAAACAAGTGCAACGTTTTACTTCTTTATTCAGGTCTTAGGAAATCATTACAGTGAAACGTTTTACTTCTTTATTCTGGTCTTAAGAAATAACTACTTAGAAAAAAAGTTGTTAATAAAGCCACACCCTTAAATCTTGTTTTCACTCTCTCTATACTAGTCGTATAGGGTCATGCGGTCCGTATAGAATATTCTACCATTACAAATATTGGGTTGTATAATGATGTATGGCTCATATAGGTGGAGAAAATATTGCGTCGTATAACACTGTATACGGATTGTATAATATTGTATGGGTCGTATAGTGTTATACGACTCGTATGGGGACAGAAAAACATTCTTTGACATCTTTTTGGTGCAACATTCTCATATACGACCCCTATAGCTCTATACGGGTATTATAGATATATGAATGTGAAAATAAAATTTTTGAGATGTAAAAACAGGAGGGGGGAAATTATTGATTCATAAAGAGACGCAAACGGCATAAGTTTTCTAGGTATTGGAGTCATGGTTAGCTAGCCACGGGTTGCTCTCTTCGGCATATTTTATTAAGTGTAATGAATTGAACTTATTCAGGTTTTTTTTATGTAATAGATTTTAAAACTTAGCTTTGATTTAGTTTATTTTAGTTAGTAATTATTTATTAAAAAAATTGATATGTTCAAACGCTTACTATTAGACTGTCCGTAGTAATTGTTCACTATCTTCCACCTCATCAAGACCCAACGCTAAACACTGCGTCGTGGGGGTGAAACGAGACGCCAAATGGGTAGTTGCGTGAAGGGCTTAACAGACGTGAAAGCTTATGCTGTGGGGTCAGATTTTTTTCTAACCAAACACCCATCTCACATTTTATTTTCTAAAAAAAATGATTAAAAATAATTATGTTTAGATACATCATGACACTCTTTGGTGAAGGTGCAGTTTACCTAAATCGCCAACAGTCTAGTATTATAGTTCTTTACAGAACGTATTTAAAAAACAATCACAAAATGTTTTTTTTTTTGAAAAATAGTCAACATATTTTTTTTAGTTATTTCCATTTGTTAATATTAATACAAAGTTGATATATTGTTAAGTTCGTGAATTGTTGGTTTAGAATGTTAACGAACAAGCATGAATGGACCGAATGAATGTTCATATTCTAAACGAATGATAAATAATACATTAATTAACCATTTTTATTTATTAACAAATGATACAAAAAATGTTTTAAAAATGCTAAAAAACTTTCTCTAAATATTATTAAAAAAAACACATTCTAAAATAATTAAAACAATTATAAAAAAATAAAAACGTTATTTAAAAAAAATTGAAAAACGTTCTTTAAAGAAAAAAAGACGTGATAAAAATAATAATAATAAAAGGTAACAAAATGAGAAAAAAAAAACTGTTATGAATGCATCCATTATTAGTGACTATCCACATTTCTAACCCCCATGTCATATTTATGTTTGTATTAATGTTATAACCTATATATAGTGGCTCATGTATTTTGTATGTGATATCAATATAAGAAATTCACCTCTTGTATTCTCATTCTCTTCTATACATTGCTAATAGGTTCTAGTTATTACACAATACGTTATCAGCACGAATTGCTTTTGAAGTTGGATTGTATCAACACAAAACACCATGTCGTATCAACGTTGGCGAAAGAGATAAAAGACAAAATTGTTGATCTGGTATGAAAACCCTTAATTGTTTTAATTTTATTTCCTCTTTTCTCATCGATTGTTGGTATGATAAAACTCTAAAATTAACTTACGCTTTTCTTGATCTTTTTTATTGGTTATGATTTAAGATTAAAATTATCATGAACAACATTGATATCATCCTTATTTAACCAGGATCATAATGTTTTTACTTCTTTGTTTACTTTACTATGTGTTAACATATCTGAATAGTTTTCTTTTCACAAACCAACACCTATGAAAAACATTGAGATGTGAAGAAAAGAAAGTAAAAGTAAACCAGAAACAAAATGGTTTTTCTAGTTTATCTAATTGATTATTTACAGTATTGTAGCTAATTTCTTACACCTCTTGGTTATCTCCTTTTTATCATTAAATATTTTATTGGATTTCAAGAGAAGTTTTGGTACACTAAACTGAATAGGTATGTTTCATTAACGGTTTGAAAAGTTGAAGTATCTAGTGAATTTATGCGTAAATTTAGTTGTCCCAAATATGCAATATATATTTAAATCTCCACAATCGTTCATTTTGAAACTACTCTAAAGATTTTAATAATATAATTCTACTTGTATGTCAACTAACTCTTGGAAGATCTAGTTTTGGTTTTTGAATTTTAATCAACTTATTACTTGTGGGATAAATTGCTTTTATTATTATGGTTATGAGTTTTGATTGGTCCATTAATTAGTTTTGGGGTTTCAAAGAGATATTACAAATTCTAAATCATTATATGCTTTTATTATTATGGTTATGAATTTTGATTAGTCCATTAATTAGTTTTTGGGGTTTCAAAGAGATATTACAAATTCTAAATCATTATATGCTTTTATTATTATAGTTATAAGTTTTGATTGGTCAATTAATTAGTTTTTGGGGTTTCAAAGAGACATTACAAATTCTAAATCGTTATGTGCTTTTATTATTATGGTTATGAGTTTTGATTAGTCCATTAATTAGTTTTTGTTATTAGTATTTAGACAATTTATGATGAACTACCAAAATACAATTGGTATTACAATAATGCACATGTTTATATGATAATATGTTATAATATGACAACTACTTAGTCAACTTTGTTGTATATCATTGTTATTGCAATTGTATAAGTCATTTAGTTGCTATTAGATATTTAAATATGTGAGTTGATTCTATAAAATATTTGTGTGGTAAAAGATATTATTTGCAAATTAACATGACACAAAAATTCTCAAGATGCCTGTTATATTTTCTTGAGCAACAAAATTTATTAGTATAAGAAAGCTCATTTACAAGTAATAAAAATTCATATGTTATTATATGATCGAGAAAGTTGATAGTGACATTTGTTTATGTTTTAAACTGTAGTGACAAATATGTGTATATATGATATACTTGTGATTAGCTATATCATGTTACATTTATGCATAAATTACACAACACATCATAAACAAATGGGTACGTTACTTTAAATGATCTTTAATATTTTTTCTAGACATGACAAGCAAATTAATATGAACTTAATCTCTTTAACACTCACACACATATATATGTATACGTATAATGTCCTAGGATTGTGTGTGATTTATATATGTAATTGATATGCATATAAATTGTGAATAATTAACATGCATATAACTTGCTTATGGGTAGATATTACGGATTTCATTTGTTTAGCAATACTTCTGTTGGTCTCATTGTTTTAGATAGCATATATGTTATATGTATTGCCTTTTAACAAGTTAAATGTGCTAAATAAATTAATACAAATTTCATTGGTAGCTGGTTACCAAAACAACTACGCTGAGATAAACATTGTTATGCTTTAGTGATTTGACATTTCAGCTCGTTACAATGCTATGCATAGTCATCATAATTAATTGTATGGTTATTCTTCTAATTGTTTGTTGTTGCTAAACAAATATTTATAGACATTGATATAGTCATTAGAAATGAGCCCTCACATGAAAATGATGAAAAATAGCTATGAAAATAATTAATGGACTTTAGCTTAAGTAAACTACTCTGATGTTAGTTACTTAAATTGATAGATAATAATTTATTTGAGTTAGTGTTGATGCTCACATGAATCCTAAATCAATGATGAGAACCCGAAGTTCTCCCAAAAGTATACAAAGTCCCGTTTGTTTTTAATAATGATTTTTCAAGTTTAACCCAAATTTTAGTTCATCGCACTTGGCGTTTTTGGCTAACATATAGCCTAGTGATGGAAAACCTTATGAATAGTACACGTTTTCCCTCTAAACAAAGGCTAAAACTATAATATTTCACGTGGTAGAGACATTATTGATACTATTTCACGTGTTAATAGCATATTAAATGCTCCAGAAGAGCATCGATAGTTTACCCACGGATATCGAATTTTGTAATTCATAATGCATCATATTCTAATGTATACCGAAGAAATTTATTAAGTTTCCACTATGTTTGAATGAAAAGTCGTCACCTTGGAATGGTGTAAAAGAAAATGTACTAAATATCTAAAATATATCATATAGCAAATATGGCCAGAAGACTATATTAGAAGTTACTAGAAATGATACTAATTTTCCACAATATTCCATTAAATCAAATATGTTGAGTAACCAGAAGTTACTAGAATATTTATACGTTCACCACATGGCATGACCAAATAGGTCATCAAGATAGCATCATGATATGCTAAACAATCAAACATGCTAACCGGTACCTTAGCACCTCTAAGTAATCTAAAAACATTGCTCCCAAAATGCCTTATCATATGTCTAGTTAGTTTTTTTTTTTTTTTTTGTGGCAAATAAATTTTTATGCCCTTCCAAACAATAGACTCCTACAAACAATCCCTCTTATATGGGACCACTGAAATGTACAGTTGTGTGGATTGTGGCATTCATACATGGTTACATGTGAGTTTTTAGCTACCCGTATGTAGCATATGCCCAACACTATGGAACGTTGTTTTTTTACATGGTTTAACACTGTTCTTTGACAACCCAATTGTAGGGACCATTGTTGGGCACAATGTGAAATATAATGAGAGGCATACGTAGTTGAGACGGAATTCGTCGATTGATTATATCAATTCAAAACCAACTGCTTATCACAAATACTCCCCATTACAACTGGTCTCCTGAAGAGAACCAAGTTTCCATTTTTTTATATATTTTGTTGTGCAACCTATGTACCAATAGCACATAAATGGGATATGTACATCGTATTCCCAGTCTTAGGGGGAGACAAGAAAATGAAAGACTGGTAACAAAAGAAAATGCATCATATTATATATCGACCCCTGAAGTGGTCAATACAAATCTGAAGTCCAACAGAAAGAGCGTGTATTTGCAAATAATAACAAATGAAATACAAGATGCATTCACTAACACAAATAAGGTGACAAAGTCACATATACCAGCTTAAACTTATCTGCTCGAATGGAAGTACTCACAAAATGAGTATCATATTAATAAATTGTGAGAGATAAATCGGTTCCAAAAAGATAAAACCCACAAACACAAAAAGAGCAGAGTAACGCAGTTGGTGTAACCCCAAAAGAGGTGGCACACAAAACACCATAAGTGGTTGCATACAAAACCCCAGAAGTGGTTGCATACTAAACCTTAAAGAAGGTTGTTGTCAAAACCCCAAAAGAGGCTAATGGAGTTCTAAAAGAAACTCTAGTACCAAACAAATATGAGATCGCGATGAATTATGTACAAAATAAGTACACTATGGAACCGTAATGAAACACGTGTAAAATGATATATTTGATTATGTTATAGCAATAAATGTAATCGATGAAGAAAAGGATTACATATATAGAAAGTGTGCAAGAGTGTACGCACACAAATAGTCAAAATGGCTACATGACTTAAGGTTGAACTAAATTTGCTCGACAAACCAAACGTTTTCGAACCAGCAGTTCGAACACCCATAGACGTCAAACCAGTAGGTTATAAATGGGTGTCTTTAAATAAAAGGAAACGTAAATAATAAGTTTTTGCGATGTAAGGCACGCATTTAACATAAAGATTTTTCCCAAATCCCAGCAGTTGATTATGAGGAAACGTATACCCCTGTAGTGGATGCGATAATCTTTAGATGTTTAAGCGGCCTCGCAATATCAGAATGACTTCAGATAAAACAACTTATGGATGTCATCACCGTATAAATGTACGAGACAATTGCAAATGGCATCTGTATGAAAACCCCTGAAGGATTAAAAATGCTCAAAGCATTATGAAACAATAACCCCATATATGTTATATATATGAATCTTAAAGGAAACTACTCGTATGTGGTACATTCGACTATATTCTGAAAAGAGAGGTATAATTTTGATAAAATGAGCTTGATCTATTTAACAAGATTTCACTCTTACAGTGATAATGTAAACATTATCGAGAGGGAACTCTCTAACTAAAGAGGAAAATTTTGAATGACCTTTACAAAGTGTAGTTATCCTCGACCTGTAGTTTCGAGTATATATGTACTATTTTTGCTCATCAATCTGACTACATCTAGAAGATGTTATATAGAAAAAGCTCATTCGTTGAGAACATGAACGATTGTCTGATCAATTGACATAGAAAAATTATTCTTATCAACCCCAAGAAAAGGATGTTGAACTACTTAGTCAAGAAGTACCATACTTAATTGCGATCAGAGCATTGACGTATCTTGCAAACAAGACGACATCTGATATTACGTTGTATTGGATTATAAAGCACATTAAATAATTATTTGACATATTTACAATCTCGAGACACGGGATAGTTCCACAAGAACAATATGGCGTCCTGGGTTATGATTGATATATATTAGACTTGCATAGAGTTCGATCTCAATCCAGATACAAGTTATGAAGGTCGAAGATTTCAGCATATTTAAGAAGTATGTAGATTAGAGTTGATCAAGAGAAGCTCAAGCCATACTGTATGAAGACAATGTAGACAACAACACTTAAATCAAAGAACACTACGCCAAATATCAAGTCAAGCAATTGTCACAGAAGATTGGATTCAACATCATCAAGATATACAAGTAAAATTGAGGGGGAGTAATGTACCCATAATATACACAGTGTATGTACTCTTTTTCCTTAATGAGGCAACATACCTGATCCAGAAGTATCAGGGGGAGACAATACGCGCTGCACTCTTTTTCCCTTAGCTGAGGTTTTGTCCCACTGGATTTTCCTAGCAAGGTTTTTAACGAGGCAGCATCACCAAGCGTATTAAAGAATAGTATATCATCATGTCGATAGTCTAGGTGGAGTGTTATGAATGCATCCATTATTAGTGACTATCCACATTTCTAACCCCCATGTCATATTTATGTTTGTATTAATGTTATAACCTATATATAGTGGCTCATGTATTTTGTATGTGATATCAATATAAGAAATTCACCTCTTGTACTCTCATTCTCTTCTATACATTGCTAATAGGTTCTAGTTATTACACAATAAAAACAAAAATGTTTGAATTGCATTAATATAAAACTTGAGGGAAGTAAGTAACATTAAGTAAAAATTAATGGAAAAATTTACTTTTAGCACCACTCTTACCAATGATACCATTCTCATGTCACTAACCATCGCCATCAATGACAACCAAAAGCTTAGTTATGCCTTCCCTCCATCTTTTTCTATACATATGTAGAAAGATAGAGTGAATAAGGGTGTGAAAATAAAATATAGAGTAAATTTCAAGGATTGTCCTTTATCTTTATACTCATTTTCAGTCGTTGTTCTTTATGTTCAAAATTGACGAGTTTTGTCCTTTCTGTTTTCAAATCATACACGTTGTGTCATTTAGGCCTAACCCAGTTAGTTTTTTTCGGTTAAATTTGGCCATGTGCTTTGCACATAAAGACATTTTTGTAAGTTCAAATTTGGTCTCTCCCACCCATCACCACCTCCAATCCACCTCCATCACAACCTACCACCACCCATCCCACCCTACCTCCACCTCTACCTCCACCTCCATCAACCGCCACTTTTACCACCTGCCACTAACCGCCGCAATTACCATGTGCCACCTTCCTCATTACCTGCTATCACAGACTGCAACCACCTTTAAATTCGAATTGGGGGTTATACCTCACCTGTGGGTTTGGATTACAGTTACAACTCGTGGCTGCAACAGTTAATTAAGTGTGGTTTTTGTTTGGGTTGAAAGTTGTTGGGTTCAAATACTAATTGGAATTGGGCGACGAGTTGTAAGCTGTTGAAATAAACCCTAAATTCAAGGTTTGATTTCTTCTTATCACTCACTGAATTGAAAATAAAACAGTGATACACTTAGGAGTTTTTTGTTCACAAAATTGTTTCTCATCAGGGAGATTGTTGATGTGCAACTAGCACAATGGAGAAGCCAAACTTTAAAGTTGGGCAACTGGCTGAAATGAATACTTTCTAACAATACCACCCATCTACTTTATGTTCTTTACAGATCAACGATATCAAACTCAACGAGAACAAGATTTTGCTGGACTACATCGATTTTGAATAGGATGGTGAGATCCACATCATTGATTTCGTTTACTTGCTTTTTTCTACGCATCCATTTAGTTTTAGCTTCAATGTTTTATCAGAACCAAGTTGGGTGAAGATATATCACCTGCGGGTTTGGATTCCAGTTACAACTCGTGGCCGCAACAGTGGTGCAGATGAGATATAAGCCCCAAACATTTTAAAGGTGGTTGCAGTCTGTGATGGCGGGTGATGAGGAAGATGGCACATGGTAATTGCGGCGGTTAGTGGCAGGTGGTGAAGGCGACAGTTGATGGAGGTGGAGGTAGGGTGGGGTGGGTGGTAGTAGGTTGTGATGGAGGTGGATTGGAGGTGGTGATGGGTGGATGAGACCAAATTTGAATTGACAAAAACGCCCTCATGTGCAAAGCACATGACCAAATTTAACTGAAAAAACTAACTGGATTAGGATTAAAGGACAAAACGTGTATGATTTGAAAATATAAAGGACAAAACTCCTCAATTTTGAACATAAAGGATGGCGCCTGAAAATGGGTATAAAGATAAAAGACAATTATTGAAATTCACAAGGGATGTGAGATTGCTGGACCTAGTTTAATCATCATCATTCATCTCCACCAACATTTAGACCGTAGTTATGCAATATACATTAAGAAATCTATTACAGGAACTAGAATTAAATTGAATGAAGACAAATATCCTAATCGAAATCATGCCATCTTCACATGGCAATTTACCAAAGAAAATTCAAGCAGGATCAAAACCAAATTCTAATAAATAAAGTAGGTGACTGTCTTCATTGAACATCTAAACGTAACTAAAAAATAGATTTGAAACCCTAATCAACAAAACAAAAACACACACACATGCATACATGGTAGGAGACGTAAGATGTAAAAATGATGTGATAGACACTGTGGTACGTGCTCTTGGGTGATGAGCAATGTTGTTAAAACCGGATTGGACCGAGATGCGGATCCGTTGCCAGTTCGATTCACATGGCTTGAACCGATGCTAGCCAGACATGTTGGGATTTACCTAGTGATGGTTGAACTAGTGACCTGGTTCTGTGGTTGGATGGGTTTTGAGTAAAAAAACTTTTTTTAATTAGAATTTTTTTTTTATTTAGATTTAGATATGGGAAATGTTGGTATTTTAGTTATGGATATCAATTTTTTGTTATTTTTATATCAACTACTTTAAACATTTCTATTAAAAATTAAAATGTTTTTTTTCTAGATATTCGAATTTGGACTTCAGACCTCTCATTATGAGAGTCTCATAGACACATAAAATATAAAACTGTTCTCCAACTAATTTAACTAATTCCACTATTATATTTCTTGATAATTAAGTATACTCCCAAAAATATTCATTTATTTTTATATATCTTTTTTGAATATAATTATTATATTTATTATATTAAATAATTCCACAAATGACACGCATTAACATCAAATCTCTTTTTCTAATTATAAGATTATAAATAATGGCTAAGATTTAATGATAAAAATACACTAGTGTATTTTACGATTTAATGATGTAAATAAATGGTCAGGATTTGTTCACTCAGTTCACAAATATACTAGTGTTCACTCTCGATTTCTTAGTTCAGTCAAACCACCAAATCCTAAGTATGGCGGTTCAATAGCCATTTCGTTTATCAGAATATTGATCGACTTTCCTTGAAGAATATGTACAATTGATTTGATACTTTTTTTTGTTTTTGAAATTTGTTATTGTATTAATTCTGTTTTTATATTTTGTGTGTATACATATAGGAACATGATCAAATAAAAAATTAATTTTATCTAATTTTGTGTGTATACATATATTTTATGTGAATACATCTTACTCTTTCATTTTTCACATCACATGCTAAGATTAAAGTGAAAGATAAATAGGGTGCAAGGATAATTTTAGAATAGTCACTTATGTTGAGGTTTTTTTAAATTCTTTTCTATTTTTTAAATGTTCATAACTTTTTTGTATAATATTATTTTTTAAGAAAAAAATTAACCATAAAATTGAGTTTTTTATCTTTGAATTAAGTACCATATTGATATATAAAAATCATAAAAAACCCCAAAAATTATATTGTATTTTTATGTTATATAACATATTTGTGCTAGTTTTTCTTGTAATAGATTTTTTTGTTACAATTTTATGCTATTTTTTACTAAATTTTTTGTGGTATATTTTTTTACTAAATTTTTTGTGTTGTATTTTGAGAAAAGCAAAAGGTAGGAATTATGTTTTAGAACTAAAATGTCCTTTAATCACAGCTATAGTTAGTAAGTAGCATATATCATTTCTATAATCCTTAGGCTATAGGGTGTGGTCATGACCACTTTCCACGTCAGCGTCATGTCACTCGCTTTTATTCCCCCATCCAAAAGCACTACCCTAAAGATGTGATCATGCCCCAAACCACTATCCCCTAATTTATTTTTGTCTAAAAAAATGAAAGAAAATCTTGGAAAATGGAAAAGAGAATCATTGTTGTCATGGTTTAATCCGTGCGAACCATGGTGGATCAGGCAAGGGGGTGATGTAGCATTCCATTCATCTTCCTACGTGACGAATCATGTCCCAACCATAACCCCAGATAGGGGCTGAACCAATGTAGAATGAGCCGTAGCACGGGCTACGGCTCAACCCCGTATTCGTATTCGCGGTGTAATTTTTTTTTTCGGATTTATACATATCATACCCAAAAACATATATGAGGATACCCCTAAAAGAAAATTATGAAACTTAATATTATTCATTAAGCCAAAAACCTATTTAGTAACAAAGCCCAAATTGTAATAACTAATAAAGCCCATATAATAGAATAAGTGATCTTGCGCGTCTTATGATTGAAATGGGAAGACGTAGTTCTTGTCCTTTAGTTTATCGGGTAGTGAAACTAGCTTTGATTTTACCGGTTGCAACCGCGACCGTTGAAAGATGTTTTCGAAATTGAAGATTATCAAGACGGATTTACGCAATCGAATGGGCCCGGAATTTTTGAACAATGTCATGTTTGTGCGATCGAAAATGATTTTTTTCATAAAGTAAAAGACGACAGTGTGATAGAACGATTTCAAGATATGAAAAAAGAAGATGCCAAATCTATTAGGTATTTATTTACTTTACTTATTTATTGTCTTTTTTTAATATTGTATGATTGCACGGTAATTTTTTTTTTTAAAGATACGCCTGATTTAATGAGCTAGTTTTGCGACTGACCCCAGACCTATAACCTTATAATATGCAAGTATATCATATATTTTAGGGGTAACTTTGTAGAATAGTAACCAAGTTTCAAAAGTGTTTCAATTAGGCCACTTAAGTTTCAAAAGTGTTCCAATCAGGTCACTCAACATTCATTCTTCATTAAAATTAAGGGTTTTTTCATCCATTTCGTAGATAACCGTGGTGATGTGGATTTTTGTTTATTTTTTCTCTTTTATTTGATGCTAACGTCGAGTGATGACGTGGATTGTAACTTGTTTTTTTTTAATTTTTAATGTAATTAAATGGTTTTTATTTTTAATAAATATAATTTCATATATTAAAATAATTCGACCCCAGCATCTTATGCTCCATTATTTTCTTGACACGTGGAAAAAAAGACATGGCTCGATTTGAATGTTAAGTTATCTAATTGTGACAAAAACGACACCAGTGACCTAATTAGAACACTTTTAAAACTTGATTACTATTCTGTGAAATATTCCCTATATTTTATATTATAATATTTCTCAACTAGCATAATTTAAAAGAATAAGTGATCTATTGGATTTACGACAGGGCAACGCGAAGCGTGTCCTTTTGTTAAACATAGACTCAATCCTCCCCGTCGTTTTCTTTTCCGAATCAAATAATCTTTCAATCATTTTTATTGGACCCTCACTCGAATCTTTTCTTCATTTTCTGTACACTTTCTAGCACAACTAGCATCGGTCGCATTCTATATGCTTAGTTTTTGCTTAAGGAAAGTTGGTAATTAGGTATGTGGTTAATTGTTTTATATCAATTTAATAATAGAGTAAATAACTTTTTTAGTTCCTGTGTTTTAGTGGTTTTAACTATTTGAGTTCAAAATCAAAAGGTTTAGCGCCCTGAGTACCTAGCCATTTATTTTGTAACGTTTTGAGTCCAATTTTGTTTATTTTATAACGGTTTTAGTCCAATTTTGTTAAAAAATTAGACTCAAAATGTTAAAACTTGGACTCAAATGGTTATAAAAAAAGTGTCTAGCAACTCAGAGCGTTAAACATTTTGATTTTGGACTTAAATGGTTAAAGTCACTAAAATACAAAGACTCAAATAGTAATTTACTCTTAATAATGATTATACTTTATTTTAATAGGTTACTTTTACTAATCATAACACGTTTTTCATGGGAAATGTCACTAAATTGTGCATACTTAAAATTCGTAATTATACATTGAGTAAACTGCAATTTTACCCCCTTGGGTTTAGGGCAATTGGCAGTCTGACCCCCGTAAGGAAATAATTGCAATTTTACCCCCCAACGTTTGGTGTTATGTCGCAAGTTTACCCCCGGACCATGTCAACGTTAATATTACCGTTAGTGTGTGTTGAAATGTCCAAAGTGCCCTTTGTCTTCCTCATTTAAGAGCTTCAAGCCCTAAATTGTCTGCCCTAAACGCTGTTCTCATTGTGTTCTTCAATCGACCCCCAAATTCGCTAAACATGTCTTCATCTTCTTCCTCTGTGCTTCAATCCAAGGAGACAATGGGCAAAACTCAAGCTTCAGACATCATCTGTCCTTGTGGTGGGATAACATTGTTCAAACAATCAGAATCCAAAGCTAATCCTGGTCGATGGTATCTTCGATGTGTAAGTTTCTTCTGTTTAATGCTTATTGAAACTCAAGTTTCTTTGTCGTGTTGCTTATGATGTCCGATAATAGGTTGGAGGATGTGGATTCCTCAGATGGGCTGATGTTGGTGAAGAACAGGGATGTCCGATTTGTCGAGAGGTAATGCCTGCTTTAATTCAAATCATTAAAGATAAGGATGAGTTGGCTAAGTGCAAAGACCAGTTGGCTCGGTACAAGAATGGCGATGTGTTCAAACTAAAGATGTACTTAGGGATTACTTGGGTCTTGATTGCTCTACTTTTTTTGCTTAAGTAGTTAAATGTGGAGAAATTGGATTAGTTTGTGTATTTTGACTCTAACTGTATTTGAGTTATGAGTTTTCAAGTTTATGCAATAGTCCTTTTCAAGTTCTTACTTTATGTTTGTTTTGGTAGCCTGTTTGTAATTCTGTAGGTATTGGTGACAAAGAGAAAGATATAGTTGAGAATGAGAAAGATATTGCTAAGGATGAAGACGTCGTTGCAGCCGAAGAACCAGACAGTTATGTATACTTTGAGGATCAAGACTCTGAGATACTCAGACCTTACTTGGAGCAAGAAACAGATTATGAAAAGATATTTGGAGATCCGACAAATGATTATGACCCTGAATTGCTGGAACATGCATGGGATTACACATATTGGGATGAAGAGGATGATTGGTACTTTGACCCATATGAAGGGGAGCTGTAACACCCTTGCTTGTTAAATACAATATTTTATATAAGTTTCGTAAAAATACATGTTTATACGATTACACGTACATATGACAATACGTGTTTACTAAAACTTTTATAATTTAAATGAAATAGAACAACTTAATGTAATTGAATTCGTCGTTTAAAAAAATACGACGAAACGCCGCGCGGAAGCTTTTGACTTTATCGTGTTTGGTTCCTCATCGAGCTTGATCTTCATCCGGGCACTCTTGGCATTCACCTATGATCAAAACCAACTTAAAGGTTAGTTTTGATAGTTAAATAATGAGTTTAAACAAGTTCTATGGGTCAAACAAACAAAAAATAACATTTTTTCAGAACTAGGGGGCGTCGCGTGACGCCAAGGGGCGTCGTGTGACGCCTAGCCCCTGTTTTCACAGAATGTTGCTTAGAGAGTTGCTGTACATTCCCAGCATGACCCGTTTTCACAGAAACGAGCATAACTCTCTCGTTTTTAATCCATTTTACCCGATTCTTTTTCCTTCGCGTCCGTAATTTAATTCTCCATCATATGGAGTTAAAATCCAACATCCAACATAATAAATGTAGGATCGTGTTTCGACCCGAACGAGTCGTTCAGAGGAGTTTTGATCAAATACAGATGCGGAAAATAAGTATCTGACTTAGGAACAGCTAGCAAATCACTTTAAACACCTCTTTGCATTGATTTATGACAGTTTACATCCAAATCTCGAACCGGCAGCACTTCGGTACGAGTTACAAGACTGTTACCTGGTTTCGCTTATGATGACACTATATATAGGGCATGAGGTTTCGCTCCAAGAGACATGCTGTATGAGCGAAACCTTTGACTGACATATAAGCGAAACTAGGTTGGCACATAAGCGAAACTACCTGTGTCCCAATGAGCGAAACTATCTCTTAAAATACATACAAACTCCTGTTTTCTCGTAAGACGTGCCCTGATCTAACAATCTAAGACTATGACTCGATACAAGACGAAGTCGACAGATGTAGTGCACCAACAAACTCCCCCTCAGATGTTGACGAGCCGTTCATCGAGTCTTTGACAATGACATGTCTTCGCACCTTCAGTCTTGATCAGTCTCTGGGCTTCTCTCTCTCTATCTTCATCTCTTTCTCTTTTATCATCAACAAACTCCTTCTCTTATATTTTGACATCTTTAAGTTCATAATCACTAACATGCACTCCCCCTCAAATATTGACTTCTCCTGCATAAAACTCTACCACAAACATAAGTTTTATGATAAACATTTAAGCATATAGACATCATTTGAAATTTCTTCAAACAAATCAACCAATTATTTCTGATGAACCACTTGAAATTGAATTGATTTTTATCAAAAACAACACACTCTCCCAAACCATCTGTTCATCATGATTAGCACTTGGAATTTTGAAAATCAGCTTTTCAATATCAGTCATCGAAAATCTTTTTGAATTTTTCAAAATTTATGCTAAAACTCACTCAAAATCTTTTTGGATTTTCTGTAAGAAAGTAAATGCAGAAATAAACTATATACAGATAATTTTTTGTGAGTTTGTGTAAGAGGATCATATCAGTAAATGAGACGTGTCACTAACACCGTTAATCTGTGATTTCATTTAAAGTTCTAAACAATTCACCTAGATTGTCAGTATATCGGTCCACTTTAAATTTTCACACAAATTTCAATTGTTCTGAGATACGATATTAATGTCTTAAACACTTAAACTTATCCGTGTGTCCCACTTCTTAAATATACTCCCGTATCCCGATCCCAATATTCAGTCTTACATGTGAGTATACCACAGATGATATCTGTAAAGGGGTTATGTGCGAGGGCCGTGAGAGCTCAGGTCGATACTTTCGTATATGCAAAGAGATGACGGCTTCGAATTTTGGTGGATCCCCTTTAGAAGATTTTTTGATTACAACAGAAGCGACTATCAATTTTATTGTTTCATCAGCTTGCTGAGGGCGATGCTATGTTTCAAGCATTTGCAGAAAGTATTATCCGGGGACTAAGTCAGAACTTCCATTCAGCAGAAGTCCCGGGATAATACCCCAGATATCACCGAGTATAAAGACCTAGTATCTCAGAATACGGGACCTTTCAAACAAGATTTCAGGGGTTACCTATATATCCAAGCAGTTTTGTTAACCCATAAAATAAACAAGTTTGAAATTTAGGTTTATATCTCGTCACAATCTACTAAATGTATAAAAACCTACTTACACATCCACAGTAAGTTTGTTTATCACATTTTATCTATACATTTCTTTAGCATGTTGAGACAGTCTACTGATGTACTATCATTTCCTCTTTTCACAATAAAACTCATTTTTGATTTTATCATGTTTTTGAATTTTTCAAATTTTCTGATGTTTTTGGATTTTCTAAAATTTCTTACTCCCCCTAAAATTCAAATACATCTAATGAAAATTGAAAATAAACTAGATTCTAGACTCACTTGAAAACAAGAAATGTAAAACAAACTGTACAACACTTGACAACCGATATCAAATCGCATCAAATCGCCATTCTTTCGGCATAAACAATCAGAACTCCCCCTATCACCAAACTATTTTCCCATTTAGATCTCAAAACACTTAAGTTTGTTTTAATCAAAATGGTTTTTCCGGAAAATAAGTTTGGTTGATTTTATCACTTGTAGGTTTATCAATAACAAGTTTAGGAATGTGGTTCATCATATTGTCTTCCAACCAGTTGTAGGAAAATGCAAGTACAAATTAATGTCCTTGATTTACCATATGCAAGTATGCACAATCAACTCTTCAAACTCCTTGTAAACAAACACAAACAAACCTATGTACTGTTTGTATGATTGACGTTACCGAATAATCCTCAAGAAAGATGCCGATTCATGCTCCACGCTTACCAACCTGGGAGCTCCGGCAATTCGGGTTTTAGTCGAAGAAAATATCCACCCAAGCCTGACCAGCCTTGGGTTTCACCGAGTCACCATCACTCGGTTTCTTACCTTTTCTCTTCTTCTCATAAAATTCTTTAACCCCTTTGACTTTTCGGTCAATCATCTTCGCAAAGATATGTTTTACCTTGGGGTTAAAGACCTTCTCAGCATCAAATTCCTGTTTATCATTATAAAATTGGTTAGAAATTTCAACTTTACCAATTTTCTTTTTATAATTTTCAGCCCATAGTGATGGAAAATCCTCATCATTCACAATCGGAACTGATTTTTCATCTTTTAAAACAGCTTCACATTTTGAAACAATTTGTGGCTCATCTGACTTTGTGGAGTCAGATTCATCGCCAGAAGATAGCTCCTCTGATTTTGACCTATCAGAATCATCACTAGAGCTTTCAGCAGCTTTCTTAACAATCCATTTCTGGTTGTCAGATTTAGCTCTCTTCTTGTAAAACTTGTTTGAACATTCACCCATTTCAAATGTAGAATTTTTAAACAACATGGTTCTATCAATTGGTGGTTCAAACTCAACCACTTGTTCTTTGAGTTTACGAGATACTCCCTGTTTTGATTGTATTGCCTTAGAACACTCTCTGGCAGTGTTGCATTTAAAACAGGTTCTCGTGTCTTTCCTCCGCTCAGCCATCTTCTTCATTTCATCTTGCTTCTTTGCAAGGAACTCATTGTTTGACTGCCTCCAGAAATCTTTCTTTTCTTCTTCATCTGTTGACGTTCCTGAAACAAATGTCATTTTGGATTTAAAATCACGAACGTATTTTTCATTTTTCTGTTGGAATAAAACCAAGACCTTTCTTTTTAAAATTACCGTTATGGTTTGATTTCTTTTGGAAACCAGAACCAGAACCGTAACTCTTTTTCTTGTTTAATCTTTGTTGTACTCTTGAGGTGTATTTTTTAGATTTTGCATTAAGACATACGTCTTTTATTTTAGAAATGTTAATATCTGTGAGTTTGAAAACCTTGTTTATCAGTTCAGTTTTGACACCTCTTATTGGAAATTCCTCATCAGAATATAATTTGTCAGAATCATTCAAAGTGTAAGCAACTTTAAAAGGTTCATCATCCAAATTAGATTTTGATAACAGAAATTTTCTATCATAAACTATTTTGCCCTGTTTCCCTGTTTGTCCCGGAGTACTTGACTCAGACTTTGACTCTGACGCGGACTCCGACTTTGACTCTTCTGTTTCATCGTTTTCTAACACATGATTCACCACTATCTTCATCAATTGAGATTGTTGATCAGTGTCAGATGATGTATAAACGACATCAATACTTTCTGGTAGATTGACTGACGACTCCGACTCCCACTGTAAGTTTGTTGCCTTTTTGACTCTTTCATCATTTGGATTTCTAGCCAAATATCCATTTTCCAGAGGGGGTGGACACTTGTTGTAACTGACACCTTGTTTCTTACCAGATGGTGTCTTTTCAGTATCTTTCTTCTTTTTGGTCTTTTTCACTGGAGTCTTTTCTTCAACCTTCTCTTCAGAAACTTTCTTCTCTTCAGTTACTTCATTGTCTTCAAATGCCTTCAAGCTTTCAGCCAACGGATAAATCCTATCAATGACATAAGACGAACATGAGTAACTTTTCAATAAACGATTTACTCTTTCGGTTTCAATTCTTTGAAGTTCAAGTTTCTATTCGAGATCAGCACACTTCTCAATATAATTGTTTACAACTTTTTGCTTGACCATGAAAGCTCCCTGAAGTGTTTTCATTGCTGTAGCCTACTCTTCACTAGTGTCGTTGTACATATTCATTGCCCTATTCAACACATCATATGATTCTTTCAATCTGTTCATGTTATGGATCAATGAACTGTTCTGTTTCTTTACAACTTCACAATTTTCACAAGTGATTGGACTCTTCTTTGCAATGGCTTCTTCATTAATCTCGAACTTTGGAGTTTATTTCACTTTTCTTCTCACTACTGGTACTGTCTCATCATCGCTGCTAACCGGTGTTTTTACCTTTTTCTTTTTCTTCTTTGCCTTTTCATCTTCACTGTCACTTTCTGCCATCATCTTAAGATGTTTTTCCATTTTTCTGGCATAATACTCAGTATCATCATCACTATCTTCTTCAACTTTGGCAACAAAAGCTGTGTAAGCTGTAGCTTGATCAGGAATATAATCATCTCATGTGAAATTTTCCCAGCTAAATCCCTCAGGTAATTTCTCATCATATTGATCAATCAAACAAGCTTTTCCATCAACTGAAACATATTTGTCCTAGTTGAATGATTTCTTTTCTTCTTGATTAACCACACATGCTCTCTTTCCAGAATCTTCAATTATGGGTCTTCCATGTGCAGTTTGTGCCTGATGTTGATGTTGTTGAGATGGTTGTTGAGCAACTTGATGGTAGATGGCTTTTCGATAGTAATCATTATTGTTGTTGAAAGGATTCTGAGCTCCACTTGCTTCACGGTTGGTACACTCTCTCTTGAAGTGACCTTTTTCCCTGCAACGAAAACAAGTGACTTTAGATTTGTCAAAACCTAAAGTAGAAACATTTGCCTCATGAAGATCATCTCTCCCCGTGATCTGCTTGAATTTCTCAGCTCTCCGTAGCACGCTTGCCAAACACCATTTTATGTCCATCAGTTCCATCTCTTCAGCATCAATCTGGTCGTAATCTTCCTTTGTTAGCATTGGATTCCCGATACGACCTGCAATAAAACAACTGTAAGATTCTAAAACCATTCTTAATAAAGACATATGGTTTTTAGCAACTTCCTCAGAATAATCTTGATCATTTTCAAGATTTAACACAATATTGCACTGAAGTTTTCTCCCATTTTTTATTGCTGAAATATTCGGATCAAAAGATGGAAATGATGTGAAACTGGATTTGTTGTTTGATCCTGATGATGAACTTCCAGGAGAATTCTTGGCGTTGTAAGCAGTTTCTATTTTTGGAGATAGATTTGTGGACTTCTCATTCACCCCTGCTTTATAGTACAACCCAATGTCCTGTTCTCCATCGAAATCTTTCATCCGAACAATCTTTCTTTGTTCCATTTCTTGAGCTTCCAACTTCTCAATAAATTTGCTCAAAGTTAACTCGCTAAAACCCTTTTTGTTCCTGAGCATCATCAGATATGTTCCCCAAGTTTCATGTGGTAAAGCATCAGCAAGCTTTTCAATTAACTCTTCATTGTCTTTGTTGATGCTTAACCTCTTCATGTTCACTAACAAGTTGCAATATCTTTCAATAATCTGCTTTGTACTCTCATTCTTCAATCCTCTAAACAAATCAAACTCCTTTTTCAAAAGCGACTTCTTATTCTTTACCATCTCCTGACTTCCAACAAACTTTGAACGTAATGCTTTCCAGATAGAATAAGAACTTCCATTATGCTGCAATAATACCATAATATCCTCTTTCACAGCTTGTTGTAGCAAACTTAGCATCATTTTCTCATTTTTGTACTTTTTCTTGTCATCGGCACTCATGTCTTTTATTGCAACTACCTCTTCATCATCATTTAACGGTCTCACATACTTTGTTTCCTCACACTCCCATGCATCAAGATAGTTTGCTTGTACCCAGTTCTCGAAACGACCTTCCCATCCCTTATATTCTTCAATGTTCAAGAGTTTGGGTGGTTTTTGCATTGTTCCCGTTTCGATTTCAAGCATTGTGGTTTGAGCGATAGTGATTGGGGTAACTGGAGTAGCGAATGCGTTGTAAAATTCCTCGTCCATTTTTCAGATTTCAACAATTTATCCAACTGTCCTTAAAAGCGAAACTAAGACTGTTCACAAAAGCGAAACCTCTAGGTGATCACAAATACGAAACCTCAAATTCGAATAAGCGAAACTCCTGAAGTGTTCACTGGAGCGAAACCACTAAGTACAAATAAGCGAACCTACTTTGTTCAAATGAGCGAAACTGATGTTGTGACACTATGAGCGAACCCTTATGGACAAATGAGCGAAACCTTCTGTTATAATGACACAAGAGCGAAAGTACTTAATCTTTGAAGCGAAACCTCTGGTATTATATAGCTATAAGCGAAACTAACTAGGTCATAAGAGCGAAACAATGGGATGTTCGTATAAGCGAAACCAATTCGGAAGTTAGGTTGACCTATTTTTAGTCCGAATTTCAACACCAAATTCTCAGGGATTTGTCTATGTCCAATTACGTACAATCTGTGAAATTTTGAGCTGATTTTGACCGGTGAAACTTTCTGAGCTGAAGAAAGAAAGTGTAGAAGTAAGAAATTTCGATGAATTCCAGCTATTCTCTGCAGAACTCCTCCTCCTGAAGCTCTGATACCACTTGTAGGATCGTGTTTCGACCCGAATGAGTCGTTCAGAGGAGTTTTGATCAAATACAGATGCGGAAAATAAGTACCTGACTTAGGAACAGCTAGCAAATCACTTTAAACACCTCTTTGCATTGATTTATGACAGTTTACATCCAAATCTCGAACCGGCAGCACTTCAGTACGAGTTACAAGACTGTTACCTGGTTTCGCCTATGATGACACTATATATAGGGCATGAGGTTTCGCTCCAAGAGACATGCTGTATGAGCGAAACCTCTGACTGACATATAAGCGAAACTAGGTTGACACATAAGCGAAACTACCTGTGTCCCTATGAGTGAAACTATCTCTTAAAATACATACAAACTCTTGTTTTTCTCGTAAGACGTGCCCTGATCTAACAATCTAAGACTATGACTCGATATAAGATGAAGTCGACAGATGTAGTGCACCAACAATAAATTTTGAGACTTCTAAGCCTTCGACTCGTTACCTTTTTACCGAATTTTAACCCGTTTATGCATTTTATCAAACAAACGTATTTGTTTGATCCCTATATCACATACACTTCTTCAAATTCATGTTATCTACCATTTTAGGTTCTAATCACAGGTTTAGTACACAATTTAAACCCGTTTTCGCTCGTATGCTTATTTTGACCCGTTAAGGGTATTTAAGCACTTTCGAGCCTAAAATCGTTTTCTATTGCTTCTAGCATTCCATCACCACATTTCTTATCCTATAATCTCCCACCAAAACTGTTTTTATGGTGGGTTTAATGTGGCGATCTATATATACCAAATTTTACCTATCGAGTCATTATTTTACGGCAAAAACTCAAATAGTGCCGTTTGACTAATATAATACCTCTTTCAGCTTCTATACTTATTCTAAGTATTTACCTAATCATAAAACTCATTTCCAAACAACCTTTAAAGGTTGTTTGTTCGAATTAGCTAACAAGGACGTTTTGGTCCATTTTAGTCTTTCAATTACGACAAGGTCTTTTGACAGCATGTTTGACCCATAATTCTTCTTTTGAATTATGATCTTGTTCGAACAGTCATTTTGCTTTTCGAAATGCCACGATCCTCTTTAAAATATTCGGTTTACCCATTTAAGTAACTCATTGTCTATCTAAGACTTCATTTAATGATCATTGAACCATATGTTCTAAATGAATAATTACTCTATTACACATACCTGGCTTGGGTCAATGCATTGACCTGTTTTAGTGCCTTGCTATAAAAATCACTAAATAATAGCGATGCAAATATCATTTCTACATTTATTCCTGAAATCATATAACTCGACAAGAATCATTAGTCGCTATTATCAAAAGGTGGTATCTTCACCTTTTGACCCGTTTGGTCTAAATGACCGATTATATTAGCAAGATGACATGTATTTTCATCTCGACTATATGACTCGCCCCGATTTACATCGTGCGGTCGTTTTACTTCTAATTCATTTCTTAATACTTTTGGGCCTATTAAGGCTTACTTCATAAGTGTCTTCTAAAACCAATAGTAATGGTCAATGAGTGACCAATTTACCGTTTTACCCTTATTGTTTGTTTTGGTTTACCCTATAAGGTAACCATCTAAAAGTTCATTTTCCATTTGTCATAAAATGATCGAATTACCGAT
Organism: Helianthus annuus; assembly: GCF_002127325.2. Classification (NCBI taxonomy): domain Eukaryota; kingdom Viridiplantae; phylum Streptophyta; class Magnoliopsida; order Asterales; family Asteraceae; genus Helianthus; species Helianthus annuus. The sequence goes on along the minus strand of NC_035448.2, from coordinate 131,965,273 downwards.
TTAACTCCTTTTAAACCATCAACATGGTTTCTTGTCATGCTCGACTATCTTGTTCCGTACGTTTACACGCCGGAACATCATACCTCAACTATGTATTTATCTTATTCGTAACTAATATGATAAGAGAATATTCTAAAATATAAGACTAGTGTAAGCCATACTTACCTTACTTCCAAATTATGCTTTTCCGTCATTCTTGCTTTGTTTGACCCGCTTCGTTCCCAAGCTTTCACCTAGCTTGTTAATCGTCAAACTATCATTGTAAATTGCAAGATGGTTAGATTAGCCATAATTATTCACGACTATTCCATCTCACTTATTTCATAAGTCGAAACTACTATTCGACTTCATGATTAGTTAACTTAGCTTATTAAAGTTAACTACTTTCAATCACTTGATTTACAATATTAGTTCAAATCAACATGATGATTAGAACTCTTCTTGTTTCATATTTCATATAACTTGCCATATTATTCAAATGTGTGGTTCACTCGAATTTCAACACTTTATTTCTCATTTAGGCATTTTAACAAACACCTAATGGGCGTAATTTTACACATTAACTAACTAGTTCATAACTAGTCATTTTTACCAAGATTAACATCAAAATTCAACCTCTATCATGTATGATCAACTACTCAAACTTGCAAATTGTTCAAGTGACTTGTTTCTACTATCAAATAGGATGATCTTAAACATGTATATATCATCATCTTCACTACATAATCAAAACCCACTTGTCTAAGTGTGGTAAATCATCAAATTATTCAACTCATAGCAATTTTTACTTCAAATTTCTACGTACGGTTTGTTCCTAAGCAATCACACTTCATTAATTCAGCCATAGCCTCTACGATTCATGCATAGATCACATCATGCAAAGTTAACTAATTTTCACAACTTCATGAATGTTAGAAATTCGACATACCTTACGATCCCCTTGACTTGGTGATCGTTTCTATGTATTCAAATCCGAATTTGGCCTTCAATTGATCCTCCAATTTGAAGATTATGTTGAAGAACTAGGGTTTGCTCCATGGGAGCTTTCTCCTGATCGTATACACGCACGCACTATGTGTGTGTGTGTGTTTTATTTTGTTTTTAATAAATAACTTTTCCAGTTATCTAACTTTGGTCCCTCGTGTTTGGTTAGTTATTAAATAGGCCACAACCTTATTATTTCTAACAACATTCCCACTTATTAACTAGGTTAAATATTCCTAGTTACCTTAGTGGGTTCAGGGAATTTATGATTTGGTTTATTTTAAGTCCCGTTCACTCGGGCCTTTTTATCCACTTTAATTTCCTCAAAAGGATTTGTTCACTTTTGATTTAATATTAGGTTTATTTAATTAAATCCTAATATTTACCGGGTTACTTTTACCACTAACGGTACTTTACCCGTCTTTTAGTATTAACGTGGTTTGATTACCAAACCGGTTTTCGGGGTGTTACAAGTCTACCCCCTTAAAGAGGTTTCGTCCTTGAAACCTTTTTCTTACATGAATTATCGAGTTTAACTCCATGCATTTGATCTCGATAATCAGTTGAGCATTGCTCATATTTTAACCAATTATTGGTATTACCCGGAAAGTATGATAATATCCTTTTGGTTACTAATCATCTACATATCTCATACGGCATAATGCAACTTGAAATAACGTAATTTCGTTATTTCTACTAGTTTAGTTAACTTAGCGATATCAATCGGTTTTATATATTATCTAACTCTTTATGAATCCGTTACTTTGACCCGTTTAAAGGTCTCTAGTGAAATCTAATAACTTTTACCAACAATTCCTTTTGTTTTCCAATTTATTTATTTGGTTCAGTTATACCGAATCCACCGCTTACAAGCAAACCAAATTTCTTGATTTGAATTGCTGACCTTAACCGGTCTCACTAACTTGACTTATTAGTCCAGTTACTTTTTACCGCTCGCTTGGTTATAATGTGATTTTACTTCACATTACATTTCTTGACCGTGATCGTGTCACATCATGTTTAATTTATATCAACCTTTCATTTTCGAAAATATCACTTTTCGAATATATCGTCTTGCGCCTATCAGTGTCAAGACTTGAATCTTTCATGCTTACTACTCAAATTCCTATCAGAATTTATATTTGTAAAAACGTTATTTCTTATCAAAACTGAAGTTTTAGTTTAGCATCTTCTCTTTAACTTTTGTCAATTATCCATACCGGGATATTGACAATCCAAAATTTATTCTTTTACACTCTTTGTTTTATGCGGGGATTCTCCATTTATTCCCTCGCTTTGTCTAATTAACCCGTAGGTTTTATCACTTTGCCTTATAGGCTATTTTATTAGACTTTCACCTCTTTAAGGCGAGGTCCTTATAATCTATTTCTTTCTAGTCATGACCCGTGGGTCGTTTTAGTCTCGTAGACTTTTCCATTGTTTATAACCCCAAAGGTTAGGTTGATCCCGTAGATCATTCCTTACTCATGTCATTCTTAAAATACACGTTTGGTGTCAAGGCATCCTGTTTTTGTTTAAAATTATTTATTTTCGCCTTGGTATTTTCTTTGTCCTTGACCGTAGTCTAAGGCTACATTCATTTCCTTTCGAACAAATTTTCCGACTTTATGACTTCTCACGTCATTTATGCGTCGGTTTATCTTATGCTCACCATTATCCAGTTTACATACGTTCATATTTGATTATGTCCCATTACCGGGCTCATTATTCTTTTGCTTTTAACGCTACCATTATCCTGCTTGCGTTTACTCATGTCGTCCAGCATGATATTATATTCGACCCGTTCAACTTTAAAATAGTTGAACATATTTATTCAAAATTTCTTTTACGAAATTTTATAGTCATAATTCATAATCCAAGTCTTTTGAATTTTCAACTCGCGTTCACGTCTCTTGGTTTACACATGTGTTTAAATTCCTACCCATCAACCGGGTGTTTTACCGAAGTCATTATTATTGCAACCCTCCCGGTATGCATTAAGACCTCGCTTCACTTTTATATTCCGAATTTGTCCTCAAGTTTGACATTTTACAAAAACGGCCCATTAAGAGACATATTTTCATTTTCCGGGTTCGAGTGTAGGTACACCCCTTCCCAAACATATCTTAATTATTTTACATGTTTGCATTATCTGGGTTCGAGTGTAAGTACACTCCCTCCCAATACATATCTAAATCATTTTACATCAATCTTTGTCCCTTCTCTCAGGCTCATTATCCTAATGTAATACGCTTCCGTCACCCGGCTGTGCGTTTACATTATTACCAAATATTTTAGTCATTTGATTCACTTGGGTACTTTTTAATTTGTCCCACTCACCCCGTCCCTACTACATCGGATGTAAGTATGTCCATCATAAAAAGTTCATGACATCATGTGTTCACTACTTACTTGGCCAGAGTAAGCGATCAACACATGACACACATGACCTTTTCATAATTTCCGCACTACACCCCATGTAAATGACGCCTCTAATCTTTCTATATTCTTGACTTTCATTGGCAACCATTTATTCAGTTACTATTTAACAATTATTAGATTTACATGTTTCCTTCCTGAACATATACAATGTTTTTCCTTTTTATCAAACTGATATATAATCACATTTGTTAATGTGATTGCTACTTTTCTCAATAGCATTAAATTGAGAGTTTTCCACTTGGATAATTACCCCAACCCAAGTTTCCATATGAACAAATCTTGTTATTCATTTGTTATTCATCATCGTGAATAACACATTTTCTATTAAATTTCTCTTGGAAATCAGGTTTTCCAAGTTCTATCATATATGTATGCAACCGTCATTACTTACGTGTTTGTTGCATATTACTACTTGTGCAATTAAATTTAAAAGTGTGCACCTGATAATGCTTGCCCTTAACGGGCTTCTCTTGCCATTAGCCTTGTTCGCGGTCGCTACGCGATTTAGGTCCTTGATAAGTATGCTCTTCTTGTCATATCTCGGACCGTTCCATTATCATATCCACAATTTGTTCAACTCTTGTCATCTTCAGACGCGAGTGTCCTTCAATTAAAACATTCACAAAAGTTAGTAATGTCAACTTCAACAATCGCCCGTATTATAATACGAGGCTTTTTCTACTGTACGCGTCAACGCGCGTATTTTCGTCAACCATATCAATCATTTTAGTTGGGGTAACGTGTATCACATGATAGCCCTAAGTGTTGTTTACAACACTTTAGCATGCTAAACTATTAACATACATGTACTTACCGGATTTGCAATCAAGCCTCGAACCGAACACTTTATTCTTTTAACCTTGAGCTCTGATACCAACTTGTAACACCCTTGCTTGTTAAATACAATATTTTATATAAGTTTCGTAAAAATACATGTTTATACGATTACACGTACATATGACAATACGAGTTTACTAAAACATTTACAATTTAAAAGAAATAGAACAACTTAATGTAATTGAATTCGTTGTTTAAAAAAATACGACGAAACGCTGCGCAGAAGCTTTTGACTTTATCGTGTTCGGTTCCTCATCGAGCTTGATCTTCATCCGGGCACTCTTGGCATTCACCTATGATCAAAACCAACTTAAAAGTTAGTTTTGATAGTTAAATAATGGGTCAAACAAACAAAAAATAACATTTTTCCGGAACTAGGGGGCATCGCGTGACGCCTAGCCCCTGTTTTCACATAATGTTGCTTAGACAGTTGCCGTACATTCCCAGCATGACCCGTTTTCACAGAAACGAGCATAACTCTCTCGTTTTTAATCCGTTTTACCCGATTCTTTTTCCTATGCGTCCGTAATTTAATTCTCCATCATATGGAGTTAAAATCCAACATCCAACATAATAAATTTTGAGACTTATAAGCCTTTGACTCGTTACCTTTTACCGAATTTTAACCCGTTTATGCATTTTATCAAACAAACGTATTTGTTTGATCCCTATATCACATACACTTCTTCAAATTAATGTTATCTACCATTGTAGGTTCTAATCACAGGTTTATTACACAATTTAGACCTGTTTTCGCTCGTATGCTTATTTTGACCCGTTAAGGGTATTTAAGCACTTTCGAGCCTAAAATCGTTTTTTATTGCTTCTAGCATTCCATCACCACATTTCTTATCCTACAATCTCCCACCACAACTGTATTTATGGTGGGTTTAATGTGGTGATCTATATAAACCAAATTTTACCTATCGAGTCATTATTTTACGGCAAAAACTCAAATAGTGCCGTTTGACTAATATAATACCTCTTTCAGCTTCTATACTTATTCTAAGTATTTACCTAATCATAAAACTCATTTCTAAACAACCTTTAAAGGTTGTTTGTTCGAATTAGCTAACAAGGACGTTTTGGTCCATTTTAGTCTTTTAATTACGACAAGGTCTTTTGACAGCATGTTTGACCCATAATTCTTCTTTTGAATTATGATCTTGTTCGAAAAGTCATTTTGCTTTTCGAAATGCCACGATCCTCTTTAAAATATTCGGTTTACCCATTTAAGTAACTCATTGTCTATCTAAGACTTCATTTAATGATCATTGAACCTTATGTTCTAAATGAATAATTACTCTATTACACATACCTGGCTCGGGTCAATGCATTGACCTGTTTTAGTGCCTTGCTATAAAAATCACTAAATAATAGCGATGCAAATATCATTTCTACATTTATTCCTGAAATAATATAACTCGACAAGAATCATTAGTCGCTATTATCAAAAGGTGGTATCTTCACCTTTTGACCCGTTTGGTCTAAATGACCGATTATATTAGCAATATGACATGTATTTTCATCTCGACTATATGACTCGCCCCGATTTACAAGCTAGGTGAAAGCTTGGGAACGAAGCGGGTCAAACGAAGATAGTCGAGCATGACAAGAAACCATGTTGATGGTTTAAGAGGAGTTAAATCGGTAATTCGATCATTTTATGACAAATGGAAAATGAACTTTTAAATGGTTACCTTATAGGGTAAACCAAAACAAACAATAAGGGTAAAACGGTAAATTGGTCATGCATTGACCATAACTATTGGTTTTAAAGGACACTTTTGAAGTAAGCCTTAATAGGCCAAAAGGTGTTAAGAAATGAATTTTAGGTAAACTGACCGCACGATGTGAATCGGAGCGAGTCATATAGTCGAGATGAAAATACATGTCGTCTCGCTAATATAATCGGTCATTTAGACCAAACGGGTCAAAAGGTGAAATTATCACCCTTTGACAATATCGACTAACGGGTTGTCGAGTGGTATGATTTTAGGGAATAAATAGCACATGGATGTTTACGGCGCTATCTTTTAGCCGCCACTAAGGCAAGGTATTGAAACGGGTCAATATATTGATCCAAGCCAGGTATGTATAATAACACAACTCATCATGTAGAATTTGGTGTTCTATAAGAGTTAGACAAGGTTAAAATATAGATATTCGGTTATCTTTTGGGTAAACCGAATAAATTGAGTTAAGATTATAGTGTTTTAGAAGCACATGGGTTTACAAACAAGAATTATAGTTAAAAGGTCGGATTTTGAGTCAAACAAGTGTTTAAAGGTCCTTGTAGTAAAAGAAGAGTGAAAATTGACCAAATTGCCCTTGTAAGCTAATTCGAACGAACAACCTTTAAAGGTGGTTTGGAAACGAGTTTTAGGATTAAATAAATGCTTAGAATGAGTATGAGTAGTGAAAGATGTAAATTCTTGGGTCGAAAGACTTTATATGAATCTTTGCCGTAAAATGATACTCCGAGGGGTAAAACTCGGAATATATAGATATCCACATTAAACCCAACACACATATAGTTGTAATGGAAGATTACTTGATAAGAAATGTAGGAATAAGATGCAAGAAATGAATGAAAGCGATTTCATGCTTTAAAGTGCTAAAAATACCCTTAACGGGTCAAAATAAACATACGAGCGAAAACAGGTTTAAATTGTGTAATAAACCTATGATTAGAACCTAATATGGTAGGTAACATTAATTTGAAGAAGTGTATGAGATATAGGAATCAAACAAATACATTTGTTTGATAAAATGCATAAACGGGTTAAAATTCGGTAAAAAGGTAACGAGTCGAAGGCTTAGAAGTCTCAAAATTTCTTATGTTGGATGTAGGATTTTAACTCCATAAGATGGAGGATTAAATTACGGACGCGTAGGAAAAATAATCGGGTGAAACGGATCAATAACGAAGAAGTTATGGCCGTTTTCGTGAAATCGGGTTGAGCTGGGTATGTACAGCAACTGATTAAGCATCAGTCTGTGAAAAAGGGGGCCTAGTGTCACGCGACGCCCCTTGGCGTCACGCGACGCCCCTTGGCGTCACGCGACGCCCCCTGTTCCGGAAATAAATTTGTTTTGTTGTTGTTTGACCCATGTAACTTGTTTATACTTATTATTTAACTATCAAAACTAACTTTTAGTTGGTTTTGATCATAGGTGATTGCCAAGATTGCCCGGATGAAGATCAAGCTCGATGAGGAACCGAACACGATAACATACAAGCTTCCGCGCGACGTTTTGTCGTATCTTTTAAACGACGAATTCAATTACATTAAGTTGTATAGTTTTAAAATGTTGTAACATGTTGGAATGTTAGTATGAAAAGTTTTTGTAAAGTCACATTTTAGCATTAAAATGTGTATTTATTTAATAAAATCTTGATATATAAGACGGGCGTTACAAGTTGGTAATCAGAGCTCAAGGTTGTTGACAAATGTGTTCGGTTTGAGGCTTGATCGCAAATCCGGTAAGTACATGTATATCAAAGGTTTAGTATGATTAAAGTGTTGAGAACAACGCATATGGTTATCGTGTAATACACGTTACACCAATAAAAACGATATAGAATAGATATAGTCAACGAAATTACACGCGTTGATGCGTATAGTAGAAAAGCCTTGTATTATAATACGGGCATCCTTTAATGTTGAAATTACTAACTGTTGTATATGTTTTAAGTTGAAGGACACTCGCATATAAGGATAGCGAGAGTTTAACAAATCGCAGATTTGACAAAAGAACGGTCCAAAGAGTATGCTCATCAAGGACCTAAATCACGTAACGGTCGCGAACAAGGCTAATGGCAAGAGAAGCCCGTTAGGGCAAGCATTACAAGGTGCACACTTTAAATTTAATTGCACAAATAGTAATATGCAACAAATAAGTAGAATTTGAAAGTTGCATATGTAGATTAAAAACTTGGAAAACCCCGAATAGAAAATGTATTCGGGATATTGTTTCCAAAAGAAACAAATAGAGGCATTACTTACATAGGGCGTGATGTGAAAACTATAAAAAGGTCATGCGTGTCATGTGTTAATCGCTTACTCTGGCCAAGTAAGTAGTGGCATATGATACCATGAACTTCTTATAGCGGACACATTTACATCCGATGTAGTAAGGGTGGGGTGAATGAGACTAACTTAGTACCCAAATGAATCAAAGAAGTAAGATGTTTGATAGTAAACGTAAACATAAGTCGGATGACGGAAACGTATTACGTGAGAATAACGAGCCCGAGAGAAGGGACAAGGATCAAGTAAAAAGAAAATACAGACCGACCAATGGGAATGCTAAGGCATAGGGATAAAAGTTGACTGTCACAAGTGATGAACTTCACACGGACAAGTCAAACAAATTAAATAAAGAATTAAGGACACGATTGAATAAAAGCGATGGGTTTCGCTAAGACGACCAAATAAGTTAAAACGAAGTCTAAAATCATATCAGAATGATTATTTTGAAAATGACTTCGATAAGGATACCCAATAGATGGGTATGATTTTAAGAATATGCGTAACCCAATAGACGGGAACGCGTATTAGAAAGTCAAAAGACTCGGATGATGGGTCATGATTAAAAGATGATAAGATTTTGCAAACAGAAAATTTTTTATAGTTACGTTCAACTATTTTAAGATGATTTTCGGGATCATCATAACTTATGATATTATAAATAATGCTAAGGTCTACGGGACCAAAAAGACCTTCGGGTCACAAATAGAAGGAAACGAACTGTTGGGTCTCACCTCAAAAAGGTGAAAAATATAAAGAAATAGCCTATGAAGTTAAGTGAAGGAACCTACGGGACAATAGTGTAAGGTGAGGGAATTTGTTACGATTCCCCGCGTAAAACGAGAACGAAAAACAATAAATTATGGGTTGTCAATTTCCTTGATATGAGTAATTGACATAGTTAAAGAGAAAAACGTTAGACTAAAATTCAGTTTTAGTAAGAAATAACATTTTTACAAATATAAATTCCGATAGGAAATTGAATAGTAAGCATGGAAGATTCAAGTCTTGACGCTGATAGGCGCAAGACAATATATTCGAAAAGTGATCTTTTCGAAAATGAAAGGTAGATATATAAATTAAACATGATGCGACACGATCATGGTTAAGAAATGTAATGTGAAGTAGAATCGCATTATAGCCAAGCGAGCGGAAAAAGTAACTGGACTAATAAGTCTAGTTAGTGAGACCGGTGAAGGTCAGCAATTCAAATCGAGAAATTTGGTTTGCTCGTAAGCGGAGGATTCGGAGTAACTGAACCGAATAAATGAATTTGAAAACAAAAGAAATAGTTGCTAAAAGTGAAAGATTTCACTAAAGACCTTTAAACGGGTCAAGGTAACGGATTCACAAAGAGTTCGATAATATATAAAACCGATGGATGTCGCTAAGTTAACTAAACTAGTAGAAATAATGGAATTACATTATTTCAAGTTACATTATGTCGTATGAGGTACGTAGATGTTCTGTAACCAAAGAGATATTACCATAATTCTTCTGGTAATACTAACAATTGGTTAAAGTATGAGTAATGCTTAAAAGATTACTCAGGTCAAACGCATTGAGTTTAGAACTCGATGAACTATGTAAGAAATGTTTCGAGGACGAAACCTCTTTAAGGGGGTAGACTTGTAACACCCCGAAAACGGGTTTGGTAATCAAACTCTGTTAATGCTAAAACACGGGTAAAATACCGTTAGCGGTAAAGGTAACCCGGTAAATATTAGGATTTAAAATAAATAAATTTAATATTCAATAAAACGAGAGTAAATGCTTTTAAGGAAATAAAATTTATAAGAAGCCTGAATTAACGGGACTTAGAATAAACTGAGTCATAATTCCCCGAACCCACTAAGTTAACTAGGAATATTTAACCTAGTTAATAAGTGGGAGTAGTGTTAGAAATAGTTAGATTGTGGCCTACTTAATAACTAACTAAATAGGAGGGACCAAACTGAGATATCTTGAAAATGGTTTTAATAAAAAAAAAATAACACAACACACACTAAAAAGTGTGTGTGTGCGTGCGTAGGATGGCCAGGAGAAAGCTCCCATGGAGCTCTAGCCCTAAATCCAACAAATCTCTCAAATTGAAGCTCAAATCAAACCCAAATCGTCTGCATGTTTACAAATTCGTGATCACCTAGTCATGGGGATTACAATGTATGTTGAATTTTATGATTTGGTGATACTTTGAGATTATGATGAACAATCATAATCAAAATTCTGGAATGAATGTTGAATCTATGAGTGTTATTGTGATTATATCTTGGTTTAGAAACAAACCCTAGTAGAAAATTTGATGTATTGTTGTCAAAACTAGGGATTTGGTAATTACCCTATTATGTGCTAAGTGGGTTTTATGTTAATATGATGAACACTCAGATTAGAATGTAAGATTGATAAGTATTGAGGTTATTATATAAGTTCTAGATGTGATTCATGAACACTAGACTTTGAGGTTTGAATGTGTTGATGTTAACCATGGTAAAGATAACTAGTTATGAACTAGTTAGTAAATATGTAAAATTATGCACACTAGGTGTTTGTTAAAATGCCTAAATGAAAACTAAAGTGTTGAAATTAGAGCGAAAGCGCGTATTTGAATGATATGGCGATTACGCGTAATATGTAGTGATAAGGGTTCTAAATATTGTGTTGATTTAGACTTAATGTTGTAAACCTTGTGATTTAAAGTAGTTAACCTTAATAAGCTAAGTTAACTAATCATGAAGTCGAATAGTAGTTTCGACATATGAAATAAGTGAGATAGAATAGTCGTGAATAATTATGACTAATCTAACCATCTTACAATTTACAATGATAGTTTGACGATTAACAAGCTAGGTGAAAGCTTGGAAACGAAGCGGGTCAAACGAAGCAGGAATGACGGAAGGGCATAATTTGGAAGTAAGGTAAGTATGGCTTACACTAGTCTTATATTTTAGAATATTCTCTTATCGTTTTAGTTACGAATAAGATAAATACATAGTTGAGATATGATGTTCCGACGAGTAGACGTACGGAACAAGATAGTCGAGCATGACAAGAAACCATGTTGTTGGTTTAAAAGGAGTTAAATCGGTAATTCGATCATTTTATGACAAATGGAAAATGAACTTTTAAATGGTTACCTTATAGAGTAAACCAAAACAAACAATAAGGGTAAAACGGTAAATTGGTCACGCATTGGCCATAACTATTGGTTTTAAAGGACACTTATGAAGTAAGCCTTAATAGGCCAAAAGGTGTTAAGAAATGAATTTTAGGTAAAATGACCGCACGATGTGAATCAGAGCGAGTCATATAGTCGAGATGAAAATACATGTCGTCTCGCTAATATAATCGGTCATTTAGACCAAACGGGTCAGAAGGTGAAATTATCACCCTTTGACAATATCGACTAACGGGTTGTCGAGTGGTATGATTTTAGGGAATAAATAGCACATGGATGTTTACGGCGCTATCTTTTAGCCGCCACTAAGGCAAGGTATTGAAACGGGTCAATATATTGATCCGAGCCAGGTATGTATAATAACACAACTCATCATGTAGAATTTGGTGTTCTATAAGAGTTAGACAAGGTTAAAATATAGATATTCGGTTATCTTTTAGGTAAACCGATTAAATTGAGTTAAGATTATAGTGTTTTAGAAGCACGTGGGTTTACAAACAAGAATTATAGTTAAAAGGTCGGATTTTGAGTCAAACAAGTGTTTAAAGGTCGTTGTAGTAAAAGAAGGGTGAAAATTGACCAAATTGCCCTTGTAAGCTAATTCGAACGAACAACCTTTAAAGGTGGTTTGGAAACGAGTTTTAGGATTAAATAAATGCTTAGAATGAGTATGAGTAGTGAAAGATGTAAATTCTTGGGTCGAAAGACTTTATATGAATCTTTGCCGTAAAATGATAATCCGAGTGGTAATACTCGGAATATATAGATATCCACATTAAACCCAACACACATATAGTTGTAGTGGAAGATTACTTGATAAGAAATGTAGGAATAAGATGCTAGAAATGAATGAAAGCGATTTCATGCTTTAAAGTTCTTAAAATACCCTTAACGGGTCAAAATAAGCATACGAGCGAAAACGGGTTTAAATTGTGTAATAAACCTATGATTAGAACCTAATATGGTAGGTAACATTAATTTGAAGAAGTGTTTGAGATATAGGAATCAAACAAATACATTTGTTTGATAAAATGCATAAACGGGTTAAAATTCGGTAAAAAGGTAACGAGTCGAAGGCTTAGAAGTCTCAAAATTTCTTATGTTGGATGTAGGATTTTAACTCCATAGGATGGTGGATTAAATTACGGACGCGTAGGAAAAAGAATCGGGTGAAACGGATGAATAACGAAGAAGTTATGGCCGTTTCCGTGAAATCGGGTTGAGCTGGGTATGTACAGCAACTGATTAAGCATCAGTCTATGAAAAAGGGGGCCTAGCGTCACGCGACGCCCCTTGGCGTCACCCGACGCCCCTTGGCGTCACGCGACGCCCCCTGTTCCGGAAATAAATTTGTTTTGTTGTTGTTTGACCCATGTAACTTGTTTATACTTATTATTTAACTATCAAAACTAACTTTTAAGTTGGTTTGATCATAGGTGATTGCCAAGATTGCCCGGATGAAGATCAAACTCGATGAGGAACCGAACACGATAACATACAAGCTTCCGCGCGACGTTTCGTATTATCTTTTAAACGACGAATTCAATTACATTAAGTTGTATAGTTTTGAAATGTTGTAACATGTTAGAATGTTAGTATGAAAAGGTTTTGTAAAATCACATTTTAGCATTAAAATGTGTATTTATTTAATAAAATCTTGATATATAAGACGGGCATTACACTCTCCATATCTACGGCCCATGTAGGGGCCCCACTCCAAGATTGCAAAATCTCTACTAAATCCCATCTTGATATTACTTTGATTTTATTAGATATTGCTTGGATATTCCTAGATTTATTTAGATTTCCTTGGATACTATAAGTTAACTACTTATCCTCAAATTCACACATGGACCCCCTCCCCCTTTTGATGTTTACGGTTTTGGGGATGGCCCCACCATAATATTTACAAGATCTTATAATATCTTGCTTAGATCTCTTGGATTCCCCTTGGATTTGATAAGATTTTGTAGTATCTTACTTAGATTTCTCATGGATTACAAGTAAGCATCCTCCTTCATCTTTCTCACAACTCACCTCCCTCATACTCTCTCTCTCTCCCTCTCGGCTCTACATGGTGCCGCCACCACCACCACCTTGTCACCACCATACAACCATTTCCAAGCTTAATTCAAGTGTTAGAAGGTGATTCTTGGAGCTTGAAGCTTGTGGATCATCAAGGAGCTTTCATCACTTGCATTCATTCATCATTTTCATCATCTTTTTCCCTTGTGTTCTTCCCTAGCTTAAAACTAGTTGTAAGTTCTTGATTAACCCTTGTTTACTTTTACTTTTATGGTTAAGAGATGTAGTATGTTGAAATAACTAGAACACTAAAAGACTTGAACTTAAATCTTGAAACATAAAGATGATATACGATGAAATCTATACATGCATGGCACTTGATTGTTGATTTCCTGATAATATGATGTTGATCATCATATGGAACTTGTTAGAAGGTGTTGTGATCATATGTGCGTATTTTAGTGGCATTTAAGCGATAAACAACATGCTGAGTAACATTTACAGCCAACTTCAGTTTGTTGTAAACGGACCGTTATAAATCGAAAAGTTGATTTTCTAAAGTCTAAATTATGTATTTTTGAAAAACGAATCAAATGGCTAGACTAGAACTCTATCAACGAAGTCCCTTATTTTATATTGACTTAATCGCCGAGGCCAATGGCGAGCGGGTCATTAGTCAATAGCGCTATTAGGTTTAACAAACCTCACACCATGTCGTTCGGATGGGCGTGTACTAATGGACTATCGGTGATGATAGACACCGACGCTAGGGAACAACTTATTTTCCTTAGTAGTCGATATGGTAACGAGTCTGGTAGTTTGAAAATGGGGTAGCCCCCACGGCCGGGGTGCCGGGCTGGATAGCCAGGGATTATGAACATGGGGTAGCCCCCACGGCTGAAACGGCCGAAGTAAAAATAGGTTAACTAATAAACGTTTTCGAACTATGGGGTAACCCCCACAGCAGGATAGCTGGTTAAGATTAAACTAAGTTTTTGGAAACAACTCTAAAATGGACAACCAACTGTGAACTCACTCAACTTTGTTGTTAACTCGTTACTACATGCTTTGCAGGACGTTAGATGCTTATGGAGCTTGCATGAGAAGGAGGTCGCTGTGGGATATGGATTGTTATGTCCTGTTCTAAACATTTAAACTTTATGAACTTATTGAACTTATGTTTTGGTTTTACGTCTTATGCTTCCGCTGTTTAATTTGAACTTGGTTAACTAGTTTTTGAACACCAATTATATTGCGTGGTTGGATTTTGTCTATTTTAAATACATTGTTCAATATGATTGGTGGCTGGATCCTGGTCATGTTACGCCTCCAAGCGGTGATACTCCGCGTGTGGATTTTTGGGGGTGTGACAGATTGGTATCAGAGCTATTGGTTATAGTGAACTTGCTTTTTAAAAGGGAAAAGTTTTTTTTGACAAAACCAGACTATAACCTGTACAGTGCTCAACGATCAACAACGACGCTTCGCTCCACGTGTAAGGCTCAACACTTTAGGTGGTATGATTTAAGTTTATATTGCCTACTTGCTAGATTACTTTTGCATGGTGTGCTGTATATGGTATGTTTATTTAGGGTAGTAGCATGTTGTCTACTAGCCCTATTGCATTCTTTATGACACCCAACTGTTTACTTGAAACTTGACGCGTAGTGATCAAATGTTTTTCCTGTTTTCTCGTCACCCCGCATTGACAACCATTATATGCGTTCCACCTATTCGGTTTGCTCGTAAACATTCATGAAGACCAGACCTGACTCAAACGAACCCGGATTTAGGAGAACTAAATACCCATGCGTCCATGCTGACGAACCCCATCATCTCCACTAGTCGTCGTCACCAGAAGCGATGTAGTCACAGCTACACGCATTTGGTGTTGTACCACTCGAAACCCTAGCATCCAAACTCTGTTTTGGACCAATGATATACTCACGTGACCATGATGCAACGAACCTTCCTTTCGTGTCATGCTGCCATCTACCATTACTGGAATTGTCTCTGGAGAACGGAATAGTCGTCGAAATTCTTCGGTTATTTGTTGGATTTTTGTTTCACTCAATTCTTCGTATGAATGTCACCAACCTCCTGATTCTTTGATCCGCAACTGATATAACGAAACGCTAACAACCATACCACGACTTCCACCGATCACAAGATTACCCCCCCCTCCCCAATTACCCTATTGGGTGGTTAATTATTTCTACTTTGATTTACACCTTCGTATACACAACTTAGCAAGCGGATGCCTCCTAATGATGGGATAGTCTTCGGGACATTCGAGGATGGCGATACGGATTACTCAACCTACAGACGGACATGATGAACAACGCATTCACCTCAGGCGATACGGATTACTCAACCTACAGACGGACGCGATGAACTACGCATTCACCTCACCCCTTCCCCCCTTACACAACAAGAGTCTCACTTTGATCCTACGATGGTTTATCTTAATTATGTGAAATCTCTTCGCTAGCCTTTGTACCGACCTATGCTTGTCGATTAATGCAATGCCTATCTTCCACTATTGACTTAGACAAGACCATCATTTCCTTTACCACGGTGACACTACGTCCTCGCTTCTCCATGCAGAGACACTAATACGAACTCACTCTAGTTTAGAGAATTTGGAAGGCTCGACCCTCGATCATTGGTGATCACATCTTGAAACCTGAGGATGGTGATATGTTATTGATACGATTATACCTTCTTGAACGTGTTTTCGCATCCTTTCTTTAAAACCTCTTGACTACACAGGCATATTTTAGATTCATTCACATGACCTAAGGAAACTCCTCTAAATTTGTTTGCTTACTGACTCGATAAACTGCAAACTCATCTAAGTTCATTGATCAAGGTGAATTAATCCCCCTTCGCATGAGGAGAGCCCAACAACTTTAATGGAAATTTCAGTGAACCTTAACACTACAAACCTGTACGACGGTCATCCTTCTTCAGCTAGTTCTTGTTGTGCCAACCATATCGATGTAACACTCCTATCGGTGAACGACATTGTTATTGGGATGGATTGGTTATCTCATCAGCAAGCGGAAATTCTTTGCAACGGGAAGATTGTCCGCATCCCTCGTTCTGGTGAAGAACCCCTCGTGATTCGTGGCAACAGGAATGGTGCTGTTGTGGGCATCATCTATTTCCTTAAGGCCCAGAAGTGGTTGCGAAAGGGCCACACTGCTATCCTAGCCCTCGTTTCTGATACATCCTCGGAGGAAAAGAAGATAGAAGACATTCCTATTGTACGCGATTTTCCTGAGGTATTCCCCGAGGAATTACCTGGTCTTCCGCCTCATCGATAAGTTGAGTTTCAAATCGAGCCAGCTCCTGGAGCAGCACCAATAGCCCATGCACCTTATCGTCTAGTTCCATCAGAACTTGAAGAACTGTCCTCGCAACTACAAGAGATCTTGGACAAGGGTTTTATTCGCCCTAGCTCTTCGCCTTGGGGAGCTCCAGTGTTATTTGTAAAGAAGAAAGACGGTACCTTCAGAATGTGTATCGACTATCGCGAACTCAATAAGGTGACCGTGAAGAATCGTTATCCTCTTCCACGCATTGATGACTTATTCGACCAGTTGCAAGGGTCGAGTTTCTACTCCAAGTTTGACCTGAGGTCAGGTTACCATCAACTGAGAGTCCGAGACGAGGATATCTCTAAAACAGCATTCAGGACTCGTTATGGGCATTACGAGATTCGGGTTATGCCTTTCGGATTGACAAATGCACCTGCGGTCTTCATGGATCTCATGAACCGAGTATGTAAACCTTACCTGGATAAGTTTGTCATAGTTTTCATCGACGATATGCTGATCTATTCAAAGAGTCAGGAAGAACACGAGCAACACCTGAGGCTTATTTTGGAACTTCTTCGAACAGAGCAGTTGTATGCCAAATTTTCGAAATGTGACTTCTGGCTTCGCGAAGTCCACTTTCTAGGCCACGTGGTAAACAAGGATGGGATTCATGTGGATCCATCCAAGGTTGACTCGATCAAGAACTGGCCTGCACCCCGTACACCGACAGAAATCCGCCAATTCTTGGGTTTGGCAGGATATTACAGAAGGTTTATCAAGGATTTCTCAAAGATTGCGCAACCTCTCACTTCACAGACTCAGAAGGGTGTCACCTATCGCTGGGGTGATGCACAGGAATCCGCATTTCAGCACTTAAAAGATAGACTTTGTAGCACGCCTATCCTCTCATTGCCTGAAGGCACAGATGATTTTGTGGTTTATTGCGACGCTTCCATCCAAGGACTTGGTTGCGTGTTGATGCAACGTGACAAGGTCATTTCCTACGCATCGCGCCAACTTAAAGTTCACGAAAGGAACTAAATTACGCACGACTTGGAATTGGGGGCAGTTGTTTTCGCACTTAAGATATGGAGACATTACCTGTACGGTACCAAGTGCACCATTTACACGGATCACAGGAGTCTCGAGCATATCTTCAAGCAAAAGGAGTTAAACATGCGGCAATGTCGATGGGTCGAGCTCTTGAATGATTACGAATGTGCGATTAAGTACCATCCAGGCAAAGCCAATGTTGTGGCCGACGCCCTCAGTCGAAAGGATACTACACCTAAATGTGTGCGAGCGTTACAACTTACCATCCAATCTAGTCTTCCTACCCAGATACGACATGCTCAGGTTGAAGCATTGAAAGCAGAGAACATCAGGGCGGAGTCCCTACGAGGATCAAGAAAACAGCTAGAACAAAAGGAAGACGGTGCCTACTATGTAGCAAGGCGCATCTGTGTCCCACTTTACGGAAACTTACGCGAGCTTGTGATGGATGAAGCGCACAAGTCTCGTTATTCGGTACATCTTGGTTCGGATAAGATGTACCATGATCTCAAGACTACGTATTGGTGGCCTAGCATGAAAGCCAACATAGCAACCTACGTCAATAAATGCTTGACTTGTGCTAGGGTCAAGGTCGAATACCAAAAACCATCAGGCCTACTCCAACAACCAGAGATCCCGACATGGAAATGGGAGCAAATTTCCATGGATTTTGTTACTGGCCTACCTAGATCTCAATGCGGAAATGACACTATTTGGGTGATAGTGGATCGATTGACTAAGTCTGCACACTTCTTGGCTATCCAGGAAACTGACAAGTTTTCTACTCTAGCAGACGTCTACTTAAAGGAAGTAGTATCAAGGCACGGAGTGCCAACCTCCATCATTTCTGATCGTGACTCACGTTTCACATCTGAATTGTGGCAAGCTATGCACAAGTCTTTTGGCTCACGCTTAGATATGAGTACCGCTTATCATCCACAGACGGATGGACAGTCTGAACGTACCATTCAAACCCTTGAAGACATGCTTAGGGCATGTGTGATTGATTTTGGTAACGACTGGGAGCGACATCTACCTCTAGTAGAATTTTCGTATAACAACAGTTACCATACCAGTATCCAGGCTGCTCCGTTCGAGGCATTGTACGGACGGAAGTGCCGATCACCTCTTTGTTGGGCAGAGGTTGGCGACAGTCAAATCACAGGCCCAGAACTTATAGTAGATACAACCTAGAGGATTGCTCAGATACGACAACGAATGGCGGTAGCTCGTGACCGTCAGAAAAGCTATGCTGATAAGCGAAGAAAGCCACTCGAGTTCCAAATTGGGGATCGAGTGCTACTCAAAGTCTCACCTTGGAAAGGTGTAGTTCGTTTTGGCAAACGAGGCAAAGTCAATCCACATTATGTCGGACCATTCGAAATCATTGAGAAAATTGGCAAAGTCGCTTACAAGTAGAATCTACCTGAAGAACTCAGCGGAGTTCACAACGTATTCCACGTGTCAAATCTGAAAAAGTGCTGTCAGACATGGTCGTAAAACAAGGTTTCCAAGGCCGAGTACTCTCCGAGTAGTCGCTACAAGGTAGGTTGCCGAGGCGACTTTCTTCGACTCCGCCTAATTACTCGGAGTCGGTCAAACACGGTCAACCTTGGCCAGAATTGGATCTAGTAGGTCAACTCGGGCCTAGTTTGACTTAAATAATAACAAAACATAATTTCTATGCGTATCATATTAAGGAATGAATATCATTCTCACATATTTTGTTATAAATATAAGTAAATTTATGTTATTTGACATATATTTAATCTACAAAACGTAATTTCTTTATAGTTTAACATGTCCGAGTAGTCCCCGAGTACTCTCCGCATAGACCGAGTACTCTCAACTCCCCGGTCGACCGACTAGGGAGCGCCTAGCGACTTTTGCAACCATGCTGTCAGATAAGACCCTCATAGTTCCCGTAAAGGAGCTCACAGTCGACGACCAGTTGCGATTCATCGAGGAACCAGTTGAAATCACAGACCGAGACGTTAAGCTTCTCAAGCGTACCAGAATACCTCTTGTTTGAGTTCGTTGGAACTCCCGTCGTGGCCCAGAGTATACCTGGGAACGAGAAGACCAAATGAAACTCAAGTATCCCTAGTTGTTTAAGAAAAATGCAACCACTACTGAGGCTGAAGCTACTGTAGAATTTCGGGACGAAATTCCAAACCAACAGGGGGATGATGTGACACCCCAGGAAAACCAGGAAACCACGCAACTTAACTAGCTTCCTCAGTAACCACGTGCTAAATTTCTGGACAAATTTTCTTAACAGGGGGAGAATGTGACAACCTCATAATTACATGTATCCGTACGATTAATTAATATTATATTGTTTTTATTGATTGTGAAGAAAATTGACTAAATGGTCCTCAATGTTTTCCCTAATTGTTTTTAAATGAATTTTTCCGTGGACTGCAGTCAGAAAATGACGAATCTGATTGCAGTCTGATAAATGATTTTTTTATAAAATATTGCTAATGAATCGGATCACGAGATTTTTACACAATAATATTTGGATCGTTTAAGACCTTCTGTAAAAAGTTGGGAATTTTTGGAGTAAGTTAACTATTTTATTAAAATGCTCGAAAACAGCTTAGTTTTGGATATTAAAGCTGAAATGACATAAGTAGTAATTTTCGTGTCTAAATGTCGAGTATGTTATCTGAGGATGATCTAACATGTTATATGTCAATGAAAGTATTATGTGTAATATCGTATGCTTGCTCTTGAGTAGCTATAAGTGGAACGTTTATATGGGCGTGAACTATTAAAAGTGAGTGCATGTTATGTAGTAGATACATGTAGGAACTTTGTGCTCTATTTGAAAACACTAAACGACTAACCGGTAATCATATTAGGACGTGATTGACCGACCTTGACTGTTAGCTATTTTTGAGAGTCAAACCGAGCAACCAAAGGTGAGTTCACACTTTCTACAAAGCATGGTAATTCCCGGTGGGAATGAGAATGGGTTAAGGAATAGGGATTCCTCGTCCTGTTGGGACGTGTTCAGGAATGTGAATTCCTCGCCCTGTTTGGACGGATTTAGATTTACTAGACTAGAACTCTATCAACGAAGTCCCTCATTTATATCGACTTAATCGCCGAGGCCAATGGCGAGCGGGTCATTAGTTAATAGCGCTATTAGGTTTAACAAACCTCACACCGTGCCGTTCGGACGGGCGTGTACTAATAGACTATGGCACGTCGGTGATGATAGACACCGACGCTAGGGCACAACTTATTTTCATTAGTATTCGATATGGTAACGATTCTGGTAGTTTAAAAATGGGGTAGCTCCCACGGCCGGAGTGCCGGGCTGGATAGCCGGGGATTATGAACACGGGGTAGCCCCCACGGCTGAAACGGCCGAAGTAAAAATAGGTTAACTAATAAACGTTTTCGAACTATGGGGTAACCCCCACGGCTGGATAGCTGGTTAAGATTAAACTACGTTTTTGGAAACAACTCTAAAATGGACAACCAACTGTGAACTCACTCAACTTTGTTGTTGACTCGTTACTACATGCTTTGCAGGACGTTAGATGCTTATGGAGCTTGCACGAGAAGGAGGTCGTTGTGGGATATGGACTGTTATGTCCCGTTCTAAACATTTAAACTTTATGAACTTATTGAACTTATGTTTTGGTTTTACGTCTTATGCTTCCGTTGTTTAATTTGAACTTGGTTAACTAGTTTTTGAACACCAATTATATTGCGTTGTTGGATTTTGTCTATTTTAAATACATTGTTCAATATGATTGGTGGCTGGATCCTGGTCATGTCACGCCTCCAAGCGGTGATACTCCGCGTGTGGATTTTTGGGGTGTGACAGATTAATGTAATCGAATCACTTTCCACCAAAATTCTGTTTGAACACAAATGTGAAACAACCAAACATCTTAATGACAAACATAGTCTAAAGCAGCCATATACAAACAGCCAAACATCTTCATGACAACATAACCATAGTCAAACAACCAAACATCTTAATGACAAACATAGTCTAAAGTTACAAACCATAATCAAACGTGCAGAAATGAAAACAAACATTGTCTTGAACAAACTAGACAAACAACTAAACAACTACAGATACTAGAAACCATAAAAACCATCCGTCACTCATAAAAATTGTAAACTGGTGCACCTTGAGTGGCAGTGTGTGATTCCTGTGAAGTAGTGGATTGTTCACCCCCTTGTCCTTTGCAGCTCCTGACATTGTGACCCATGTTCCCACATTTACCACACTTGATGTTGGTTCCCTTTCTGCTCATTTTACCTCCTTTGTCAAACTCCTGCTCAAGCTCTTTTTCACCAAAAGCCTTCTTTCGTTTCTTCTTTGGCCTTCCAACTTTTGTATGATGCTTTGGTGGGATGAGTGTTGTTGGACACTGTGAAGGAGTCCACATCTCCGGCCCGTTGATTGGCTCTATCACATTGTCATAAACTTTCTTCCATGTTGACAGCCAATACACATCAGAAACCCACTCTTCTGGTATGCCACCTCAGAGTGTTGCTTGGTATGCCTTTTAAGGTGCTTGTATTTTTGCCTTACTTTGGTGCATTTACTATTTTGCCCCTCATCTCCATTTTTTTACAGGACCAAGTAGTGGTGGATTACTTCCAAAACATACTACCCTATACCTTAACAATTCATTTTTTAGTATAAACACATCCCTCCTTGCCTTAAGAGCATAATCTTTCACCATCTGATTCATCTTTTTCTTGTCATCAATAAGCTGACCAACAAAGAATGGCAGATCATTTGGACCTTTTAAAGCACCCTTGTTTCTCCTCCTTATCTTCCTGACAACCTTATCTCTAAGGCTTGAATTGTCATCAGACCCACTTTCAATGTTCTCCAGGTCTAGGTCTACAGGCAGATGACCTTCTTCGCTTCTCTCATCATCATGATCCCAATCACTTGAACCATCTAGTTCTTCCCTAGTAAATTCAACATTAGCCCTGAACCTCTGCATATCCACCTCTATTTCATAAACCAAATTATCTTCCTCAATATACTCATAATCAGGATCACTTCCTTCACTCTCTTCATTATGATCTTCAATTTCTTCCTCATGTTCATTCATAATATGATTCTGATTATTTATTGTAAATGATGCTGGAACAATTGCTTTACATGGCCCTACAGGAACTTCACTTGACTCAATCAAGATTGTTGACCTCTAGTGTTCAACATACATGTCTATCATGTGGACTTCTTGACACACATGATCAAAGATAGGCTCTAAGTCAACATCACATTTTAATGTCCTAAGACCAAAATCCAACGAACAGTATGGTTCCTTGTAATGAATGCAGAAAAACAGACAATCATTGTATCCTAATTTCTTAACCATCTCCTCTAAACCATCGGTATTCAACACTCTAAAATCTACATGATCAATGTAGTTCATCTTCCTACCAAAGTATTTCCTATTTGGATTTTCTACAAAATTACCTCCATGGTGAAATTTTATGGTAAATTGAGATTGGGTTTGACCTGTAAACAAAGATCAACAACAAATTAACACAGAAAAAGGTTCAAATTTACCTAATTCAGACCTTGTGAGCTTGCATGTCACTTACGGTACATTTCAGCCGGTTCGAAATACTGATCTTCAGCTCGTACCTTCCACAATCGAAGATCTATGCTCGTAACAGAGTTCTAATCCACTGTAATTGTTGAAGAATGCCTGATCGCCAATGAGCAGCTCTTGAATTTTGAGGTAGGTTAACTTGAGGGTTTCAAAGTGATGAAATGGGAATTATATGAGGTTGCAGCTCAAGAGAATGGTGATTTTACCTATTTGCCCTTTGACCATTAAAAGAAAACGGTGATCTGTGACTAAAACATGGTCCGAGGGGTAAACTTGCGACATAACACCAAACGTTGGTGGGTAAAATTGCAATTATTTCCTTAGGGGGGGGGGGTCAGACTGCCAATTGCCCTAAACCCCAGGGGGTAAAATTGCAGTTTACTCTTATACATTTTATGATGCATGGTACTTAATTTCTTTTGACCGCCTAAGTTTTTGTTCCGATTAAAATTCATAAACTTATAGTTTATGGGAATTTTGGATATGAATTTGTATTAAGGCTAGTGAAATTACAACTTAGGGTGGAGGGAGTGGTTATGGGGACTTGATCGGGGAGTGGGGTTTATCGAGTGGGGAAGGAGTGCCGGAGGTTGTTCGGTAATTGGGGAAGAGGAGAGAGGTGGTGTAATCGGTGAGTATTCACCGAGTCGGGGAAGAGGAGAAGAGTTAGGAGAGAGAGGGTTAATGTCAACCAATCACATTTTTTTTAAATTGTTTACCACTCTCCATGTGTTTGACCATTGATAGTGATTGAGTGCAAAATGGGGAGTGGAGTGGTGACTTGACATGACATGACATGTTGTATTTAAAAGAACTATAACAATTCAAGAACTATAACAATGTTATACTCAAATTAAAGAGAATAAAAAACTCGTTTTTATGGTGTATTTAAAAGAAAAAAAATATTAGCGTATGAAAAAGTTATAACGATTTAAAGATCGTAAGGGATAGTTAGTTTAATGTTATAACTTCCTTATTTAAATTGATTAATTACCATCATATCCTTTACATCTAAAAAAGTGATTAATGGCTCAGATTGGTTCGCAAGGTTCTCAAACAATGGGTTGGTTCTCAAATGAACCTAACCCTATATATGTATGTATGTATGTATATATATATATATATATATATATATATATATATATATATATATAGGGTCAGGATTTAGAGAAAACGGTGGAAAGTGTGAGGACGGTGAGAACGCTTATGGATCGTCCGATCAAAACAATCTATGGACTAGATTGGCGCGGTGGCGTTTTCGTAATTAACACGAATTCTATTAAGTGGACGCCTTCATTAAGGGTAAAAGGGTCTTTACACTTCTATACCAAAACTCCAAACTAATGAATAAAACGCCATTATGGGCCAAAACACATCCCTATATAAACAAAACATCCCAGATATAAAAACACACCCCCGGAACCTGAAACGCCATATTTTCTACTATATACCATTCATCTTACAAACGCCAAAATCCCCAAAACATCAAACACACCTACTCAAAAAAGCCATATTTTACTATATACCAATCATCTTAGAAAACGCCAAAACACTCAAACATCAAAAGATTCCAAAAAATCGACATTTCTTTCAGATACAATATTTCCTCAGTAAAACGCCAAAAATGGTAAATATCGTTTCTTGTATATTCAAAATTGTTCTACGTGAAGTTTCGGAGAATGCATTCTTCCCTGAGGTGCTGTGACTCAAATAACATTTTGCTGCATGAGATGGACAAATCATAAAAAAAAAGATGCTAGTTTCAGACTTATGTCATTTTTTGTGTTTTGTTATTGATGAATATTACAATGGCATGAAGAGACGAATGACCCTGATGAGTGGTTTGAAGATACATATTCAAATAAAAAACTCATGTCATTTTGTCTTTCCAAACGACCACAAAAACACAAGCATGACAAAGCCAAACCGCCAGTGAACATGTTTCAAAGAAGAAAGAGACTGATGACAGTGAAGATTTGGAAGATGAATTGTTTCTATTTTTATATTTTTAATTTTCTTTTTCTGTTGTTTGTTATGTATCTTTCAACTTAGAACAAAAAAAATACATTATATTAATAAAACGCCAAAAAGTCATAATGATTGTGAAATGCCATAATGCAGTAAAACGCCAAAAACTCCCAACTATAATAAAAGTAATTTGGAGAAGTATTATAAAAAGCTAAAAATGGAAAAACGTCAAAAACTACTTAAAGCCATTAAAAAATGCCAACCTTGGAAGATGGAACGTCTATGGCCCTAAAAACTCATAAAAAACTGAACAAAAACAGTAAAATACACACAGTAACTGAAAAGACAGCTACTTTATTAATATCATTTATTATAAATAAAATCTCGCTTAAACTACGCGCCAAAAACATCCTATAAGAGAGACATCTCTGCACAATCAACTGATCACAAACCAAAAACAACGCCATGTTTCCTAGAAACCATTCACTTTAAAACGCCAAAAAATAGTTAAAAAAGCCACATATGCGGAATCTCGTTTCTTCTATATTGAGTATTGTTCTGAATGAAGTTTCACTGAATGGATTCTTCTCTGAGGTGGGTATCTCTATAAGCTTTTGCTAGGGCTGTAAACGAACCGAACGAACACGAACAAGGCCATGTTCGCAAACTGTTCACAAACGCACATCAAACATAAGTTTATGTTCGTGTTCGTTCATTAAGGAAATTCAATTTTCCACGAACAGTTCGTGAACACTGGTCTCGAACATAAACGAACGTAAGCAAATAAAAATGAAAGCAAACGAACATTTAACTTGAAAATAAAAAAATGAAAACATCGTTATCCTTAACCATTGGATATAAGTAGTTAAATACAACCATCAAATGAAAAATCAAAACACAAGAAGTCTACCACACCACCAAACGATGAATAAAGTTTAACTAACTTAGACATAATTATCCCCAAAAATGTCTTAGAATGTCCAAATTTTAGCAAACTTATAAAAAATAGGGTTTCAAGTCTTCAATATATTTAGATAAAAGATTTATTATTTATTATTTTTTAATATAATCAAATGAACATATTACTGAGCGTTCACGAACGCAGTCGAACGAACGAGACCTGTGTTCGTGTTCATTCGCTAAGCTACCGAACGAAATTTTTTGTTCGTGTTCGTTCGTTAAGCTAATCGAACGAGCATAAACGAACTTCCCACCGAACGGTTCACGAACTGTTCGCTGAACGTTCGGTTCGTTTACAGCTCTAGCTTTTGCTGAATGAGATGGACAAATATTCATGAAAAAGAGACTCATGACACTGATATGTCATCATGTCACTTTGTTCTTGATGGATATATTGATTGCATGAAGGGATCAATACATTCGAGCAGGCGTTGTGTCACACCCCGATTTCCACGTATCTCACCGGTGGGCCCGGTGGGGTATTACCGTGACGTAGTTGGCAACAATATAGTCAAACCACACAATATATGATTGCACAACGGAAGCATAAAGATAATTATATTTCAACCATTGCTTGTAATATCAATGTATTACGAATAGTCGAAAAGTATCCACAGGGGATCAAATAAAAATATAAGTATTGTTCAACAGACGTAGGCATCTTAAGCTTGCGAGACTCTTTATTGATGCTAAGGAGAATTATCCAGCCAATTACGCTTAGTACCTGCATTTAATCTTTTTGGGAAAATACGTCAGTTTACACTGGTAAATACATTCAACCGACACTTTTTGAAAAATGTTTATTAAAATTGATTTGAATGCACAAGGCACAAACTCTTTTATAACTCGGGAGAATTATTTAAATTTATAATCTTGTGAACGAATTACATGTTCCTTATGCGTTCAGTAGCCCGGACGTACCGGGTTAAAGATCAATAGACACACCACATCAACTATTTGGGCCTCGATTATTTACGAATAAGGGCCTCATGACTTTTACCCCTGCCGTTAAGTCCCCGGTTAGTTTAATTATTATCCGAAAAGCCTTAACTTTTCTTGTTGACGGTTTTAACCTCTCGCATAC
This sequence comes from Helianthus annuus, assembly GCF_002127325.2. Taxonomy (NCBI): domain Eukaryota; kingdom Viridiplantae; phylum Streptophyta; class Magnoliopsida; order Asterales; family Asteraceae; genus Helianthus; species Helianthus annuus. The sequence continues at coordinate 131,937,779 of NC_035448.2, read as the reverse complement.
GAATTTGATCATAACTTTCTCGTTTTAAAACGGAACATCGCGAAATTTATATCGTATATTCTAGTGAGCGTATTTTACTGTTACAAAGTCTCGGGTTCGTCAAAGGGTCACTCAGAGGTATAAATTAAACATGTTGACACATTTAACCCCTGTAGTTTGTAATCTCTCACTTTCTTCCGCATTTCGCTCCGTACGATCCATGATTCATTCGTTTGAAGGTACGAGCATCAATTAGGGTTACTATACAGTATATTTACCCCTCGTTGACATTTTTAACCCTCGAATTTACATACTTTCAAGGTTTGTCAACTTTAGTCCCTTATTTAGTATTTAATACCACGTGTAAACCTACGACACGTGTCAATACATTATTGGACACAAAGTTTCGAGGTGTTACACGTTGGTGTCACACCCCGACCATGTAAAACAACAAAACGTGGTGGAAACGTCGGGGAGTGTTGTAACAGAATTATTGTTTCACAACCATGGATTAAAGAGTTTTGTTTTATTGAATTAAATGTATTATATTACATTGGAATTAGAAACAAAACATGAACAAATAGACTTCCATTGTTATTAAGTCACTAAGGCCTCGTCCATTCCTATGTGAGCGTACACAAATATCATCATCAAACATCATCAACTATGGTACCTGAAACACATGTGAAAATACGTCAGCATAAAAATACCAGCGAGCACATAGGTTTTATGTGAGTGTCAGATTCATGGCTTGTTTTACATGTTGCAATACTTATTTAAAAATCTTAATTTGAAAAGTATAGTATTGCGACATAATTAACCAACTCAAATCAAGTTGGATATGATTTATAAAATCTCGTAGCCATGATTCTTAACTCCAAAACATTTGTTTTATGAAATCAAATTATAAAATATCTCGTAGAAACTCGTTAATAAAACTCGTATGGTTTATATCATTCAGAAAACATCATAGTGTGACATTGTTTCAAAATTGTTTACCCAAGTGATCTAGATAACGCAACGATATATAATATGTTAAAAGCACTTATATATAGGAAGTACCAGCGGCGTATCCACCATGCTTTTAACACATTACACCCGCCCCGTTACCTAATCTCTTCCCTAACCCAACGGTTTAGACAGTTACAAATGGTTCACACATATCAAATGGTTACAAATGGTTCACATATATCAAATGGTTACAAATGGTTCACATATATCAAATGGTTACAAATGGTTCACATATATCAAATGGCTACAAATGGCTCACATATATCAAATGATTACCAATAGTTCACATACATCAAATGGTTACAAAGGGTTCGAACATTTCAAAATGTAAAACAATGGGCTAGCATGTTAAGTGAACATACATAGCAAAACATAATGAAATCATGTACTAATGAATATAGCAAGTATATGATATGAAAACATGGAAAGCACGAAAGTAACAAGTAGGCACATGTGTTTCACCCCAAAATGTTTGAAAAACAGTAAAAGAGGGGACTATGTACTCACTTGAGGATGCTTAGAAGTCTTGAATAACAACCAAGCAAAGCTAGAGGGATCACGGAATCAAACGGCACCTAATATAGGTAACTATGTAAATAAACAGACCTAAACCGGAAAATCGGATAGAATGAGGTTTCGTAAACCAAATGAGTATAGGAACTCATGTAATATGGTTTAACAAAGTCTACATTCTAAAACGAAGCCTAACCTAAGTGCATACGCCCCATTACGACCCGTTTAGGTAGCTTACGCTACTTTAACGCGTCGTTCGCGTAAAACGCGTTCGGACCGCCTAACTAGTCCTATGACAAGTAATATATGCCTTAACATGTCTAATAATGTTGCCTAATCAGTTTAGATGTCAAAAATTATGTTACATATGTTTAAAATGAATTTTGGCGCAAAAGGGCATTTTGGTCATTTACCTAAGGCATATAAACTACCTATCATACAACTACTTAAACGAAGTGACCATATCGGAAGGTTATTCCCTATACAACTATGGTCACTAAACATGTTTGGTCAGATCCTAATGATCGACCAAACGGGTCTAGTTCGAAAGTCTAAGCGGTTGTTTAGACCGCTTGACATACGACTCTACAAAAGCACTAATCTAAAAGTAACGAGCTAAACATGTTTAAACATGTTTAAACACTTTATCACCTACTTCGAAGTGAAAATCTTTACGCTTTGGATCTGTGTAACTTTTCTGCCTATCTCGGGCAGCCTTGAGACGGTCTCGAATCTGGACAATCTTGTCCGTCGTTTCGAAGACTATCTCTGGTCCTGATAATTGGACATCTCCAACTTCTGCCCAACAAACGGGTGTCACACCCCGATTTCCACGTGTATCACCGGTGGGCCCGGTGGGGGATTACCGTGACGTAGTTGGCAACAATATAGTCAAACCACAATATATGAATGCACAGCGGAAGCATAAAGATAAATATAATTCAACCATTTACTGTAATATCTAAATGTATCACAAGTAGTTGAATAGTATCCACAGGAGGGATCAAAATAAATAAAAATATTGTTCAACAGATAAGACATCAAGCTTGCGAGACTTCCTTAGATGCTAGGGAGCTATTACCAGCCAATTACGTGTAGTACCTGCACTTAATCTTTTTGGAAAAATACGTCAGTTTACACTGGTAAATACAATCAACTGACTCATTTTGTAAAATGATTGAAAATTGGTTTGGATGCACGAGGCATAACACGTTTGTTTAACTTGGGAGAATTATTTAAAATTATAATCTTGTGAACGAATTACATGTTCCTTCTTTGCGTTCAGTAGCCCGGATCGTGCCGGGTTAAAGATCAATAGACACACCACATTGCGTAAAACCGAGGTGGGTAAACAATCGGCTATGTCTTTCAATAGTATAGACATCATACCAGGTGTACGCCTACACCCGGGTGTCGAGGTCGTGGCCATTTCGTAAAATGATGCCAAGGATATCCGGGACATGGTCATTAACCCCCCAAAGGCTTTTAAGTAACAAGACTGTTTAAATGAGCCGATCAAACTATTCAATTAACCACTTAAGCGATGGAATTATTTGATGCTCAATCAAGCGGTATTTTATATACCGTAACCCAAGCCCGTATAAGGGAAAATAAGTTAAAAGTATTTACCTTTGCAAGTATTGTCCTTATTCGATTAAATCACAAATATCTTTTACTGGGGCTCCTATTCTGGAACGAAGGTTAAAATAACCTATTAGAATCCTAACGGGTCTTTATATTAGCCGTAGCTTAGACCGGTCAGTTTCAAGGTATAGATACGGTTTAATCGCGTGAAAGGCGAAAACCGAGAATGGAATGTGATTCTGACCCAACAAGCTCGAAGACTTGTTTTATATGGGTTTAATATTCACACTCTGGATTTTGGGGTCAAAATGATATGGTTTGACCTGTATCGGCTAATTTTATGTAAGCTAGTTACATAAGCCGAACCGTGCGCGCAATAGGCGCAACGGGTAACCGTAGGAGTCCTACACTGTTTTCCTAAGTCAATATACTTTAAAGAGGTTGTGGTATATGTAGGATACCTTCCATAATGCCCGTAACGAGTTTTAGTTAATTATACGCCCCGTAGGGGTTTTCCGGTCATTTTAAAGACTTTTAAAAGGGATTTCTGAGTTCTACAGGAAACCTGAGTTTCCCGATCAGTTTAACAAGTCTAAAATATCTTATTTATTATTTAAAATCAGTAGCAACTAGAATCGGGTCAAAAGACCTTGTAGAACTCAAGTTTTGGCCGAAAAGGGCATATTCGGTATTTACCGAACCGTAGCCATAACCGCAGGTTATGAGCAGGTTAAAATTTATTAAAAATCTTTAAAAATCCCAAAATATTATTTTACTATAGTGGGTAAAAGTTTTGGTGACGAAATCTTGGTTTAGGTAGGCGTTATGCTAATTGCGCCGTTTATTACAAAAGTTTCTTATAAATGCGCTATTTAGCATAACTCCCATTCTAGACCTCGGATTGGCGTGAAATTTTTAGGGACATGCATAGAATTTAGTAAGCAAGGTTATGGTCCCTTCACGTGTCCGAAATACTCGTTTTATTTTAAAAAGGGCCTTACGGTCAACTTTTAAGTAATTAACAGAAATGCGTAAAAGACTCGGACAAACAACAAACCGGTCACAGAGGGTGATACCATCACGTGACCTGGTCCTAAGAGAGTCCTAAGGCATGTCTACATTGCACTAAAACAGGTCAGAACTGAAGTCAAAGCAAAAGTCAAACTTTTGCGACATTCGGCTCCGAACCGGGTCAATATATCAAATGGCCGAATCAAACGAGTTTAGACAAGTTTATATACTTAATATCATGTTTTATGAGTGTTCAAACAGGTTCCATATCATCCATATTACGGATAATGCAAGAATCGCAAAAATGACTTTCGGTTGACTTTTTAAGTATTCATTTGACTCGACATTTGAACTAGTTAGAGTGGTGATCATGGGGAACCCTTTCAGAGGTTTATTACCCACATAAACACCAACACATAACTACCTTTGATTCGACATAAGACTGAGCCATTAAGGATTTATCTTGAAGTCAAACCGTAGTTACGACGGTTTGATTTTTAGCTATATTACTAAGTAAAACTAAACCACAAAGGATTTAAACGACTTACAGAAGCTTGAACACGAAATAGGATGCTAGAATAAAGCTTGGAAGCTCCAGAGATGATCAAGAGAAAGTGTTTGAGGTGTGGTGAAACTTATGCATACAACATGCCTATTTATAGTGTTCAATTTGCCTTTAGATCATTACAACACACTCTATAAATGAGTATGGATGATGGGCAGGTGTCACTAGGTGTTATGGGTAGAGTAGGGGGCGCCCATACTTCTGGGAAACCCATTCCTACATGTTTTACCGCTTTAAACAGCCAACAGCCAACTTTCTGTCGCTGGGCATCGCTTACGGACCGTATGGCTTAGGCCTTGCGGTTCGTAAGCCTGGGGCGGAAACCAGCTTACCCTTTTACCCCCTTACGGTCCGTAAGGCAGACCCCTTGCGGTCCGTAAGGGTTTGTTTTTAAATCTTTTTAAATCTTTTTGAAATGATTACTAAATCTTAGTAATTAATAACGAATCTTTGGTAATTAATAACCTGACCTTTCGGGTTTGAAGGGGTAACTTGGCGATATGGCCCTCGATTATTTACAACTAAGGGCCTCATGTTATTTACCCGCATCGTTAAGTCCTCGGTTATTTTGTAAATTATTCGGAAAGTCTTAACTTTCATTATTGACGCTTTTAACCCCTCTCGTACGAATTTGATCATAACTTTCTCGTTTTAAAACGGAACTTCGCGGAATTTATCTATTATATTCTAGTGAGCGTATTTTACTGTTACGAGGCTTTGGTACGTCAAAGGGTCACTCAGAGGTATAATTAAACATGTTGACACAGTTAACCCCCGCAGCTTGAAATCTCTCACTTTCTTCCGCGTTTCGCTTCCGTACGATCCATGATTTATTCGTTTGAAGGTACGAGCATCTTTTAGGGTCACTATACAGTACACTTACCCTTGTTTGACATTTATAACCCTCGAATTTACATACTTTCAAGGCTTGTCAATATTAGTCCTTTATAAATTTTTAAATGCCACGTGGAACTCAAGACACGTGTCAATACATTATTGGACTCAAAATTTCGAGGTGTTACATCCTCACCCCCTTAAAATAAATCTCGACCTGAGATTTACTCAAATAAATAGGGATATTTTTCCTTCATCGTGGATTCAACTTCCCACGTGAATTCAGGACCCCTTCGGGCATCCCATTTAACCTTAACTATCGGTACATGTTTTCTTCGGAGCTTTTTCACCTGTCGGTCTTCAATCGACAAAGGCTTCTCCACAAACTTCAAGCTCTCATCTATATGCACATCTGTGTGTGGAATCACCAATGATTCATCAGCGAAACACTTCTTTAGATTGCAGATGTGGAACACATTATGAATTCCATTGAGCTCTTCTGATAAGTTCAATTATAGGCAACCGACCCGACACGTTCGATAACCTTAAAAGGTCCTATGTATCGCGGGCTCAGTTTACCCTTCTTACCGAAACGCATCACCCCCTTCCAGGGTGATACCTTTAGCAGCACTTTTTCACCTACATCGAAGTGAAAATCCTTACGCTTTGGGTCAGCGTAGCTTTTCTGCCTATCACGGGCAGCCTTGAGACGTTCCCGAATCTGGACAATCTTGTCCGTTGTCTCGAAAACTATCTCTGGTCCCGATAATTGGACCTCTCCCACTTCCGCCCAACAAACAGGCGATCTACACTTCCTACCGTATAATGCCTCGAAGGGCGCAGCCTTTATGCTGGTATGGTAGCTATTGTTGTAGGAGAATTCGATTAGGGGTAGGTTCTTATCCCAACTACCACCTAAATCGATAGCACATGCTCGCAGCATGTCTTCTAACGTTTGAATAGTACGCTCACTCTGGCCGTCTGTCTGGGGATGGTAAGCCGTACTAAAGTTCAAACGCGTGCCCAAAGATTGTTGGAAACTCTTCCAGAAATGTGATGTGTATCTAATATCTCGATCAGAGATAATAGACACAGGTATGCCATGTAAGGCGACAATCTTATCCACATATAGCTGGGCTAAAGTGTCGGAGCTATAAGTCTCCTTAATGGGTAGGAAATGAGCTGACTTAGTCAGTCTATCGACTAGAACCCATATTGTGTCGTTTCCTTTGCTCGTTTTTGGTAACTTGGTGATAAAATCCATAGTTACACACTCCCATTTCCATTCAGGAAGTTCAGGCTGTTGTAGCAAGCCAGATGGCTTTTAATGCTCAGCCTTGACTTGCGCACAAGTCAAGCATTTGGCTACGTAGGCGGCTACAGACTTTTTCAAGCCTATCCACCAATAATTTGCCTTTAAATCCTGATACATTTTATCTGCTCCAGGATGGACAGAATATTTGGAACTATGGGCCTCCTGGAGGATAACATCTCGTAGTCCTCCATAGATAGGAACCCATATCCGCCCATTCAATCTCAAAAGTCCATCTTTGTGAAGAGTTAACTGTTCCTCAGTTACTCCTAACTTTTCCTTATGATAATTAGCTTCCAACACAGCCTCTCGCTGTGCAGCTAATATCCTTTCAATCAAGTTATTCTTTACTTCCATTCTCCTAGCATTGATTCGGATGGGTTTCATCCTTTCTTTCCGGCTCAGGGCATCAGCTACTACATTCGCTTTGCCGGGATGGTACCTGATCTCACAATCATAATCATTCAAGGTCTCCATCCAACGGCGTTGCCTCATGTTTAGCTCCTTCTGATTGAACAAATGTTGAAGGCTTTTGTGATCTGAATAGATCGCAAACTTGATTCCATATAGGTAATGCCTCCACAGTTTTAGTGCGAATACAACGGCACCCAGCTCCAAGTCATGGGTGGTGTAATTCTTTTCGTGCACCTTCAACTGTCTTGAAGCATAGGCAATCACCTTGCCTTTCTGCATGAGCACACACCCCATACCAGTGTGCGACGCGTCGCAGTAAACTACGAACTCTTCGGTACCTTCTGGTAGCGTCAACACAGGAGCGTTGCTCAGCCTTTGTTTCAAAATGTCAAAGGATTCTTGCTGCTTAGGGCCCCAAACAAACTTTTCCTTCTTCTTGGTTAGAGAAGTTAAGGGCGTAGCAATCCTTGAGAAATTCTCAATGAATCTTCGGTAGTATCCTGCCAATCCCAGGAAACTACGGATCTCTGTGGGCGTCTTTGGCTCTTGCCAATTCATGACCGCCTCTACCTTAGCGGGATCCACCTGGATACCATTCTCACTTACGACATGTCCAAGAAATTGGACTTCTCGTAGCCAGAATTCACATTTAGAGAATTTGGCATAGAGTTTCTCGCGATGCAGCAATTCGAGAATACATCGTAGGTGTTTCTCATGGTCGGCTTTATTCCTTGAATAGATAAGGATGTCGTCGATGAATACAATGACAAATTTGTCCAAGTACGGCTTACAGACGCGATTCATGAGATCCATGAACGCAGCCGGTGCATTTGTGAGCCCAAAAGGCATCACTAGGAACTCGTAGTGACCGTAGCGAGTCCTAAATGATGTTTTATGCACGTCTTCATCTCTGACCTTCAGCTGATGGTAGCCCGACCTTAAGTCGATCTTCGAGAAATAGCTAGCCCCTTGCAATTGATCAAACAGATCGTCGATCCTTGGCAATGGGTATCTATTCTTTATCGTGACTTTATTAAGTTCACGATAATCGATGCACAGACGCATCGATCCGTCCTTTTTCTTCACAAACAGGACAGGTGCTCCCCAGGGAGACGAACTAGGCTTGATGAAACCTTTTGCTAACAGTTCATCCAGCTGGGTCCTCAATTCCTTCATTTCAGTCGGTGCTAGCCTGTAGGGTGCTCTAGCAATGGGAGCTGCTCCAGGGATGATATCTATTCTGAATTCCACCTGCCTATCTGGTGGCAACCCAGGTAGATCTTCGGGGAAAACTTCTGGATACTCCGAAATGACAGGAATGTCCTCTATCCTCGATTTGGGTTCTTCAATAATCACTTGTGCCATGTAGATGACACAGCCTCTTTTTAAGCATCTTGAAGCCTTGAGCATAGTTACGTTCTCAGGCAGTCCATACTGCGTATCCCCTTGGATGGTGAGCGATTCATCAGTCGGGGTTTTTAGCACAATTTGTTTCTTATTGCAGACGATTTGGGCCTGGTTGTGGGACAACCAGTCCATACCCAGAACGATGTCAAAACCAGCTAGATTAAAGGGAAGTAGAGATAGAGGAAAAGAATGGTTCTTAATGGATATCATACATCCCTCTAATATAGTGGAGACGGTTTCTACAGTGCCGTCTGCTAGCTCTACTTCGTATTTCACATTTAGGGTTTTGATAGGCATGTTTAGCAACTTGCAAAATTTTTGGTCTACAAAGGATTTATCAGCGCCTGAATCGAAAAGTACTCTTGCAAATATATTATTCACGAGAAAAGTACATGTGATTACGTTGTCGTCTTGCAGGGCTTCCTTCACATCCATTTTGAAGACTCTAGCGTTATTCTTCTTGGTTTCCTCGGTCTTCTTGGCGAGTTTGGGGCAGTTGCTCCTGATGTGCCCCTTCTCACTACAGTTGTAGCAGGTCACGTCCTTAATCTTCTTACAGTCCACAGTCTTGTGGTCTTTGGACTTGCACAGTCCACAAGTATGCGTCTTTGACTGTGACTGTGAGTTCGGCCCAAACCTGCATTTCCCAAAGTGGAATTTTTGGCAGTTTTTGCATTTGGGCTTCTCTCCGGTTTGTTGCCCATCTTTTCTCGACTCCGTTCCTCTCTTGCCATCACCGTTCCCCCGGTGCTTCTTTCCCGACCTTCGCGAGGTATCATCCTCGCGCTTCCTCTTTTCGGCCTCCTTGTTCCTCTGCGATCTCAGTCGGACTGCGTCCATCGTGAGGGACAAAGAGAGGTCAGTCACAGACCTGAAGGTCGTTGGCCGAGAGGCCTTCACACTAGCCTTTATCGCGGGTTCTAACCCCCCGATAAAACGGGCAATCCTCCTTGGTTCCGGGGTGACTAGATAAGGAACCAAGCGAGACATCGTCTTGAAGCTCGTCAAATAGGCCTGGCAGTCCAGATTTGTCATCACCAATGACACAAAATCGGACTCTATTTTCTCCACCTCATGCTGAGGGCAGTAATTTTCCCTGATGAGAGAAACGAATTCCTCCCACGTCATGCTGTAAAGCACAGCTTTTCCCGAGGCCTGAACCAGCGCCCTCCACCAAGCTAGGGCCTCGCCCTTAAATGACTGTGACACAAACTTCACTACATCCCTTTCAGCGCAGCCACTGATGTCCACCACTGTGTCCATCTCATCCAACCATGTCATACATTCGACGGCACCCTTCTCCCCCGTAAAGTCTCGGGGTTTACAAGATACGAAGTACTTGTATGTGCAGCCCCTGGCACGGGAAGCATCAGTATACTCCCGTTCGCGACGAACACTATTTTCATTCGACGAGTGATTGTCGTCGTCCTTTTTGGGCTTGGACGAGTGGTTATCGTCGTCCTTCTTGGGTTTGGATAGTGGTTTGCTGTGGGTTTTTGAGTGTGTCTTTGGCTTTGATGGTGGTTTGGAAACTGTTCTGCTTCGAGACTCTGTATATTGTCGATCCAGAGCTGTTTGTACAACGTTGTCGACAAGAGCCTTGAGTTGAGCGCCCGTTAGATTTATTTGGGCATTATCATAATCATCTTCATTTGTATGACTACTTCCCCCATTAGGATTCGCCATAGTAGCCTGTATCTGCTGCAGAAGATAATGAAAATTTTATTTAGGAGTTTATTATTGAATTGTCTTTTATGGCAATTCATTAACCATGGTAATAAAGACCATATCCGGTTAATTTGTTACTCACTTTATATTTAGGATTTGAACATACTTATCCTAATCATAATTAATATTGCTAGTGGCATAAAAGCCTAGTCACGAGGACGTCATTATAATATTAGCCGAGATTACAAAGAATCAAGGTATGAAGGTCTGAACCGTAGTTCTTTTACCCTCTTCTGACAGGGAGTCATAGACCACCACTGTCTTTTGTCTTATTATGACAACAATTATGGCCCGTAGGCACTACACCACTAACGGATGTTTGATAATTCGGCCCTTAGGCACTACATCTCTAATGGATGTTTAACAAGTGATCATCTTTATTGATGATTCAACCCATGATTTATTATATCAATAATTTGGGCTTTGGAATCCTTTAAGGGATTCTTGTATAAGAATGACGTGTGTGACTTTAACGAATCACATCTGTCATGATTGTTAACATGCTTACAGAGGTTAACAGGGAATCTGAATCTTTTAATTAGGTCTTACCATCTTGGCCGGATCTTAAAAGACACCTGGCTAGGTTTCACTCTGAAGATTCTTTATTTAGGCAGATCAAATTAAAAGGAATGGTTTTGATTTATTTCATATATGGTAATAACAACATGAAATTCATAATATAACGTTCCAAAATTTTAATACAATTACACACCGCCCTAAATGGGACTTTTAAATAGTACTTACCTACATAGAGGTTTAAAATAAGTGACAAGTCCATGCAGGGACTAATACAAGATAAGTGTCCACGCAGGGACTAAAAGATAAGTCCACGTAGGGACTGAAATACGATAAACGTCCACGCAGGGACTTATTTAAAATAAACATTACATTAGAACATACATAAGGACTAATGGTCATGTTTCTTCTTCTTGCCCTTCAGTAGGTTTGCTAAGCCCTTGAGGAATCCTCGGTGGCTCTTACGTTCTTCCTCGAAGTCTCTTTCCACACGGCTCAAACGGTGGAGTATTTCTTCTTGTTCAGGAGGAGAGAAACGTGGTTGTGGCGCCTGTTGCGGAACTGGAGGTCTGGGAGGTGCTGGACACCCATGAGCTGAGTAGTCCGGTATTCCCATGTGTCCATATGCTCCGTCTGGATAGCGGGCGTTATACCTAGCCCCTACCACATATGGGTCGCGCTCATAGTTGTAATTGTAATGTGCTTGTGATGACGGTTCGAACGGGTTGTAAGCCGTTGGTCCCGTATATGCAGGTATTGGGTGGTCATACCCAAATGGTGGCGAAGTTGGTGCAGCTGGTGCGGAGTTCGCCTCCTGTACAGGACTTGAAGGTCCTTCTTCTTGTAGTGGTGGGTAGTGGCTACTACTAGAGTGTCGAGGGGGTGCTGAAGTGAAATTCCTCTCCTCGGGTGGACATACGAGCATTTGTCCTCCTACGCCTTGGCGGATCAGGCATTACTGGTTGTACCGGTGGCGGAGGTGGTGGCGTAACTGCCACGAAATGTGGATCCTCGGAGGGATCTCGCGGATGTTGCGGTTGTTGTGATGTCTGCTGAGGTGGTGTGTAGTACCACTCATGTCGGTCGAACAACGCTTGGAAGCTATCTGGTCCCTGATAGGGTGTGCCGTGGAAGGATGACCCATCAGAGACTTCTATTGGATGCGTGGGCGTACCACGAGCAGGTTCTGTCGGATCAGTATCCTCGTCCATATGATCTTCAGAGAAGTGATCTTGTGGCCCTAACGGAACAAAGCCTGACGGTTCCTGGATATAGTCAGCTGGGTTGAACTGACCTCTGAAGTATGGAGTAGGGTCGTCAAAATTTCGGTGCGATACCGAACGCTGTAGAGGTATGAAGGAGGGTTGCGGGTTGTTGGGATCATTCTCAGAATTTGGCCCGAATGAGTGCCGGTATGATGGCGTCGAGCTATGCGAGGTAGAATGCCTCGCAGGTTCATAAAGGTCTCTTCGCCTCTGCGGTTCTTCACTCCTTGTGGTCGAAGGAGCTCGCGTATTTGAAGGTCCGGCTTCGTGATCGTGATGAGTAACGATCTCTCCTCTGCCTCTTCTTCCCCTTCCTCTTCCTCGGAAAATCACTGGCGGCATATTTCCTGCTTTCAAAACTTTAAATAACAATAATAAAAGAAAAAGACGACTTGGAATAACATTTCGAATTTGTCCTACGTTCTTGTCTAGACTCAAGTATGTGCAATTGTGTCACTGAGATTAAACACATTAGGATAGTGTTTAATTCACTCAATGTTGGCTCTGATACCAACCTGTCACACCCCGATTTCCACGTGTATCACCGGTGGGCCCGGTGGGGGATTACCGTGACGTAGTCGGCAACAATATAATCAAACCACAATATATGAATGCACAGCGGAAGCATAAAGATAAATATAATTCAACCATTTACTGTAATATCCAAATGTATCACAAGTAGTTGAATAGTATCCACAGGAGGGATCAAAATAAATAAAAATATTGTTCAACAGATAAGACATCAAGCTTGCGAGACTTCCTTAGATGCTAGGGAGCTATTACCAGCCAATTACGTGTAGTACCTGCACTTAATCTTTTTGGGAAAATACGTCAGTTTACACTGGTAAATACAATCAACTGACTCATTTTATAAAATGATTGAAAATTGGTTTGGATGCACGAGGCATAACACGTTTGTTTAACTTGGGAGAATTATTTAAAATTATAATCTTGTGAACGAATTACATGTTCCTTCTTTGCGTTCAGTAGCCCGGATCGTGCCGGGTTAAAGATCAATAGACACACCACATTGCGTAAAACCGAGGTGGGTAAACCATCGGCTACGTCTTTCAATAGTATAGACATCATACCGAGTGTACGCCTACACCCGGGTGTCGAGGTCGTGGCCATTTCGTAAAATGATGCCAAGGATATCCGGGACATGGTCATTAACCCCCCAAAGGCTTTTAAGTAACAAGACTGTTTAAATGAGCCGATCAAACTATTCAATTAACCACCTAAGCGATGGAATTATTTGATGCTCAATCAAGCGGTATTTTATATACCGTAACCCAAGCCCGTATAAGGGAAAATAAGTTAAAAGTATTTACCTTTGCAAGTATTGTCCTTATTCGATTAAATCACAAATATCTTTTACTGGGGCTCCTATTCTGGAACGAAGGTTAAAATAACCTATTAGAATCCTAACGGGTCTTTATATTAGCCGTAGCTTAGACCGGTCAGTTTCAAGGTATAGATACGGTTTAATCGCGTGAAAGGCGAAAACCGAGAATGGAATGTGATTCTGACCCAACAAGCTCGAAGACTTGTTTTATATGGGTTTAATATTCACACTCTGGATTTTGGGGTCAAAATGATATGGTTTGACCCGTATCGGCTAATTTTATGTAAGCTAGTTACATAAGCCGAACCGTGCGCGCAATAGGCGCAACGGGTAACCGTAGGAGTCCTACACTGTTTTCCTAAGTCAATATACTTTAAAGAGGTTGTGGTATCTGTAGGATACCTTCCATAATGCTCGTAACGAGTTTTAGTTCATTATACGCCCCGTAGGGGTTTTCCGGTCATTTTAAAGACTTTTAAAAGGGATTTCTGAGTTCTACAGGAAACCTGAGTTTCCCGATCAGTTTAACAAGTCTAAAATATCTTATTTATTATTTAAAATCAGTAGCAACTGGAATCGGGTCAAAAGACCTTGTAGAACTCAAGTTTTGGCCGAAAAGGGCATATTCGGTATTTACCGAACCGTAGCCATAACCGCAGGTTATGAGCAGGTTAAAATTTATTAAAAATCTTTAAAAATCCCAAAATATTATTTTACTACAGTGGGTAAAAGTTTTGGTGACGAAATCTTGGTTTAGGTAGGCGTTATGCTAATTGCGCCGTTTATTACAAAAGTTTCTTATAAATGCGCTATTTAGCATAACTCCCATTCTAGACCTCGGATTGGCGTGAAATTTTTAGGGACATGCATAGAATTTAGTAAGCAAGGTTATGGTCCCTTCACGTGTCCGAAATACTCGTTTTATTTTAAAAAGGGCCTTACGGTCAACTTTTAAGTAATTAACAGAAATGCGTAAAAGACTCGGACAAACAACAAACCGGTCACAGAGGGTGATACCATCACGTGACCTGGTCCTAAGAGAGTCCTAAGGCATGTCTACATTGCACTAAAACGGGTCAGAACTGAAGTCAAAGCAAAAGTCAAACTTTTGCGACATTCGGCTCCGAACCGGGTCAATATATCAAATGGCCGAATCAAACGAGTTTAGACAAGTTTATATACTTAATATCATGTTTTATGAGTGTTCAAACAGGTTCCATATCATCCATATTACGGATTATGCAAGAATCGCAAAAATGACTTTCGGTTGACTTTTTAAGTATTCGTTTGACTCGACATTTGAACTAGTTAGAGTGGTGATCATGGGGAACCCTTTCAGAGGTTTATTACCCACATAAACACCAACACATAACTACCTTTGATTCGACATAAGACTGAGCCATTAAGGATTTATCTTGAAGTCAAACCGTAGTTACGACGGTTTGATTTTTAGCTATATTACTAAGTAAAACTAAACCACAAAGGATTTAAACGACTTACAGAAGCTTGAACACGAAATAGGATGCTAGAATAAAGCTTGGAAGCTCCAGAGATGATCAAGAGAAAGTGTTTGAGGTGTGGTGAAACTTATGCATACAACATGCCTATTTATAGTGTTCAATTTGCCTTTAGATCATTACAACACACTCTATAAATGAGTATGGATGATGGGCAGGTGTCACTAGGTGTTATGGGTCGAGTAGGGGGCGCCCATACTTCTGGGAAACCCATTCCTACATGTTTTACCGCTTTAAACAGCCAACAGCCAACTTTCTGTCGCTGGGCATCGCTTACGGACCGTATGGCTTAGGCCTTGCGGTTCGTAAGCTTGGGGCGGAAACCAGCTTACCCTTTCACCCCCTTACGGTCCGTAAGGCAGAACCCTTGCGGTCCGTAAGGGTTTGTTTTTAAATCTTTTTAAATCTTTTTGAAATGATTACTAAATCTTAGTAATTAATAACGAATCTTTGGTAATTAATAACCTGACCTTTCGGGTTTGAAGGGGTAACTTTGCGATATGGCCCTCGATTATTTACAACTAAGGGCCTCGTGTTATTTACCCCCATCGTTAAGTCCTCGGTTATTTTGTAAATTATTTGGAAAGTCTTAACTTTCATTATTGACGCTTTTAACCCCTCTCGTACGAATTTGATCATAACTTTCTCGTTTTAAAACGGAACTTCGCGGAATTTATCTATTATATTCTAGTGAGCGTATTTTACTGTTACGAGGCTTTGGGTACGTCAAAGGGTCACTCAGAGGTATAATTAAACATGTTGACACAGTTAACCCCCGCAGCTTGAAATCTCTCACTTTATTCCGCGTTTCGCTTCCGTACGATCCATGATTTATTCGTTTGAAGGTACGAGCATCTTTTAGGGTCACTATACAGTACACTTACCCTTGTTTGACATTTATAACCCTCGAATTTACATACTTTCAAGGCTTGTCAATATTAGTCCTTTATAAATTATTAAATGCCACGTGGAACTCAAGACACGTGTCAATACATTATTGGACTCAAAATTTCGAGGTGTTACAACGGGCGATCTACACTTTCTACCGTATAATGCCTCGAAGGGCGCAGCCTTTATGCTGGTATGGTAGCTATTGTTGTAGGAGAATTCGATTAATGGTAGGTTCTTATCCCAACTACCACCCAAATCGATCGCACATGCACGTAGCATGTCTTCCAACGTCTGAATAGTACGCTCACTTTGACCGTCTGTTTGAGGATGATAAGTCGTACTGAAATTCAAACGTGTGCCCAAAGATTGCTGGAAACTTTTCCAAAAATGTGACGTGTATCTAGTATCTCTGTCAGAGATAATAGACACAGGTATGCCATGTAAGGCTACAATCTTATCAACGTATAACTGGGCTAACATGTCGGAGCTATAAGTCTCCTTGATAGGTAAGAAATGTGCTGACTTAGTCAGTCTATCAACTATAACCCATATTGTATCATTTCCTTTCCTCGTCTTGGGTAACTTGGTAATAAAATCCATAGTTACCATTTCCCACTTCCATTCGGGAAGTTCAGGCTGTTGTAGCAAGCCTGACGGCTTTTGATGCTCAGCTTTGACTTGCGCACAAGTCAAGCATTTGGCTACATAAGCGGCTACAGACTTTTTCAAGCCTATCCACCAATAATTTGCCTTTAGATCCTGGTACATCTTATCAGCACCAGGATGAACAGAGTATTTAGAACTATGGGCTTCCTGGAGGATGACATCTCGAAGTCCTCCGTAAATTGGAACCCATATTCGTCCATTTAATCGTAAAATTCCGTCCTTGCTAAGAGTTAACTGCTCCTCAGTTACTCCTAGCTTTTCTTTAGGATAGTTAGCTTCCAACACAGCTTCCCTCTGTGCAGCTAACAACCTTTCAATCAAATTATTCTTCACTTCAATGCTCTTGGCATTGATTCGGATGGATTTCACCCTTTCCTTTCGACTCAAGGCATCAGCGACTACATTCGCCTTGCTGGGATGATATCTGATTTCACAATCATAATCATTTAAAGTCTCCATCCAACGGCGCTGCCTCATGTTTAGATCCTTCTGATCAAACAGATGTTGAAGGCTCTTATGATCAGAATAGATCACAAACTTGATACCATACAGATAATGCCTCCACAGTTTTAGTGCGAACACAACGGCACCCAACTCCAAGTCATGGGTGGTGTAATTCTTCTCATGCACTTTTAACTGTCTTGAAGCATAGGCAATAACCTTGCCTCTCTGCATAAGCACACATCCCATGCCAGTGTGTGATGCATCGCAGTAAACTACGAACTCTTCGGTACCTTCAGGCAATGTTAGTACAGGAGCGTTGCTCAACTTTTGCTTTAGAATATCAAAGAACTCTTGCTACTTAGGGCCCCAAACGAACTTTACTTTCTTCTTGGTCAAGGAAGTTAGGGGCGCAGCAATCCTTGAAAAAATTTCGATGAAGCGCCTGTAATATCCTGCTAACCCCAGGAAACTACGAATCTCTGTAGGCGTCTTTGGCTCTTGCCAATTCATGACCGCTTCCACTTTAGCGGGATCCACTTGGATACCACGCTCGCTAACCATATGTCCAAGGAATTGGACTTCTCGAAGCCAGAATTCGCACTTAGAGAATTTGGCATAGAGTTTCTCATGATGCAGGAGTTTGAGAATACAGCGAAGGTGTTTCTCATGGTCAGCTTGGTTCTTCGAGTAGATAAGGATATCTTCGATGAAAACGATGACGAATTTGTCTAAGTACGGCTTGCAAACGCGATTCATGAGATCCATGAATGCGGCCGGCGCATTAGTGAGCCCAAAAGGCATCACTAGGAACTCATAGTGACCATAATGAGTCCTAAATGCGGTTTTATGTACGTCTTCATCTCTAACCTTCAGTTGGTGGTAGCCTGACCTTAAGTCAATCTTCGAGAAATAACTTGCCCCTTGTAACTGATCGAACAAATCGTCGATCCTGGGCAAAGGATACCTATTCTTTATCGTGACTTTATTAAGCTCGCGATAATCGATGCACAGACGCATCGATCCATCCTTCTTTTTGACAAACAAGACAGGTGCTCCCCATGGAGACGAACTAGGTTTAATGAAACCTTTAGCTAGTAGTTCATCTAGTTGTGTCCTTAACTCCTTCATTTCGGTTGGTGCTAACCTGTAAGGTGCTCTAGCAACAGGTGCTGCTCCAGGGATGATGTCAATTCTGATTTCCACTTGCCTATCTTGTGGCAAACCAGGTAGCTCTTCCGAAAAAACTTCTGGATATTCCGAAATGACGGGGATGTCTTCTATCTTCGGCTTAGGCTCATCAATAATCACTTGTGCCATGTAGATGACATAACCCTTCTTTAAACATTTTGAAGCTTTGAGCATAGTCACTTGCTCAGGTAATCCATACTGGGTATCTCCCCGAATGGTAAGCGATTCACCAGACGGAGTCTTTATCACCACTTGCTTTCTATTGCAGACGATTTGGGCTTGGTTGTGAGATAACCAGTCCATACCCAATACTATGTCAAAACCGGCCAATTTAAAGGGAAGTAGAGATAGAGGAAAAGAGTGGTTCTTAATGGATATCACACATCCATCTAATACAGTAGAGACGGTTTCTATGGTGCCATCTGCTAACTCTACCTCATAGTTTATACTCAAGGTTTTGACAGGCATATTCAGCAATTTGCAAAATTTATGATCTACGAAAGACTTATCAGCGCCTGAATCAAAAAGCACTCTTGCAAAGATATCATTTACAAGGAAAGTACCTGTGATCACGTTATCGTCTAGCACAGCTTCTTTCGCATCCATCCTGAAGACTCTTGCATTGGTCTTCTTGGCCTCTTCAGGCTTCTTGGCGTATTTAGGGCAGTTGGTTTTAATGTGCCCTTTCTCATTGCAACTGTAGCAAGTTGCATCCTTCAGCTTTTTGCAATCCAAGGTCTTGTGGTCCTTGGACTTGCATATCACGCAAGCAAATGACTTTGACTGAGTCTGCGAGTTCGATTCGAGTCTGCACTTTCCAAAGTGTTGTTTCTTGCAATTCTTGCACTTGGGCTTCTCACCAGACTGAGGCCCATCTCTCCTTGACTCAGACCCCTTCTTTTTGTCACCGTTTCCACGGTGCTTCTTGCCCGATCTTCGTGAATTATCATCTTCACGTTTTCTCTTCTCAGCTTCTTTGTTCCTCAGCGATCTTCGTCTGACCACATCCAGAGTGAGGGACAAAGATATGTCAGCTACAGATCTAAAGGTAGCTGGCCGAGAGGCCTTTACGCTTGCCTTTATCTCGGGGGCTAAACCACCGATAAAACGAGCTATTCTCTTTGGTTCCGGGGTTACCATATACGGAACCAACCGGGACATTGTGTTGAAGCTCGTGAGGTAAGCTTGACAGTCAAGGTTTGTCATAACCAACGATAGAAAATCAGACTCTATCTTTTCAACCTCATGTTGAGGGCAGTAATTTTCCTTGATGAGAGCAATAAATTCCTCCCACGTCATGCTGTACAAAACAGCCTTCCCCGAGGCCTGAACCAAAGATCTCCACCATGCCAGGGCTTCGCCCTTGAATGACTGCGAAACAAACTTCACCACATCTCTTTCTGCACAACCACTGATGTCCACCACGGTGTCCATCTCGTCTAACCAAGTCATACAATCTACCGCGCCCTTCTCCCCAGTGAAATCTCGGGGTTTGCAAGATACGAAATACTTATAGGTGCAACCCCTGGCGCGAGATGCATCAGTAAACACTTTTTCCTTAGGACGGACACTGTTTTCATTAGATGAGTGCTTGTCATCGTCCTTCTTAGGCTTAGACGGAGTCGAGGGTGGTTTGCTGTGAGATTTTGAGTGGGTTTTTGGCTTTGAGTGTGGTGTAGATAAGGTTCTGCTCTGGGACTCGGTGTATTCTTCATACTGTCGATCCAAGGCTGCCTTAACAGCGCCGTCGACTAAAGCTTTCAATTCCGCGCCCGTTAGATGAATCTGGGCGTTATCGTTGTCATCCTCTTTTGAATGACTATTCACTTCATTTGGATCAGCCATTGTAACTTGAATCTGCTACAGAAGATAATGACAAAGTTTTATTTAGGAGTTTATTATGGAATTGTCTTTTATGGCAATTCATTAACCATGGTAAATATAGACCATATTTGGTTAATTTGTTACTCTCTTATATTTAGGATTTGAATATAACTTATCCTAATTACAAACAAATATTGTTAGTGGCACAAAAGCCTAGTCACAAGGACGTTTTTATAATATACGCCGGGATTACAGAGAATCAAGGCATGAAGGTTTGAACCGTAGTCCTTTTATCTTTTCTGACAGGGAGTCATAGACTACAACTGCCTTTTGTCTTATATGACAATAAGTATGGCCCGTAGGCACTAATGGGTGTTTAATAAACGATCATCTTTATTGACGATTTAACCCATGATTTACTAATCATTAATTTGGGCTTTGGAATCCCTTGAAGGATTCTTATATAAGAATAACGCGTGCGATTTGAACGAATCACATCTGCCAAGAACGTTAACATGTTTACAGAGGTCAACAGGAAATCTGAATCTTTTAATCAGGTCTTACCATCTTGGCCGGGTCTTAATATCGACACCAGGCTAGGTTTCACCATTAAGATTCTTTATTTAGGCAGATTAATTTAAAAGAAATGATTTTTGATTGATTTCATATAATAATGTATATAATAACAAAAATGAAATTTATAGCTTAACATTCCATTAATCATAATAATGATTACACTCTGCCCTAAGCGGGACTTGTAAATAGATAAAATACCTACGCAGAGGTTTACAGAAAACAAGTCCACGTAGGGACCAAATACATAGATAGATGTCCGCACAGGGACTAAAAGATAAGTCCACGCAGGAACTGAAAGTAATTGTCCGCGCAGGGACTAAACACGATAAATGTCCACGCAGGGACTAAAGTACTCTAAACAAATGTCCTCGCGGGGATTTTGCTTGTAACAGTAAATACTGTAATACATAAAGAGACTAATGATCTCGTTTCTTCCTTCCTTTTAGTAGGTTTGCTAGGCCTTTAAGGAATCCACGAATACTTTTACGTTCTTGCTTAAAGTCTCGTTCCACTCGGTTTAGACGGTGGAGGATTTCTTCTTGCTCCGGTGGAGAAAAACGTGGTTGCTGCGACGGTTGCTGAACCGGAGGTCTAGGAGGTGTTGGATACCCATGAGCTGAGTAATCTGGTCTCCAAGAGGTTTCATGGAGGGCATTGTAATTAGCCGCTACCACGTATGGATCGGCATCATAGTTATAGTTGTAGTGCGTGTGAGTCGGCTGCTCAAACGGGTTGTACGCGGTGGAACCGCCGTACGCTGGTATCGGATTGTCATATCCGAAAGGTGGCGGAGGTGGTGCAACTGGTGCAGAATTCACCTCTGCAGGGTGACCCGAAGGTTCACCTAATTATGGTTCTTCAGGCACTGGCGGAAAGTGACTTGCACTCGAGTGGCGAGGGGTGCTGAAATGGAATTCCCCTCTTCGGGTGGACATCCACGCGCCTGATCTTCTACACCTTGGCGGATCAGGAGGTACTTGCTGAACTGGTGGCGGTGGAGGCGGTGGCGTAACTGCCACGAAACGCGAATCCTCGGAAGGATCCTGTTGTTGTTGCTGCTCATGAGGCGAGAAGTGGTGAGAGGGTGTGGAGTACCAATCACACTGGTTAAACCTCGCCTGGTAACTGTCATGACCTTGATAGGGCGTTCCATGGAAGGATGACCCATCAGAGATCTCGATGGGGTGGTTGGGAGTACCTCTTGCAGGTTCTATGGGATCCGTGTCTTCATCCATATCTACCGCATTATCTTCGGAGAAATGGTTTTCAGGTCCTAATGGGTTATAACCTATTGGTTCTTGGACATAATTAGCCGGGTTAAATCGGCCTTGAAAGAAAGGAGTAGGATCGCCATAGGAACGGTGCGAAGCAGATCGCTGGAGAGGTATAAACGAAGGTTGAGGGTTACTGGGATCGTTTTCCGAGTTTGGTCCAAAAGAGTGACGGTATGAAGGTGTCGAACTGTGCGAGGTAGAATGTCTTGCAGGCTCAAAGAGGTTTCTTCTACGTCTCTGAGGTTCTTCACTCCTTGTACTGGAAGGAGCTCGCATGTTCGAAGGTCCGGCCTCGTGATCATTGTGAGTAGTGATCGCCCCTTTGCCTCTTCCTCCTCTTCCTCTTCTAATTGCTGGTGGCATATTTCCTGCTTTCAAAACTTTTTAAATCACAATAAACAATAAAAGACAAATTGGAATAACAAATTCGAATTTGTCCTATGTTCTTGTCTAGACTCAAGTATGTGCAATTGTGTCATTGAGATTAAACACATAAGGATAGTGTTTAATTCGCTCAATGTTGGCTCTGATACCAACCTGTCACACCCCGATTTCCACATGTCTCACCGGTGGGCCCGGTGGGGGATTACCGTGACGTAGTTGGCAACAATATAGTCAAACCACACAATATATGAATGCACAGCGGAAGCATAAAGATAATTATATTTCAACCATTGCTTGTAATATCAATGTATTACGAATAGTCGAAAAGTATCCACAGGGGATCAAATAAAAATATAAGTATTGTTCAACAGACGTAGGCATCTTAAGCTTGCGAGACTCTTTATTGATGCTAAGGAGAATTATCCAGCCAATTACGCTTAGTACCTGCATTTAATCTTTTTGGGAAAATACGTCAGTTTACACTGGTAAATACATTCAACCGACACTTTTTGAAAAATGTTTATTAAAATTGATTTGAATGCACAAGGCACAAACTCTTTTATAACTCGGGAGAATTATTTAAATTTATAATCTTGTGAACGAATTACATGTTCCTTATGTGTTCAGTAGCTCGGACGTACCGGGTTAAAGATCAATAGACACACCACATCAACTATTTATGCACTGACGAGTGTACGCCTACACTCCGCGCTTAGGTCGTGGCCATTTCGTAAAATGCTGCCAGGGATATCCGGGACATGGTCATTAACCCCCCAAAGGCTTTTAAGTAAACAAAACTATTTAAACGAGCCAATCAAATTATTCAATTAACCACCAAACGATGGAAGATTTGATGCCCGATCAAGCGGTATTTTATATACCGTAACCCAAGCCCGTATAACGGAAAATAAGTTAAAAGTATTTACCTTTGCAAGTATAAATCCTTAATCGAATAAATTGCAAATATCTTTTACTGGTCTCCTATTCTGGTACGAAGGTTTAAAATAACCTATTAGAATCCTAACGGGTCTTTAATTTAGCCGTAGCTTAGACCGGTCAGTTTCAAAGGATAATTACGGTTTAATCGCGTGAAAGGCGAAAACCGGGAATGGAATGTGATTTGGACCCAACAAGTTTGAATACTTGTTTAATATGGGTATAATAACCACACTCTGGATTTTGGGGTCAAAACAATAAGGTTTGACCCGTTTCGGCTAGTTTATGTGAACTAGTTACATAAACCGAATCGTGCACGCAAAAGGCGTAACGGGTAACCGTAAGAGTCCTACACAGGTTTTCTAAGTCAATATGCTTTAAAGAGGTTGTGGTATCAGTAGGATACCTTCCATAATGCCCGTAACGAGTTTAATCCATTTTATGCCCCGTAGGGGTATTTCGGTCATTTTAAAGATTATAAAAGAGGTTTCTGAGTTCTACAGGAAATCTGAGTTTTCCGAACAGTTTATAAAGTTCAAAATACTCTATTTATTATTTAAAATCAGTAGCAACTGGAATCGGGTCAAAAGACCTTGTAGAACTCAAGTTATGTCCGAAAAGGGTATATTTGGTAATTACCGAACCGATGCCATAACCGCAGGTTATGAGCAGGCTAAAAATACTTAAAAATCTTTAAAAATCCCAAAATATTATTTTACATCAGTGTGTAAAAGGTTTGGTGTCGAGATCTGGGTTTAGATAGGCGTTATGCTAATTGCGCCCTTTAATTACTAAAGTTTCCGTAATTGCGCTATTTAGCATAACTCCTATTCTGGACCTCGGATCGACGTGAAATTTTAGGGACATGCTTAGAAATCAGTAACTAAGGTTATGGTCCTTTCACATGTCCGAAATTCTCGTTTTAAATTAAAAAGGGCGTTACGGTCGACTTTTAAGCATATAACGGAAAGGTGTAAAAGACTCGGACAAACAATGAACCGGTCACAGAGGGTTATACCATCATGTAACCTGGTCCTAAGAAAGTCCTAAGGCATATCTAAATCATACTTTAATGGGTCAGAACTGAAGTCAAAGCAAAAGTCAAGGTTTTGCGACTTTCGGCTCCGAACCGGGTCAAAACAGTAAATGGTCGGATCAAACAAGCTTGGACTAGTTAATATACTTATTATCATGTTTTATGAATGTTAAAACAGGTTACACGCCATCTACATTACTGATTATGCATAATTTCGCAAAATAGCATTCTGTTGACTTTTTCTAAGCACGTTTGACTCGACATTCGGACTAGTTAGAGTGGGAATCAGATGGTGCCCTTTTAGGGGTTTAAAGCCCACATGATTACCAACATATATCTTTGATTCGACAAACCACTGGACCATTTGTGATTTATCGTAAAGTCAATCGTTAATTACGACGGATTGACTTTTAAGCTAAAACTATGGAAAACTAAGCCACAAAGGGTTAGGCAAACTTACAGAAGCTTGGTGCACGACTAGAGATGTTAGAAGAATGCTTTAGAGCTCCAGAGATGATCAAGAAAGTAGGTTTGAGGTGTGTTGAACTATAGTGCACTACCTTGCCTTTTATAGTGAAAAATGGAGCTCAAGATCATTACAACTCAACCTATGATTCCTCATGGATGATCAGCAGGTGTCCCTGAGTGCTAGGGGACATGTAGGGGGCGCCCATGCTTCAATTAATGCATCCAAGATCGATTACGAGCTCAAACAGTGAATCTGCCCATGTTTACTGCATCTGGGACTTTCACGCGGCCCGCATTAAGGATCAGGCGTCTTGGACGCGGGCCGCCTGAATCCTAATGTCAGGAACCGTATCTTCATAAGGCTCGCGGCCCGCATTAGCTTGCTTGTTTCTCTAATGCGGCCCGCCTGAGGCCTGTAAATCAAGATTTTCAAATCTTTTGTAATCATTGACCTGACCTTTCGGTTTCGAAGGGGTAACTTTGCGATTTGGGCCTCGATTATTTACGAATAAGGGCCTCGTGACTTTTACCCCTGCCGTTAAGTCCCCGGTTAGTTTAATTATTATCCGAAAAGCCTTAACTTTTATTGTTGACGCTTTTAACCTCTCGCATACGAATTTGATCATAACTTTCTCGTTTTAAAACGGAACTTCGCGAAATTTATATCGTATATTCTAGTGAGCGTATTTTACTGTTACAAAGTCTCGGGTTCGTCAAAGGGTCACTCAGAGGTATAAATTAAACATGTTGACACATTTAACCCCTGTAGTTTGTAATCTCTCACTTTCTTCCGCATTTCGCTCCGTACGATCCATGATTCATTCGTTTGAAGGTACGAGCATCAATTAGGGTTACTATACAGTATATTTACCCCTCGTTGACATTTTTAACCCTCGAATTTACATACTTTCAAGGTTTGTCAACTTTAGTCCCTTATTTAGTATTTAATACCACGTGTAAACCTACGACACGTGTCAATACATTATTGGACACAAAATTTCGAGGTGTTACACGTTGGTGTCATACCCCGACCACGTAAAACAACAAAACGTGGCGGAAACGTCGGGGAGTGTTGTAACAGAATCATTGTTTCACAACCATGGATTAAACAGTTTTGTTTTATTGAATTAAATGTATTATATTACATTGGAATTAAAAACCAAACATGAACAAATAGACTTCCATTGTTATTAAGTCACTAAGGCCTCATCCATTCCTATGTGAGCGTACACAAATATCATCATCAAACATCATCAACTATGGTACCTGAAACACATGTGAAAATACGTCAGCATAAAAATACCAGCGAGCACATAGGTTTTATGTGAGTGTCAGATTCATGGCTTGTTTTACATGTTGCAATACTTATTTAAAAATCTTAATTTGAAAAGTATAGTATTGCGACATAATTAACCAACTCAAATCAAGTTGGATATGATTTATAAAATCTCGTAGCCATGATTCTTAACTCCAAAACATTTGTTTTATGAAATCAAATTATAAAATATCTCGTAGAAACTCGTTAATAAAACTCGTATGGTTTATATCATTCAGAAAACATCATAGTGTGACATTGTTTCAAAATTGTTTACCCAAGTGATCTAGATAACGTAATGATATATAATGTGTTAAAAGCACTTATATATAGGAAGTACCAGCGGCGTATCCACCATGCTTTTAACACATTACACCCGCCCCGTTACCTAATCACTTCCCTAACCCAACGGTTTAGACAGTTACAAATGGTTCACACATATCAAATGGTTACAAATGGTTCACATATATCAAATGGTTACAAATGGTTCACATATATCAAATGGTTACAAATGGTTCACATATATCAAATGGCTACAAATGGCTCACATATATCAAATGATTACCAATGGTTCACATACATCAAATGGTTACAAAGGGTTCGAACATTTCAAAATGTAAAACAATGGGCTAGCATGTTAAGTGAACATACATAGCAAAACATAATGAAATCATGTACTAATAGTGTACTAATGAATATAGCAAGTATATGATATGAAAACATGGAAAGCACAAAAGTAACAAGTAGGCACATGTGTTTCACCCCAAAATGTTTGAAAAACAGTAAAAGAGGGGACTATGTACTCACTTGAGGATGCTTAGAAGTCTTGAATAACAACCAAGCAAAGCTAGAGGGATCACGGAATCAAACGGCACCTAATATAGGTAACTATGTAAATAAACGGACCTAAACCGGAAAATCAGATAGAATGAGGTTTCGTAAACCAAATGAGTATAGGAACTCATGTAATATGGTTTAACAAAGCCTACATTCTAAAACGAAGCCTAACCTAAGTGCATACGGCCCATTACGACCCGTTTAGGTAGCTTACGCTACTTTAACGCGTCGTTCGCGTAAAACGCGTTCGGACCGCCTAACTAGTCCTATGACAAGTAATATATGCCTTAACATGTCTAATAATGTTGCCTAATCAGTTTAGATGTCAAAAATTATGTTACATATGTTTAAAATGAATTTTGGCGCAAAAGGGCATTTTGGTCATTTACCTAAGGCATATAAACTACCTATCATACAACTACTTAAACGAAGTGACCATAAGGTATAACCTCGGAAGGTTATTCCCTATACAACTATGGTCACTAAACATGTTTGGTTAGATCCTAATGATTGACCAAACGGGTCTAGTTCGAAAGTCTAAGCGGTTGTTTAGACCGCTTGACTTACGACTCTACATAAGCACTAATCTAAAAGTAACGAGCTAAACATGTTTAAACATGTTTAACAAGGTTTGAAAACATGTTTGGTATCAAAACAAACGGTTTTGATACCCAAGAGTAGTTTGGTTACAAAATACGCAAGAATACGTATTTTGGCCGAAACTACGACTCGTCACTAAGCCTAGATAACGTGGTAATTAGTAGGTATAGTCACTAGGGACTATAACCATCGTGATTACGCTCACGTTGCGAAGTTCAAACGAACTTCGTGTTGACTTTCATGCTAAAAACGGATAAAAGAACGAAAGAGGACTTACAACGGGTCCAAGAACGGAAGCTTTGATCCGAATATTCTCAGGTATGAAGTGATAAACACGTCAACTTAGAGAACCAATTCAGATTCGAAGGTGTGAGTTTGAGAGTGAAGTGGGTGTTGCTATTTATAGGAATTATGGAACCGTTAGGATCGTTTCTCGATAATCGAGCTTCAATCTTGGCCCTCCATGTGTGCCCATGGTTTCTAAATACAATGTGTGTCAAAAACCAGCTCATGGTATTGAGAATTTTGCATAAAAACCCCTGAAATTCGACCAAAATGCCAAAAACAAGAATCTGCCTAGATAGG
This sequence comes from Helianthus annuus, assembly GCF_002127325.2. Lineage (NCBI taxonomy): Eukaryota > Viridiplantae > Streptophyta > Magnoliopsida > Asterales > Asteraceae > Helianthus > Helianthus annuus. Next base: position 131,909,754 of record NC_035448.2, on the reverse strand, counting down.
GGCCTCATCGTACGCCTAGGTACCTTCGCGCTACACCTAGGCCCCCCCTTCTGAAGTTTCAAAAAAATGGCAGAACAGGTCCCTGCACATGATTTTGATGATTTTTGACGTTTTGAACACCCGTTAACCCCATTTCAAGGCTCTAAAATGAAGTTAAACTAAAGGGAACTTAAAATATGCTCAAAAATATCTCGGATGTTGGTTCGTTTGGCCGTACGGTTGCGTTGTTCGGTTAATTACGACGAAACACGAACGGATGCAAACAATGATCCAAATTACGCGACGAATGGAATTTTATCATGCCAAACACTAAAATAAAATATTTTAATGCTTACATAAATTTTTGGATGTCCGGATATATTCAGAACGTAAGATATGCGCGAAAATGCAAACTTATGCACTTTTTGACGCTTTTAGTCCCTGAATGACCAAAAAGTTTATTTTAGCATACCGAACCCCTCAAACCTATTTCTAAGCTATGTAAAGGATATTTAGGGTATGTTTAACTTATGATCAAGTTCCAGAATGTCCGTTACAGTACGAATCGGCATACTTTCGCATTTTGACACAATTAGTCCCTACGATCGAATAAACTTGATTTCAACACACCAAACCATCCAAAACTTATTCTAAGTTATGTTAAGGTTATTTAAGGTATGTTAAGCCTATTTCACTATTCCGGAGTGTTCGTTGCATTAAACTGGTTATATTTACGCATCAGTGCGCGTATAACCTTCCAAAAAGCGATTTAAAGCTTGAAATCGAACATGAATTGATATGTGCAAATGATACACATATTTTTACAAATCCCAAGTATGAAACACAATATTTCATAAAATTGGTATTTGTTTGATGGTTGCAGAGGCACAGGTGTCACAGTTGGTCTTCAACATGTTACCAAACAAGTATATATCAAACCACAATAAAGGATGCCACAAAAAATAAGCATCTTCTAAAGATGGGCGTTATGTAGGAAAATAAGGATGTACATATGGTATTCAAAAACAGGTTCAAAATGCCAAAAAGGTTAAAGTAGAAGAGGCTGATGACAGTGAAGATTTGGATGAGAAATTAGATTATAATGTTTTATTTTTTTTTTTTTCATTTTCTATTGTTTTGTTATCTAATTCTCTGTTGTTTCTTATCTAATTCTCTACTAATAAAAAAATTGAGTATAAAACGCCAAAAACTACAAACACTAAAACGCCTGATAGTGTGAAAACTGTGAGAACGGATGCTAGCAAAGCACGAAGTTGCTATATAAAACGCCAAAAAACGCCAAACAAAGTATTACTAGAAAAAGCAACACTAATTGACAGATGAAATTGAACGAAACAGTAATTGCAAAACAGTAAAATGAAGAAACGGTAACATTGACAAACATTTATTATATTAAAAGCCACTACATGGAAAATTGAATTTATTTATCTTTTCAAAACGCCATAATTGCCTGTCACATTATAGGCCTGTATCCTACATGGCACAACACTTGATAGAAAAAAAAATAAACATCAAGAAAATTACTGATGTTTTTTACATTATAGGCCTGCATTCTGATCTAAAAACAATAAAAACGTCAAACTTACTTAAAACGCCAAAATGTTTACTATGATCCTGATCTAAAAACAATAAAAACGTCGCGCATTTATTAAATGCCAAAAAATGGAAAGGTGATGTGACACGCGTTTAAAAAAGAAATATGAAAGGACAAAAAAGTCCCTTCGCCCTTCTCTATGTCGCGTGACACGTGTTGAGCCAGGATGCGTTCTCACCGTTCTCACACTTTTGAGCGTTTTCTCCTGATCCCGTTTCTATATATATATATATATATATATATATATATATATATAGAGTGCGGTTAACATACATTACGCGTTATCGTACTTCACGTACGCGACGATGTAAACCGTCGGATCAGGCAATAATCACGCATGGGACACAAAATAACGCATGGGATCAGATTTTTGGTGATAATCACGCATGAAAAGTGATAATCACGCATGGAAGTATAATCACGCACGTTGAGATGGTCAAAAAAAATAATAACGCACGTTATATATCTGGTCGCGTACGTTAATGTAGGTTAAGGCGTTTTGTACATTATACTTTCTCTCTCTCTCTCTCTCTCTCTCTCTCTATATATATATATATATATATATATATATATATATATATATATATATATATATATATATATATATATATATATATATCAGTGGTGTCTCCATGCATTTGAATATTTAAACACTTTTATGGGAATATTGAACAAGAGTTAAACTTAGGTTTCGAACTTGTGGTTGTATTTGTTTTCCCGATGTGGTCTTTGTACACATTCGGGTTTGTACGTCTTTATACAAACGAGGTTATCACATTAGAAATGGTAGGTAGAGTCTCAATCCCAAATTTGTTGTTTCAAAGATGTGAAAGCTATGATATTATGGAATTGGAATTTGAGTCTTTAATTGGTAATCTATCTCTTGCATGGTGATACCTCCGAGCTTATACATTCAATTATAACTCTCGGGTGCATTTAACCTAGCAAGAGAATTTAACACTTGAAGTATGATTTCTTTAAAATATTAAAAACTCTGGCTTATGCGAGGGTTGTGTATTCTGGTCTTGCAAATAAGTTCGTGAGAGATGTAGGCCCAATGTGGTCTTTCCATTTTATGCAGGTGCATGAAAAGTTTAAGGATAGTTTACCCGATGTTGTCATTCTCATTTCAAGATGAGATGCCTATTCATGGCACCACTCAAATAACTTTAAATGTTTCTTATTGTATCAAGGTGATTAGAGACCAAAGAGATAATATCTTTGATTGATTGTCTCACCCATTTGATTTTACGTTTATTGTATTTCTTATCTCTTATTTCTGTTTTACTTCATCAAAACAAAACCCCATACCTTATTATCTAACTAACCAAGTGGGAGACCGAAGCCTTGGGTCAACGCTAGTTTTGAAACCACGCTATACTACTACATAACATGTACGGTTGCCTTATTATGTGTAGTTGTGTATCAAACATATAACCAATGCTATACTCAAGTTAAAGAGAATAAAATATTTATTTTTATGGTATAATTTAGAAAAAAAAAAACATTAACTTACGAAAAAGTTATGGCCATTTAAAAATTATGAGGGTAGTTAGTGTTTTATCTGGGGTATAAAGTGTAACTACTAATTAATTAATCATAATTTGGCTAAAGATGAGAGATTAAGATATAATTAAAATAATAAGATTAAAATGTAATCAGTATTTAAAATACTAATTTACCTTGATTTTAGGATTGCATCTTATACTTTATATTCTAAAAAAGTATCAACTTTTGGGAATCTTAATATGACTCTCTAAACAGAGCCAGCTTAAACCCAAAGCACATGACCCAATTGTTTTGGGTGTCCAAGCTCTAAAGGCCACAATTTTTTTTCTCTTGCATTAGGGGTCACTAATTTCAATCGCTGATTTGCAGGTTCCAATTAGACAAATCCGTCTACCCAATCTGCTAATCCACCACCGCCTCACGTGGTATTTATAAACGAACAGACTTCTTCACAGTGGCGAAACTAGCCCATTAAATCAAGGATATCCCAATTTTTTTTTACCGTGCAATCATACAATATTAAAAAAAAGACAATAAATAAATAAAGTAAACAAATACCTAATAGATTGGCATCTTCTTCTTTTCATAGCTTGAAATCGTTCAATCAAATCGTCGTCTTTTACTTTATGAAAAAAATGCTTTTCGACCGCACAAACATGACATTGTTCAAAAATTCCGGGCCCATTCAATTGCGCAAATCCGTCTTGATTATCTTCAATTTCAAAAAAACATCTTTCAACGGTTGCGGTTGCAACTGCTAAAACCAAAACTAGCTTCACTACCCGATAAACCAAATGACAAAAACTATGTGTTTGCATTTCAACTATAAGACGCGCAAGATCACTTATTCTATTATATGGGCTTTATTAATTATTACAATTTGGGCTTAATATCATAAAACTAATTATTTGGGCTTTGTTACTAAATATGTTTTGGGCTTAATGAATAATATCAAGTTTCATAATTTTCTTTTAGGTGTATCCTCGTATATGTTTTTGGGTATGCTAATATGGTATGTATAAAACCGGAAAAAATTACACTGCGAATACAAATACGGGGTTGAGCCGTAGAGCGTGCTACGGCTCAGTGTACATTGGTTCCGACCCTGCTTCTTGATCTCTACAATGATCCGATCCACAAGAAGAAGGTGCCTAAGAAGCAACTATGTGATATATTGTTATTGCAACCTCTGCCTTTCAAGCAACTATATGCTATATTGTTATTGCAACCTCTATCTTTCAATGAGGAACTTCTCCAACAGTAAGAATTGTTGTATCATTTGTTTTCTACTTCAATTGGTGTTTTACTTGTTCTAGGTTAGATTTTCTTAAATTTCTATTTTTTTTTTTTTAAACCGATTTTGTGAACTGGTTAAGTTCATTAAAGTGATATAAGTGTTTATGTACTTTGCTTTTGATGTTGTCTTTGGGTCAATTTTAATTTATTTCTTGATTATTTTATGAATGTTCTTATATAAATAAACCTTGGATTGTTTTATTATTGTTTGGATTGACGAGTACATAATCTTACAATAAATATTTCTAAATTACTAGTTAAGAAACTGATTTTTGGTTTGAGTTTGAGCAAATAGAAATATTAATTTTAATTTTAGTTGTTTTTGTAATAGTTTTTGGACTAAAGTGCCATTTTGGTTCCTGTAGTTTTGGCAGTTTTGTGTGTATAGTCCAAAGATTTTATTTATAGTATGTGGGTCTAAAAACTTTTCACCATTGCCATTTTGGTCCAACTGACTTAACCCCATCCATGAACTCCATTAAGTCAGGGGCAATTTCGTCTTTTTCTATTATGTAATTCGAACATTTCGGACATTTTACATCGAATTCGGATAGTTTTAACAGTTGAAATTGGACCTAATCAGAGTTTATTGATCATAATATTGCATTACATTCGATAATACAAGTGAAAATCTTCAAAATTATAGAAAAATAACAACAAAATATGGAGAAACAACAGTTTCAGCGTGTCAAAGCAACGTGCGCGCATCACGTGATTCGCTTGAACTTGTCATACATCGCGCATCACATCTACATATGAAGGATATAGAACGCATCATCATTTATGCATACGAGCACATCATAGAAATCTAATATATCGTCTGTATTTCAGATTTGAGTTGTGTTTGTATAGAGCGCGAAGAAAGAAGACTGAATTTTTTTGTTCAGTTTCCGAAAACGAAAAAGTGCAGATCTGTTGTTATTGTTTGTTATTCGAAGAACGAAAACGAAGAATAGCATATGTTTGAGTGGTGGCTGTGTTATTTTTTAAGGTTAAAAGACATTTCAGGTTTGTTTAACTGTTGTTGAAAGGAATTGTGCAGCTGAATATTTGTTAAGTAGGGATTTTTGTGTGTAGTGCATAGAATAATCGAAGAAGAAGAGCTGTGTTGTGGGATAGATATTTATGGTTCTAGTTTTGGTTGTATGACTTGTATCACAGATCGGAGAAAAGGAGGGTGAAAAAAGATGCGCGCTGAACATTTATTTTCTGAGTTCTTGTTGTTGAGCGGCTGATTATAGTGAAAGGATTTGTTAGGTTAATAAAGGAATTATTAGACCCTGTGTAATGGGGCGTTTTTTTTAAAAAAAATTCAAAAAAAACGCTTGAAAACGCCCATGTACCATTACATGGGGCGTTTTTTTAAGCAAAAAATCAAAAAAAGCCCCTTTGGCGTTTTATAAACCACGCCCAACACCCTTTACCTTTGTCCAATCAGATTTCATCCCCCTTGTCCTATCCAATAAGATTTTTTCTTTTTTTTTTCTTTTTTTTATTTAATGCCCCAATAATGCCCAATAATGCCCCATCCCCACTACACCCATTTTTCTAAAACGCCCAATAATGCCCCTTTGCTGACTGGACCGCCACGTGGCGTAAAATGCCCACACTTGGGGGCATTATTTTCCCCTTCCACTACACATGGTCTTATAAATAAAAGAAAAGGACAAAATTGCCCCTAATTTAATGGAGTTCATGGATGGTGTTAAGTCAGTTGGACCAAAATGGCAATGTTGAAAAATTTTTGAACCTACAGGCTATAAATGAAATCTTTGGACTATACTGGCAAAACTGACTAAACTATAAGGACCAAAATGGCACTTTACTCTAGTTTTTGGGTTGATTTATTTGATGATAATTTTATATGATTTTCTTGATACTAGTAATTTGCTATTGGAAATTTTGACTCATTATGGCAATTTGACTTTTAATTTTTTTCGTGATTATGCATCCGGTTATACAGTTCATACATAAATGTTACTATATGGTTTAGTGGCTCAATGACCTCCTACTACTAGGCATGCTTCTCGACATAGTTTGTTCAACTGCAAATACATTAAGATTTAGTTTGGCTCTTGTTAGACACTAAAGTTTTGCAACTCTAACTATAAATAAGAGCATGGCTAATGCAAAGCATTTAGTTTGCATTTAGCTTATGTGAATTTAGCATCTAAGAGGGAATGTATTAGAGGAGTTGGCGTTTGAGTGGAATGTTCTTAGGAAAGAATGGTACATTTGATGGAATGGTAGGCCTTGGTTTGTTTTGTATTTATTTTATTATTTTTTTGTTTTAATTTTTTTTGTTATACATAAATAAATGGTACACTATAAGCTTGGGTGACTTGTATATCACTTTTTTTTTCATTTCAAATATAGTAATTTGACAAAATAACAAAAAAAAAGTAATGTTTTTATTGAAAAACATAAGTTTTATGCTTTGGAAAAAGGGCCTCGCATTCTCATTTCATTTTAGGTCTCTACGACTGCAGGGAATGGTGGCCTTGGTTGGGGCGGGGGAAGCCAGCCAACGCTGGCTAGCCTACTCTGTGCCAACGTTGGTTTGGCGTTGCCCAGCCAGCGTCGGTTTGAAGCCCGACGTTGGGCGGGGGGAGGGGTAAGATGGCTAGCTGGGATTGGCTGGGGAAATCCGACCATTGTGGGTAGTCGTTAGCCAAACGGCTAGTTAATTAAAAAAATCTTTTTTATACCTTATAAATACTACCCCGTTTTTACATTTTTTTACCACTTTCTCTACATCTCTACTTCTTCTATCTCTATAATTTTATAAATTTAAGCCACATCTCCTACATTGCATCCTTATAACCGTGGGTATGACCCGACCAACCCTTTTGGATACCAAGAAACCCCCTAGCCTGCCACAAAACCGTCAACCAACAATCCGACCTAGCGGCCCTTTAATCTACTCACCGGTTTCCCGAACTAGTGGGAATCGCGTCGTTTATAGGAAACCGTGTTTTCACGAATTTTCCATACGACGAATTATCTATTCCCGTCATTAACCTTTCCCAACCCGATTCCGTTCCCGAAACACAATTGTAAGACGTGAGTGGTTCGTCATCAGAACCCGCGAAAAAAAAGAAGTCACAAGAAAAACGGACGAGGAGAAAGCTATAGCGGCCGCTCAACGAACACAATTAAAGTGGACGCTACAAGAAGAAACCATGTTGGCAAAATGTTATATCAACAAATCGCAGGATCCAATCGAAGGTATTTTTCATATAACAATGTTACTTTTTTTTAGTTTTAATATAATATTTTTATAATTCCTAATTCTTTTTTTGAAATAGGGAATTCACGACACCGTCAGCATTTGGGATTCCATTAAGAGATCCTTTCATATGCAAATGAAAAGCAAGGAGGTGTATCGTGAAAATGATAGCCTCTCGTCCAAGTGGATAAATACATAAGTCACCGTGTTCAACGGATATTTCCATAAGGCGAGGACCTCGCCAAGAAGCGGTGAAACGGAGGCGGACTTTATCAAGAACGCCATTATAGCATACAGAGACAGCATGAAGCATGAGTTCAAGTACATGCATTGTTGGGATGTATGTAGGTACGCTTCTAAATGGGCGAGAGTTCCTACTGCCAGCGAATCTACTTCATCCAAAACAGCACGAACACCCTCGTCCCAAGCTCAGTCCGATGCTTGTGATCAAGAGCTTGATCTAAATTTGGATGATTTTGATGATTCTCCTCGCCCACCAGGTAGAGACGCGTCAAAAAAGCGGGTTCAAAGAGGGAGATCGGGTTCGGCATCAGGTTCACCTCTGTTGATGCAACAAATACGGGACCAAGGATGGTAGCTGGACTGGTCAATCGGGTTCGGCATCAGGTTCACCTCTGATGGCTGAAGTAATCAATTGCTACCAACAGGAATTTTACTCCCCCTTTGCTTGGAGGGAATGGTCCAACTATGTCCATTCCCCATTTATGGAATGGCCATGCTGAAGTTATGGGGACCAAGTCATGTTTTGGACTTTTTGGTATTGGGGAGTGGATTTGGCAGGCATCGCATTTCTTCAATTGCTCGATGGTATCCCGATGCATTGAAGGCCAGAAATATCCCAAGTTCATGAGTTTTGCAACCACTGACCTAGCTCCGAAATGAGCTCCACATATTCCTTCATGCACTTCTTTAACCAAATACTTGCTTTGTTCAGGGCCCACACACCTTAGCAATGGTGCAAGGTATCCTTTTTTATAGAGGATTTCTCCTTGCAACACATATTGTCTTGCTTTGATCTTTACCCTTTCAGCTTCTATTTGATCACTTGGTAGTTCGTTGTTTTGAAGGAATTTCTTTATGGGAGTCATCCAATTTGGATCTTCCTCGGTGACCACATCTTGTACTTCCAATTCGTCAATTGAACGAGCCTTCAACACTTCAACCAACACCTTTTTTGTGAGGTGGGCGAATGTGAGGGACGCTAACTTGCTTAAGGCGTCAGCCTTTTTGTTTTGGGATCTTGGAATCTGTTTGATGTTGCATGCCTGGAAGGTGTTCATTAATTCCTTCGATTTTTCTTTGTACCTTCTCATGTTGGGCTCCTTGGCGACATAGCTGTCATTGACTTGGCTTGATACTAGTAGCGAATCAGTGAACACGTCAAGCTTTTTGACTTTCATTTCTTTGGCTAGCCGGAGGCCAGCGATCAGTGCTTCGTATTCAGCCTCGTTATTAGTGGTCTGAAAGTTGAAACGAAGAGCATATGTGAATTCTAGCCCCTCAGGGTTGATTAGGATTACACCAGCTCCTGACCCTTCAACGCTTGAAGCCCCGTCGGTGAACAGTTTCCAGGCTTCAGGGTTGGAGGGTTCAGTGGTTGTGGTGTTTACTTCTTCAGTCTTTTGGCTTGGGACTTCTACTAGGAAGTCAGCCAAAACCTGAGCTTTGATTGCTTTTCGTGGGACGTAGGTGATGTTATGTTCACCTAGTTCCACTGCCCATTTTGCCAATCTACCTGAGTTTTCAGGCTTTTCAAGCACGTTCTTGACAGGTTGGTCAGTGACCACTTGTATAGGATGTGCTTGAAAGTATCTTCTAAGCCTTCTGGCTGTTTGGACCAAGGCTAGGGCTAGTTTTTCAAGGGGAGGATATTTGGTTTCAGCTAGTTTTAAAGTTTTGCTGAAAAAATAGACGGGTACCTGAGCCTTGTCCCTTTCAATGGTGAGGACTGCACTGATGGCTTCGTCGGCGACTGAGAGGTACACCGATATGAGCTCCCCGGTTTCTGGTGCTGCAATATCTGGCAGTGAAGCAAGGTGCTGCTTCATTTGATTGAAAGCTTCCTCAGCCTCCTCGGTCCATCTGAAATCTTTCTTATCTGAACAATTCTTGAGCGTTTTGTAGAATGGTAGAGACCTTTCGGCCAGTCTTGAGGTAAAACGCTTCAAGGCTGCAAGCTTCCCATTCAAGCTTTCAACCTCCTTCTTGGTTCTTGGTGGTTTAGCTTCGAGAACAGCTTTTACTTTGTTGGGGTTGGCCTTGATGCTTTGTTTTCCAACAATATGACCCAGGAATTTTCCTTCATCAAATCCGAACGAACATTTTTCCGGGTTAAGCTTCATGTTGATCTTTCTAAGATTCTTGAAGGTTTCTTGGATGTCATCAAGCATCTGGTATTCCGTTTTGCTTTTGATCACCAGGTCATCGACATACGCTTCCATGTTTCTTCCAATTTGGCTTTCGAAGGCTTTATCGACGAGTCGTTGGTAAGTGGCTCCTGCGTTCTTGAGGCCAAAAGGCATCTTTTGGTAACAGAAAATGCCCTTGTCTGTGTGGAAAGCCGTTTTTTCTTCATCCTCTTCTTTCATGAGGATCTGGTGATAGCCTTTGTATGCATCAAGGAAGCATTTGAACGGGTATCCCATGAGGGAATCAACCTTAAAGTCAATTTCTGGGAGCGGGTAGCAATCTTTAGGACAAGCTTTGTTAAGATCCTTGAAATCTATACACATTCTCCAAGAGTTGTCGGGTTTCCGGACCATGACGGGATTGGCAATCCATGATTGATACTTAACCTCTCGGAGAATGCCAGCTGATACAAGCTTTTCGACCTCTTGGCAAGCTGCCAGGCTTCTTTCAGGTGCCAAACTTCTTTTCTTTTGAACCACTGGCTTGACATTCGGTGGTATTCTTAGCTCATGTTCAGCAATGCTTCGAGGGATCCCGGTCATGTCTTCGGGAGACCAGGCGAACACATCACTGTGATGTTTTAGCAGCTTTTCAAGGTATGAAAGAGTATCTTGAGAGAGGTTGGGGTTGACCCTTATCCGCTGTTCGGGGTACTTAGGGTTGATGACTAACCCCTGCTTGTCTTTCTCGTCATTGGAACTCTCTCCTTCGATCAGGTAAGCTTCCTGAGAGGGTTGAAGGGTTGCAATCCCTCTCTCGGTTGGAAACTTGACAGTGCCATGGCCAACAGATACAGCCATGTAAAATGCACATTGTCCGGGCCTCCCTATGATTACGTCGTAGTTGGAAGGGATGTTGATAACCACGAAGGTTAGTGATCGGGTTCTTTCCTTTAATCCCTCCTTAAGACAGACATCAAGGGTTATTTGCCCCAAAGGCTTCAGGGTTATATCAGCGATACCCTTTATGGAGGTCCCGGAGGGTTGAAGCCTTGAACGCTCCTCGTTGCTTAGTTGATTAAAAAATTTCTCGAACATGATTTCAGTGGCTGCTCCCGTGTCTATGTATGCTTTGCGTGTTTGCAAGGTACCCACGATGGCTTCAACCACAAGGGGACCAGGGAGCGGGTCCTTCCTTGTCGGGGGGAAGCAGACACACTGAAGCTCCCAATCCTCCAACCGTCGCTTCTTGTAAGGGACCTTTTCGTCAGAACATACCATGTTTACTTCCTTCCCTTTGTTTTCAGCCATCTTGTCTCGAACTCCCTTGACCAAGTGGGCAAGTTCTCCTGATTTGACAGCCTCTTCAATTCTCTTTTTCAGCTGGAAGCAATCGTTGGTGTGATGTCCCTTTTCTTCATGGAATTCACAGAACTGAGTGGAGTTCTCGTTTTTCCGACTTTTGGGAAGAGGCCTGGGAGGTCTGAAGTTTTGCTTGACCTCTTCCGTTGCCAGGATTTCTTGAGGGGTTTTGGTGAGAGGAGTGAAACTCATACTCTTATCTCTGCTTGGAGGGTTTCGCCCTTCAACCCTTCGAGGGTCTGAACCCTTTGAGCGTCTGTCGTAAGAGTTGAAGTTTCCTCTCTTTCTGGCTGGGCTGCTGCTTCGCCAACCAGAACCCCTTTTTCTTTGTTCTTTGATGTCAACAGCTTCCTCTCCTCGGATGTGAGCCTCGGCTCTTTCAAGGGCTTCTTCCAAGGTTTTGGGTAGAGATTTGTTGAAATCTCGTGTGAGATACTTAGAGGTTATGGCGTTCATAAAACCGGCAACCCTCATTTTCTCATCAGCCCCCACGTAGGTTAGCCCTTCTTTCTTGTATCGTTCAATGAATGCTCGTAGGCTTTCATCATCTCGTTGTTTTATCTGGAAGATCACTGTCGCGTCTTTAACGTATCTCCTTTGTTGGGAGAAGTTTGCTAGGAAGCCTCTGCTGAGATCGTCGAAGCTTCGAATGCTTTGAGCTGGTAGGTCGTTGAACCAGATTCTAGCGGACCCAACAAGAGTCTGCATGAACATCAGGCAGCATTCAGCGTTCGTCCATTTTTCTATTCGAGCAGCTCCAGTGAAGATCTGAAGATGATCTTCGGGATCTTCAGTCCCATCATACGTTCTGATGTGAGCTGGCATCTTGATTTTAGACTGAAAATCATAATCAGCTATCTGTCTAGAAAAGCATGAAAGGTTACTTGGCTTGTAAGGTTTAGCCAGATCTTCTTCATGTCTTGTACCTACGTTGTTGTTGTTGCCAGGGTTTCCCTGAGTGGCAAGCACCTGATTGATGAAGTGTTGCCAAGGGAAGTTGGCCATCATCTGAGACATCATGTTGGGTATGAAATTGAAACCTTGAAGGCTTCCCGGCCCAACTGAGCAACTTACCCCAAGGGGGGTGCTGGCCACAGCACTTCGTGCTAAAGGGAGCACGGATAGGGCTTGCTCCCACGTGGTAGTTAGAGAAGTGGGACAACTGGTCACCGGGGATTGTAGGAGTTGGTCGAGTGTTAACTCGTGTCCCAGAGGAGTACCACTAACAGTTGGTTGGGAAGAGAGAATAGGATGAACAGTGGGGTTTGTCACAGTGGACAGATAAGGGTGAAGGTTTGAAGGGTTGCTAGGACCGGCTTCACTTCTTGTAACGAAGGGTGGTAGAGGTGGTCCAGGAGATAACGTTGGCTCAGGTTCGTCGTAATCCAGACGGATCCTTACCCCCTTTTCCCTTTCTCTGTTCACATGTTGGTTAAGAAGTGATCTCAGCTCAAGGAAGTTATGAGCGACCCCCTCGGGGGTAAGTTCAACGCGTGTCGGAGTGTCAGACACACCAACGTTGGGAGACGGAGCTCCAGATCTGGATGGGGTTGGTGTGTTAAAGGTGAGGAACTCGGGTGTACTCCCCGGAGTTGAAAAAGGCGTTGTTATTGTTGTGTGAGCTTGACCACTTCCTGGGGTAGAAGTGTTAGGGATCTGGTTTACCTCTCCCGGAGATCCACTTTCTGACATAGTGGTTTGGAATGGAAGGAGCTACACGTACCAGGTCTCTTTTGAGGAGAAACATCGGCGTAGCCCCACGGTGGGCGCCAACTTGTTGATGCAACAAATACGGGACCAAGGATGGTAGCTGGACTGGTCAGACAAAAGGGCTGAAAGGTTTGATTTTGCCTAACGCAGGTCGCGGGGTCCCTCCACGTTTGCAAAACGTGGAAGGAGGTTCACTGGTATGTTTGAGTTATTTGCTTTGAAGTTCTTTCTCCAAGGTTGACTCGGATCCAGAAAAGAAAGCAAATAGAATGAATGAGATGAATATGATGGAGAGTTATTTGGAAGTGACAAGAACTCCTCAAATGACAAGAGATTAAGGAATCTCTGTACTTTTCGGAATGTCTTTGAAGTGTTATTGAGCTATCTTCTTATAGTGGAAGACACTTCTCGAAATGGCATGGACTATACTAGTGAGACCTGTTTGCTTATGGAGGGTTTCCCCTTTTGGGGTTGAAGGCTTTGGACCCCTGGTTAATAGGGTGTGCCTGTGCAGACCTGCTCTGACTTTGTGAGTTGGTGAGCGTGAGTTGGTGGGACGAGTTGGTGGACATGACTAGTTACTGTTCCTCGATTCCCTCATTATACAGCTTTTCATCCGATGAACCTTTCAACCTTTTAAGCTCTTTGCATATTAATAGTTTTATTTGTCCTTGGGCTACCCCCGTCGTCAACCTCCTAGCTCGGCCTCGGATAAAGAGTTGTACACCGACCAGTTGGATGAAATTGGAACGAATATCGACACATTCAATTTCATCCAACAACAAAGGATCGAGATTAAGAAAAATATGCAAGTCGCATACGATAAAAAAACATATAACAAAGAAAGACGCGAGGATATGAAATTTCTCGTCATGAACGTCGATCACCTTAGCGGCCCAGAATTGAAATTGGCATTGAAGATGAAACAAGAAATCTTAAAGAAATATGATATGGGCGAATCTTGAAGTTTTTTTTTTTTTTTTTTTTTTTGTGTACCTTTTTTTATTTTATGTAGTTTTTTTTCTTAATTTTATTTGAAGTTTTTCTAAAAAATATATTTAGTATTATGTTTTAGTTAAAAGAAATTTTAAATAGTTTAAAAAGAAAATTAAGAATTGCCAACCCACACCCAGCCACTACCCCCGTCACGCCGCACCATCCATATGACCCCATTAGCTTGCCATTTGTCGCTCAATGCCCCAATCTAAGCCCCCACTCCCCGCAGTCTAGAAAGATCGAGTCAGCTGGACCCTGAAGTTTGAAATATATTATAATATAGAATAGATATGATCCAAACCAAAAAAGTAAGTTATTTTATTATATTATATTCAATGATTGTTGAGTGAATATTATTTATAGAGGGTTTTTTTATGTCCATATCTCATTTAAAGTCACTCATCCTTGTGCCGACTACTTTATCATTGGTCTCTTGAGTATATAACTACCGTCTATCACCACCTTGGTTCCCGAAAATATCTGATATAATGAATTTGCATACTTAAGGTATTTTTTTTAACAGTCATCAATCATCTAGATAGGTTATTGGTGAAATTTACCATATTAGTATATACTCGTCTTAGAATCGGAGAAAACACTCACCTAGGCTGAAGACCGTGAACACTTGCCTGAATGTACAACAGTGCGGTAAGATAAAACTCGTTCAGTTCAAGAATCAAACTAGCGATCACCAACTAATCGCCTAGTTTTGCATCGGTGCCACCGAAACTAATGGGGATGCAGAAATGGAACCTGGGTTGGCAGATCGAGGATTTTATTCTATTGGGTTCGTTTTGGTAAATTCTCTTTAATTCTCATTATCTTTTTCTAAATTCTATAAGGTTCTCGCTATTTTTTTTACCACTCCACCATCAACTCATTGGCTATTTATTTAAGGTATAACTAGGTAGAAATAATATAAGGTTCTTAAATTTATTAAAAAAATATCCATCCTGTCCTAAAATAATAATTTATTAAAAACACAAAACTTGTTTACAAAATAAATGAAAATAAATAGAGTTAATTGCCATTTTAGTCCCTGAGTTTTATCCAAATTTGCCTTATTAGTCCAAATAGTTTTTTTTTCGCCTCTGGATCCCTGATTTTTCCCTTTTGTTGCCATTTTGATCACATACCCTAACTCCATCGAAAAACCCCATTTTCAACAGGGGTATTTTGGGATTTTCAGTTTAAATCTTTTCAATTGCCATTTTGATCCAATTCTAAAAAATCAAAAAAATTCTAAGAAATAAAAAAAATTATAAATATCCAAAAAATTCTAAAAAATAAAAAAAAATCTAAAAAATCAAAAAAAAAATCATAAAAATAAAAAAAATCTAAAAAATAAAAAAAATCATAAAAAGTCTAAAAAATCAAAAAAATTTAAAAATAAAAAAAATCATAAAAATAAAAAAATTCTAAAAAATCAAAAAAAAAATCTAAAAAAATCAAAAAATTCTAAAAATATAAAAACTCAAACAAATATATTTTAAAGTTTCAAATTAAAAAAAATGGCAATATATATTTCTCGTCCAGACGAATGTATTTTCAAGTTTTATCTATTTTGTTGAGTGAATGAGTGGTTATGATAAGATAGAACCATTTATACATTTATAAAAACAATTTAAAGTTTCAAATTCAAAAAGTGACGATATATTCCTCATCCAGACGAATATATTTTCAAGTTTTATCTATTTTGTTGAGTGAAATTTGTTTTTTAAATGGATAAATGGTTCTATCTCATCATTACCACTCATTCACTCAACAAAATATATAAAACTTAAAAATATATTCTTCTGGACAAGGAATATATCGTCATTTTTTGAATTTGATACTTTAAAATATGTTTGTTTGAGTTTTTAGTTTTTTTTTTTATTTTTTAGACTTTTTATGATTTTTTTATTTTTTAGAATTTTTTCTGATTTTTTTTATTTTTAGAATTTTTATGATTTTTTAGATTTTTTTTTATTTTTTTGATTTTTTACAATTTTTTTTTTTTTTATTTTTTAGAATTTTTTTGATTTTTTAGAATTTTTTTGATTTTTAGATTTTTTTTATTTTTAGGTTTTTTTATTTTTTAGAGTTTTTTTAATTTTTTAGATTTTTTTATTTTTATGATTTGTTAGATTTTTTTTTTATTTTTTAGAATTGGATCAAAAAGGCAATTGAAAAGATTTAAAATGAAAATCCCCAAAATACCACTGGTTAAAAATGGGGTTTTTGGATGAAGTTAGGGTATGTGATTAAAATGGCAACAAAAGGGAAAAGTTAGGGACCCAGAGGCGAAAAAAAACTATTTGGACTAAAATGGCAAATTTGGACAAACCTCATGGACTAAAATGACAATTAACTCAAATAAATATAAAGTAAAAACATTTTTAGATCTTTTAGAAACTCTAAAAATCTACTTGTTTTCCATCTCTAAACTTTGGAGATTTTTCTATATTTCTTCTTCGTACGAATCTCCATATTCAAAATATGAAGATTTAGCTATGGTAAAGCTCTATACCTCTTCATAATCTAAAGATTATAATTCCAGCAATTTGGTTTGTATCTCAAACATTTTGGTTTGTACCTCAGTCATAAAATAAAAGGAAATACATAACATAAAAATTAGATATAAAGATAAGAGGATGAGAATACGATCGAACATAGTTTCTTTTTCTTTTTTCTTCTGTGATATGTCATCGTGTTTTTGTTGCAAGTCTTTTAAAGCAATTACTACAATTCAGTGATTAATGATATAAGGATTGGATTTTACTTGCGATGTTACGGGGATTTGGTTTTGTATATGGTTTATACTAAAATGTATAAATAAGTGTGTGGCCGTGGTATATTCAAAATTTTTAAACATGTTACATCGATCGAAAAATATAAAAACGAATATCGATACCAGTGCCGATTATATAGATACTGGCACCAACGTTATTCGGTTCGTGTCATTTTGGTATGCTTAGTTACCAGCACGGAACAATGCTGACAATCGGTATACTTTATGACATAAAAAAATTACTCTGAACACAAATGAGTTTGTTACGGTATATGTACTCTTATGTTATAGTTTACCATACAACAAAAAGTATATACAACAATTTATTACACAAAAGTTGTCTGATGTAGGCTAAAAATAAATTCATGTAATAAAAAAAGTGGTGTTTTGCATCGATCGAAAACTATAAAAAAATATTGTTTCTCATAATACCAACACCGATACCAATATTGTTCAGTTGGTAACAATATCATTGGTCACGTTATATATTATTATGGTACCAACACTCAATATAGCATACATTACCAAAAAAACACTACTTCGAACAAACTTCATTTTCAACAAATTTATGCCGTAATGTTAAAAAAGAAAAATTAAACATAGCTGTGTATTAAGTTTTTTTAGTAAGCTAACAAATGCATGTTATAAGAGGAAAGCCAAATTTGTAAAAATTAAATGGGTTAAGAGCATTCACATCCCATTCCGCATTTTTACATGAGTGGTTTCTGCATATTTTAAAAAGTGGTTGTGAAAGGAGGACAAAGAAAAAATGTTACTGTTCATCTGTATATTTGGGTGGACATTGTGCACCCTATTAATTTCTAATAGTTTTTTTTGAGTAAAATGCCAAAATCGTCCATGAGGTTTGTGCATGTTTGCCATTTTCATCCAAAACAAATTTTTTTTTGTACCATATAGTCCTTCATTTTGAGATTTTTTGCCATTTTTCATCCAAACATCTAATTTACTTTATTATTTTTTTTTTTGAATCAAACATTTAGATGAAAATAGTAAAAAATCTCAAATCTCAAGGATGATTTTAGCAAAAAAGTCAAACGTTTGGATAAAAATAGCACAAAATCCAAAAAGTGAATGAATATATGGTACAAAAAAATTGTTTTGGATGAAAATGGAAAACATGCCCAAACCTTAGGGATGATTTTGGCAATTTACTCTAGTTTTTTAAAGTGATTCTAAGTGGAGGAGAAGGAAAAGATAATAATAAATATATAAAAATAATATTTAATTAAAAAGATTATAGGAATGGATCGAGATATGGGAAGGGATGTGAATGCTCTTAAAAGTGTATGATATATATTACAACTAGGTTAGAACCCCGTGTATTACACGGGTTAAATAAATGTAATTTTATATATTAAATAATGAAAATTTATATTTTTATGAACCCCGTATATTGTACTAGTTAAATAAATGTAATTTTATATATCAAATAATAAAAAAATTAGATCTTTAAAAGCCATGTGTATTACACAGATTAAATAAATGTAATTTTGTATACTAAATACTAAAATGTCGTATCTTTAAAAAAAAAAACCGTGTATAATCGGGTTGAATAAATCTACAAAATAATAAAAAAATTACATCCTTAAACACCCCGTATGTTACACGTGTTGAATAAATCTAAAAAAGAGTTATATCTTTAAAGACCATGTGTATTACACATATTAAATAAATGTAATCTTGTATATTAAATACTAAAAAGGTCGTATCTTTAAAAAAAAAACCCTTGTATAGTTGGGTCGAAAATCTACCAAATGGTAAAAACATTATATCCTTAAAACCTCTTGTATTATACGTGTTGAATAAATCTAATTTTACATAGCAAATGATAAAAAGTTATATCTTCAAAAACTTCGTGTATTACACGGGTTATATAAATGTAACTTTGTATAGTAAATAATAAAAAAATTATATATTTTCAAAACCCCGCATTTTAGACTTGTTGAATAAATATAATTTTATATATCAAATAATAAAAAAGTTATATTTTTAATAAATTAGGATAACATTTAATATTAATTCATTATTTATATATTTAATATAAGATAAGTAGGAAAGAGAGGTATTTGTTTTAAAAATATATTAAATTAACAATTTAGATTTGAGGATAATATTTTATTGAAGTATGATAAGATTTAATATTAATTTATTATTTATTTATTTAGTTAATATAAGATAAATATAGATTTGAGGATACCTTCAATGAATGACAGTGTCCAAAACTTGGTTTCTTTTATTATAGTAGATAGATTGTGAAAATAATTATTAACAAAATAATAAAGTTATTATTAATAGTTTTTTAATGCATATACAATTAGAAACTTGTTAATATATATATATATATATATATATATATATATATATATATATATATATATATATATATATATATATATATATATATATATATATATATATATATATGGGGGATGGATCATGAGAAAACTACATATAAATGAGAAAACTAAAAAACTAACTAAAAAAACATAAAAAACATACCAATTTTTTGTTCAATTTTTTTAATAAAAAATCGCTATTTTTTATATATAAAAACAATTTCAAAAAAAAAAAAAAAACTTGTACTGCACATGTGCATTATATGTGTACTATACATGTGCATTACATGCTTAAAATTAGCTTTTGAGTTTAGTTTAGCTTTTAGGGTTAGGTTTTTTGGAGGTTTAGAATTAGGATTAAGTTTTTGGGTATGAGGAGAGGGGGTTTAGGTTTTTTTTTTTTTTTTTTTTTTTTGGGGGGGGGGGGGTTAGGTTTTTTTTGGTTTATGTTTAGAGTTTAGTTTTAGGTTTTCGAGAGGGGGGGGTTAGTCTTTTAGTGGGAGGGTGAATTTAGGTTTTTTTTTTTTTTTTTGGAGGGGGGGGATTAGGTTTTTAAGGGGTGAGTTAAATGGTTTAGGCTTTCCGTATTATTGCACATGTGCAATACAATTTTTTTTTAAATTTTATTTATATATAAAAACCTGCGAAAATAAATAACAAAATTGTAAAAAAAAATGGGCATGTTTGTTAGGCTTTTTTAGTTAATTTTTTAGTTTTCTCATGTAAACTAGTTTTCTCATAATCCATCGAGTAAATTGCCATTTTAGTCCTTTAGTTTTGTCCAAATTTGCCATTTTAGTCTAAATAGTTTTTTTTTGCCTCTGGGTCCCTGACTTTTCCCTTTTGTTGCCATTTTGATCACATACACTAACTCCATCCAAAAACTCCAACTTTAACCAGGGGATTTTCATTTTAAATGTTTTCAATTGCCATTTTGATCCAATTCCAAAAAATCAAAAAAATTCCAAAAAATCAAAAAAATTCCGACAAATTCTAAAAAATAAAAAAACTCTAAAAAATCATAAAAATTCTAAAAAATTCTAAAAAAAAATACAAAAAATCCGTTTCGGCGCGAACCGTTTCGAACCCGAACCGTTTCGAGCTGAACCGTTTCGACGCGAACCGTTTCGACCCGTACCGTTTCGAGCGGAACCGTTTCAACGCGAACCGTTTCGCGTCGAAACGGTTCGGCTCGAAACGATACGCGTCGAAACGGTACGCGTCGAAACGGTACGCGTCGAAACGGTACGCGTCGAAACGGTACGCGTCGAAACGGTACGCGTCGAAATGGTTCGCGCAAAAACGGTTCAGCTTGAAATGGTACGGGTCGAAACGGTTCAGCTCGAACCGTTTCGACGCGAACCGTTTCGACTCGTACCGTTTCGACCCGAACCGTTTCGAGATGAACCGTTTCGGGTCGAAACGGTTCGGCTCGAAACGGTACGCGTCGAAACGGTTCGTGTCGAAACGGTTCAGCTCGAAACGGTACGGGTCGAAACGGTACGGGTCGAAACGGTTCGGGTCGAAACGGTTCGGGTCGAAACGGTACGGGTCGAAACGGTTCGGCTCGAAACGGTTCGGCTCGAAACGGTTCGCGTCGAAACGGCTCGGCTCGAAAAGGCTCGGCTCGAAACGGTTCGGCTTGAAACGTGTTGGTGCATTTGTGTCTGTACTTTGTCTGTATTTTGTAATGTTATAAAACGATGTCTTTTGTTAGTCTTGTTTACGTCTTGTGTTTGGTTTGTATATGTGTTTGACTGTAAGTTTAACCAAGTCAACCATCCTCCTGGTTTGACTTGGCCAAACAGTCAACACTAAGTATGTAAGTTTGTTTGCTTCGAAGGATGTGATCGAAGGATGGTTTATATCCTTCGATGACCTCGAAAGACAACCTTCGATGGATACAGATGGACCTCGAAGGATACATCATCCTTCGAGGTATGTATGGATCCTTCGGTATGATTCTGGTCGATAGATGATCTTTCGACCAGACTATCTTATCCTTCGAGCATGCAATCTGTTATGGGTATATATATACCATGTATGGTTTCACTTCACAGTTAGTCCTGAGAAAAGTCCTTTGATAGTGTATGTGAGTGAACCAAGTCTTGTAGAGAGCATTTTCAGTTTGGTCAAGGGCTGTAACCGTGTCCACTGAAATACAAGAGAAAACTTTGATATCTTGCGTGTCTACTCTTTCTCTTTGTTGCTTGTGCTTTCATATAAACTATCGGTTTGCAGTCTAGCTTGGATTCCGCACTTGCTAGAGTGTTAAACATAACAAGGATAAGGTTTAACCTCAACCTCCGAGGGACCTACAAGTGGTATCAGAGCCGTGGCTCTTTTCCTTGTTAAAAACCGGGTTTGTACAAGACTTTGGAGTGTTTGGACAAAACTCACTTGGTTTAGCACCCGTTTTTGGTGTTTTTCTTGCATTTATAAACTTAAAAACGTGTTCTAAACTAACCGGGTGTGTTAAAAGACGGTTTGGGTAACTTAAAATCTTGTTCTAAAAGGTTTGGTAATTTCCGGCCAAAATTCCGGCTTACTCCGGTGACCGGTTTCTGGATAAGAAGCTTCCTTTTTGGGCAATATTTTAAAAGTCAAATCTGAGTTGGTGAAAAGTTGAGGTCTGAACATACCTTCTGCCGAAAGTTGTCTACCAACCCATCACCTTTTCACCAACCTGTCAACTTTGTGTCAGTTGTGTCAGATCTCATCGAAAGATATCCTTCGAAGTCGAAAGATCATCTTTCGATCAAGGAGGTTCGACAGATATAGATCCTTCGAACATCTTTCGAAGTCTGTGATCTATCTTTCGAGCCAAGGAATCTTTTCGAAGGATATATTGTTCGAGCTACTGTTACTATTCGAAAGATAAGGATCCTTCATCTTGGAGAATCTTTCGAAGTCATTGTTCGAAATTCAACAGTGATCTTTCGAACACTGTTGATCCTTCGAACAAGTGTTTATCCTTCGATCCTTATCTGTTTAAGTTTAACAGTTGTGTTTTTCAGGTCTTTCGATCCAGGATCTTTCGGCTGTTTGTTTCTTTTCAACATATTAACATAGTTTGTGAATATTGAATTTTCAAAAGGAAAAATTAATTTTTCAAATTTTAAATCAATTTTCACTTAATATATTAATTTTTATAAAATGGGAACAAACGGTCAGTGGGATCCATCCGCGTGGACTACAACAACTTTGACTCCACAATCATCAGCTACGCAATCATCAGCTACGCAATCATCAGCCACGCAATCTGCGTCAGAGTTCAACAAAACTGCATGGATGCAGGCTATTGCCCCACCTCAAGCTGCAATGATAACTGCAAATCAATGGGCATTGGTCACAAATCAAAGCAGCAGCATTCAAGCAATGATGCAGAACGACAGTGAAACTGGTACAAGCACAAAACCGCCAAAGCTAAATCACATCAATGATTGGGGATGGTGGAAAGAAAGGCTGAGAACTTATGTTCAGGGGCAAGGTCAATATCTATGGATGTGTTTCTTCACCCCATTTGAAAATGAGTTGGAAGTTGCAGGATCTAATCCAGAAACTTACAGCACTATGTCTAATGATGATAAGAAGAAATTTGAGTTAGAAAAGAAAGCATTCATGATTCTTACACAAGCTCTTCACAGAGACATTTACCACCAGTTTGTTTACTGCACGACTACTAAAAGCTTGTGGGATATGCTCACGTTACGATGTGAAGGAAATGCTCAATCTAGAAAGATCAAGCAAGAATTACTGAAGTAAGAGTTCAAAGATATTCTAATCCACCGAAGCCTTCTGGAGATCCATGGATGTTCGATTATGATGGTCTTTTCGACTCATTTAATCTGCCGACATTTGATGATGACAATGCAATTGCTCAAATGTTGTCTGAAAGCGAGAGTGCGACTGGCTCTCAGTTAGCTCGCCCAATCATTGTTGACTCACAAGCATCTTCTTCTGTCAACAATCTCGTTTCAAATGAGGTGTTTAATGATGCTGTCGATTACAATTTGTCATCGGAAGATGAGGAGTATGTTGATGCAAATGATGGTGAAGCACTGCGTCCGGTTCAAGGTACTTCAGAAGCAACGGATCCAGTGTCTGCGCCAATTATCCAAGAAGAAAATACATCATCTTCTACAACTCAACAGCTTCAGAATGATATCGGGAATTTAAATATCAATAACTTGAGGTCAAATGTTGAAGTTCCTCCAGTTTCTGAAACCCGAATTCATAACATTCATCCTCAGCAGAATATTATAGGTGATGTTCTCAGTGGTGTAAGGACAAGGAATCAAATCAGAAATAACGAAAATGCTGGCTTGTATGCTGAGATACGAGAATCGGGACAACAAAATGATTGGTCTTTCGCCTGCTATGTTAGCCAAGAAGAGCCTAGATCTTGGAAGGAGGCATTGAAAGATGATTCCTGGGTGGAAGCCATGCAAGAAGAACTTCAGCAGTTCGAGAAGTTGGGCGTATGGAAATTGGTTGATAGGCCCGACAACTACAAGAAGATCGGAACTCGTTGGGTGTTTAAGTGCAAGAAGGACGACCGTGGGATTGTTGTCCGAAACAAAGCAAGGTTAGTTGTTCAAGGCTTCAGTCAGATCGAAGGTATTGACTACAATGAAGTGTATGCACGTGTTGCACGTCTGGAGGCTATTAGAATCTTTCTAGCCTACGCATCTTTCAAGAAATTCAAGGTGTACCAGATGGATGTTAAAAGTGCTTTTCTACACGGAGTAGTCGAAGAGGAAGTATATGTCGAGCAACCACCGGGGTTTGAAGATCCATTACATCCTGACAGGGTTTTACTGCTTAACAAGGCGTTATATGGTCTTCATCAAGCACCTCGGGCCTGGTATGAGACACTGTCTACCTACCTGCTGAACAACGGGTTTAGACGGGGTTTGATCGATTGTACCCTCTTCATCAAAGAAAAAGGTGAAGATCTTCTGTTGGTACAAGTGTACGTCGATGACATTATCTTTGGTTCTACCGATGATAAGTTATGCAAGGAATTTGAAAAGGTGATGCAAGATCGATTCGAGATGAGTGCGATGGGTGAAATGACGTTCTTCTTGGGTTTGCAAGTTAATCAGTCCGAATCTGGAATTTTTATCCATCAAACCAAGTACGTCGGAGACATCTTGAGCCGGTTCCAGATATCCGATTCGAAGCCAATTTCTACTCCTCTTCCGCAGAATCACGGGATTACTCCGGATGAAAAAGGGGAAGCTGTGGACTCTTCACTTTATCGTGCTATGATTGGATCTTTAATGTATCTCACCGCATCAAGACCCGGCATTATGTATCCAACGTGCCTTCTCGCCAGATACCAAGCAAATCCGAAGGTCTCTCACTATGTTGCTGTCAAAAGGATTTTTCGTTATCTGAAGGGTTGTCCTGACACCGGGTTATGGTACCCTAAGGATGATAACTTCGATCTCAAGGCTTACAGTGATTCTGATTTCGGCGGCTGCAAGAAAGATGGAAAATCAACTACAGCAGGATGTCAGTTCTTAGGCAATCGCCTAGTCACTTGGCAGTGCAAGAAGCAGACATGTGTGGCTACATCTACATGTGAAGCGGAATACATTGCTGCGTCTAGTTGCTGCTCCCAGGTTTTATGGATCCAACAACAGATGCGGGACTACGGTTTTGAATTCCTAACTACTCCTATTTATGTTGATAATGAAGCTGCTTTACAGATCACTAGAAATCCTGTACAGCACTCAAAAACGAAGCACATCGATATTAAATATCATTTCATACGTGATTGCTTTGAAAAGAGACTTATCGATGTGGTTCACATTCATACCGATCACCAACGTGCCGACCTTTTTACCAAAGCATTTGATAAATCAAGATTCGATTATTTACTTTTGGTAAACGGCATAAAGGTGAAGCAAGAGTAACCGACATCAGGAAATCGTTTTTGTAAATATTTTTTCTAAAACCAAAAATCCAAAAATATGTTTTTACTTTATTTTATTTTTGAATTTTAGGGGGAGAAAGTTTCAAGAAAAATACAAAAACATTGAAAAACCACAAAAATACAAAAATATGTCTTTAATTTATTTACTTTCTGCATTTAAGGGGGAGAAAATTCAGAAAAACACAAAAACAATAGAAAAACAAAAATGAGTTTCTTGGTAATATAAGGGGAAATGATATTACATCAGAGGTCGGTCGAAACATGTTTCTAGAAATCAAAAGAAAAAGAAAATGATAAGTAGCTCTACTAATGATGTACCGGTAGACTCACGATCATTTTAAAGTATGCAGGAGATATAAACATAACGAACTGAAAACCGCGTGGGAACCGCTCATTGGCATATGGTCTTGGTACCGAAATTTCGTTTGATAGATTGCCGAGGTTCTGAGATATTCGGGGTTTATGCTGTTTATCATCTGGGTATCATGGTTGTTTCTATAAAAGACAAAGTCTAGTTCTTCCATGATACCATACATACGTGTACATAATTCATACTGCATTCGACCTCAATAAGTGATAAACAATCACATGTCCATAACAAATAAGTGATAAAATATCACATTTATCCGGGAGTCAAGTTCGTCTCTCTGCTGTACGGAAGTACTGACCTGTTCACGGACTTGCTCCTGTGCCCTCATGCATCGAAAATCAAGTTCCTCATCAATAAGTGATTCTATCACATAGGGCTTGTTTTTAACTCAAATAAGTGACTTGTTCACATTTTATATACGTTAAAAACAGATGATAAATGGTATACTCCCCAGTAAGATGAACTCTCGTGCATACCTTGATACAGGAATGTGTCGTGAGTGGATGAACACCGGTCGGTAAGTATAAATCATACCTTAAATGTATCTCATTGTATTATGATTACACTTGATCGCTGAGTTTAAGTGGATAACAATATCGGTAATTGTGGTAGAATACTTATCCGCGTCTGTAAAAGAATTTTAAAAGGAAATATGTTTTGACAAAAGACCGCAAGCTGATATGATTCTCTTCGCCAGAAACTCGCAAAAATATTGTTGTGTTTGTACATATTTATTTACTGCTTAGTTTTATTGTCTTATTTTAAACAGTTTTGTCGTTTGGTGCATATCATCACGACATTAGCGGTGATGTCGTTTGATAACATTCAAAGGATATTAAAATTGTTGTCTTTTATTTTATCAAAAATCCAAAAAGATTTTCAATTTAATATTATTTTTGATTAACTGATGTTGGTGCTCGATCCGATACCTGGCAAGCCGAGATACTTCATAAAACTAACCTTTGCAGAACTTCATAACGGACAATTTTTCAAAATGGTCAATTCTGAAAACCTCGAATTTTTGAAGGGTTTAAATTGCAAATTCCCAAAAATCCAAAGTGTTGGTGGAAATCTGATCCTTCGAGGAAGCAATGGCCCTCGAAAGATCAGAAGGTCAATGAAAGTCAATGAAAGTCAATCATCTCAGTCGAAAGATGATTTGGTCAACGAAGGATTTGACCAATTTGATCTTTCGAGCTAATCAGATCTTTTTGAAAGATGGATAAGATCGAAAGATATCCTTCGAGGATCCTCACAAATATCTGGTATCCTTCGATCCAGATCCTTCAAATATCTGGTATCTTTCGAGCCAGGTATGGATCCTTCGACCCAAGGCTGATCTTTCGAGACACCTTTTCATCTTTCGAAAGGAAATTGATCCTTCGAGACGGTTCGACTTTCGAGGTCAGAGTATAAAAAGGTCATCTTCTTCATTTCAACATAACAATTTCAAAATTTCATCTCTCAAAACCCTCTGATCATCCCGAAACTCTGCCAAAATCAAAAACAAGTTAAAGTATCAGGATTTTTATATAACATTCGGTAGGATAATCCTGAAACTATTAACAAACAACATTGTGAAATCCTCATTTGATCATGTTTATT
Organism: Helianthus annuus; assembly: GCF_002127325.2. Classification (NCBI taxonomy): domain Eukaryota; kingdom Viridiplantae; phylum Streptophyta; class Magnoliopsida; order Asterales; family Asteraceae; genus Helianthus; species Helianthus annuus. The sequence goes on along the minus strand of NC_035448.2, from coordinate 131,882,643 downwards.
ACTCTTTATTGTTCATATTTTCAGTTTATGTAAATCATGGATAAAATGTGTGTATACACAATGTGTTAATGTTGAAAACATAGTGTTAGGTTTTTGATGATGATCAGTTTGTTCGGATGAAACATGAAATGATTAATTCTTGATATCAAGGGTTTTGGTTTGGGTAAACAGAGCATGTTTGGGTTTTGGGTTGTGTTTATTATCCGGGTTATGGATTAGTGTCCGGTTTGGTTTAGATGTTGTTGTTTTGAATGGTGTTTGATGTTGTTTTTATCGGATATAAAACATATTTGAATCCCACTTAAAAACTTTCACCGGAAATCACTAAAAATCCCACCGGAAAATATTCCGATGACCTGTGTTGCCGGAAATCAAGACGAAGGATGCTGATTCTCAACCTCGAAAGATGTGTTACAAAATATCTTTCGAATTGAGACTCGAAAGATGTTAAGCTTCTCGAAGGATTCATCCTTCGATTGATCAGACCTTTCGAATGATCAAGATATCTTTCAAAGTCTTGATTCTTCGAAAGATGATCCTTCGATAAGGAATTTCATCCTTCGAGGAAAGTAGCATCTTTCGAACAGTCTATCATCCTTCGAGCCATGTTTCAATCCTTCGATGGGTAAATGGCATCCTTCGAGGATTCAACACTTAGAAATTTTTCAAGAAATTGAAATTTTTCTAAGTGTGAAATCCTTGTTGACTGTTTGACTGGTTTCTCATTACGTGTCATTGTTTTGATGTACAGAAATGGCACCGAAAGTGAGGAAAGAACGGGCAAAGCCAACGAAGAAAGAAAAATCTGAGGTTGAATCTATGTCTGAACCTAGACATAACATGGCTGCTTATTTACAACCGGAAGGCAAGATCAGTCCAGAATTCACTGGAATTATGGAGTACCTTCATCGCGCTCGTATCAACTATGCAATTACTACACAGCACACTGCTTATCAGTCTCATATCAAGGAGTTCTGGAATTCGGCTGTGGTTGAAACAGTGGAGAACAAGGAAGTGATTAGTGGATCAGTTGCTGAAAAACCCGTGGTGATTACAGAGAACACTATCAGAGCACGCTTGCAACTAGGAGATCAACCAGAAGATTCTACTTCTATTGATTTACAATGTCAGCGGGGCTTACTGATGAGGCTACGGTACAGCGATAACGTTCTTGCAAATCAGATTAACAAAAAGTTTATGCCGCTTCGATACAAGTTCTTATTGCATATCCTTATTCACTGCCTGAGCAACAAGCGATCTGGATATGATCTGTTGCCGATTGATTTAACGGGATTGATTACGGCTCTGATTCTGAACAAGCCGTTCAACATATCGCGTTATATTTTCGATAATCTGAAGGAAAATGCTCGAAGGCCACTCCCATCAGCAACCCAACGAACATCTACCAAGTTTTGGCTATATCCTAGATTTCTGCAGATGATGATTGATGATCAGATTCCTGATCTTCCTAAAGCTGAAGCAGATGTTCTACCTGTCAATCCGATGAATGAGCGTACACTGCTGATCTTCAAGTCCATGTCCAACTATAAGGAATCGGATCCAATTAGAAAGCTTATTGGTCATCTCGATGTTCCGACCTACGTGGCACCGCAGAACAACAAATGGCGTCGAGATGCGAGTGATTCTGATGATGAAGAGCCAAGGTTAATCGCTTTGGCTAACACGCAGCTCGGGGCTAAGCATGGAATCAAAGCATCAAGCAAGAGATCTGCTGGCAGTTCTAGTGCTGCAGCACATGTTGAAGTTGATGTTAATGTTGCTGCTGAAGAAGTTCAGGGAGTGTTTGTTGATCCTGATGCTCACGGTAGTGCAGGTGGAGATGGTGGTCCTGCTACTCAGTCAGGTGATGTTGCAACTGACAAGGGTAAAGGAAAGGTAGATGAGCCTAGGAAACTAGTGGATGACAGTAGTTCATCTTCTGAAGATGAAGGAGGTTCTGGTGACGATGGTTCGTCTTCTGAGGATGATAATCCTCCTCCTCCAGGGATGCAAAAGGTCTATGATAATCGCGGGAATCTCCGTTTTGAACGAATAGAGAAGACGGTTAGAACTGGAGAATCTGACAAAGATGAGGATTATATCCCTGCTGCTCCGGGTTTTATTAGAAAGAGGAAAGCAAAAAGACAGGGTATTCGTGCGTCAAAGAAAACTGCTGGTGATTCCTCTATTCCTGTTTCTATTCAGCTTTCAACGGCTCCAGAGCAACAGCTACCTCCGGTTCGTGATCAATTGACTGCATCAGAGACGCTGGACCTGATGTCTTCTCCTCAGAGGTCTTCTGGGACGCGCACGGTGACTGTTGATCAACAGCCGCCTGCAACTCCTGCCTCAGGTACACATGTCCGACCTCCTCTTGTTATTACTGGTCCAACAGGTGCTTCTGGTCAGGCTGGTCAGTCTGGCTCCTCTGGACCTGAGCCTTCGCGACCGACTCTGGTAGAGACTTTGTCTGTTTTATCTGAAGCTGAAAAGATTCAATTCCTGATTGAACAAGTCAGTGAATTGGGTTCCATAGTCGGTCGGCATACAAGAACAATTGAAGAGTATTGTGTGCAGCGAACACAAGATGTGGTGGCACACAACATGCTGTGTTCAATTGTTAATGCTCAGAACCTCAAGATTAAGGAACAGGCCCTAGAAATTGAAAGGTTGAAGGAAGCGAACAGGGCTCGTGGCAGGGAGGTCGAAATAATGAAAGGGCATAGTACTGTGTTAGAGAATGAGGCGAAAGCGTTAAGGCAGAAGCATAAAGAACTGGCAGATCGGTATAATAGTCGTGATAATAAACTAGTCGAAGCCTTCAGGCCGGTGCACGCAAACTTCAAGAAGATTAATTACAAAGTAGGTACGCTGTGGAATGAAAGGTGCAATGCACTAGGCATCGTTCCCTCAAGGCGTGAAGATGACAAGGATGATGATGCAGCAAATCCAGATCAACCAGCTGCCTCAGGTTCCGGTGCAACTGCATCCGGTTCTGCAGGTGGATCTGGTACATCTCAAGATGCTCCTTCTGCTCCTCCAACAGCTACCACTGGCCCATCTGAACAGACAGAAACACTAGAAACTTCGACAGGGCTTGAGCATGTTAGTCTGGAACCAGAAGCGTTTGCAGATCTCCCTGAATCCTCAGCTGCTCATCAGTATCATCCAGTCACGGGTGAACTGTTAGAAGAGGGAGAACATGTTACCGAAATGTCTGATAAACAGGTACTGGCTCTGACAGAATTGGATGAAGTTGACGTGAGCATGATTGATGCTACTCCATTGGTTCAGGACCAAACCGATTTCTCTACAATTGATGAAATCTTCATCGGTTCGGATCCTGAACGTCCTGTCTATGTTGGGCAAGATAATGCGGAGGTTAATGCTCTTGATGATGAGTATGTGGCAGAAAAGACAGCAGAATTTGCCAATCTTTCTTCAGATTCTCCGACAGCTCAAGAAAACCGTGAGAAGACTGTGAACGAATGGCGAGCGGATTTCCTAGCTAGGAATCCTCCTCCGCTCGCTCCGTTGGATCAGGTTAATTACATGAGTCTGGAAAAGAATCAGGCTCGAGGTCGTATCATTAGTTGGATGTTCGTTAAGGAGCTTCACTGCATGGTCGTGAAACGAGAATCTGGTCTTCAGTACTTCAGGTCTCTACTCAGCATTCTTTCACTTCCATACTATGACGTTGCAGTATTGGCTCAACTTGAGGTTATTAACCGAGTCGAAGACAAGATGGTGGATCTGTTTGCAAAGAAGATCAGGTTGGAAAGAAGAAGGGGTTGGAAGGATCCGCTATACAAGCCTCAATTTCCTCGATACGAGCAGATCAGATTTACACTTGATCCAGAAACCAACACTGCTCGCTATCGCTTAGTTTATGATCCTCCAAAAGTGATGAAGAAGATACCTTTGTTGAAAATGAAGACATACTTTCTGGGAAATTTTCGTTGCTGGGTCTATGATGCGGATACTGGAGAAGCCGTGATCTTATTCCGAGATAGTCAAGAGAACTTTCGAATAATAGATCCGATGTGGATTACTAACATGTCCAGGTCGGATATTATTGTTCTTAAGGATCACGAGATCAACTACTTGGTTCGGGATCGGGAACAAGCAATGAAGTTTCAGAAGATGGCCTTGTACTGCTTCAATCTACTGGTTAATGCGGGAAGTGCATGGTCATCGCATCATTTGACAGTTGAAAGGACATCCGAGACTTAAAGACACGAAGATCGAGACAAAGCTACAGCCAAGGGGGAGTTTGTTGGTGCATTTGTGTCTGTACTTTGTCTGTATTTTGTAATGTTATAAAACGATGTCTTTTGTTAGTCTTGTTTACGTCTTGTGTTTGGTTTGTATATGTGTTTGACTGTAAGTTTGACCAAGTCAACCATCCTCCTGGTTTGACTTGGCCAAACAGTCAACACTAAGTATGTAAGTTTGTTTGCTTCGAAGGATGTGATCGAAGGATGGTTTATATCCTTCGATGACCTCGAAAGACAACCTTCGATGGATACAGATGGACCTCGAAGGATACATCATCCTTCGAGGTATGTATGGATCCTTCGGTATGATTCTGGTCGATAGATGATCTTTCGACCAGACTATCTTATCCTTCGAGCATGCAATCTGTTATGGGTATATATATACCATGTATGGTTTCACTTCACAGTTAGTCCTGAGAAAAGTCCTTTGATAGTGTATGTGAGTGAACCAAGTCTTGTAGAGAGCATTTTCAGTTTGGTCAAGGGCTGTAACCGTGTCCACTGAAATACAAGAGAAAACTTTGATATCTTGCGTGTCTACTCTTTCTCTTTGTTGCTTGTGCTTTCATATAAACTATCGGTTTGCATTCTAGCTTGGATTCCGCACTTGCTAGAGTGTTAAACATAACAAGGATAAGGTTTAACCTCAACCTCCGAGGGACCTACAAAACGGTTCGGCTCGAAACGGTACGGGTCGAAACGGTTCGCGTCGAAACGGTTCGCGTCGAAACGGTTCGGGTCGAAACGATACGGGTCGAAACGGTTCATCTCGAAATGGTTCGGCTCGAAACGGTTCAGCTCGAAACGGTTCGCGTCGAAACGATTCAGCTCGAAACGGTACGGGTCGAAATGGTTCGCGTCGAAACCGTTCGGGTCGAAACGGTTCGGGTCGAAACGGTACGGGTCGAAACGGTTCGCGTCGAAACGGTTCCCGTCGAAACGGTTCGAGTCGAAACGGTTCGAGTCGAAACGGTTCAACTCGAAACGGTTCGCGTCGAAACGCTTCAGCTCGAAACGGTACGGGTCGAAACGGTTCGCGTCGAAACCGTTCGGGTCGAAACGGTTCGGGTCGAAACGGTACGGGTCGAAACGGTTCGCGTCGAAACGGTACGGGTCGAAACTGTACTGGTCGAAACGGTTCAGCTCGAAACGGTTCGGCTCGAAACGGTTCGGCTCGAAACGGTTCGGCTCGAAACGGTTCGGCTCGAAACGGTTCCGCTCGAAACGGTTCCGCTCGAAACGGTTCAGCTCGAAACGGTACGGGTCGAAACGGTTCGCGTCGAAACGGTTCGGGTCGAAACGGTACGGTTCGAAACGGTTCAGCTCGAAACGGTTCGGCTCGAAACGGTTTAGTTCGAAACGGTTCAGCTCGAAACGGTTCGCGTCGAAACGATTCAGCTCGAAACGGTACGGGTCGAAACGGTTCGCGTCGAAACGGTTCGGGTCGAAACGGTTCGGGTCTAAATGGTACGGGTCGAAACGGTCCGCGTCGAAATGGTTCTCGTTTAAACGGTTTCAGCTCGAAACGGTTCGCGCCAAAACGGTTCGCGTGGAAACGGTTCAGCTCGAAACGGTTCGGCTCGAAACGTTTCGGCTCGAAACAGTTCGCGTCGAAACGGTTCGCATCGAAACGGTTCGCGTCGAAACGGTTCGGGTCGAAACGGTTTACGGTTCGCGTCGAAACGATTTAGCTCGAAACGGTACGAGTCGAAACGGTTTGCGTCGAAACCGTTCGGGTCGAAACGGTTCGGGTCGAAACGGTACGGGTCGAAACGGTTCGCGTCGAAACGGTTCGGGTTCGAAACGGTTCGCGCCGAAACGGATTTTTTTATTTTTTTAGAATTTTTATGATTTTTTAGAATTTTTATTATTTTTTAGAATTTTTTTGATTTTTTTGATTTTTTGGATTTTTTTTGATTTTTTGGAATTGGATCAAAATGGCAATTGAAAACATTTATAATGAAAATCCCCAAAATACCTCTGGTTAAAGATGGAGTTTTTGGATGGACTTAGTGTATGTGATCAAAATGGCAACAAAAGGGAAAAGTCAGGGACCCAGAGGCAAAAAAAACTGTTTGGACTAAAATGGCAAATTTGGACAAAACTCAGGGACTAAAATGGCAATTTACTCTAATCCATCCCCTATATATATATATATATATATATATATATATATATATATATATATATATATAGGGTGGAGTTATTGTAAAAAAGACCAAAAGTGTGAGAAAGGTAAGAAAGAATCTCAACCATTAGATCTAAATTAATTGAAAAGGGTATGATTGTAAATGCATTAACAAATTCAAATATGGTAATCCTTGATATAAGGATTTGGAGAGAGAAAAACCTGGAATTTAGGACTTATAACTGTCCATAAATATAACACCATTCAGAGCATGTTCATACATGGTGTTTTAAATATAACACAATTCAGAAAATATAACACCATTCAGCACAAAAATAACACCATTCAGCACAAAAATAACATCATTCAGCAGTAAATAAAAAAAACACCATTCAGTACAAGAATATAACACAATTCAGTACAAAAATAACACCATTCAGCAAAAAAATAACACCATTCAGCAGTAAATAAAAAAACACAATTCAGTACAAAAATAACACCATTCAGCACAAAAATAACACCATTCAGCACAAAAATAACACCATTCAGCATTAGATAAAAAAAAAACCATTCAGTACAAAAACAACACCATTCAGTACAAAAATAACACCATTCAGCACAAAAATAACACCATTCAGCAGTAAATAAAAAAAACACCATTCAGTACAAAAAACACCTCTCTATCATCTTCTCCACTTCCGGCATCAGCACTGGCACTTCCGGCACCACCACTGCTGCACCACCGCTGCCGATTCGCACAACCACTGCCGCTGCCCGCTCGCCGTCGCCGCTGCGGCTCGCCGTCACCGCTCGTCGCTCGCCGTCGTCGCTGCCGTTCGTCGTCGCCGCTGTTCGATCGATATGGAGGTTTATCGGCATTAGGGTTTTGAAATTGTAGAGAGAGAGAAACTGTACGATCAATTGGAGAGAGAGATCGGAATTATAGGAATTTTGATTTACAGTTTCCTATTTTGAATGGATATAAAGACTTTATTACCCCTATAATTTTCAATTCAGTCCAAATAAGAAAAATATTAACCATTTTGGTCCCTATTGATTTCAACCATTAGATCAAAAGATCTAATGGTTAAGATTCTTTCTTACCTTTCTCACACTTTGGGCCTTTTTTACAGGATCCTCTACCTATATATATATATATATATATATATATATATATATATATAGGAACAGGATCATGAGAGAACGCCTCAAAGTGTGAAAACGGTGAGAACGATTCTCAGCCACAAGATCTTAGTGGTTTGTGGCTGAAATTGATGCGGTGGCATTTTTTTGTAAATAATAGTGGTCTTGGAACTAACAGGAGGGGTAAAATAGGAAGATCCAAACAAAGGTGCACTTTTTTATACGTGATTATTTTTCGAAAAAAATTACACCATAAAACTCAGCGTTTTTTTATCTTTCCAATGAGTATACTATTGATATACTTTTCGAAAAAAAAAATTAACTGGGTTTTATGGCATTTTTCTGAACTGTGTGTTTTATGGTGTTTAGACTAGGTATTTTCATGACGTTTTTCTGAACTAGATGTTTTTAGGGTGTTTTAACTAGATATTTTCATGGCGTTTTTCTGAACTGAGTGTTTTATGGCGTTTTCAACTGAGTTTTTCATGACGTTTTTCTGAACTACGTGTTTTACGGTGTTTTTACAGTACAAATTATGATTTTTCTGAGCTCAAAAAATATTAATTTAGGCGGTTGGCTAAAATAAATGGGTTTTTTGAGCTGTTGTAAATTATAGCTCAAAAAGTAGTTTTTTTTTTGTTATGGCGTTTTAACTGGTAGCTCTGTGTGTCTTCATCGGAGTATGAATTTGTTTATTTTCAATCACATTCTCCCAAAAGCTGCGTGTATGATGAAACTAATTAAATACTTGTGTTCACACTATAAGTTACACTTTGGACCCTGAAAATATAGCTTTTTTTTGTTATGGCGTTTTAACTAGTATGAATTCTTTTATTTCTAATCACATTCCCCCAAAGCTGCATGTATGATGAAACTAATTAAATACTTGTGTTCACACTTGTTTACATTTGTTCACACTATAAGTTACACTTTGGACCCTGAAAATATAGTTTTTTTTTTGTTATGGCGTTTTAACTAGGAGCTGGCTCAAAAATGGTTTTTTGAGCTGTTGTAAATTATAGCTCAAAAAAATAGCTTTTGAGTGTTTTATGGCATTAAAAAAATGTTTTTTTTAAGCTGTTGTAAATTATAGCTCAAAAAATAGCTTTTGAGTGTTTTATGGCGTTCAAAAAAATGTTTTTTTGAGCTGTTGTAAATTATAGCTTAAAAAATAGCTTTTGAGTGTTTGGCGTTTTTCTGAATTGAGTGTTTTTAGGGCGTTTTATTTGAACACCCAGTTCATGTGAGTGAGTTTTTTTGACAATATTACCCCTTAGTGTAATTTAACATCAATGCCACATGTCACCACCAAAATCGTTCTCACCGTTCTCACACTTTTCACCGTTATCTCTAAATCCTGACCCTATATATATACATATATATAGGGTGTGTGTGTATTTCAACCAATACCAATGCTTTATTTTGATTTATTTAATAATTATATATCCTAACCCTACATATATATATATATATATGCGTGTGTGTGTATTTCAACCAATACCAATGCTTTATTTTGATTTATTTAATATTTGTATTTAAAGTTGTTCTAGGTGTATATTGATAAACTTACATTGATCATTAATTTATAGGCTTTCTATTTAATAGCTAACTACATTAAATTTGTAACTTATTTTCAAAATATATAATTATTTTTCAGAAAAATTAGAGTGTAGGATAAAGTGTATGACAATTTCAATATGAGTAGGATAACTTCTGATTGGTGTCAACAAAAAGTTAGTGTGCCGGATAAAAGTTTTTATGACTAAGTCAAAGATAAAAATAAATGAAATAAGAGAAAAATATTTAATATTTTACAATTATACCATTTGTTCTTTTTCTTATCAACTTAATTTTCTTCTCAAATGACCCCCCCCACACACATATATATATATATATATATGAGAATGATATATAGAAAACCCACTTGTGGCGATAAAACCCGGGAAACTCAAAGCTCCCGATTTTTTTTGAAAAAAATTACACACATGTTATATACATCTTTTAAGGGTTTTGGGCAAAAAAATCAAAAAAGTGTCGAGTGGATATTTACAAAAAATAAACAAGTTTTGGTGTAACATATGTTACATTCGTCTGACATATGTTACCCCAGAAACTTATTTTTTTTGAAGAAAATATCCACTAGGCGCTTTTTTGATTTTTTTTTTGCCCAAAACCCTTAAAAACATGTATATTACATGTGTAAAATTTTTCCAAAAAAAAAAAGAAATCCGGGAGGTTAGAGTTTCCCCAAGTTTTCTCAATTATAAGGGTTTTCTTCAGATACTTCCATTATATATATATATATATATATATATATATATATATATATATATATATATAGGGAAAGGGTAAAATGAGGACCACCTTAAATTGTGAGAACTATGAGAACTAGGCCTTCCAAAAGGTTTTTCCAAAATTTTTTTATGAAAAATCTTAAAAAATCATTTGTTTCAGCAAAAAAAGAACAAATAAAAAATGACACATACAAAAATTTACATAAGGTGTAAAAAAATTTCAATGCCGTAACAAAATTTACATCAAGCGTAACTACCGACTCAACAATTCCTTTTTTGTTTTTTACTGATGTATTTATAATATTTTCATTTACGTTTGTGTAAAAATTGTGGCCCAACTCGCGCGGGAAATAGGAGTTGTCATAGTTCTCGCAACTCGTGGTGGTTCTTAATGGAACAGAAGACTATATATATATATACGTATATATAGGTGAATATAAGGACCCATGTTAGTTGCAAAAACTCTAGAAACCTAATAAATTGACATTATGCTGTCACGTGTTACACTTTTTCGCTACAATATTTTTATTGACACTTGTAACATTTCCCGACACTAACACACTTTTCGTAACAATGTAGAGAGGAGAGAGATTGTGTTTCATTTTTTTAGTTGTTCATATTTTTTGTAACTCACCTGTAACACATTTTTATTATGTTTTGACAACAGTTTTTGAAATTATATGAAGTGTATGGATTTTAAAACTTATAATTTACGAAGTTTTTATATTGTAATGCACATAAAATGACATTTTACATTTTTTTTACAGCAAGATTTTTATGTAACAATGTAGCTATCACATTTTTTTTTGTCAGATGAGAGATGAAAGAGTAGAGAGAAAAATGTAACTTTTTTACGGTTTTTGTAGTTTTCAAATATCCACCATTGATCACATGAGATGGATGGTGGAGATGAAGTTTTCTCGTAGGGATGGGAAAAACACTCGACCTCGACAGGTATACCCGAAACCCGAAACATTTGAGATGGGTATACCCGATACCCAATAGGTATTGGGCTAGGTATGGAATTGAAAAATAATATTTCCGTTGATATGGGATAGATATGAGATTAGATGATACCTGACCCGATTACCCGATACTATATATTTTTGTTTACCCGAAATCTTAAGTTTTATATTTATTTTCCTTCAACTATTCTTTTGTAATGATTCATTCTAGTAGTTTTATTATTTAAAAAATAAACTTTTCTTTTAAAATATATATTTTTATGACATTATTTATATTTATACGCTATAAAATACAAAATTATTTTTTGAGATTACTATTATAATATATTTACATTTTTTGAAATCAAATATTATTTTGACGATAATGATATGTATGTTATTTATCATAGAGTGAATTACAAGTTTTTGTCCTTTATCTTTATACTAAATTTCAGGCGATGTCATTTGTTTTTTAAATTGAGAAGTTTTATACTTAATGTTTAAAAATCTTACATGTTATGTCTTTTGAGCCTAACCCATTTAATTTTACACATTAAATGAAGGACAAATTATTCTTTTAACTTATTTATTTAACAAAATATTTTAGTAGTTCTAATAATTAAAACAAAATAAATTATATATTATATAATTCTAATAATTAAAACAAACCACTTCTAATTTCTTCAACCCCACCACGTTTACACCTACACCCCACAACACCACCCATACCAACCTGCAAAATCTGCATATTCTTCAAATCTCCATAATAAAACTGCCAACTCCCACTCATCATTTTGCCTTCAAGATCAACCACTTATAATTTCTTCGACCACCAAATTACACTTCCAATTTCACCCTCTTAGTCATTAAACGAAAGAAATAAAACCATAATTTCATCAAGCTTTGAAATTGCATATGAAAATTTATCCAAGATTACCTCCACCGGTTATGTTAAGACCCACGACCCGATCCGCAGGAGACTCCGACCCACGAGCAAAGATTCTAATTGGATTCGTTCCAGCTTGTTAACAGTCCGGACGACTCGTTTTTCCGGGTTAAACCAGATCTTGAGTTGTTATCCGACGATTTGAAAACTTAGTTGACGATTGTGGTTATCGGTTATAATATGGACAATTTTGATTTAGAATTATTGTTTATAGGAAAACTTTTTGTTTTTTTTTTTTGAACGGCAAATTTGGATCACTGACGGACCACTGGAGTATTATCGTGCCACCACCAGAACCACCCGATCATATCCATCACCACCAGGCATAATACCTATACACCAATTCAGGAGGAAACCCAATAAACATGGGAAAACCCCGCTTGTGAGAATTGAATCCAAGACCTATTGATCCAAAGTCTTATCTCACCCCCAAAATACCACTAGGCTATAAAGCCATGTTTATAGGAAAACTGATTTAAGACCATAGGTAATGGTTAATGCCCACTAAGGGGCATTTTTCACCACATCATTATCATAATGCCCTTTTAAAAAAGGTGTAATGGTTAATGCCCATTTCATTTATTACTTTCCATTATTTTTCTTCTCTTTGGGCATTATTATAGAAATGCCCCTCACTCTTCATGCCCCTATAATGCACATGAGTAATGGTGTAAGGGCATTATCAAAATCTTTTATGCCCTTATAAAGCCCCATTACATATGCTCTAATGGTTTGATATGTGTATAATCAATAGTTTGAGTATCAGCCGTTGTAGTATAATTGATTGATTCCATATTTGCACGTTTGGAAGGTTCTGTGGTTTTAGAAAACAGATAGAGGTTTTTGTTGTTTGAATGGAAAAGTAAACAAAAGATACATATCCTCTTTTTAATTATTATATAATTGTTATTTAAATATATAAGTAAAAAGACTAATTTGCCTTTTCCTTAATACATAAATTAACCGAGTTAGGGCGAAAGGATAGATAATATAAGATTTCGAAACATTAAGTACAAAATTAACTATATAGATAAAAGACAAAACTTGAAATTCAAATTAATATATTATATAGATTTATAAAAATATACATACATGAAAATCTTAACGGGTATACCCGATACCCGCATGTATGCCCGATACCCAAGAGGTAATAGGCCAGGTATGAGACATGATTTTACACCGGATATGGATATGTGATTGGCCATACACACACATTTTTATAACAAATAAATGTTAGACAAGTAATTTTAATTTTTTAGTGTTGAAAGATGGTGTTTATTTAATTTTTCTTTGTAATAGTTTTTAGCGCCTTCCTAGTTTTGTTTTCTACTAGTGGCAAAGCCTGCGCGTTGTAGCGAGTATTCCGACTGATATTATATTCATTTATGATATGTATTATAAATGTTGACTTTTAAGCATGAAGTTTGTTAGTTACAAAACCCAACATGTCACTCTTATCTTACAAAACGAAACATCTGAGTTATGATAAATTAACTTGAAATGCGTAACAGTGGTTGGATGAAAGAACAAATATAGCATATCACCTAGGACTGAATAAAATTAACTGGAAACCAGTATCATAAATGAAACCTAAAGTTAAGGTGTAATCATTGTTGGCCTGCAGTTTGCATGGTTTGTTTCACCTGGTTTATCTTTTAAAGTATTATGGTGGTATCATTAATATATCAATTCATGAATTGCATAATTGACATAAAAACCAAGAATACAATAGTTGGTAAACAAGATAATGGAAGTGGAAATCATTACCAAACTGGACCTCATGTTTCTTTTTATATTTAGTTATTTATTTGTTTTTTACTACTTTAGTAGTAGGCTTGTTTATTTGTTTAATTTTTTAATATGGACTTCCCAGTTTGTTTGTATAAAAAAGTGATCATTTGACTTCTTGCCAAATGGCCCAAAAATGTACTAAAATGCTTAAAGGTAAGAAGAAAAGGTCGTCCGAAAGTCATTGACAAATTATTTTAAATCGGGGGACCATAATAACCACGTCGAACGAGATAGTATGATCAATTTAAATAAGGTTTGAATGTCTCCTTGATTTCGTCCATACTGGTTGTCCACCGTTCATCATCCTCCCAATCGTCTTGTTCGTTAGTTTGCTGGTGAGCTGGGGTGTTTAGTGGTGTGGACGTCGTACCAATATATCCATGGGTCTTCTCTATTTCTTTGATTATGTTGTATGTGTGCGTTGACGTTGGTAAGAAACCATTTTTTGTTAATACAAATAACGTGGACTGTGTATACGCCGTAAACTATATGAATAGTGAAAGTTGTTGTAGGTGTACCAGGTGGGTTGTTTTTCTTTTGATTTGTTGGTGAATCCTTTGGTTGATGACAATCACTTAAGGATGGTTCAGTGGAAGCCGTACTTTTCCCTTTGTTATCATCCTTGACTTGTGAGGTTGTTGTTTCAATGGTACCTGCGTATTATGAATGTTAACGCATGCAATACAAATTATTTGTGCACCTATTTGTTTAGAAGTGTAGTGGGCGCGGTTGATGTACCTGACTTCTCTGAAATGGAACTAAGTTATCGGTTACAGAAAACAAAATATGTCTAACCCATTGATGATTCTAAAAGGTCTGTGTAATATCTTTTATGTGATCGTAAAAAGGATGGCCATTCATAAGATGAGAGAGACAAAGGCTTGAGGTGGCAGTTGTGTTTGTTTGCCGTTTTGTCTTCTCCGGCTTAACTGAGACGAGAGCACTTCTGATTGGTCTTGGACCACTGCAATTGAACTACTGAATGAAAGATGGTGGCCGTTGAATCCCAAAAATGGGAACGATAGTTCTAGCGGTTGTGTCAAACTGGCGAGCAAAGATGAAGGTTGTGGTTAGATCTGATGTGATAGCTCAGATGACTTCACACAAGTGCGGCGGTGCTCCAATTTTGAAGATGTCGTGATTAGACGTCGTTGAGTTAACAAGATGGTGATGCTATCCGGTCAAGGAGGTTACTTTTGCCAGAAGATGCAACATTTGTAGGTTTGGTTCGATGATGATTTTAGAACCATTTGAAACTGAATTGATTCACATTACGATGTGTTTCTTTTATATATATAAAAAAACTTGCATCATAGTGGTTATAACGATTTATTTTATTCTCAATGATAGCCATTTAAGCAAGATCGGTTACGACACTTGATAAAATGAAACAGATTATCTAAGTTAAACTGCATTTAACAAAAAGAGTTAATTCCAATTATATGTTTATTTATTGATTTATTTGAGTTTTCAACTCCACGAGGAGTTTGGTTTTGATCACTTGTTATATAAATATATGCTGGAAATATTATTAATTTTATAAAATTTATCTGATAATTATAAGATATTGATGAGTAGTACTGACGAAAAATTTTATACATTTATTTTAATTATAGGTTACAAAGGTGCCGAAATCACTAAAATGCCCCTAAAGTGTCTTAACTTTTTGGGAAATGCGCAAGTTTACCCCCTCTAAAATAGCTTGACTCTCTTGTACATGTTGCTTCAAAATGTGTACACAATGTAAAATTACCAAAAGGGTAAAAATCCTAGTTCTCTTAATAAGGTAGTATAGAAGTATAGATTATTTATATTTATACATACTATTAAATCATGAAAATCCCAAAGGTTGCATGTCTAACCTTTAATTTAATCAATTAATTCCTTTAATTATTATAAAACTTTTATTTAATTCCTTAATTTAATTCAATTAATGGAAGACATAAGTGAGCATTGGTTCCATGGATGAAATGTCTAGATTGCCCTCAAAGTGTCTTAAAACTTTGGACAATGTCCAAGTTTCCCCCCTCTTAAATGGCTTGCTTCATTTGTACATGGAGCTATAAGATTTGTACCTAAGCAAAATTACGAAAAGGGTAAAAACCCAGTTCTCTTAATATAGTATTATTGATAAAACTGCGCTGTTTCAAAAAACAAAATATAAGCTTAATTTTTAATCGATTTTATTTATTGTAAATTAACAAATAAAATAAAAAATAGTTAAATGTACAATATTTGAAATACGGCATCCAAATTCTGTTGCAAGTCTTTTTTTTATACTGATTTTGAATAGTTGAAAATCAAAATTAACTTAGTTTTCTATTTTTAAAAAAATCATGATTTTTATTTTATTTTAACATGTTTAAAAACCATATATAAAATTGAAGAACCATATATAAAATTGAAGCAATTGATACATTGATCAATATATGTTGAATCACACTCTAAGTTCTTTATGCGAATATTTATATCTGTGTTTTGGATTTGAATAATAATAAAATGTCAAAATCTGTACAATTACATTACTCTTCCTTCATATATCTTACTAACATTTAAATATATGAAAGAAATATTAAAAATCAAACTTTAGAGAAATACAACTCTATTATATCTAGAAAGTGTTTGGAGTATTTTGGCCATTCATCAAACTATATTAATCATGAAGATTGATTTGTAATTATTTAATAGTATTGAAATGGTAAACTAAACGAATTTTTCTATAATTTATTATTAAAAAACATACAATAAAATTAAAAAAAAAATTTATTAGGGGTTGTTCAGTTTAGAACCTTAAAAAAAGTGAGAAACTGATTAACTATGATTTTAATATGTAAAATTCAATTTAACATGTTAAATTATATATATTTTTTATTTTTTTAGAGTTTTTGCATATAAATACATGTAGAAGCCTTTTTAATAAAAATATTCAAAAACCAAAAAATAAAAAGAGCTTAGAAAACTGTTGAAAAAAGGTGATTTCTTTTTTAAAAAAATAAATTTTTATTAGAATGGCTTCTACACATTTTTATATGTAAAAACTCTGTTTTTTTTTTCAAAAAACAATTAATTTTTTACATGTTAAATTGTTTTTTATTATATATTTAAAGGTTAAATGTATGTTCCCCAGTTCCCATGTTTTGAGTTTCAGCATAGAAGAGGGATCCGTTAGAAACCATCCTTTATTGTAAGAACCGCAAGAACAAATGTGAACACAACAAAAAATACATAAAAATAGCAAAAAACACACAATTTTTTACATTAAATCACTAATTTTCATTACCAATTTTTTTTTTAAATTTAAATTTTTTTGGGCTACTAAAAGTAGCGATTTAGATGTAAAAAATATTATAAAATTTTTTGTGTCATTTTTAGATTTTTTTTAGGTTTTTTTGGGGTTTAGTTTTTAGCATTTTAGCTTGGGTGGGGGGGGGGGGTTAGGTTTTTTTTTTTTTTTTGGGGGGGGGGGGGGAGGTAGGTTTTTTTTAGGTTTTTTTGGTGTGTTTACATTGGTTATCATGGTTTTCACAATAAAGGTGGTTCTCAAATGAACCTTACCCTATATATATAGGCTAATTATAATGAGAAAACCCATTCTAGTTGAGAAAACTCAAGAAACCTACATGTGTGACTAGGATTCAACCACGTCACATATGCACTAAGATGAACTAAAGGGTATATATGTCATTTTACCTATGGTCAGAAAATGTAAGCAGATCACACTATAAAAAAAAACTCACCAGATCACACTACATCTCTCCTCATTCATCTATCCTCTCCACCATACTTTTCCCTATCTCTTTCTTTTGTTCCAATAGATATAAAACAAGATCACAAATGAAATCAAGAAACTAATGAGCATCATATCCATGTAAACGCCATCTAGATCTAGATCTGGACCGTCATGTAGATCTGGATCCACCATGTTTCTTTTAAACCGATCAAGATCTGGACCCGTCATCTAGATCTGGATCCGTCATGTTTCTTTCAAACCCCATGAAGACGGATCCTTTTTGGTTTATTTTGAAGAAAATCACACACGAAGAAGACGATGAATCAGATATCGAAGAGAAGGATGAAGTTTTTGTTCGAACCATGCAAAGATCCGGTGAAATTACACATTTTTTATGTTTTTGAGGAGGCTGAAGGTTTTTGTTCGAACTTTTTGTTCAAGAAGTGAATAAGTATGTTTGTTTTTCAGCTATGTTTGCAAATCTACACTTTTTTAGTCTGCATTTATGTTGTTTTTGTGGATCTGCATTTTTTTTTGTTCAAGAATATGAAGGTTTTTAAGTTCTTGTTTTATGGATCTGTTTGTTTTGATTATTGATTGCATTATTTTTTTGTGTAAAATTTATTTCAGATATGTACCAATCAAAACAATTTGTTTTAAGTTTATGTTTATTAGATTAAAATCAAAGTTACTTTTCTTGTTTAATGTTATTATTTGTAGTTTTTTCTTGATATAATCATGAAAAAAGGTGGGTTTTGTATAATAAAAATAAAGTGAATTTTGTTACATGAAACAAATATGCTAGTTTACAAAAGTCAGAGGGATTCATATGAGCGTAATAGAAAATAAATTGTTTTTTGGTTATGTTACACTTTTTTTGTGTAACATCTTTATGTAACCCAATATAGTTGGGTTTTAGTAATGTAACAATTCTAATATGTTTTGTTTGTTAGATGAAACAAATGTGCTAGTTGACAAAAGTTAGGGAATTCGTGTGAGTGTAACAACTGGGTCATAATAATGTAACAGAAAATAAATTGTTCTTTGGTTATGTTACACTTTTTTTGTGTAACATCTTTATGTAACCCAACATAGCTGGGTTATAGTAATGTAAAAATTCTAATATGTTTTGTTATTTACATATTTAAAAATTCTAAAAAAACATAAATAGATGATATAAGTAACACCTTTTTTGCTTTTTATTATTGTTTTTATCAATTTTTTTGTGTAAAATTTGTTTCAGATCTGGGTCATAATAATGTAATAGAAAATAAATTGTTCTTTGGTTATGTTACACTTTTTTTGCGTAACATCTTTATGTAACCCAACATAACTGGGTTTTAGTAATGTAACAGTTCTAATATGTTTTTGTTTGTTAGATGAAACAAATGTGCTAGTTGACAAAAGTCAGGGGGATTCGTGTGAGTGTAACAACTGGGTAATAATAATGTAACAAAAAATAAATTGTTCTTTGGTTATGTTACACTTTTTTTGTGTAACATCTTTATCTAACAAAATAGCTGGGTTTTAGTAATTCGTGTGAGTGTAACAACTGGGTGATAATAATGTAACAAAAAATAAATTGTTTTTTTGGTTATGTTACACTTTTTTGTGTAACATCTTTATGTAGCAACATAGTTGGGTTTTAGTAATGTAACAATTCTAATATGTTTTGTTAGTTACATATTTAAAAATTCTAAAAAAGTATAAATAGATGATATTTGTAACACATTTTTCTGTAGTATACGTATACAAAAGTAACAAAAAAGATCAGAATTATAGAGAGAGAGGAAAGAGGAAAGTAGACAAATGTTAACACTTTTTGTCAGGAGAGAGAGAGAAAAATAGACCAATGTCACACTTTCTGTCAAGAGAGAGAATTGTTACATTTCCAAATATACCCTTTCTTGTACCTCTTACTAATATCATATTAAAAAGTAAAAAGGGGGCAAGGCCAAAATGATCTCATCCATCAATCTGATTAATCAATGGGTATTATTGGGTTTCCAAAGGGGGTTTTCAATTTATCCTTCCCCTATATATATATATATATATATATATATATATATATATATATATATATATATATATATATATATATATATATATATATATATATAGAGTGGGGATCCTACGGAAAGTGTGTTTTTCCTAAAAAGTGTAAAAAGTCATAAAACACAATAATTTCAGGCATAAAACACACCTAAAACTCACAAATAATAGAATGAATATTACTAAAACACCATATTTAAACTCTAATAGTCCATAAAAACTTCAAACACACCATCGTAGAACTATGAATATAAAACACACAATGCTAAACAACATAAAACACAATAATATTTGTCATTCCACAATCAGAGCCTTTACATCTAAAACACAACACAAAACCCACATACATGATGTTTTAGTAATCTTCATCATATTATTTGTGGGTTTTTGTTGTGTTTTATGGTTGACATTATGGTGTTTTATGACTTTTTACACTTTTTAGGAAATTTGGACTTTCTGGCAAACTCCTATCCTATATATATATATATATATATATATATATATATAGGGAGCCGCTAAAATAGAAACCACCTCCAGTTGTAAGAACCGCGAGAACCACTCTCAACCAATCAGATTATGTCAACTAAAAGGGTATTTTGGTCTTTTACCCCAAATGTCAAATCCCCCTATCTCTCCATTTAATGTCCCCTGACATTCAATCCATTCTCTCTCTAATATTCAAAACCCCAAAATTTTACCATTCTCTCTCTAAAAACACCCACAACACAGAAAGAGAACACATTCAATCCATCTGATGTCAAGTTTGAAGTTCAATCCATCTGATGACAAGTTTTTCTTCAACAAACAACCACAACACAGAAACAGCAGCGGTGGGGGTGACGCGGTGGGGTTAACAGTGGTGGCGAAGGCGGTGGAAGTCGGTGGTGTGGAGGCGGAGGTGGTAGAGCAGGTTGATGGTGGTCGCCGGAGGTGAGAAGGATGGTCGGAGAACGACGGTCGTCGGCGGTGAACGATGGCATGACGGAAGCCGGTGGCCCGGGGGCGGCACACGGCAGCCAGTGACGATTTAAGGCCCGACAAACCCCCAATCATAATTAATGTTTCAATTATTTTTAATAAAAAGTAAAGTTTTGTATGCAAAAGTGTTCGTTTCTGAACTCTTGTTTTAGTTCGATGGTAACAAACTATTATGTTCTTTATGAAATTCTTAGACTTTCTTGTTTATGCTACAGGACTGTATCAATCGAATCACCTCATTGGAAGATATGGGTATCGTAACTTATATCTCTCATTTCATTTTTTTTTCATTTGGCTTAAAGTTAATCTTAACAAATCATCAGATTATTGAACATGGCTTTGTTCGATTTTGATATTACAGGCCCCGATAAGTGCCGATTCTCTTCATGTTTTGAGTAGTTCGTTTGATTTACATATCACTGATTTGTTTTGGTTTTCCCCGGAGACGAAGCTGATGATGATGATGCTGAAAAATGACGACGATTGGACTGTTTTGGTGGAGTCCGGTGACGGCGGAGAGTCGCCGGCGGCGGCGGAGGGGCCGGCCGGCGGCAGCAGCTGCAATGATGGTTCTGTTGTTAACTTTTCCTCTTGGTTCAGTCCGTTCAGAACTAAACACAGTTGCCATGTTCGAGTTCGGGTCCATTTTGGCTGCGGTGATGGTTCTGTTGTTAAAGTCCGTTTGTTGGTATGAATTGCTTTTACCCTTTTCTTTTAGTTCTATCTAATTTTCAGATGTATTACAATTAATAAACTATTATCGTTGTTTTCTTTTTTGAGGGTGGATTTGAGTCAATTTGAGATTGCTTGACCTAGTTAAAAGATTTACATTCAATTTCTTGCCCGCGATGGTCCTATATCATCTGTTGGATATGCTTGTTTTTTGTAGTGTAAAAAGTTGAGTTGGTAGAATGCAGTGGCGAAGCTTGTTTTTTGTAGTGTAAAAAGTTGAGCTGGTAGAATGTAGTGTAAAAACGTAAAACGTAAAAACGTAATACGTAAAACGTAAAACGTAAAAACGTAAAACGTAAAACGTAAAAACGTAAAAACGTAAAACGTAAAAACGTAAAACGTAAAAACCTAAAACGTAAAACGTAAAACTTAAAACGTAAAACGTAAAAATTTGAGGTAAAAAATTTTATCCCGTAAACCGTAAATTATTTTTGAAAAAAAAAACGGGCCGTAAAATACGGAACGTAAAAACCGGCGCGTAAAACACGGGGCTAAACGGGTCGTAAAAAACAGGGCTAAACGGAACGTAAAAACGGCGAACGGGTCGTAAAATATGGAACGTAAAAAACGGCGTGCAAAAACGGCGCGCAAAATACCGGCGCGAAAAAAATTTGTTTCGTTAAAAAATCTGATTTAAAAGGGGTTTTAATAAAAAAATTTGTTTAAAAAAAACCAACTATTATAATAATAGAAAAAAGTAATAAAAAATAATAAAGACAAAAAGACAAAAAAAGTAATTTTACTAAACTGCCCTTTTGCATTAAAATATTAAAAACATAATAAGACAAAAAGTATTTAATAATAATTTTAACTACTTTTAATCTAATCCATCCATCTTTTAGATCTAGTGGCTAGAAAGTGGTTCTCTCGGTTCTTACAACTGGAGGTGGTTTTCATTTTGGCGGTCCCCTATATATATATATATATATATATATATATATATATATATATATATAAACAGGATATAATCAGGGTGCAAGGGGCTTTTTTGTCTTTTCAATCTTCTTTTTTTCCCAATTTCGTGTGTCACATATTTAAACTCGTTTTCTCAAAAACAATTTACGGTATTGTCATACCCCCAAAATACCACATGCGGTAACCCCACTAGGCGTGTGACGTACCAGGATCTAGCCACCAATCACATTGAACTAACTATAAGATATTTAACAAAATTCCCATTCATTAAGTAAAACATTCATAAAACATATTCCAAGTTAAATAGTGTCAACGGAAGCAAATAGTAAAAACACTGTTCAAATGTTTCAAAAACCAATGTATGCAAAATCAGTAAACAAGTCTTGTAAATCCAAGCGACACGACCCATGACCACTCCAGCCATCCAGATAGCAAGTTCCCCATCCAAAGTACCTAACGACCTGCGATCATGCAACAAGTGTATCAGACAACGCTGGTGAGTTCATAGTTTTACAAAAACGTTGGTTACCAAGTGTTTAGTTTAGTTCGTTGATTACAATGTTGACAATACCCCGAATACAAGATGGCTCCTGATTTATTTTGCCCTTTCCCCAATGCTCCTATCAAAGCATTGGGCATGACTGAGTCATTAGTTCACACCCGTCCTCTCAGGTACGGGGTGAGGGTGCTAAACCTAGATAGCGCTACCAACTAATACTCCGTTACCTCTCAGGTAACAAACAAGATGCGACTTAAAGGTGATAGGATGAGTGTATTATCCAATATTCCCGACTTTACCCACAAGACGTATTCCTCTCAGGAATACTGAATTGATTTACCCAAAAACCTATCCCTCTCAGGGATACTCATAGACTGTCCCAACCACCGGGACGCATGCTCAAGAGGAAATGAACTCACATTTGCTTTGCTCGGTATGTTAAATTACCCGTCCAAGTTGGTCAACCCAAACCCTACCGTGGTTACCAATCAACATTAGTTACATAATCAAACAAGTCACGTATTTACACATAGTAGGTCACATAATCGAACATAGTTTGCATCTATCACAAGACCTTAATTCAATTTTTGAGTAAAAACTTGACCCTTGCAACTGGTCAAACAAGTCGTCAATACGCGGTAAAGGATAACGGTTCTTGACTGTCACCTTGTTGAGTTACCGATAATCTATACACATATGAAAGGACTCATCCTTCTTCTTCACAAATAAAATTGGGGCTCCCCAAGGCGAAGAACTGGGTCGGATGAAACCTCTATCCAACAGTTCTTGAAGTTGATTAGACAACTCTTGCAACTCTCCTGGTGCAAGATGATAAGGAGCACGAGCAATCGGAGCTGCTCCTGGCATAAGGTCAATCTGAAATTCCACCTGACGATGTGGAAGTAAACCAGGTAACTCTTCACGAAACACGTCAGAAAACTCACGAACAACTGGAAGGTCTTCGATCCTCCTCTCTTCAGGCTGAGGATCAGAAACAAGTGCTAAAATAGCAGGATACCCCTTTTGTAGACACTTCTGAGCTTGCATAGCTGAGATGATACCAACCATCGCACCACTATGATGACCCTGAACTGACAAGGATTCTCCACTGGGGAGAGGGATACGCACGATTTTCTCTTTACAGAGAATTTCCGCTTGGTGCTTCGACAACCAATCCATGCCAACAACCACATCAAAACTTCCAAGAGTAACGGGGAGTAGGTCAATGTCGAACACTTGACCCATGAGATCAAGTTTACAGCCAAAAAGAACATGTGAAGCTTCAATCGATTTACCATCAGCTAATTCTACGATGTGCTTATTTACAAAAGGTGTAGGAGTGAACCCTAACTGACGGCTGAACCCCAAAGATACATAACTCCAATCGGCACCAGAGTCGAATAAAACAGAAGCAAAAAGATCATTCACCGAAAACGTACCGGTCACAACGTTGCCATCATTGCGAGCTTCCCCAGCGCCAATGGTAAACACTCTCCCAAGTGCACCGTTCCCACCATTGTTCCCATTGTTGTTATTCCCAGCGTTTTTGTTGTTGTTGCCAGCATTCTGATTAAGCTAAGGGCAATCCCGTCTGAAATGACCCTCGTCACCACACTGAAAGCAGCCCTTATGATTTCCCTGATTCTATTGAGGCTGCTGCCTCTCTTGTTGCTGTGGCTGCTGCTGCTGCTATGGGGGTTGCTGCTGCTGTCTTGGAAGTGAGACCCTACAGTCTCTAGCCATGTGGCCCACTTTGTTGCACCTGTGACAGACTCGGGTGCATGGCCCACGATGATGGAAGTTACACTTATTACACTTAAGTTGTTTCCTTGCGTATGAGCCCTGATTCGAATTGTTGCTCTGGTTCTGATTCACAGAAGACGACTGGCTAAAACTGCGGTTGATACTGTTGTCTGGCCTTTTCTGTAACTGATTCGAGTTGGATACCTTGTCCACATCATTCCACTTACGTTTGTTGTCAGTAGCTGGTGTAGTAGCTGTAGCACTAGTGGCAGTAGTATAAACACGCGGTGGTAACGAACCACGCTCCACCTCCTGGTCTGTGATCTTGTGAGCTAAGCGGATGATCTGAGCTAGATTGTTGAGGTTCGCTGCAGTTACCAAGCCCTTAACCTTTGGGGCTAATCCTTTGATGTAAAGCTCGATTCTTTGGTGTGGAGGTTGTGACAAATTCGGGCACATATTAGCTAATTCATGCGACCGCTTCGTGTATGCTTCGATCTCAGACCCCACCATCTTCAGATCATAATACTCGTTTTCCAGTTTCTGTACCTCATCGCGAGAACAGTACTCCTCCCTCATCAACTCCTTAAAATCGTCCCAAGTGGTCGCGCTTGCCATTTCAATACGCAACATCTGGACCTGGGCATTACACCACGTCAAGGCACCATCCTCGAGTGTGCCCGAAGCATACTTCACTTTGTCCCCAGCAGGACAGTTACACATCGCAAACACCGATTCTGCTTTCTCAAACCAACGCAGTAGTCCCACAGCCCCTTCAGTCCCACTGAATGACTGTGGCTTACAATCCATGAACGTTTTAAACGTACAAGCAGGTGGATTGTTTTGATTCTGATTTGCTTGCTGACCTAAAGACGAAAGAAATACAGCACACGGGTAAGAGTTGTGCACGCGACACAAGAATAAAGAGTAATTGGCACATATCGTACTAGCTTGATAGGTTGCCAAAGCCTCAGCCACATGGGTGTTAATCAGATTTGTCAACTCAGCCTGAGTCATCACAATGTGACCACGTCCGCTCATGATTTTATATAAGAAAGGAGAAGGGTTAAGAGTCGAGATCAGGTAGGGGTCAAACCCCACGATGAATTCTACGGACTACTAAGTTACATCAGACAACAGAGCAGAACCCCTTTCACACTCGTTAGATCTCACTGGGACTCACATGCACCCCACATTACTATTATGTGTGCACCCATAATGGGAATGCGATTTGCATGTTTATCTCAGCTCCTCCCAACTCATGCTAAAAGGCTCCTCAAATTCTCACAACAAGTCAGAACACCACAAACATAACCTACGAAAATCTAATGGGATATCGCACTGTGACTCTATCAATCACATAACTCAGGTAAATACACATGAATTCAGTCTGAAATGCTAAGTGTGTGCAATCGCATGCAACATTGTACATAAGTGTATACTAGATATACTATGCAATAAGTAAACGAGAGACGAACCTTGCAATCTGGAGCTGAGTGTCATGGTCGCTTTCTGAACTGTTCGGTTATAGTCTGGTTTTATAAAAACGTTTTAAAACCTAGTTCACTATAACCAGTGGCTCTGATACCAAACTATCACACCCCCAAAATACCACATGCGGTAACCCCGCTAGGCGTGTGACGTACCAGGATCTAGCCACCAATCACATTGAATTAACCATAAGATATTTAACAAAATTCCCATTCATTAAGTAAAACATTCATAAAACATATTCCAAGTTAAATAGTGTCAGCGGAAGCAAATAGTAAAACACTGTTCAAATGTTTCAAAAACCAATGTATGCAAAATCAGTAAACAAGTCTTGTAAATCTAAGCGACACGACCCACGACCACTCCAGCCATCCAGATAGCAAGTTCTCCATCCAAAGTACCTAACGACTTGCGAGCATGCAGCAAGTGTATCAGACAACGCTGGTGAGTTCATAGTTTTACAAAAACGTTGGTTACCAAGTGTTTAGTTTAGTTCGTTGATTACAATGTTGATAATACCCCGAATACAAGACGGCTCCTGATTTATTTTTCCCTTTCCCCAATGCTCTTATCAAAGCATTGGGCATGACTGAGTCATTAGTTCACACCCGTCCTCTCAGGTACGGGGTGAGGGTGCTAAACCTAGATAGCGCTACCAACTAATACTCCGTTACCTCTCAGGTAACAAACAAGATGGGACTTAAAGGTGATAGGATAAGTGTATTATCCAACATTCCCGACTTTACCCACAAGACGTATTCCTCTCAGGAATACCCAATTGATTTACCCAAAACCTATCCCTCTCAGGGATACCCAAAGACTGTCCTAACCACCGGGACGCATGCTCAAGAGGAAATGAACTCACATTTGCTTTGCTCGGTATGTTAAATTACCAGTCCAAGTTGGTCAACCCAAACCCTACCGTGGTTACCAATCAACATTAGTCACATAATCAAACAAGTCACGTATTTACACACAGTAGGTCACATAATCGAACACAGTTTGCATCTATCACAAGATCACTATGAATCATATATCAATACTCAGTTCTACCCATGCTCACATCTCATGTGAGAGTCTTATGATTACATTCCACAATCACAAGCATACAATACCACAATAATAACATTTCACAATTATTCAAACTGTTTACTGTTCAGGCCATCTATCTCCTCGGCGAAGAACCCTGGCGACGAAATACCTATCCTTCGTCGTCATCAGAGGTGACGAATCACCTATCTTTCGTCGACATCAGAGGTGACGAATCACCTATCTTTCGTCGACATCAGAGGTGACGAAACACCATAGAGATTCGTCAAGATCACCAAAGCAACTGCTAACACGTTTTCAACGGTGTTTACGGATCAAACATCGGTTTCACAAGTTCTACAAACCCTAACTATTGTTCAATCATCAACTAATAATCCCATAACCTTAATATTAAAATACAACACCACGGATTCAACAAGTCTTGATTACATGGTTCCAATCCAACTAATAACATGTCACTCACAAACAAATCAGATTATCAGTTTCATGGCAATCAACGTATTTAGACCATCAATCATCATCTTGAAATTTCTAGATTTAAATGCTATTCAAGAACCTAATCTTACACAAATCACAACAACATAACTTCATCGAATAACAATATTAGACACTAACCGATATGCAAAATAGCACGAGGGATCTTGAGGATCAGGGAGAGATGTTCAAATGATTGAGAGCTTCACAGGGAATCAAGTTTCCTGTCAAACAGGAAGGAAAGGAATACTCTAGGGATTTTAGTTTACGTAAGAGTTTTTAAACAACTAGAATATGGGCCGCAAACTATCCTGGGCCGAAGCCCCTTAACGACGAAAGACCTCTTTGACGAAAGACCATGTTTCGTCAAGGGCTTGGTGACGAAAGACTCCTTTGTCGAGTGTAACAACTCTCACTAAAAAATTAATATTTAGTATGATAATTATCCAATAAGGAAACCCTAATTAAGACGCCCAAGTGATTCTGCACAAACCCTAAAATTTCCGGAATGATCGGAATCAGGATCAGGGCCCTAAAACTCAAGAGGGGGGGGGGGATAAACCTAGTGGACGATTATCCTAAAATCGCGTTGCCTAAATCTGATTGGTCGAATCTGTTGATTCAGCATAGCTAGTCCCATGCGTGGCAACCCTATAGTCGGTTCCAACCCTTTACGGACCGTAAAGGGTTAGGCTTACGGTCCGTAAGCGTGTCCAATTTCGTGTATAAATAGCCGACCTTGGCTCATGCTTTCTGTTGTTAAAACGACGGCCAAATTCCTCTTGTACGTCGAGTTATACTAAACACAGTCCAAAACACACACACCACGAAGTGCTGCTGCAATCAGGGTATTAACTCGATCACTGTTCAATTCTTTTCTTTCCGTCAAGCTTTTATAGTTCGGGATTTTACCCTCAAAATCCCTAAACTCTGCCCGTTATTAGGGTAATAACTCTAATCACTGGTACGATACTTTATCCAATCGATTATAACTATCCAACGATTGTCTAAGTGTTGCTCAAATTGAGTTATACTTTGTTATTCATTGTGATTTCAACTTGAATGTTTGAGTGCTGTCCAAACTCGGACTATACTCTGTCATTCGTTGTGAATCCGCTGAATTATTAAGTATTGCACTTGTAAATCGTTGTGAGGGTTTTATCTCGTGATTATCGTTAAAGTTGAATTGAGTTAATACACTAATACGAGTTCTTGTGTCTAGAAATTAGAGCTCATAATCAGTAAGCTGTTAAACTAGTATATCAAACTTAGCAGTTAAGTTAACTGAGTAGATTAATTAATTTGTTAATTAAGTTTAATATAATTAATTAATTAGTTAATCAATATTAATTAAGCTAAGCAAGATTAATTAACCTAAGTAAGTTATTTAGTTAAATAAGGAAACTTAATAGTTAAGGAAACTTAATAGTTAAGGAAACTTAATAGTTAAGGAAACTTGATAGTTAAGGAAACTTAATAGTTAAGGAAACTTAATAGTTAAGGAAACTTAATAGTTAAGGAAACTTAATAGTTAAGGAAACTTAATGGTTAAGTAAACTTCCTAGCTAAGGAATAAATCTACCTATAAATAGGAAGCTTAGGATTCATTCTTCTTTGCTCATTTCTTTCTTCTTCTCTTTATACGTTGGTGTTCTAACCAATAATCATTCAATCGCTATTACGATTCATTTTCCGACCGATCAATATATCCAATGGATGTTTAAGTGCCGCCCATATTAGGGTTATACTTTATCGTTCGTCGTTAATTCGATGAATGTTTAAGTATCGCGCTTTGTCGTTCGTTGTGAGAATTTGATCTCGTGAGTTATCGTAAAAGCTGTATTGATCATTAACCCGGTTTTTGTGAAATTCGTTAAGGTTCGAATCTCATGACTACCGTTAAGGTTTGATTTGGGTTTTACACCAATACGTATTCCATTCTGTTAAACTATGTATTTAACTACCAAGAATACTCCCAACTATACCCTTACAATCAAACAAACTATTAAATCATCAGAAGATCCAGAATAATAAAGTGCATGCTTAATTATCGGAAGAAGTAGAATCAAGAAGTTTGTTAACTCAATCCTGCATGCTGAGTTGTGAGTCATTCTCTTTTTATCAACTGTTTTACAATACTCCAAATTATTTTCAAAGTTATAATTACAGTGATTAAGTTTATGTAATCACCAAATTACAGCCAGTATGTGGGGTATTGTGCACATTACTACAGTTTTAATCACATTAGGTGGGCGAACCTAAAATTAAGTGATATACGTCATTCATTGGGGCAGCCAATGGTGATATGACCATAGTCACAGATCCGGTCGAGTGACAAATACTGTGGGTAGTTGGTAGATAATAAACATATGTAAAAACTCTTAATACTGTGAATTATAACAAATGTGTCGTTTTCAGAAAAATGAATGAACTCACTCAGTATTTCCCGCTGACAAAACCTTTTTAAAAACGCGTTTCAGGTAATTACAGTAGATTGGAGTAAGGATTGGATCCGGCACTAAAAGACTTCAAGAAGTGGCTTATTTTATTAATTAAATCAACTTAAGAAATATTGTTTTTGGGTTATCCCGTATTAAAAGTTACCTTTGTAAAACATGGAATTTATTCCATCTATTTAAATAAAATCCAGTGTTTCTAAACTCTGATATTTTTCCTAACTCACGGTCCTGATGAAATTTCCGCTGCAATGTTTTTCAAAAATAATCACCGGTACCACTGGACTGCTCACGGCTTCCGATTCCGGCCAGGATGGGGTCGGGGGTCGTGACAGAAGGTGGTATCAGAGCTAAGCCACTGCTTTAAGCCTATAAGTGTTGTGATGACAATACTTAAGCTTAAATAAAAGAGTTAGGAGATTGCTATTAACTTAACTGGTAGCACATCTGATAGCATTTAGACTTGAACAAAAGAAAAGATGCCTTAGTATAAGCTAAGCCACTTGTTTACGCAAATAAGTGTTATAATAATACCTAAGCTTAAACGGAAAGTTAGAAACTTAATATTATCTGATAACACTCTGAATAATATTTAGACTCGAACTTAAGAATTTTGTCTTAATATAAGCTTCAAGATAAAATTACTTATATAAGTATAAATAAGTATAATTGGTATTCAATAAGAATAACGACTAGCAGGCAATAGCATTTAATTGCTATTTATTCTTGTTTATTGGTATTACTTGGTCAAGAATAAAGATATATTATGGAAATACAACTTTCCTTGATTCTTGATAGAAGCCCTAATAAAAAAAGAGGCACTTTTTGAAAAGATACTGTTTATGGGAAATAGGAAATTTTCTCCGGCAAAACTGGGTATAGAGTAGCAGACTCTCCAGCTTGTCCGGATATACTGAAATTACCACTCCGGCGCGAACCGGATAAGACGGGATAAATGGTATGTCAAACCAGTAACAAGATTTCCCTAAATAGTATCATGACCAAATATCTGACTGGTTTTTGGAAATATGAATCTATTATATACATTTAACCCTATGAAAGGTATGTATATTACAACATGTGAAATATATAATATAGATATGTATATCTATAAGGAATTCCAAAAGTCAATTAAGAATAAAGCACAAGCATATGTATATAGATTTCTTTATCAGGAATCTCTCGCATATATCTTTAATTTCGATATCAAACATTCTTTCGTTTGATCATCTACCTCGTAACTCGTGCAACAAAATAATACTGGAAACCCATTAAGTTGGGACACCATCCAAAAATATAAGAATTACCAATGCGTTATTATGAACTATTAACACAAGTAAGAAACATCTAAAGTTGTGCTAATGCACCAGAAAACACATGAAACCTAAAATTTCACGTCCACAAGACATCAAAGTATATCACATACAATTTCCAAGGCAAGACCTTTGAAAAATATAAATTTGAGCACGATGATACCAATACTAAAAGAACTCCTAATAAAAAAGCGGCACTTTGCCACATGATCTTACAAACGATCAAAATCTCGCTGAGGTACGTTGGAACAATATTTCACAAACATCGGTGCATAGTCTAACCTGAGTCATAATTATTAGCACTACAAAAGAAGTCATATATTTTTGCAAATACCCAATTTCATTTCACTTCATTCGACATTCTCTGATAATGTCATTTAACAAATAGTTATCACACGAAATTCCAGATAAGAAGTTCTTATATTTCTTTCGTTGCAAATCTGACTTCTGCCTATAAAGAGTTGACTTTCGTGTTTCTACTTCCTCTAATAGTCATCATACCATGAGGATTTCTTTCATAGTAGCAAATATTGATCTATTTCATTTCTTGGTAAATCCACACTTTACACATGCACTGTTTGCTGCGCATGTGGTTCGTTTGATTTATGAAGACCACTGGAGGGCTTCATTCCAAATTGTTATTTTTATCAAAAGTTCAAATATCGTATCACTATACTTGATCTTTGCATTTATAAACCATGTTTATTGCAAAACGTTGACTCTTTGATATCGAGTCAATAAGTTTCTTGAAAAACTCAATTTCCTTTAGCATACATGGTTTTTGTTGTAACCATATCCAAAATTTCTTATTAATACATGAACTCGTTTTGTTTACACCAAGTTCAATTGCTTGAACTTGCTCGCATTACGTATTCAATTCAAAGTCCCATATGATGGATTGAAGCCATCATATTCAAAATAGCCCCGACAAGCACTTCAATTCTCTTGAACCATAACATGCTTGTTTAGTCTTCGAATTCATCAAATCTATTCTTTGATTACGATCACCTTGTGGTGACATTTTTCACAACATTTGAAAATTTTGCTAATCTCGTTTAAATTATTTATTTTTGGTAAATATTTGTAATAAAATATTAATAATAGTAGGTATTAATATTATTTTTAGGTATTAAGGGTATTATCAAGACAGGTATTGGATAGCCTAGCCTTAGTTAGGCATGGACTGGCCACCTATGCTTAAACAAGGCAGCACTAACCAATATCCAACCATGATAATAACCATTTAATATATATAAGTCATCATAGTTATTTAGTAAATTTCAATTATATGTAAAAATATTTTTATATTATAGAAATATATATATACTCCGTACTGTAAAGAGAAAACATATTTTCATAAAACAAATAAAGGGACGAATAAAATTATCTAAATAAACGTCTAAATATTCATAAACAAGACATGTTATAAATAAATTTTTATCTTGGTTAATATTTCACAACTATTAAATACTTATAGAAATATTCTTTTATATATTAAAACATCAAATGTTATTTACGCAAGCCAATATTTAAGTATGCTCGATATTAAAATAAACATTTATTATTCTACTTTTATGATTTAAAATACCCTAATCTTATAGTAAACATACTTGATTTTAAAAATAATAATCATGAGTTCTATGATATTGGGTAAACCTATTTATAAAACATATATCATTATTATTACGGGTTTTGATATTTTACACCTATCTATATTTATTTATGATAACATAAAAAGGAAAAGGTATTTAGTAAATCAAAATATCACCTATCTTTAAATCAAACATTTTGATTAAAATCATATGAATACAATTGTGTATTAAGACAAAAATACTCTAACTTTATTGTCTTTTCATGTATTCTTACAAATCACCCATCGCAGCACATTGATTTTCTCATATCATAATTCAATATTTGACGAATCATTTTCATGTTTTCATTTCATTTTGAACCGGTCAATCTTAAGTCTTCCTTAGGTACCAATCAAGGTAAGTTTTCTTCTGACAAAGAATTTTTACTAGTTCCAAAAAGTTCTTCACATTCATTTTAAGAATCTATAGATCATATATCTTTTGGCTTAAACATAATCAAGTTGGAAACTATATCATTTCATCGGAATGTCTCATCTTTTGAAATATCCAAATCCGCTTCCTTGAAACTCTCAAATTCGAAAACAATGAATTTATTCGGTCATCATTGAATCATTACAAACGCTTTGTAGCGTCCGAATAGATTTATAGCCTGTGCTAAACCCTATTCATACGCCATTTCGTTTGATTTGTCATATTCTTGGTACAATTATGTACTCAGATTACGATACACTAAATTCTATTGTCCAGTACCATTTAAGTAAACGATATTGATTTTTCGGATAATCATTAACAAATCATTTTCCATACTTCCATCCACAAATAGATATTTATCAATTTAGAATCTCCCTCGATTGATCAAAGTAAGTTCATTTCGGATATTGAATCCAATTGTTTCTATAAATCATTTTTACTTTCAAAACTCATACCCCTCAAAATATCTTTTGATACATTGCTTCTCTTAATTAAAAGAAGAAACATAACCCCAAGAAAATATCTTAGTCCAAATCTCGAGGACGAGATTTTTTTATTAAGGTGGGGAGGATGTAACAACTCTCACTAAAAAAATAATATTAATATGATAATTATCCAATAAGGAAACCCTAATTAAGACACCCAAGTGATTCTGCACAAACCCTAAAATTTCCGGAATGATCGGAATCAGGATCAGGGCCCTAAAACTCAAGGGGGGGGGGGATAAACCTAGTGGACGATTATCCTAAAAACGCGTTGCCTAAATCTGATTGGTCAAATATGTTGATTCAGCATAGCTAGTCCTATGCGTGGCAACCCTATAGTCGGTTCCAACCCTTTACGGACCGTAAAGGGTTAGGCTTACGGTCCGTAAGCGTGTCCAATTTCGTGTATAAATAGCCGATCTTGGCTCATGCTTTCTGTTGTTAAAACGACGGCCAAATTCCTCTTGTACGTCGAGTTATACTAAACACAGTCCAAAACACACACACGACGAAGTGCTGCTGCAATCAGGGTATTAACTCGATCACTGTTCAATTCTTTTCTTTCCGTCAAGCTTTTATAGCTCGGGATTTTACCCTCAAAATCCCTAAACTCTGCCCGTTATTAGGGTAATAACTCTAATCACTGGTACGATACTTTATCCAATCGATTATAACTATCCAACGATTGTCTAAGTGTTGCTCAAATTGAGTTATACTTTGTTATTCATTGTGATTTCAACTTGAATGTTTGAGTGCTGTCCAAACTCGGACTATACTCTGTCATTCGTTGTGAATCCGCTGAATTATTAAGTATTGCACTTGTAAATCGTTGTGAGGGTTTTATCTCGTGATTATCGTTAAAGTTGAATTGAGTTAATACACTAATACGAGTTCTTGTGTCTAGAAATTAGAACTCATAATCAGTAAGCTGTTAAACTAGTATATCAAACTTAGCAGTTAAGTTAACTGAGTAGATTAATTAATTTGTTAATTAAGTTTAATATAATTAATTAATCAGTTAATCAATATTAATTAAGCTAAGCAAGATTAATTAAGCTAAGTAAGTTATTTAGTTAAATAAGGAAACTTAATAGTTAAGGAAACTTATAGTTAAGGAAACTTGATAGTTAAGGAAACTTGATAGTTAAGGAAACTTAATAGTTAAGGAAACTTAATAGTTAAGGAAACTTAATGGTTAAGGAAACTTCCTAGCTAAGGAATAAATCTACCTATAAATAGGAAGCTTAGGATTCATTCTTCTTTGCTCATTTCTTTCTTCTTCTCTTTATACGTTGGTGTTCTAACCAATAATCATTCAATCGCTATTACGATTCATTTTCCGACCGATCAATATATCCAATGGATGTTTAAGTGCCGCCCATATTAGGGTTATACTTTGTCGTTCGTCGTTAATTCGATGAATGTTTAAGTATCGCGCTTTGTCGTTCGTTGTGAGAATTTGATCTCGTGAGTTATCGTAAAAGCTGTATTGATCATTAACCCGGTTTTTGTGAAATTCGTTAAGGTTCGAATCCCATGACTACCGTTAAGGTTTGATTTGGGTTTTACACCAATACGTATTCCATTCTGTTAAACTATGTATTTAACTACCAAGAATACTCCCAACTATACCCTTACAATCAAACAAACTATTAAATCATCAGAAGATCCAGAATAATAAAGTGCATGCTTAATTATCGGAAGAAGTAGAATCAAGAAGTTTGTTAACTCAATCCTGCATGCTGAGTTGTGAGTTATTCTCTTTTTATCAACTGTTTTACAATACTCCAAATTATTTTCAAAGTTATAATTACAGTGATTAAGTTTATGTAATCACCAAATTACAACCAGTATGTGGGGTATTGTGCACATTACTACAGTTTTAATCACATTAGGTGGGCGAACCTAAAATTAAGTGATATACGTCATTCATTGGGGCAGCCAATGGTGATATGACCACAGTCACAGATCCGGTCGAGTGACAAATACTGTGGGTAGTTGGTAGATAATAAACATATGTAAAAACTCTTAATACTGTGAATTATAACAAATGCGCCGTTTTCAGAAAAATGAATGAACTCACTCAGTATTTCCCGCTGACAAAACCTTTTTAAAAACGCGTTTCAGGTAATTACAGTAGATTGGAGTAAGGATTGGATCCGGCACTAAAAGACTTCAAGAAGTGGCTTATTTTATTAATTAAATCAACTTAAGAAATATTGTTTTTGGGTTATCCCGTATTAAAAGTTACCTTTGTAAAACATGGAATTTATTCCATCTATTTAAATAAAATCTGGTGTTTCTAAACTCTGATATTTTTCCTAACTCACGGTCCTGATGAAATTTCCGCTGCAATGTTTTTCAAAAATAATCACCGGTACCACTGGACTGCTCACGGCTTCCGATTCCGGCCAGGATGGGGTCGGGGGTCGTGACATCGAGTCCTGGTTCTTCGTCGTGTGCCAAGTGTGAATCAAGTGTGGTATACTGCTATGTCTAAACATTACACAATAAACAATACTTACAGTTTCACGTAACAGTCAAACGTGATAATACACCAATCAATAAAACATAACAATGCATTAACATTAACCATACTAATAACATGCACAAGTTACAACATCATCAATTGAATTGTGGAACAAGTAATGCGTAAAAGAAAAGCCTTGAAATCTCGAGTTGTCACAGGTATTCTCCTGGAGATTGGTTCAAACTTGTACCAACCAAATTTAATTTACTTCACGATCGTTATACGCCTAACGTCGTCTATTTTCCCTAGTTTCCTCCCCGAAACCAGTATAATACATATTTAAACTCGTTTTCTCAAAAACAGTTTACGTTACAAATCATCTTGAGTTCATAAACATATCATGATACTCTAAAATTGTATTCTCGATTAAAATATATCTTTATATAATTCAAAAGAACATATTATATGAAAGCATATACTTTGCTTCTAATAACCTGTTTTTCTCTGAAAACAGTATATACAATCGGTAAAATGACACTTTAGTGAAATCTAACTAAAATACATTTAATTGAAATCATGTTTTATACGAAAACATATATTCATTCTTATTAAAGACCTGTTCTTTACCCCGAAAACATTTAATAAAACAGTAAAAGTGGGTTTCTGTGACACTCACCTTTGGGTGCGTTTTTAAATATCGCAATCCCTTGGATCAAATCCACATATCCTATTTTAGATAGAAATAATCTATTAACTAATTGTTCTAAAACAATCAAGTTTCTCCGTCACATAGGATTTTCACATATTTTTGAGGTTTTCAAGAAAAGTCTTTATATTAAATTATGTTGGCATATATATATATATATATATATATATATATATATATATATATATATATAGGGTAAGGATAGTGTAAAAAGGGCCTAAAGTGTGAGAAGTGTGAGAAGTGTATTATAACACTATATATAATACTATATAACACCATATAAACACCGTATAACAATATGTAACATCATATAATACCATATAACATTATGTAACACTATATAACATTATATAACAAATATAACACTACACATCTATCATAGACATGCTATCAGACAAACTATAGTGTTATATTTGTTATAATGTTATATAGTGTTACATAGTGTTATATGGTATTATATGGTGTTACATATTGTTATACGGTGTTTATATGGTGTTATATAGTATTATATATAGTGTTATAATACACTTCTCACACTTTGAGCACTTTTTACAGGATCCTCTACCTATATATATATATATATATATATAGGTAATTCCATATACACATACGTATTAAGCTTTTCGCGATTCGAACGAGTTTGTTGGTGACTCTCTATCATGTCTACTTATTCACAATGTGTGTCTACGACTTGCGCTTCGTAACATATATGGATAAGTATATCCTAAACTAACTATCCAGATATTTATGGAAACTTATATATCCTAAGTTTGATTATTAATTTAATTTTGGAATATTATATATCCTTAACTAACTATCCAGATATTTATGGAAACTTATATCTCTTTGACAATTTCAAATCATTACAATTTCAAAAGGGCAGTTACTTTAAATTACGAAGTTCAAATCATTAACAATTTCTTCACATTGTGTTTTATCAGTTACTGGGTCCATCACAATGTGTTTTAGTAGTTATTGGTTTCAGTTACTGTTTCATCACAATGTGTTTTATCAGTTACTGGTTGATATGATTTTTGGCATTCTTGATGTTGTGTTTTATCAGTTACTGGATCACGTTGTGTTTTATCAGTTACTGGTTTCATCACCATGTGTTTTATCAGTTACTGGTTTCAGTTACTATTTCATCACAATGTGTTCTATCATTTACTGGTTGATGTGATTTTGGCATTCTTGATGTTGTGTTTTATCAGTTACTGGCTTCATCACAATTTGTTTTAGCAGTTACTTGTTTCAGTTACTATTTCATCACAATGTGTGTTATCAGTTACTGGTTGATATGATTTTTGGCATTCTTGATGTTGTGTTTTATCAATTACCGGTTTCATCACAATGTGTTATACCAGTTATGATTCATGAATGGCATGTTCTTTTGTATTTTATCTACTGTTTCATCACAGTGTGTTTTATCAGTTACTAGTTGATGTGATTTTGGCATTCTTGATGTTGTGTTTTATCAGTTAGTGGTTTCATCACAATGTGTTTTATCCACTACTGGTTCCAGTTACTGTTTCATCACAATGTGTTTTATCAGTTACTGGTTGATATGATTTTGGCATTCTTGATGTTGGGTTTTATCAGTTTCTGGTTCACGTTGTGTTTTATCAGTTGGCATTCTTGATGTTGTGTTTTAGCGGCCAGTCACTAGTTCGTCACATTGTGTTTTATCGCTAAAACACACTACTATGAACACATCTAGATCTGATTTATCGTTATTTTTTGTATAATTTGGTGTTTTCAAATGTGAGGAATTAGAGAGAGAGAAAAAAAATTGCGACATTTTTGGAGGTGGTTTTATGATTGGTAGTTATTTCCTTATTTAAAATAACTTAAATGACACATTTACCCCCAATCAATTAAATTTGTCTATTTTAAAGACACGTATATTACCAAAATGCCACCAAAATGATCTCAACTATTAAACATACTCATCTGATGGCCCAGATCGCTTCCTACACTTTCTAGAAAAAAACACACTTTCCGCAGGATCCCCGCTATATATACATACACACACACATAAATATATTAATCGAAGTTCACATATCACGTTATTCCACACATATATATCATGTTAAAACATTTAATTTATATAAAATAACTTATCAAATTATGTTAAAGATATTTCTCATGTAAATCACAAAATTTCACACATAATGCGATTTCTGATCTAGTTTACCGTTTCTACCGCACAAACATCTAAACTTATCATTATTTCATATCATCACATATTCACTTAGTAAATCATATTACTCATACTTATATTCACATATCATCAAAAATACACAAAGTTCGCCCTTTGAACATCCTGTTCTCGCGTACGTTGAAATATGTGTATTTTACTGTTTCGGTATCGTTTTTGGGCGTCGGTAGTCACGTATGACCAACCAAACACCAAAATCATATATTATATGTTAAAATACTTATATTTATCATATGACATCAGTTTATAATCAGATTTAAAACAATTTTATAAAAATCACTTAAAAAGCCGATTTTTACCGTTTTTAACGCATAGTTTCATACCGAACTTTACCGTAACCATCCCAAATTATCAAGACATGATATTTTAACATAATACATGTTACCTACTGAGTAAAACAAAAATTTTAACCACATATATACAGGTCTCATGAAAATCACAAAATCATGCAAATAGCACCCGATTTACTACTTTTCAAGCCTAAAGTACAACATGCAAAGCTACCAAGTTATGACATAATTTTTATAACTTTAAAATACATCAAATAACTTTATTTAGCATGTTTATTTACTGATTTAAGTTGATGTTTAACATATCACAACAAATCCCTTTTATGATGATCATTAAACCATCCTACAAGTCAATGCACAAGTATTTTAAACACATTTACTTCTCAATCATATTTAAGTTTATCATAACTTATTCTTTCATTTATTGTAACATATGAAACATTTATAACACTATATTTTTCAATCATTTATCTATTATACATAAATCATCACACATGAATTTAACTTTAACATTTCAAGAACATGCATCAACTTCTAAACTCAAAATCAAGTCATGATATTTTTGGCCATATGTACACCATCATACTCACATTATTTCAAATCAAACATCAAGTTTCATTCATTCTTTAAACATCTAACACATTTTCACATAACCTTGTTTAATCAAGAAACCATCTTTGAAGTATTTTATCAAATAAAATTCAAAATACAACCACTTATACACACTCAAAACTTTCGGCCATCATCACCTACTCATATCTTCACATTTTTTATGAAAATTATTTGTTTGGTTTGATTTCAAGAATAGTGAAAATCCAAATAACTTAGAATCAATGCTCATCATCATCATCAAGAATGTTTTTAAAAGAAACAAAGTTTATACCTTTCAAGAACAAAGTGGGTTTTGGATGATGAGATTTTTGATGGAAATAAGCTTGTTCCTCTTTGAAATCGCCTTGAAATCAACTTTGGATCTTCAAATCTACCCGAAACTTGCTTGAAATAGCCATGATCTTCATGAAATGAGTTTGAAAAAATGAAATGTGGGTGTTCTATGGGGGTTTCGGCCGAGAGTGTTCAAGAAGGAGTAGAAGATGGATTTTGAAAAGATTTGATCTTTGAAATGAGGTTATGTGGAGTGTTAGTGAAAAGTGTAACGATTAGGTTTCACATGGAATCAACACTTGGAAAAATGGAAGATGTGGGTGGCATATCTAGCCGCCACCTTCCGCTCTCTCTCACACTTTCTCTCTCTTACATACATAATATACACATATACATGCATAATACAGGTAATTAACTGATTACCAGGTATTTTATTTCGCGTTTTATCAACGTTTTAAGGCGTTTAAAATTATTTTTAGTATTCTATAAAAATAATCTCATCAAAATATTACTAAATAATATTTCGTTCACCTAAACTGGCTGCGTCGTCCGCGTTTCGCAGTATACGCACTGTATTGCGCAGTACGAGGTTAAATTCACAGAACAAGATTTTTTAGCGTTCTAACTAATTTTCCTTCACGAATATGATTAAAAATAGGGTTTTAATCATAACGGAATATTTTTCGGATTTTAAAGTTGTTCGGACAATCACTGACGTTCGTTCGCATTTCGTTCATTACGCGATAAGCGTTTAACTTATTATTGCCAACGTAATTTTTAGCAAAGTTTGAGTTCGTCAAACTCTCAAATACCTCAAACTAATGTCCTATATAATAATTTAGTGCCTACATATACTCATAACGCGTGTCACGCTAGTACAGTGCCAGCTCAGAATAGCCGGGTGTCCTAGTGGCCGACCTGCAGACAGGGTATAAAAGCCCTGTTCTTCACTTTTTCAACACAAACACGACCCGTTTCTCCAGAGCCGCCAGTTACTTCCCTTTTTCCGCCGATTTTCAACAATCTTCTTTCCAAATCCGTCTACGAGGTATGATTCTAACATCATAGTTAGTTAGATTAGCACCTTGCATGTAGTATAACATCAAAAATTTGGGATAAATCTAGGGTTCTTGAACTAGACTTATGCCAATCCCAAATTTTTTTGTAGATCTTGTTAGTAGTAGTTAGTATTAGTGTTTTGAGAAGTAAATCACCGAACATTGTTAGAAAAATCAGATTGTTCAAATAGTTCTTCATAAACCCTTGTTCTT
This sequence comes from Helianthus annuus, assembly GCF_002127325.2. Lineage (NCBI taxonomy): Eukaryota > Viridiplantae > Streptophyta > Magnoliopsida > Asterales > Asteraceae > Helianthus > Helianthus annuus. The sequence continues at coordinate 131,841,299 of NC_035448.2, read as the reverse complement.
GACCGAAAAATCTAAAATTGAAAGGGTAAACAAGCGTTTTATGCAAAATTGACACTTAAGGGTTTGATATTCGGGGTAAACCGCACTTTTTCGAAGCCGGCTCGAAAACCTTAATTTTTGGGGTTAACAGAAGATATAACACGGGGTCGTGCCCATTACACACGGGGCCGTGGGCATTCCAGACCCCAGACACGGGGTCGTGTCTAAAAGACACAGGGCTGTATCTAGACCTCCTGATTTTAATTTTTCGCCTAACTTTCGACACGCCAACTGTCTTACTGGTTATTTCTTGCAGGAATGGCGCCACACAAGTTTATGAGATTCAAAACTTCTGAACTCGACTATCAGAATCGGTTGAAGTGTTGCAGGTGAGGCACGAAGAACCCCTAAGACAAGTGTGCTATGATACGCTTGAAACTATTGGACAAAGGGAAAGATATGATGCTCTCATTACTGGTCCACTCCGTATCTTCCTACAGACCCGGCTCCGGTCGATCCATGAGTATAACATGGAGTTTTTGAGCACACTAACTTTCAACGAGAACGAGCAGGATCTCTTTGAATTAGATGTTGTGAAATTTAGGTGTGGGGTGAGTGGTACAGCATATCCGTGGCCCAGTTTAGTGTCAACATTGGGCTATACACCAAGGAAGACACGGCTGAACCGAACTTCACAGAAGCTGTCCGTGAACTCCCGGAAAACCTGAGGCAGGCTTCTTGGGCACTAATAGGAGAAAACCATTATAACCCGAGCTCCACGAAAAACACAAAGATTAGGGACCCTCTTATCAGACACATTCACCGGGTCCTTAGCAGTTCTTTGTGCTAGCGGAAAGATAGTGGTGGGGTGGTGAACCTTCGCGAGCTCATTTTCCTTTATTGCCTCGTGAATCACCAACCCATCGATGTCGCCCACATGCTACTGAGAAACATGGCCACCAATGCCACCGCAGACACTCGTACACCTATCTTTTTCGGAGGATGGATCGCCAAACTTTTCAAGAACTACATTAGGCGAACTCCGAGTGCATTCCATAAGGGTGTGAGCATGATGCGGGCTGACCTTGCTCTATGCCGAAGTTTGAAACTCATCATCGATTGAAACAACAGACAAATGCGCTTTAAGGATGCACGTAGCCGGGTTTGGAAACTGAATGACCCAGATGAAATCATTGCAATCGAAGATGTCCCTAACCATCCTCCACACTCCGGATCATTTCCGGGCTCTTCCTCCCAAGGTGGAGGAGATTTTCCTAACCTCCACAATTTATATAACATTATGTAGGAAACCCTCCAGATATCGCAGAACGCCTACAGCTTGGGCCAAAGCTCAAACAGCCGGATCGGAAGCATGGAACGCAACATCATCGCCATGCAAACGATATCACCTACATTCGGGACCACATGGCGTTTCACGGTGAAGAGGAGGAGGAAGGTGAGGACATGGACTCGGACTAGGCGATGGTGGTGGTAGGCGGCAAGGCTATCTTTCAGGTTATCTTTCCTTGACCTTTGAAATATCTCGTATCTTCTAGGTTGCGTCCCGATGAACAATTTACTTTTCTGTTTTTATTTTCTTTTGATGTGGTTGTGGTTGAACAACTATAACTCTCGTAATTTAGGTCTTTATTATGTTGTATTGGATTGTTGTATTGTGGTAATACTATAGCTTACAGGTACCATGGGAGGCTTGGACACACTAAGCATAGTGGTCCCCAAGCCTGGAAAACAGAAGCCAAGCAACACAACCCGAGTTTTTAACTGAAACAGACAATTGCCATAGGGCCATGTCCACTAGGCATGCCCTCGTGCCCACATACCTGTTGAAATTTTTTTCTCCCCAAAAAGTGACACAGGCCATGTCCACCAGGCACGCCACCGTGCTCACAACATTGTAAGTTTTCTATTAAAAATTGTTACTTGCACTTTGACCACGGGACTGTGTCCACCAGGCAAGCCCCCGTGCCCAGTGCCCAGTAACTAAAATTTTTGTTAATTTTTACAAACTTTTTGCACATTTAATAAAAAAATCCTATTTGGGACACATTGAGGACAACATGTAATGTAAGTGTGGGGGGATGTTAAAACCTTGAATCGTTTGTCCTAAATACAAGCCTTACCCAAAACTCGCATTGGAAAACCGCTAATCACCCCAAACTTTTTTGTCAAAAATTTTTCATTTTTTTACTTATCTTGGTTTAGTTAGGAAAAATAAGTTCTAAAAATTATATTTTTACTAATTTACACCTGATAGCATCGTGATAAAAAGAAACAATTAAGAAGCTTATAAAAACGGGCATAACAAATCTTTGTAAAATTGGATTAAATATACATTTTTACACTATAACCCTTTTCCCACAAAAGTGAGTTTTGAGCCTTTACCGAGCATACAAATACCCATCTATACTAATTGCTCAATTTTTTGTTTCTTGTGTGAATAGCCCGTTTGGTTCTTCCAAATCTAGAACTTGCTAAAGCGATACGTTCCAAATCTTTACCGACACAAATCCAAGTAAGTAAATGATAGAGTCATTAGGACTAAACCCATTTTTCATTTCAAACCTTTATTTTACTTTTCTTTCCCTACCAAAAACATCCACTTAGATAAACTCCTTTGAGCCTTAACCCTTTCGTTTTTAAACCCGTAAAAGATATACTTTTGCAAAAACAACCACCCATCACCCCAAAACCAATTTTTATTTTCATACCCCTTGGTTTTAGTACATGTGATTCTTTTGAAAATCATATAAAAAGAGGTGACTTAGTGTGTGTGTGTATATATATATATATATATATATATATATATCCAGCTACTTGCAATAAATAAGCAGAAATTATTGCTTATAAATACTTAGTTTATAACTAAGTCACAAACAAATAAATTTTCAAAATAAAACCCACATTTGACATTTTAGTCACTTTCAATAGAACACACCTACCCAAGCCACAATCTACCCTTTTAAAGTCCTCTTGATATTTACAAGGATTAAAACGTCAAAAAGGAGGAGGTTTGATTGTTTGTCAAGCCTATGGTAGGAGTAAGTTCCAAACTGGGTCCGAGCGTTTTCACTTAAACAACTTCGGCTGAGTGTTGACTGACCACGTGTGAGGTGTGTAAATGTGTATATTACTAAATAGAATTTTATAAAGGCATGTTGTGCCCAAAACAAATAATTTTTCTTAATATGTGTTGTAAATAAATCATGAGGAATAAAATTGTAAATAAAATAAAACAAAATAAATTTAGAACTTGGATTCCCGACACTCTAAAGATAAACCAAAAACCTTCTCTTCTACCAACTTCGTTTAGGTGTGTAAGCCACATTATAGAGTTTTGCTTGAGGACAAGCAAAGATTCAAGTGCGGGGGTATTTGATGTGCGTAAAATACAACATATAAATTACATCAAACAAGGCGAAAATCAACCTTTTTTCGGTACAAATGTTGGAAAAAACATGTTTCTTTGTTTACTTTTAATTTACAAGATCAAAAGAGCATAAACGAACAAAAGGAACAAATTAATAGCATAAACTAACATAAATACAAAGAAGAAGGATTGACACGACTCGCCAAGCCCCCATCCACATCCAAACCAACAAAAATAACAAAAACAGAAGCTTTGGCATGGGGCCGTGCCCACCAGGCGTGGGGCCATGCCCAGTCAAGATTCCTTGCAGAAAAAGACAACAGAAAAAGACAAACCTTCACGGGTGTCGCAACCCCCGTCCCCCTATACAAAACCCGGGAACGGGTGGCCGCGGCCAATTTCGGTGATGTTCTGTTTTAGTCTAATCTGGCAGCGGAATTTTCATCAGGACCGTAGTTAGGAAATATTTTATCAGAGTAAAATACCACATTTTCATAATATTAAACACATGGGATAAAACCCAAGTTTTCAGTACACACATTTTCATAGGAATAAATCCTATTTTTATTTAGTAAAAACATCTATTTCTTTTAGGTAACTTTATTGCCACTTTTCCAAGCCTTCAGTGCTGTCCAGCTGGCTTCTATTTGGCTTTCACATTTTGTTACCTGAAACGCGTTTAAAAACATTTTGTCAGTGGGAAATACTGGTGAGTGAATCCCAGTTCAATCAAGTTTTTAATAAAAACCATTGTACAGTATTGAGGGCGGTCGCGCGATTACATTTGTTTCCAAGTCATATCAATTACCACCCACGGTACTGTCGTTCCGACTTATGGTCATGTTACTCCTCGCAATGCAGTAACAAATTTTGTATACAAAACCCCAAATTTACCGAATGTAATTGTATCCTTACAAAATACTCAATAACTGCTTAATATATAACTAATTAAGTGAGGTTTTGTAAGAACAATTTACAAAAAGGAGATTACTCACAAAAAGGTTTACACAAAAAGAGGATTACTCACATTGCTGTCTTAGATTTTCAGTAAGGACTTCCTGGGAATAATCTATAATTTATACAATTGCACACGTGTTAGTATAATAACCCATTTTAACATTAGTAATACCCTCCCCGAGACGGCATTCCAACGACTACGTCGGGTAGAACCACGACAGCCGTTACGGAACCCTAGATCAATCGGACATAGTATCTAATGCGAATCCAGGGGTTATGATACTTACAATGGCGCAGAACCTCGTTATTTAGGGGGTATTAGACCCAAGTATAGCTTCTACTACTTCAGAATTCGATTAGAAAGAAAAGAAATGAGCGAGTAAGATGATCATCCGAGGCCTCCTTTATATAGGGCCTGATTTGGACCTTCTCGCGGCCCACGTAAGGGTAGCCAAGGGGCTACGCGGTCCGCCTAGTAGGTGGACTAGGCTCTAGGTGATCTGGGTTACACATGTAGGTTCAACACGAGTCGGACACGTGTCAGCACCGGGTTTTGCCACACTTTCGATCTCTAGCGGCCCGCATAAGATCCCTAAGGGGTCTACGCGGCCCGCGACAAACCCCAAAAATTGATTTTTAATTATTTTTAATAATATTTAAGGTATTCGGGGTCCGTTTTCACGTATGGGGTGTTTTTAGGGACATATTGGGATATTTTAAATATTTTTAGGGTGTCGGAAAACATTACGAGGGTGTTGGTTTAGGGTTGTTATATCCTCCCCACCTTGTTTTGGAGCTCGTCCTCGAGGTCTACTGGAACGGGTGTGGATATTTTCTTTGCATTTCTGATTCAAGCTCCCATGTGTATTCTGGTCCTCTTTTGGAGTCCCACTTCACTTTGACCATAACTAATCTCTTGTGCTTGAGGTTCTTGACTTTCCTGTCTTCAATCTGTAGAGGCTTCTCTACAAACTTAAGTTGTTCATTTACCTCTATATCCTTAAGAGGCACTACAAGTGATTCACCAGCTAAGCATTTCTTGAGATTAGATACATGAAATACATCATGTATTCCTGCCATTTCCTCTGGCAGTTGTAGCTGATAGGCTACAGGTCCTATTCTTTTAATAATCTCAAAAGGTCTAACATACCTGGGACTTAGCTTCCCTCGTTTGATGAATCTTACCACTCCTTTCCAAGGAGAGACTTTTAACAATACTTTATCTCCTATTTGAAATTCCAACGGTTTACGTCGGTTATCAGCATAGCTCTTCTGTCGATCATGTGATGCTTTTAGTCGATCCTTGACTTGAATGATCTTGTCAGTTGTTTCTTGTACTATCTCAGGTCCAGATAGTTGCTTTTCCCCAATTTTTGCCCAACAGACTGGGGTTCGGCACTTTCGTCCATAAAGTGCTTCGAAGGGTGCAGCCTTGATACTTGTGTGATAACTGTTATTATAAGAAAATTCTATTAAAGGCAAGTGATCGTCCCAATTACCTCCGAAATCAATTACACAAGCTCTAAGCATGTCTTCCATTGTCTGAATCGTCCTTTCGCTTTGCCCGTCCGTTTGAGGATGATAAGTTGTGCTTAGATTCAACTTAGTTCCCATGGCTTTTTGGAAACTTGACCAAAAATGAGAGGTAAAATGACTATCCCTATTAGAAACAATTGATAAAGGAATTCCATGTAATGAAACAATTTCATTCACATACAATTTGGCTAATTGTTCCATGCTGAAAGTTTCCTTCTTTGGTAGAAAATGAGCTGACTTGGTTAGCCTATCTACAATCACCCAGATTGTATCATTTCCTTTTCTTGTTTTGGGTAATTTGGTTACAAAATCCATGGTTATCAATTCCCATTTCCACACGGGCATTTCCAGTTGTTGCAACAATCCTGAGGGTTTCTGATGTCCAGCTTTGACTTGGGAACAAGTTAAACATTTAGAAACATAAGCTGCTATATCCTTCTTCATTCCTATCCACCATAAATTTTTCCTTAAATCCTGGTACATCTTATCATTTCCTGGATGCATCGTATACTTGGACTTATGGGCTTCTTCTAATATACGATGACGTAGGTTTCCTAATTTAGGTATCCATATTCTCTTTTTATGGAATCTCCAAATTCCATCTGTTCCTTGTTCTAATTCCTTAATCATTCCTTTTAATTTTTCAGTATCATCCTTGATTACTGATTCTTGTGCTTTTCTAATCTGATCATTTAAATCTACTTGTAGATTTAATTTAAGAGAATTTCCATCTAGCATCTTTGTCTCATATTTAACTCTTTTTTCCCAAAAACATACCTTAGACTCTTATGATCAGTGAATATGGTAAACTTACTACCATAAAGGTAATGTCTCCAAATCTTAAGGGCAAAAATTATAGCTCCTAATTCTAGATCATGGGTTAAATAATTTTCTTCATGATTCTTAAGTTGTCTAGATGCATAAGCTATAACATTTTGATGTTGCATCAACACACATCCATAACCTAACTTAGAAGCATCACAATAGACTATAAAGTCTTCAGTTCCTTCTGGTAACGCTAATATGGGTGCATGAGTTAGTCTTTGCTTAAGGATTCTAAAGGCTTCTTCCTGTTTTGGTCCCCATTCAAACTTAATGGATTTACAGGTTAACTTAGTTAAGGGAATGGCTATTCTAGAAAAATCTCGAATAAATCTTCTATAATATCCTGCCTATCCTAAGAAACTTCTAACCTCGGTTAGCGATTCAGGGGTTTTCCATTTGGTAATCGCCTCGATCTTTGTTGGATCCACATGAATTCCTTCATGGTTAACTAAGTGTCCAAGAAACTGTACATGTTCTAACCAAAACTCGCACTTTGAAAACTTAGCATAAAGCTTTTCCTTTCTTAGTAGACTTAAAAGTGCGTGCAAATGCTTTGCATGTTCCTCTTTACTCTTAGAGTAAATGAGAATATCATCAATAAAAACAATTATGAATTTATCCAAATATGGCTTACATATTCGGTTCATCATGTCTATAAATGCGGCTAGGGCATTGGTTAAACCAAATGGCATGACAATAAATTCATAATGGCCATACCTTGTTCTAAATGCGGTTTTAGGAATGTCCTCTTCCTGTACCTTTAGTTGATGATATCCTGATCTTAAATCCATTTTAGAGAAAAATCGAGCTCCTTGAACTTGATCGAACAGATCATCGATCCTTGGTAATGGGTACCGATTCTTAATTGTGACCTTGTTCAATTCACGGTAGTCAATGCACATACGCATTGATCCGTCCTTCTTTTTGACGAATAAAATAGGTGCTCCCCACGGCGATGAGCTTGGTTGTATGAATCCTTTTTCCAACAATTCGTCTAGTTGTTTCTTCAGTTCCTGCATTTCGGCAGGTGCCAAACGATAAGGTGCTTTGGCAATCGGTGTCGTTCCTGGTAGCAGATGGATTCTGAATTCGACTTCCCTATCTGGTGGTAGCCCTGGCAATTCTTCTGGAAAGACATCTGAAAACTGAGACACTACTGGAATGTCTTTTAGTTCTTTTCCTTTAGTGTTAATGATTATAGAAATCAAATACACTATAGATCCTTTTCTTATATAACTTGCAGTTTCCATCACAGAGATGAATTTAGTGGATCTAGATTGTGATCTTTTCACCTCTTGGTGAATTTACTTGAATTGACTTTTGATCACATAAAATGTTAGCTTTATTGGTTGTTAACCAATCCATTCCTAATACAATATGAAACCCTGTCAGATTCATTGGGTAAAGGTTTGCAATAAATTTTTGGTTTAAAATTTCTATTCTTGCTCCCTGCAAGATTTCAGAAATCCTAACGGTTTCTCCATTTGTGGTTTCTACTAGACATTCTTGTGGGAGTTTAGTTAATGATTGATTTAGAACTTTGCAAAACGAAGTATTGATAAAACTATGGTTTGCACTAGAGTCAAATAATACTTTAGCAAAAATATCATTAACTAAAAACGTACCGGCTATCACGTCTGGAATCATTTTGGCTTCATCTGCAGTCAGAACAAATGCTCTAGCATTTTTAGTGTTCTTGTTGTTTGCAGCTGGAGCCAATTTCGGATAATTTGGCTTGATGTGACCTTTTTCTCCATAGTTGAAGCACAATCCATTAGTAGGTTTCCTTCTACAGTCTTCTTCCTTGTGCCCTGGTACTTTGCAGAAATTGCAGTAAGTGGAGCATCTTCCTGCATGCTTCTTTTTACAGGCCTTGTAGTATGGTGCAGAGGTAGAACCTATGTTCCTACGGTTGGAATTTCCAGAACGGAATTCTTGAGTAAGCCTTTGGGTTAGGTTTCTCCTCTGGTCTTCTTCTCTAGTACGAATTAATTCATCTGTCAAGGTATTTGCTAGTTCTACAGCTTCCTTTATGGTTTGGGGTCTAGCTGCCTTGACTACATGTCTAATCTCTCCAATTAAACCCAGATGTAACGGGAGATTAATACCGGTTCAGGTGATGCAAGGTTGGTACTATTCTATCATATTCAAAGAATGTGGTAGTATAACCCTTACTATCTAGCCCGATTATCCTAAGGTTCAGAAATTTATTTGCTATCTGTTCTTTTTCATTGGGAGGGCAGAATTTCCTTTCTACCATATTTTTAAATTCCTCCCATTCCATGTTGTATACCCTATCACTTCCTTTTGACTGGAGGATAGTGTTCCACCACTCTAATGCTGAGTTCTTAAACAGATTAGAAGCAAACATTATTTTATCTTCTTCAGCACACTTGCTTATTTTTAAAACCGCCTCAGTCTTTTCTATCCAGCGTAGAGCTGCAATGGGTCCTTCATTGCCCGAGAATTCTATTGGTTTGCAGGACCATAATTCTTTATAAGAACAACCATAAGGCATAGTTCTTCTTCTTCTGGGAATGGGCACTTGAAGTACGGGTCCATAGTTGATGCTGTGTTCAGGTTCAATTGGTCGCTTATTTCTATGCTTACTTTTATTATCAGCTTCTCTAACAGATTGGATAATAAATGGCATTACATCTATGATTCCTTGGGCCACTATGTGTTGGATGGCACTATTATCCACTTGGTTTTCATTGTTATTGTTGTTTGGATTCTCATTATTCAAATTATCGTTATTCGGGTGATTATCACTCTGGTTTTCCTGGTTTACTTCATTGTCCATCTGAATTTTAAACATTTACCACGCATTAATATCACAAATGATATTTGAATATAGCCAATCACATGACATGCATTTTGGTCAAAAGCGTCGATCATTGTGACTTTACTTTATTCATATGATATGCATCTATTACACACCAGTACTGAAATTACAATACCGACTGAAATTTAAAGTTACACTACTAGTAATAGGCATCCGTAGGGTTTTTTTTATACACATACACACATATTTTATTATTATATTATTATTATAATAACCTTTTCTACCATCACTTCTACGGGTATGGATTCATCCAAAAATCCATATTGCGCTCGTCGTACTTCCAAACGAGTCGCTCTCCCACCTGTCTCATTCGTTCACTATTCTCTAGAATTTCCTCACCAAATGTCCTAAGTTCTTGTACGTTTCCTGCACTCATTGGGGGTGCAGGTTCTAGGACTGGGTTCGGAATCTGGGGTGCGGGTTCCTGGTATGGAGGTGTAGGGGCCTGGTACGGGTAAGGATTTTCTAGAATCTCCCTAATGAATACATCATTATCGTAATAGGGATCTAGAGGATCTAATCCTGGGTAGGCTCCTAGGTTCGGCATGGGCAAGTCTTCGTGTATCGGGTAACGTTGCATATAGTCCCTATTATCGTCCCACCATGGGTCGTAATTTGGGTCTAAGGGATTTGGTGCGGGTACCCAAGGTATTTCCTCCGGGTTGAAATCATGCATTTCTACTTGATTTTCAAGGTTTTCTATCTCCATTGGTTGGTCAGGAATTGGTGGTTGTGGTTGGGGTGCTAACATTTGCTCCAGGTTTGGGTCAGCTGCATTGGTTGCTAAGATCTGGATATTGGCTATACCCCTATCAAGCATATCCTGGGCATAAGCATCAGTTTCTCTTTTAGCTGCGGCTAGTGCTCTCTGGTCTTGTAACTTTTTCATACGCTTTCTACGCTCATGTGCTCCCCTATTGAACCATCCCCTCTTTTTCTGAGGAAATGGCTCTTCAGATTGAGCCTTAAATACGAATATTCCTTCTTCCGTATCAGCAGAGTACCCCGAGAGGGCAGGTTGAGAAGAGGCACCTTCGCTTCTAGGCGAACCAGACAATTGACGGTACGCGTCAGATGGTCCTTGGTCGCTCATACTGTAAACTAACAAATAGTCAAATAAAACATAACAAGAAAATTCAATTATGCACGTATTTCCGTAATTTATTTCCTAACACTTTGAATTTTGGTGTCAGCAGAACACTTCTGTGGCTGAATCAGTGGCTTGGCTCTGATACCACCTTCTGTCGCAACCCCCGCCCCCTATACAAAACCCGGGAACGGGCGGCTGCGGCCAGTTTCGGTGGTATTCTGTTTTAGTCTAATCTGGCAGCGGAATTTTCATCAGGACCGTAGTTAGGAAATATTTTATCAGAGTAAAATACCACATTTTCATAATATTAAACACATGGGATAAAACCCAAGTTTTCAGTACACACATTTTCATAGGAATAAATCCTATTTTTATTTAGTAAAAACATCTATTTCTTTTAGGTAACTTTATTGCCACTTTTCCAAGCCTTTCGTGTTGTCCAGCTAGCTTCTATTTGGCTTTCACATTTTGTTACCTGAAACGCGTTTAAAAACATTTTGTCAGTGGGAAATACTGGTGAGTGAATCCCAGTTCAATCAAGTTTTTAATAAAAACTGTTGTACAGTATTGAGGGCGGTCGCGCAATTACATTTGTTTCCAAGTCATATCAGTTACCACCCATGGTACTGTTGTTCCGACTTATGGTCATGTTACTCCTCGCAAGGCAGTAACAAATTTTGTAAACAAAACCCCAAATTTACCGACTGTAATTGTATCCTTACAAAATACTCAATAACTGCTTAATATATAATTAATAAAGTGAAGTTTTGTAAGAACAATTTGCAAAAAGGAGGTTACTCACAAAAAGGTTTACATAAAAAGAGGATTACTCACATTGCTGTCTTAGATTTTCAGTAAGGACTTCTTGGGAATCATCTATAATTTATACAATTGCACACGTGTTAGTATAATAACCCATTTTAACATTAGTAATACCCTCCCCGAGACGGCATTCCAACGACTACGTCGGGCAGAACCACGACAGCCGTTACGGAACCCTAGATCAATCGGGCAGAGTATCTAATACGTATCCAGGGGTTATGATACTTACAACGGAGCAGAACCTCGTTATTTAGGGGGTATTAGACCCGAGTATAGCTTCTACTACTTCAGAATTCGATTAGAAAGAAAAGAAATGAGTGAGTAGACTGAAGATCTGAGGCCTCCTTTATATAGGGCCTGATTTGGACCTTCTCGCGGCCCGCCTAGTAGGTGGACTAGGCTCTAGGTGATCCGGGTCACACATGTAGGTTCAACACGAGTCGGACACTTGTCAGCACCGGGTTTTGCCACACTTTCGATCTCTAGCGGCCCGCGTAAGATCCCTAAGGGGTCTACGCGGCCTGCAACAAACCCTAAAAATTGATTTTTAATTATTTTTAATAATATTTAAGGTATTCAGGGTCCGTTTTCACGTATGGGGTGTTTTTAGGGACATATTGGGATATTTTAAATATTTTTAGGGTGTCGGAAAACATTACGAGGGTGTTGGTTTAGGGTTGTTATAACGGGGCCGTGCCAACTCAACATGGGCCGTGGTCAACTCTAAGATTCGCAGTATCTGAGATAGTACAACAAGTACATTCACCACGGGCCGTGCCGTTGACATACGGGGCCATGTTAGTACAAGACCTGACACTGCAGTTAATGAAGATGAGAGAGAATGAAGGCCACGGGGTCATGTCAGGTAGGCACGAGGTCGTGTTGATGCTTTATTTCCTGCTATAAATAGGGGTGTTTGGTTTCATTCCAACTCATCCCTTGGCAAACCACTTCTCTCGCACTTGCCACCACTCCATCACCATTACAACACCAACACCCACCACCATCATCCATCTTTCATCTTTTAGAGTGTGTAGTAGTCTCGGGATCCAAGATCGATCGTAAGAGTTCTTGTCAAACAAAGGCCATGCTTGGCTAAACTCTTACATCACTTGGTGAAGACGAATCTTTTATGTATTACTTTTGATTTCCAACCTTTGGCAAACTTTTTATTTAGGTATGTATTAATGACTTTAATAACTATTTTTCTATATTGAAGGTGAATTTTACTTAATCATTTCTTCATGTTTCGTTGATTCACTCATTTGTGTCTTTACAGTCTATATAAAACGCGTTAACTTCCTGGAAGGGGGTTAGAAGGGTGTTTGGGTAAAGTTCTTGCCTCTTTCAGTGTATAGATCCTGCGAGGACCTGATTCAAGCTTAGTAGGACTTCCCTTGAGGCAGATAGCATCAAATCGGGGGATGTAAGAACCGCTTGTAATCCCTTATCTATAAACTACCATTAAAACATTAAACCGACCTTGCGAGACTGTATCCTTGCTGACTCAGACCAATAGGTTGAGGGTAACGCTACCTGGATGGGGGCCTACCACTTTTCGCATTAATAACTTACTTAATTGTCTTTCAGTAATCTGACCTTGTGGGACTGTATCCTTGCTGACTCAGACCAATAGGTTGAGTGTAACGCTGCCTGGAAGGGGGCCTACTACTATAACTTTAAGATAATCTTTTAAAATGCCCAAGGTGCGGAAATCATGAAAGGATACATTAAAGAGGAGTTGGAACCAAGTGATTCCTTCTTGTCTATTTGTTTTCCTTATATTTTTATTTTTATTTTTATTTTCTGGTTTATCTTTTTAAAACTTTCAAAACTTTCTATCAAAATTTGGTTAGATTAGACGTTAACAATAAGCCGGTACTAAAAGCTCTTGTGTCCTTGGACGACCTCGGTATCTTGCCATCACTATACTACTTCCGTGTTGGGTGCACTTTCCCTAACGTGTGTAGATTGATAGTATTATATCGTGTTTTATAAATTTAAAGCTTGATTCGTGAGTCAAAAGTGCCTAAAATATATCTAAAATTTTTACTCACACCCTCACATGTCACTGGCAAGACCTTCAACGGCTTCAGGCTGGAGTACGTTCCTCGAGGAAGAAACAGAAAAGCTGACGCCCTCAGCAAACTAGCCTCAGTAGCATTCGATCACCTGGCCAGGGAAGCAAAGGTAGAGGTCCTGACATCCCCCTCCATCTCGTGTAAGGAAGTCGCGTCCGTTGAAAAAACTGGAGAATCCTGGATGACTCCCATCGTGGAATTCCTAAGGGACGGGACCCTCCCGGGGGATGAAGCGCTAGCACGGAAGATCAGAGTAAAGGCTCTCCAGTATGAAATCATAGACGGGGAACTTATCGAAGGTCGTATCTAGGACCTTCCCTGAAGTGTGTAGATGATGAGGAGGCAAGGTATGTGATTCAGAAGATACACGAAGGGATTTGTGTAATGCATTCAGGACCTAAGACGGTTGTAGCCAAAGCAATGAATGTTGGGTTCTATTAGAATCATATGTATGATAGTGCCATGGAAGAAATCTGGAAATGTGGCAACTGCTAAGTTCACGCCCCCATGAATCATCGCTATAAGCACCCTATGGTCCCGGTCTCAACGTCGTGGCCATTTCAGAAGTGGGCCATTGACATCATAGGGCTGTTTCCAGAAGGCCCAGGCGGGGTGAAGTTTGTAGTGGTGGCCTTGACTATTTCACCAAGTGGGTTGAAGCCAAGACCTTGGCGAATATCACCGGGGAGCAAATGAAAAGATTTGTCTTGGACAGTATCATCTGTTGATTCAGAATACCCTTAGAGCTGCTCAGCGACAACGGGATTCAGTTTGCGGGAAAGCCCTTCAAACCCTCGTGTGAACAAATGCATTTGTAACAAATCTTCAGATCTGTTACTCACACCCAAAGTAATGGATTGGTAGAGAGGGCAAATCAAACTTGATCAAAGGAATGAATAGGAAGGAAGCAAAAAGGGTGGTTAGAGGAATTGCCATTCGTCCTCTGGGCTTATCGAATGACCCCCAAGGCGTCTAACGGGGAGACACCCTTTAGTCTAACCTACGGGAAACGGAGGCAGTTATCCCCGTCGAAATAGGTTCCTCCACAGCAAGGATGAGGCTACAGGACGCAGAGAACAAACAGGACCTCAAAACGAATCTCAATCTCTTGGAGGAGAGACGGGAGATCGTGACCGTCAGGGAGACCAGGTTTAAGAAGGAAATGGAAAAGTATTACAATGTAAGGATGTAAAAGCTTAACCTGGTTACCGGAGAGTTGGTCCTTAGAGACAATGAAGCTAGCTTGCAAGAAAACACCGGAAAGCTAGGGCCCAAGTGGGAAGGGCACTACAGGGTTGTATAGGCCAACAGAAAGGGAGCATGCAAGCTGGAGATGCTCCAGGGGAAGGAAATCCCAAGAACCTGGAACCTAATACAGCTCAGGAAATATTATGGGTGAGGAACAACCCTCAAGGATGAAGGTAGAAGGACAAGAGACGAGGTCTAAGTGCCACTTTTGTAAAACAACTTGTAACTAAGTTCTCTCTTTTTAATGATAACATGTACTGGGGTATTACCCCAACATTTTGGTAATGAATAGTTTACTTTGCAAATTATTCAAACACCTAAGGACAGTTAAAACATTGTCCAATAACAAGTAATGTACTGAGACAGACGTGCCCAATGACTACGAACCCCAAAAACAAATAATACAAACATGCTAACTAAAAAGCCCGGTCGTGGGGCAAGACGAAGTCGACTAGTCCAAAAAGACAAACAACAATTTATTGCTACAAGCAACAATTACAAATTGGGTAAACTGTCTTTTCGCAAACAACAAACAATTTGTAAACAAGCTATAAATAAAATGTGTTTAAACACACACTATAATAAACATAAAAAAGGGTGACAACGTCCCATCCAGCACAATTTGCAGCAAGATATAATGTGGGGAGCATAGGCCTAAGGAACCAGCAACACTGAACTCTTCCTTAAACTGGAAAACTGGGTCAAGGCTGCAAATAACCCCTTCAAAAAAAAGGGGGGAGTATATAAACACTCCCCACAAGCATACACGATAGCAAAACAAAAGGCATAAGAATAGAAGTAGTCAGCAAGTCCTTGGAGGGCCCCTACACGGCGACCCCCCAACACAAGCACAAAGTATCAAAACACAACGAGTTAAGTGTCAGACTACAACCATATCGAACCATTGTTTTAAAAGGCTAATGTAACACCTCGTAAAATCACGTCCAATGATGTATTGACACGTGTAATAAACCCTAATGAAGTCAACCATTGAAATTTAGGGACTAATTTTTCGAAAAATCGAAAACTTTGATTATGAAAGGACTGGAAGTGTTATCATACCTAAAATAAGTTTCTGAATAACCTCTCACGATGATTATATTCACAAATGAGCCACTTGTCGATCGAGTGTAGCCGTTTGCGTAATAAGTTGAAAGTTTGCGCAATAGAGGGACCTAAAGCGTCAACTTTTGAATATACGCCTTTCGGTGACCATTTAAGCAAACAGGAGTGTAGTAATATTTAAGTATATGCTTGGGAATGCCCATTATGGGCCATGGAAGGCTTGGATATCATTAAACGACAATTCGTGCTACTTTGTGTGATTAAAGGACTAATTGCGTCAAACTGCAAAAGTATGTCGATTCGTACGTTATCGGACCTTCCAGAATATGACCATGAGTTAATCATACCCTAATTATCCTTTATATAGCTTAGATATAGGCTTAGAGGTGTTTGGTGCGCAAAAAAATAAACTTTTAAGTCAGGGACTAAAAGTGTCAAAAAGTGCATAAGTTTGCATTTTCGCGCATATCTCACATTCTGAATATCTCCAGACACCCAAAAATTTATGTAAGCACTAAAATATTTTATTTTAGTGTTTGGCTTGATAAAATTCCATTCGTCGCGTAATTTGGTTCGTTTTTCGCGTCCGTCCGTGTTTCGTCGTAATTAGCCGAACAACGTGACCGTACGACCAAACGAACCGATATCCGGCATATTTTTGAGCATGTTTCATGTTCCCCATGTTTATACATCATTGTAGAGCCTTAAAAATGGCTTAATAGGTCTTAAACAAGTTGGAAATGGCATTTGGAAGTGCAGGGGCCAAAATTGTCAACAGTTGAAAGTTCCTGTGAGCTGGCATGGTCCTTACGGACCGTATGCCTATCCTTTGCAGTCCGTAAAGGAGGTCCAGTTCCAGAAATTTAAAAACCAGCTGTTGTTTTGATTCTTGTCTCCCATATTTGATTCTATGGGCTGGTATTAGTGTACCCATAGTTTTCTAAAACAAGGGGCATACTTGTAGGGCTGAGATCGAATCACGGTTATCGATGAACGATCCTAATGGCTCTCAAAAACCTATAAATACCCCCTTGATCATGGCTTCCTTTGCTCATCATTTCTTCATTCTTGCTCTCAATCTCAAATCTGAGGATCCTTGTCATTGGGAACCTCCTTTTGAGTAATCTTCTGTCCTTTGGACCCTTTGTAAGTATCCTTCGTGCTTAGTTTAAATATTTAGCGTTTATAGCCGGAAAGTCAAGCGTTTGCGATAAACGCTTTGACTTTTAAAAGGTTAAGCCATTGTTCACAGCGAACATGGCTACGTGACCGTAATTAGGTAGGTGTTTAACCCTCAAAAGGGCACCTCCTAATTACCACGTTTACTTAGTTAAATTGTCGGGTCAAATAAAAGTCAAATGGGTTAATTTTAAATAAATTCATAACTATTAATATAAGAAACCATAAAATCATTTTCTCACTTTAATAACTTGGTAAATATTAGTTGAGCATGCCTAAGCATGATTCAACCCGACAATTCTAAGTATAGGCTCGGTTCGAAACCGAAAGTCGCAAAAGTTGACTTTTGCTTTGACTTTCAGTTCTGACCCGATTTAGTTTAGTTTAGATATGCCTTAGGATTCCATTAGGACCATATTATAGGTTAGTATAACCCTCCGAGGTTATACAACTTGGTTCCATAGAAATCCTAGTTCATGCATGTTTCCGTTAAATGCCTAAATGTTGACCGTTATGCCCTTTTGACCCTAAAACGAGAATTTTGAAAATGTGAGAGGACAATAATCTTTATTACTGATTTATAAACTTGTCCCTAAAATTTGACGTCAGTTTGAGGTCTAGATTAGGAGTTATGCTCAAGAGCGTAAATGAAAAGCTTTTTATGAATTAAACGGCATAGTTAGCGTATATCCTATCAAAACCCAATTTTTGATACCAAACTTTTTACCTACTGATATAAAATAATATTTTGGGATTTTTGAATATTTTTAATTATTTTTAGGCTGAGCATAACATAGGGTTCTAGGCTTGATTTGGTAATTGCCGGTTTTGCCCTTTTGGCTTATAAATTGAGTTTTACAAAACATTTTGACCCCAGACCTTTTGCTACTGATTTTGTATGATAAATAAAATATTTTAAGCTTTCTGGAATGATAAAAATATCAGTTTTTCTTTAAAACCCCGGAAATCGCTTAAAACCGCCTTTTTACGCGTTTTAAGTGCATAGTATGTATAGAAACTATTTTAAATATATAAGATTGATACCTACTGATATTTTTAGTAAATTTATATACTTTAACAGTAAGCAAAAGTTTTAAACTCAGATTTCCAATTTTAACCTTTAAGCCCTATGTGAAATGCCCCTGCGGTGCATAGTTTGGTTATAAATAATAAAATTCACATATAGGTAATATCCTACTATTATAACTTATTAAATTAAGTATTTTTACTAATTATATCAGACCTAGAACTCAGATTAATATTTAATCTCTCCTATAACCTTTAAAATGACCAAAATACCCCTACGGGGCATAAATTGGTTTTAAATTCGTTTTGGGCATAATGGAAGGTATCCTACTGATATCACAACATATTTAAGGCATATTAACTTAGGAAACATGTTCATGACTCTTTTGGTTACCCGTTACGCATTTTTCGCGTTCGGATCGGCTTATGTAACTAGTTTGCATAAATTAGCCGAAACAGGTCAAACCTTATCATTTTTATCTCAAAATCCAGAATGTGTTTAGTTTACCCTTGTTACACAAGTATACAAGCTTGTCGGGTCTAAACCACATTCTAATTCGGTTCTCGCTTAATCATGCGTTTGAACCATATCCTCCTTTAAAACTAACCGGTCTAAGCATAGGCTTAATTAAGACCCGTTAGGAATCT
The DNA here is from genome assembly GCF_002127325.2 of Helianthus annuus. NCBI lineage: Eukaryota > Viridiplantae > Streptophyta > Magnoliopsida > Asterales > Asteraceae > Helianthus > Helianthus annuus. The sequence goes on along the minus strand of NC_035448.2, from coordinate 131,822,610 downwards.
AATAGGTTATTAAAAAACCTTCGTTCCAGATTTTGGAGCCCAGTAAAAGCTATCTGTACTTGCTTGGTGGCATACGGCTGGGATAAATTGTATAAATTTGCTCATGTAAATACTTTTAACTTATTTTCCCTATACGGGCTTGGGGTACGGTATATAAAAATACCGCTTGGTCGGGCATTGAATTTTTAATCGTATAAAGGTTAATTTATTTGATATGACCCATTTAAATTGTTTTGTTTGCTTAAAACCTTTGGGGGGTTAATGACCATGTCCCGGATATCCTTGGCATCATTCATGAAATGGCCACGACCTAAGCACGGGGTGTAGGCGTACACCTGACAGCTGCATATGTAAAAACTGGTAATACACTTAAAGGAATCAACCTTGTGGGCATTATACATGTGGTGTGTCTATTAATCCTTAACCCGGTATACAGGTCGGGCTACTGAACGTATAAGAAACATGTAATTCTTTTACAAGTATTATATACAAATAATTATCCCAAGTTATAAAATCTTTTGTGCCATGTGCATTCAAATCAATTTTTTAAAAACATTTTCAAAACGAGTCAGTTAAATTGTATTTACCAGTGTAAACTGATGTATTTTCCCAAAAAGGCTAAGTGCAGGTACTAATCGGAATAGGCTGGCCACTCCTAGCATCAATAAAGAGTCTCGCAAGCTTAGATGTTAAAATATGTTGAACAATTATCTTTTAATTGATCCGCCTGTGGATCCTTTACATTCCGTTTGTAATACTTTGATATTACTTTATATCGGATTGTAATATATTTATCTTTTGCTTCCGCTGTGCATTTAAATTGTGTTGTTTGACTATGATGATATCAACTACGTCACGATACTCCCCACCGGGCCCACCGGTAATACGTGGAAATATCGGGGTGTGACAGCTAAGGAGATCCATCTCCTGACGGGGAATCAGCGGAAACGGGGTCAGTAGAGTCATACAAGGATTTGAGCTCATCCAGGGACATTAAGGGGTTATCGGCGATTTTTGCAACAAGGGCCGGGGGTTTACCACTAAACTCCTCATCCAACTTGGCTAGCTACTTCTTGGCCTTGGAATTGTAGTGAGGGGTTTCCTTCCTCTTCATACCATGAGAAGAGAAAGAATACCCATCGTTCAACCTCGCCTGATAATCCACATCTCTGTAAGCCCTATAAACCCTCTCCAAACTGCCCTTGAACCCTTCAGATTGGGCATAAGCGGAAAGGAAGCGCCCAAACCCCTTGGATAATATCCAGTGACGCTCCGAGGCCAACTTTTGGCTATCCTCTTGGGTAATCCCCAGATCAGCATACAAGATATCAACATCTGAAGCAGAAACAGATGTAGCATCCTTGTAGTGCTTCACATCCCCAAACAATCGTTCCCTTTTAGTTATCCATCCAGCCCGCTCCTTCTCCCAAGCCTTTTCCCTCTGCTCCAACAAGACCCCAGCGTTCTGAACAATAAAAACAACAAGAACGCATAAGTAAAAAAAGGGGGAGGAAGGGAGGAAAAGGAACATACCTCCCTCTCCAGAAGCTCCCTTTCAGCACTCACAACCCGGCACCTGAGTTCAGCAACAATGGTTTGAGAACTTTTCAGCTCACTCATCAACCCTTCATTCTCATCCCTTAAGGCATTGACCCTTTTGCAACATGCCTGCACCCCTAAAAAACCCTTCACAAAGAGATAAATTGTATTGATCATCGAAGATCTCTGGATCTAGTGCAAAATTCATGAATCTGTGCGAAGGGGGAGAGCATGGGCCATGAAATCCCGAGAAATCTCGGGGGTGCCAACAATCGTGGAAGGCGTTATCTTCCACCGAGGAATATAGGGAGTAGGAAAGCCCTCGGCATAAAGGAGCTAAAGGGATACGAGCATGAAAGCATTTCGGGAGCTGAAACTTGCTTTGACTAGTGGCCTGGGTAGGGGAAGCTGCAACAACTGGCTCAATGGGGGTCGCACTCGTCTCCGGACCCTTTCCCTTCGCTTGCGATGATGCAGGAGTCGTTAGGATCACAATAGGAGCCTTGGGGTATGTAGAGGTAGGCATGAAGGAGTAGCAAGGAAGGAAAATACTGTCTTTCCTATTTTCGAACGTAAACCAGTCCCCATTTTCGAACGTAAACCAGTCCCCATCTGATCGGAGTCGGTAAAACCGACGGAACAGCGACAAGGAGGGTTCACCAGCAAATGCAGCACAGGAAAGTTCGAAATGAACGATCCTTAGAAAAGCCAAAGGGTTCAACTGAGAAAAGCGAATACCGTAGTGCTTTAAAAAAGCCATCTTGAAAGGCGAAAGTGGATGTCAGTCACCACAATAGAAAAAAGACAAGGTGTAGATAACAATCCTCTCCGGCGAACAGGTAGCCGGGTCGTTTGGACCAGGAAGGCTCGGAGCGAACTCCGATGGAATTCTATCAGAACCAACGAAAGAAGTTAGCTTATCTTTGGTGACGATAGAACGAATTAACGATCGACCCTTTCTATTCATGGTTGAAATGTGGGGAAAATGATCGGAAGGAAATGATAAAGGGAGAGAAGTGTGAAATGACGACGTTGAAAACCATTCCAAGGTTTTAAAGAACTTCTCTGATCAAGGCGGTAACTGTCTAATCAATGATCAAGTACAGCCCTTGATCTGAAGCACGTGGATGTAGATCATGAACCCTAACCGTTGGATCAAAGGGTTTAATTGAAATTGGAAACCGTCAGACGATGTCATCATCACCGAGAGCCCCACTCCAACAGTTGAAGCGCCGTTATACTTTAGTCCGGGCCCACATGTCTTGAGCCTTGTAGCCCAGGGCTAGAGATGACTTGTCGATGAGGCCCATTTGGATTGGGGGCACCTTGTCTTGGGCTCCTTTTAGTTAGGCTTCTCAGCAGGCCCAAAGCTTATTATTTCCCATAAGAGAGAACGAGGGAAAGAGTAGGAAAAAGAGAGGTCTTGTCTCTTGCAGGAACATTAATTGCCTGCATACAAAAGATCATCATCGCCGGAAATTGTACGAGGAACAGAGAGCTCTTAATTAATGCTTGAGGCATCAAGTCGGTAGGGATCAGACACGTGTCTGAGTCTTCCCAAAGCATCACAATACCGTTAGATGACATTGAAGCTCCCGTCGGAGAGATAAGTCATCTCCCCTATATAAGACAAGCTGAAGATCGTCCCAAGTAAGCATTCAATTCTAGTTACATTGAATACACTCGTACACCACATTTAATCCAGACATTCTCCGGATTACATTTAAGGCACTTCGCCTAGAATTCACACCAAGGATATTCCGCCGACTGCAAACTCGTCGGAATAAACTCCATCATCCCCAGCAAGCTTTCTTATTCTCACGCCGGAGCTTGGTCACGGATTCCCCCCCCCCCATGCGGGTCCTCCGTGACGAGAATAATGGTGTTTTGTTTTGTAGGTTGACAAGAGAAGTCCATTGCAACGTTGACGAGCCTCGTTGATCTCAAATCGGAGCCCAGGGACTCGACATTAACCATGTAAGTTGGTATATTCTTTTTGTTAATTTCACTTTGTAAAAATATAGCGGATATATTTCTACACTCATTTTTAATTAGATCGTAAGACTTAAACAAAAATCCTATTTGGGTTTTAATTTTATAGGACTACTTCCCATGTTCATATATTATGACTTCCTACATTAGAAAAGTTGTGAGTACCTATAGAAAAGCAATAAGTTATAGCATGTGTTGTATACATTAGAAAAGTTGTGAGTACCTATAGAAAAGCAATAAGTTATAGCATGTGTTGTATATATTTCGATATATAATGATTTTATAATACAACAACAACAACCATTAGAATCATCCTAAGTACTTTGCAAGGAAGTTATAATGATTTTTTAATATAATTCATTAAAAACAACTTTAGAATCATACTAAGTACTTTGCAAGGAAGTACATATGAGAATTCTTCAATAATTATACCAAACAGTTATGGGATGATCCAAGAAACTTGAAGAGAATGACACAAACGGAGGTGAAAATTAAGTGAAGATACTTGCTTCATTGAATAAAAGAATATAAAGATATTTTCAAACTTTTATCACGATAGTAAAACTGTCACACATAATGATTATCATCTTTATCATCGTCATATTCATACTCAGTAACTCACACCAATAGCAAAGCTAAGGTAGAGTTTGAGAAGGGTAGATATAGACAGCCTTACCTCTACCCTGTAGGAATAAAGAGGCTGCTTCCAGTAAGACCCCCCGGCTCCATTATAGTTTTGTATCAAGCCTTGGACCTAAGACACATAACACTCAAAACAATCGGGACAGAGACTGATTGGTGCATGTACCCCCGTGTCTTTCAGCTATCAACGTCACCACATGATGCATGATTAACCATCCGCTGCTTTTAACGTTATTTTCACGAAATTAGTAAAATAACGTTAAAGTTAGTACCATTTCACTTTTGCCCCCCCCCCCCCGAGCGTTCACACATATATACATTATATGTGCACACCCACACGAGTTAAAACTTAAATATCTCAAGTTATGATATGTTAATTTACACTCCAAAATTAAAACACCTAATTTACAAAATTATTTGATCTCAATTTTTTACATCACTTTTTAAAGTACATTATAAATAAAATCAAAGCTAAGTTAAAAGAGTTATCAATTTGGATGAAGTTAAAATAAAAACCATGCACTGGAGCACTAACGATAAACCGTGTCACTATGGATATAGACCCAGGTATCTCATGCATCACATTATACGTTGTAGAAAGGAATACTTTTGGATCAAGCAGTGAACGTAAGAAATATTAATTAACATTTATTTAAATCATTGTAAATTCGTTTAAATTTAGAATTACCAAATAAAAAAATAGTAATTTGTGTACAAACTTTCAACATGGGGCGAAACCAAGAGGAGTCAAGAGGATCTTCGTTGACTTTGCGGTCACCATAACTTATTGGATTTTTATACATAGAATTTTACTTAAAAAATGAACCCTTTAGTCGTAATCGTTAGATAAAAGAACTTATGATGACAACCAGACTAAAAAGTTTTGCAAATACGATTGCTCAAACCCTATCATTTAAATTGGGTTATATTGTTCACAATACATGGTTTTAATTTGCTTGTTGGCGTTAACAATTGAAAACCCACCAACATATTAACTCAAACACGAGTTTCTCCCTAATTTCTATCAGAAAAATCACAATAAAAATCAAGGGGTTGTGGCCTCCTTTTATATGCTAACATTATTTTATTATAGGTGAATAATTCATTTTACAAGTGAATGGATTTCACGTATTTTAGTTAATCGGATTGTTTACATGTTTATTATAACGTTATTTCAATTTATGTTAATTCTCAAACAAACATATAAAAAAACCTCTACAAAAGTCAATGATAATTGGTATATAAAACAATAATTTATCATTCACATTAAAGGGTTTTGGAGAAAACGGTTCAAAGTAGGAAAATCATGACAACGCTTCCTGTATTGACACGTGGCGCGCGCTAATTCAGGCATAGGGGCGTTTTTGTCTTTTTCCTTTATTTATTATTTTTTTTTTCATTTTCCCTATTCCTCTCTCCACACTCATGTGTGGTGTCAATACCCTTTTTGATGCTTATTTAATGTTTTATTCCACTAACCTGGTAACGTTTTTTGGTGTTTTGATTGCCACAAGGTAATCGTACTAAAAGATACAAAGCTAAATAGATTGGCGTTCATGACGTTCTTACAAGCATTATAATTCATTAAAGAAAAACAGACAAACATTATAATGTAAACGAAATGAAACAGAGCAAATTAATACTCCTTATCGGATGGGATTACATCAGAGATGTACCAATCACTTTCCTTAGACTCATCATCATCAACCACATTGACGTTTAACGACGTTAACTAGTGCAACCTGCCTCGCATCCTAGATTCAAACATAATCACAATCATGTTTTTAATAGTGTTTGAAGGTCTAAAATCATAGAGTTCTTCAAGGTTGTGAACATTATCTATGTTCAGGCATTGGTCCATTTTGAAGGAATCATCCTCTCTGTTGCTATAAGCAACTGTCACCGTCCTCAGTTCTTCATTTAAACTCCAACAGGTAACGGTTGGTTGCTTATAACCAGCGTCATCATCCGTTGGAAATTTTCTCTTCAATCTTCTTATTACTGTTTCAGTTTTTTCACACTGGTTCGTCATTAGAACACCAAGGGCCTATCCATCTGGACGGCCTCATCCATACCAAGTATGGCATTGATGGTCTTGACCTTCACCCTTCTCCTGTCTAAGAACTTTAGAACGATACGTCTCTTCGACCTCTCGAACCTCCGTGAACTAGCTTGTGCCATTTTTTATTTTGTTTTTATGCTCTTTTTGGCATTTATAGTAGTTATAGGATACACCTTTGTATTGTAGCGCTTCTACTTATATAATAGTGTTTTTTGACGCCTTTTAGATGAGTAATAAATGTTGTTTTTAATAACATTTACCGATTATATTGTTTTGGTGCCAAAACCAAAACAGTTGTAATCAAACCTTCTGAATACTCTTTTGTTAATAGTATTGTATGCTATGAAGATTCATGTTCTTCATAGTTGTGACACTGAAAAGCAATATGATGTATCTAGCATTTTGCGTTTTTATGCGATAGCATGATAATAACTTTTATATTATTTTTTGTAGTATATGGTTTTGGCAATTATGTAACATATATACATAAATTGTGTTCTATATTTTAGTTTTTTAAAACATGAAAAACATACAAGTGATTTAAAATAAACTTGCCAAGTGTAAACAAAAAACGTACATAATATGGCGTTTCACAGGTGATATAATATAAACATGCAAAAGTTTAAATCAAAACAACATTGAAAATATGGCGTGTAACAAACTAGTCTACTTCATTGGCCATTCTTTCTTCGATTCTTTGCATTCCTGTTCTGTACAATTCTGTTATTCTTTCTGACCCCAATTTCAAGTATTTGTTTAATGATTTTACCAATGGTTTTCAGCTTTCATTTAAGTTATGGAGGAGGATTTTTGTTGTGTACTTAATCCTAAGGTCATTTAGCTGTTTGTTTTGTAGGTTATATAGGGCATTTTCATCTGGTAAGCCACATGCCTAACCAGACAACTGCCCCATATACGTTTCCATATGCCTCATTGTAAATATCATAGAGTTGATCAAGTTATATTTTGTTCTCCATTCCATCTTCTGCCTCACAGTCTTTGCCTTTTTTTTATCCAGCAAGCACTTAAGTGTTGTTTACATATCAAGTAGTTTGCAAAAGCATCTCGCTGCTAGTCAGACATTTTTGCAAATTTAGTATGTTGTTTTACATAAAAGTTGTAAAACAATAAGAAGTTTTCAAAAGAGTTACCATTTTTTCAACCCATCCTTCATACTTTTCTTCAATACTCAGATCATCGTATGAAGCTCTGTTGTCCAAGACATAAACATTATATGATTTTAGATTGAAGTAGGTAACATAGAAATGTTTTGACCATATTATTGGAATGAAGACCAGATCATTATCCTATATTATTTTATCTTTTAGATCGTTTTTGAAACGAGCATCTTTCAAAACAGTTTCCATGTTTTGATTGAATTCAATGTTTCGTTGATCTTCTGATTTTTAATACGTGGGCACATTCTGTAATTTTTGTGAACATTTTATTACAACACATTATCATAATATAACAACATTGTTTAATTCAGAAAAACACTTACCAGCATTATTTGAGTGCAGAATAATCTTGATGGTGATTCTGGGGCCTTAAATCTTTCTTCATAGTTCAGGATGTGCCCCCAAGCTTGAACACAACTGATGTGTGCATATAATCCTGATTTCATGCTCTCAAATATCACCCTTGGGAGGTCCTGCACCCCTGTAATCTTGAAGACTGTACCCCTAAAAATAGCATAGGGCGTTTAAGCTATATGATTACATTTCAAATGCAACATTACTCTATATAGCACCTTCAATATCAGACAATGGCGTTCTATTAGCCTTATTACGCTGCATAATGTTTTTAGCAATATAATTGTCTGTAACCACAAACAATGGCGTTTTTGTGAGTTTTATGAAATTAACATACCGTGCACTACAATCCATAGCGTGTTATTATTTTATTACCATGCATTATGTTTTTAGAAACATAATAACATGCAACCACAAACAATGCCATTTTTATGATTTTTTTAATGAAATGGATAAACCTTGCATTGACCCTCGTGACGTTTTATCAGTTTTATGACCCTGTAGGTGTTTATAGCAACTTAAGGTTGCAACCACAAACTATAGCGTTTTATGAATTTATGAATTGTAGATACCATGGATAACCACATCCAGCGTATATGTAGGTTGGAGCATTATTCTCATGTGTCTCCCTTGTTGCATTTATAACCATCGCCCTCTTGAGATAAGGGGACAAGCATGCTCTTGATGGTTGTGACTCTCTTTTCCCATCTAAACCCACAATCTCCTCTCCGTTATTATCTTCTTCATCTCCATGTTCTTCTGGTGCTTTGAGAATTGTATTTTCATGCAACATCTTCCCGACGTCAGGTGTTCTCTCTTCCACTTCCTTTTCATATACATCTGCCCTTTCTGGCATTTTGATAGTTAATGCTTGAGTTGGGGTCAGTAACTCAAAAAAGGGATATATGTTGTTTGCCTTTAAGGGTGTTTCTTCTTCTTCTTCTAGCTTATGCATCAGAGTCTTCTGACCATCTTGACTTTCAACAGATGTGGGGTTTTCACTTTGTTGCTCTAATGGCATTTTGTCAAATACTGCATGTTGTTCACCCCCTTTGTCACAAACTCCCATTCTGTTTCATCTAACTCAGAAATTAAAGCAGCATTAAATTGTGTCTCACTCATGGTTCTTTTTTCAAGTTATGTGATGAAAGGTTCACTGTTCTGGTCATCGAATGGCATATTCTCAAATACAGGGACCTTGGACACCTCTTCAGCATGTTGCATGTGCTTCTTCAAATCTTTAACCATTTCCGCCACCATCTTTGGACAATCAACATCTCCTTTCAATTCAACCATCTATTCTAGATCTTGTCTTGGCAGTTCTAAAACCCCAGTCACATTCTTTTTCACTATTCATTCACCATTATACCTCATACTCCATCCTTCTATGATCACACTCCTATCTTTTTATATCATTATCATCTACATCTTCATTTGTGGCGTTTTCATCGAACCATATACTTTCAACATATTCTTCATTTTCACTTTCAACACCACTTGCAGCCACATCTCCACCTTCACATTGATGACCAGTTTCAGCCTCAAGTGTTGCCTCACATGCAGCTCCACCTTTAATTGTTTTTGATGTAGACATGGCTTTTTGGTCAATCTCCCCCTCATCCTCTTTTTCACCTTTACATGCAGCCCCACTTATATATGGATCGGTAGTAGTCATGGCATTTTGGTCACCACTCTCACCTTCACCTGCATCTTTATCTTCTCCACCTATTGGTTTATTAGCCATGGCATGTTTATTGATATCACTCTTAACCACATCACTCCCTTTATCTGCCCTTTCATTTGTTCCTTCTCTGACGTTTTGATCCATATGCTTTGACATGCTCTTTTACAAGTTCAGACATTGTGAAGATTTGATATGCACCATCAGGCTGTTTGGATGTTTAACCTTTGATTGATCTAACAAAGCCTTCCTCCTGTTATAATACTCTTCCAACTCTTTATAGGCACAATCCAACTTTTCAGGCATTGCCTATATAATGAAAAAGGAAAATTAAGCATGGCGTTTATTTACTTTTTGTTTTGTGAAACTCTTAATTGTATAACATACCTCCTTAGCTTCATACATGACGTTCTTTTCCATTCCTTTATGGTCTTGTTTGTCACCAGCATCTTGTTCACCATGTTGTGTTAGGACTGTGTATAGAGCATGATTTCCTGATGCATATACTTCAAAACATCTTGTTTTGGCTTTCGAAATCCTTTGCAGCAATCCTTTGAAAAGAACATATGATGTCCAAAAGCTAAAGCATGATCTACTGATCAAGAAATTAGCAAAAGATTGAACCCGTCTCTCCCCAAAGATAGTGAATCTTGAACACCTACTTAGAATATCTGATCAAGAGCATGGCTAACATCTGATGAAGACTTGGAACCGCTGTTCAAGAGTACCAACACTTGTTGAAGGCTAGCAGCTGTTGAAGACCAAAGCCCTGATCAAGTAAAGGTCTGATGAAGATAACCGAACATCTGTTAGGCCATACAGATGTTTGGACAACTACAATAGAGGATAGGTTAGACAATGTTTTTCTCAATGTAACGATATTTATCTTATCGGTGTTTAGTAATAGTAAACAAAGAAACTCAGTTTCTAACAATTGGTATCAGAGCTTGGTCACGTTTAAACTTGATTTCACAATTAGTTTAACACAAAAAGATCAGCTCTTCAAAGATCCAATTTCAGTTTGTCGCTTAGAGTTTTTTAGTGAAGAAATGATAAAGTGTCTCTCACAAACTCTGTATTCCTTTAAAAGAACTTGAGAAAATGGCACAAAATGATCCCCAAAACACAGGCTTCAACAATAAACCACCTATGCACATCAGATCTGAATAAAATATCTGGCTACGTAGGATGGAACCTATGCTATCTCAACAAAATAATCACGACCCCCGACCCTCTTAGCTAGGCCATAGCTATCACGAGTGGGGTAAAACCCGTATTTACATAAAGGATTTTCACGAGGATAAATCCTTGATTACAAAAACACGTTTATTTCATGTTTACGTAGCCACTAATTTAAGCTAAAGTGCTTCACGGCACTTTTCTTCACTTCACAGTAAATCATCTGAAAGAGGTTTTAAAAATATTTGGTCAGCGAAAAATACTGGTGAGTTCTGTAACATCCGTCAAAATCGAATCTCCGAAATCCGACCCGGATTTCAAAATCGGATCCGTTGCAATTATTATTATTATTATTATTATTATTATTATTATTATTATTGTTGTTGTTATTATTATTATTATTATTATTATTATTATTATTATTTTATTATTAAGTAATCGTCACGTATCACGTTGGATTAAAACTGAACTAAAACGCTAACTTTATAACACCACTCAGATAGTTTCGGTTAGTTTTATATAAGGGACAACCTTAATGAAGTTAGATTTGTTAGTTAATTAAAGTTATAAGTATAGGGGTTAATGTGTAATTACAAGAAACTATAAAATGAAACAAGTGGACTAGCTGGGTTAATAAACTTAGTTAAGTCAGTTAGTTATTTGTTTAGGAAGTAGTTAACTGGGTTAGTTTGTTTGTTAGTTTTATAACATAACTACACTAAGTTGGTAATTATATTAAATCAATAGAACTTATAAGAAACTCAATTAACTAGGTTAGTAATTTAAATTACAACAAGTATAAGGTGGGGGGCTGGAAAAGACAATTTGGAAAGTATTTAATAAAAATAACAAAAAGTTAAGTCGGCCGGGACTCGAACCAGAAAACACTCGATCGACAAGTGACGAAGACCAGCTGGGCTGAAGCATTTTTGATGAAGACATTGGATCTGAGTTATTTTTAAAGTGAGCTTATCGACAAGTGACACAAAGACCAGCTGGGCTGAAGCCCGGTACGGGATTCGAACCCACGACCAAACCTGGATAGCGAGCCACAACAATACAGACAAACCACTAGATCACGAACCTAATTTGTGTTTTATTCCAGTTTGTAATTATTTTAAACACACATTCGGACCTGACCTGTTCCTTATCTTCTTCACCGAATGCTGATAACGCGACCCGAGCCAAACCACAGTCCGACCCGACCCCCGAGCTCGATCTAGATGACGATCCATGATCCCTTTTGTCCCATTTCGTTCACATGAGTGGAGAAAACAATAATGCATCATTTAATCGGCTTTTATACACCATTATTACAACATTTAATCTCAACTCTCATTTAAACACCATTGAAGAGCTTATAGAAGTCCAAACGTTTTTAGGCGAAATTGTTAACCATAGACTTGAAAATCGATGCCTTTCGAGATTTCTCCTCATTTCACAACTTCCATAATCCTCTGAACCTGTTTATACTCATCTTATCATCGCGAATTTAATCGAAGAACACATTTTAGGGCTTGTAATTTGTACGGACGATATCTCCTTCAATTCTCAACCTTTTCAGGTGATTCCAGAGCCCAACTTGTTTAATTTTTCGCTCTCTACAAAAGCCCTCTATCAATTTAAGTGATAAAAGGCTAATTTATCCGAATTTAATTTTAGTTGAAATTAGGGTTCTTCGTTCATACGATTTGGGGCTTTTAGATTTAGACTTGTGTTTTGATGAAATTAAAAGTATAATATTGTTATATATCATACTAATATATTATGTGTAAATTTTGAGAATTTTTAGATATTAATTGGAATTTTGGTGAATTATTTATGTTTTAACCATTAGATAAATCAAATAAAAATACAAGATAATCTCAAATAAATTAAATAAATATTTTTCTTGATTTTTCAGATTATATAAACTCCAGGGAATTTTTATAGAATTGTTCCTTAATTGTTGGAGAATTCATGAATATAATTTGGATATATATATATATATATATATATATATATATACACATGTTTTAATTATTTAAAAATACAAGACTGTTGCAAGTAAATTTTGATTAAAGTTTCTATTGTTTTTTACTGATTGTATAATTGTTATAAAACTTTTCTAGATTATTTTTAGAGTTTTCTGATAACTATTATGCGATTTAAGAATTGGTGAAATTGTTATACAAATAATTCTCATTATATAATTATTACTTTTAAATTTAAAATATGTAATAATCAATAAATCTATTTTAAATGATAATTAGATGAGTTGATGAACTTATTTAATTATTGGCTTGATCAAATATTTGGAAAACATTAAAATGGTAATTTTATGATTTTGCTGTTTTAATATATTCAACAATCATATAATTATTGGTTTGAGTATTTTTGTTGAATAAATAAAATCTGATATAATTCTAAGTCCCCAAATAGGAGAACCCAATTTCCTAAAATCAATAGGTTATCCTTACGTTTAGTATTTCGTTTATTTACATTGCGGTTATAGATATAAACCATTCCTTTTCGTGCGGTGTATTCTCGTGGATTAACTTTCGCAACCTGTGAGTAATCTCTTCCACTTTCCCCTTTTTAATTTTGTTCAAATTTTGGGGTGTATTATGTTACACTTTTCGATTTACTTAACATGCTATGATTAAGTGTTATTATGTGAACGTCTTATGTGTATTCTATTATTCTATATGCTATCTGATGTCAAGTCTATTGCATGCTATTGTGTCTAGTGGATCCACACGGCTGACTAGGTTCCCCACGGCCATGGGTTGTAGCCAAGTATCGCCAACGGTATTAGACTCGCTCCTCGGGGCTTGAGCCTAATGCACGCTATTATCATGAGTCTATTTATTTTGGTTGTTTGTGTTGTTACTTGAGTGTGTATTCTTGTTTGGTAAATTTGGATTTATGGATATGTTGACTATGTTGATGATATGAGACCATTTACACACTAACCTTGAGGTGCATGTTAAAAATATTTTTTTAAGAAATAAAAATGAAACTGCTTTCTATAAAAAGGAGGAAATTATTTACCAACATTTTGTTGACCCAAAAAAATTTTTTTCTAACGTGGTGCAGGTTTTCAAAGTTGATGATCAAGTGACGTGGACATGTAGCATGGGCCTTAGGAAATTAAATTGAAATAATTTGATATCTAGTTTTTGAACAATGTATGATTAACTTTTATTATTAAATGTTATGTGACAATTTAAATGGACATACTTTAAATATCGTAACAATGATTAGTTGTCAAGAGCTATGGGCAATCATCATGCCCCGTACCTTTCCGCTGCGGGTCGGGGTGTGACAAGTTCATTCAGTTGTAAAAACACATTTGTTATAATTTACAGCTTTTAGAGTTTTTATATTTACTTATATCTTTCAATTACCCACAACACTTGTCACTTTACCGGATCTGTGACTGTGGTCATATTACTATTGGCTATCTCATTATCCAGTAGTAAAGCCTATAAGGTAATGTATATAATACCTCGCATACCGGTTGTACTATCAGAGTGCAAAGACTTAGGTGTTGTTTGTTTTTTAAGAGGTAAAATATCTGCAGTTGTAAGACCCAGACTTGATTTATACGATTTGCATATAAACATCAACTATAAATGTGTATCATCGATTACAAATACAGTGGAAAATCCGAGTTTGTTAAAAACATTTTATGGTTTAAAATATTTCAACATCATAAATTGATATCATCGTTTAAAATGTAACGACGACATATATCGCAGAAGCTTGAATATTGATCGTGTTCGGTTCTTCTCGTCAACTTGAACGTCATCCGCATTGTCATGTAAGTTACCTATTGTCAAAAACATTCAAAACCGTTAGTTATGAAAGTTTAAGACTTGTTTATATGGTTTCATACAATAAAATTGAACAAACAACAACAATTTCAGTCATTTTAACCCGTCGCGCGCCGCGACGGGAGAGAAGAATGGTGTCGCGTGTCGCGAGCCCTGTCGCGGGTCGCGACCACCAATGGCCATCATTGTCGCGCGACGCGACGGTCATGTTTCGGCAGAAAGTCTTGTTTTCAAACCTGCACATTCCCAGCCAGGTTAGTTTCCACGAAAACGTACATAACTCTCTCGTTTTTTATCCGATTTACGTCACGTTTCTTCCTACGTGATCGTAATTCGATTCTCCATCACATGGAGTTAAAATACAACATTCGGATTAACAAAAACGAGACTTTTAAGCCTTTGGCTTAATATATCTTTACAAAACTTTTGACCCGTTCATGATTTCATCGACCAAACTTGTTGTTTGCCTTTAAATTATCATGAACATTATGTTATACATGTTTGCCTATTATACAAGGTGAAATTCGCAGGTTTTTATGCATTCTTAAACCTGTTTTTGCTTATATGCTTATTTTAACCCATTAGGGTATTTAAGCAATTTTAAGCATAAATCATGTTCATTCATTGTAAGCATCATATTTTCACATTACTTATCAAATGGTCTTCCACCACAACTATAATTGTGGTCGATTTTAATGTGACAACTATTTGTTCCGAGTTTTATACATCGGATTATCCTTTTACGGCAAAGACTCATTTAGAGTCATTTGACCCAAAGGTTCTATATCTGGCCTTTTATACATATCCGAAAGCTTTAAATTATCCAAATGCTTATTTCTAAACAACCCGTAAGGGTCGTTTGCTCAGTTTATCAATAAAGGGCGTTTTGGTCAATTCTAACCTTTCAGTTACGACGAAGGACTTTTAAAGGCATGTTTGACCAAAATCCCATTTTTTTAAACTATGTCTTGCTTAAATAATCATTATGGTTTCGAAACACAATGATTATAATTTAGATCATTCAGTTTATCTAAAAAGATAACCAAATGTCCATTTTTGACCTTGTCTAACTCTTATAGAACCTCAAGTTCTAAATGATGAGTTGAACTAGTTTACATACCTGACTCAGATCAATATATTGACCGGTATTAATACCTTGCCTTAATAACCGCTAAGTCATAGCGATGCTGATATCTATTTGATATTTACTCCTGAAATAATATAACTCGACAATAGTCATTAGTCGATATTGTCAAAAGGTAATATCTTCACCTTTTGACCCGTTTAGTCTAACTGACCAAATTTATTGGCGAGATGATGTTTATTACTATCTCGTCTACATGACTCGCTCCGGTTTACACCGTACGGTCATTTTCCTTATAAATTATTTATTGACTCTTATGACCCATTATAACTTACGCTATAAAGTGTCTTTCACAAACTAACGGTAATCGTCAACGAGTAATCGAATTACCGTTTTACCTTTATTATTTGCATTAGTTTACCTTATAAGGTAATTATTCAAAACTCATTATTTATTAGTCCTTTCATGACTAATTAACCGTATTAGCTATTTTTAACCATTAAACATGGTTTATCTTTATTGTCTTTTGTTTCGAACCGCACATGTCGTGTCAGAACATCATAATTCAAATAAGACTTTATATTATTCAGAACCTATAAAATCAATAGGTATTAAATAAATAGAGTGTAAGCTTTACTTACCTTGCATCCAAATTATGCGTTTCGTTCATTGCTGATTCGTTTGACCCGCTTCCTTCCCAAGCTTTCACCTAGCTCGTCAAGCGTCAAACTATCATCATAAGTTGTAAGATGCTTAGACTAGTCGTAATCATTCACGACTATTCCATCCTACTATCTTTATATCGAAATTATCATTCGATCATATAAAAGGTCATTTTGACTTAAAAAAGTCAAACTGCCTATTAACATAATTAATTACACGGAGTAGCTCAACTACTCGTTTAATTACTTGGTCAATTATTCGGTAAACATCATCTTTATGTTACCGTTTTAATCAAGTTCTTATCATCATAATTCACCTAATTAATACACAATGATATTAAACATCATTTAACATAAACCTGTCATCAATTTTATCATATCATACTAAACTTATTTCATAGTAAGTATGATTATAGACCCAAACATACAATTTGTTCAAGTATTTCCTGATTACTATCTTATATGATGATTCTAATCATAATTATATCATCATTTTCATCATATGATTAATACCCACTTATCCTAGTGTGGTAAATCATCAAATCATTCAAATTATAGCTTCATATGTATAAATTTCACTTAGGCTTTGATTCCTAAGAAAGTATATATCACTAATTCAATCATAGCTTCAATAATTCATTCATAATTCGCGATTATGATGATTATCCAAATTTCACAACTTCACAAATCATCAAACTTCGACATACCTTATGATCCCCTAGCTTGGGTGATCAATAATTCACGTTCAGTTGTGAATTTAAGCTTCGTTTGAGCCTTCAATTTGATGATTATGTTGAAACTAGGGTTTTAAAGCTCCTGGAGCTTCCTAGGTTCGATCACAGAACACACACTAAGTGTGTGTGTGTTTTGTTTTAAGTTTATTTTATAATTAAATTTTCAAGTTTATCCACTTTGGCCCCTCATGTTTGGTTAGTTTATTAAGTAGGCCACAACCCACTTAATTTCAATAACATTCCTTCTAATTAACTAGGTTAAACATTCCTAGTTAATTTAGTGGGTTTGGGGAATTATTGACTAAGTTTGTTTTAAGTCCCGTTAACTCGGGCTTCTATAAACTTTATTTTTCTCAAAAACATTCTTTTCCCTTTTTATTTAACTAGTTGTACACCCGTGTGAATACACGGGTTTGTACACCCGTCGATCTTTATGATCGGATATGGGTTTTGGTCAAGCTGAAACATATTATAATATATTATTTAAATTCTTTGTGTTTAGTTACATATCTTTATAAAACAATGTTAAAGACAGTATGTGTTAGTGTACATGTTTGATATAGAAATAAACTAAATAGTTTATAATGTGCAAAGTTTTTAGCAACATCTATATGTAAAATGTGATGTGAAATTATTTAATGAATTCACATTCGCATTATAGTTATGAATTGACAACAACATTAGGCATATAAATCATAAGTTGAGCTACAAAACATTCAGAAACAAAAGTCCTCTGTCACTGTTTCAAGCCAAATATTGACCTTGAAACCATATCTACAAGTGGCACTGAATTTCTTGATCTCAATACCCGACCGACCTAAAATTGACAATTACTATCCCGTAAGTTTCAAAACAACATTGAAAAATCATATATAAAAACCTAAGTTTCGAGATGTATTAAGGAAAACCGTTACCTGAAATGTAAACGGAAAGAATGTGATGGCTCAATGATGGTTGTTGTCATTAGGTGCATTGAGATCTAATGTCAAGAATTTAATGGCTTAAGTATAATTATAAGCTTATTAACGAATGAGACCAAATTAATGTAAAATTTAACCTTATGATAACCATAGGCAATCTTTGTATAGTCTGAAACATAAGTCATCCTTGAACATGAATCATCAGCCAAATCAAATAATAAAAAACAAATTATATCCCTGCATGAAAAAAAAAATGGATAAATTTAGGGAAAATGGGTTTGAAAAATGATAACCCAACAGTAGATGATCTCATTCTACAGCTCCGATAAATGCAAGGGTGTTCTCAAATAATGGTTCCTAGATATTTGAAAACCAACAAAGATCGACAAATGTTAACAGTACTGATTCTGTGGACACTTTTCGGTCTTCAAACATCTAGGAAGCATTATTTGAAAACACCCCTGAATTTATCGAGGCTATAGAATGAGATCCTAAAATATCGGGTTATCATCTTTCAATCACATTTTCACTAAATTTATCAAACTTGTTTTTCATACCTCATCGAGTCAACCTATTCGTCTGCAAACAGATGGAGAAAGCTTGAAGTATAAGACGTACTTAATTATATGGCACCGGATTTTCACTGATTCAAGAATCTCAACACATCAGCTGACAACTTTGAACCAATTTACAAACATCTTAATACCAATCCATAATCATTACCACTACAACAAAACAAAAATCATTACCACAAACAAAACGAATCAAAAAAGATGAAACCTTTATCAAACTATAAATTCTTGAAATTACCAATCACGACTAAGAACAAACATACCAAGAGCATCTTCAGGGATGGAAAAAGTAGCTTATCTTTCTGATTGAACAACAATCGAGAATTGAGAGTAACCACCTGATCTGTAGGAGACAGTTGCTTCAACCTTAATATATTCACAGTCACTCTGTATCAATGGCAACAATGATTCAACCAAATTCACAGTAAATTGGCAACACGAACACCTGTAAAAGAAAACACAGGAATCGGTTACAAACGTCAATTTATATGACCGATCTACAAACAAAAAATTGGAAAACTTACCGGCATCATCACATACAGCTAAATAGGCATCTCTGACCAACCAAACTCCATTTTCTTGTATAGATGTAACAACAATTATACACGATCACTTTTCAAAACCTTAATCAACAACACAACGTCAGCGAAGGTAATTGATAGTGAAGTTGCAAAACATTTGCAATTTCAGAATGCAAGGCTCAGATTGTGAACAAAGATGATAACACCAAAGCTGCAAGAGAGGTTGCATGAACAACTGCCATCCTACAACCTTGTCATACCATAATGCTATATTCCTCCAATTTTTATTCAGATCTACAAAATCATCATAGCCTCATTTTGAAAGGAATTTTGTCAAATGCACTTTGCATTCATTTTTATTCACCATCACAGTCAACACGAGATGATTTACTAAACTATACAAATGATTGCAAAATGTCAGACATCGTGTATATTCAGGCCGACATTTCCTTTAACGGAAACGCATCTAAGTTACCATAAAGTGCCTGGAACCCTGGCTTACTACAAAACCCTCTGTGGAAGCTTTGTAAAGGAAACCCTAGAGTTTGAATCGAAATCGCCTGTGATGAAGAATAGAGAAGAAAGAGAGGAATAGAGAAGAAAGAGAGAAATGTGCACTATAAGTTTGAATCGAGAAGAAAGAGAGAGTTGATATGATTACTTCTGATGTAGATTAAATAGCCAAACAACTCCCCATGCATTTTCAAATTTTGCCTCCTAAAAAAAAGAAAACTTCTTCAATTTAATAATAAATAAATAACAGATTTTATATACATAATATTATAAAAAATTCAGAATTATGACATCAGCGGAGTCAATGTGGCATACCTAATATAATGACACGTAATCAAAGTGAGGTCATCATCTAAGCTCCTTTAATAGATAGCAATAGATAGATAGATAGATATATCACCACTCTGGGAGCACCGTCAAACATAGAATTCTTGGAAAACACCATAGTTTTAGTCTCAGGTGAGAACCATCTCATCAACATCATTGACTGAATATCGCGTGCTATTAAAAAACGTTGTCTTATGTGACAGCAATGGCATAATCATCGGCCGAACATGGATTACAGTGGAAGCTACCTAGCACAGCCGCGAACGGCAGCCGGCAACAATGCTTTATATGTTGCAACAGTACGCCAGATCTCACAATAGTAACCTCAGATGACAAAATCATCTTCATCGGTCTGAATAGATACGTTCAAGTTGTTTTGCGCATTAAATGTACCTGTGAGAAGTAATCAAATATCCATCTCTCTCTTTCTTCTTGACATTTTGATCTACAAAATCATCATAGACTCATCTTGAAAGGACACTTTAATATACAAAATCATTATATACAATATTATTTTGTCAAAATGCCAGGCTTAGATTGTGCATAAAGATGACAACACCAAGGCTGCAAGAGAGGTTGCATGAACAACTGCCATCCTACAACCTTGCCATACCATAATGCCATCTTCATTCAATTTTTACTCAGATCTACAAAATCATCATAGCCTCGTGTTGAAAGGACAATAAAAAATGCACTTTGCATTCATTTTTATTCATCATCATAGACAACACTAAATGATTTGCTAAAGTAATACAAATGATTTGAAAGTGTCAGACCACGCGTATATTCGGGCAGACGTTTCCTTCATCATAGTTTTAGACTCAGCTGAGAAGCATCTCATCAACATCATTGACTGAATATACCTTAGGTAACATCGATCTAATTATCATCAACCAAACATCGATTACACCCAACGCTACCTAGAACAGCCACGAACGGCAGCCGGCAACGATTTGGGCATGTTGCAACAACACGCCAGATCTCGCCATCATAGTCTCAAATGACAAAAGCATCTAAGGTGAACAAAACTGAACCGATCAATTTTCAAAACAGTGCAAAATTGAATCTTAATGTAACAACACATACAGGTTCAATCAAAACAGTTCAAAATTCAGATGATACAACTTTAGGTAATAATCTATTTTTTAGGAGGCAAAATTTGAAATGCATAGGGAGTTGTTTTGGCCATTTAATGCACTCAGAACTAATCATATCTCCTTCCAACTCTCTCTTTCTTCTCTATTCATGGTGAAGTTGCAAAACATTTATATTGTCAAACTGTCAGGCTCAGATTGTGCATAAAGATGACAACACCATAGCTGCAATAGAGGTTGCATGAACAACTGCCATCCTATAACCTTGCCATACCATAATGCTATCTTCATTCAATTTTCACACAGTTTGCAAAATCATCAAAGCCTCATGTTGAAAGCACAAGAAAAGTGCACTTTGAATTCATTTTTATTCATCAACACAGTCAATACTAAATGATTTGCTAAAGTAATACAAATGATTTGAAAATGTCAGACCTCGCTTATATTCGGGCAGACGTTTGCTTCATCATTGTTTTAGTCTCAGGTGAGAAGCATCTCATCAACATCATTGACTCAATATGCCTTAGGTGACATCGATCTAATTATCATCAACCAAACATCAATTACACCCAACGCTTCCTAGAACAGCCGCGAACGGCAGCTGGCAACGATTAGGGCATGTTGCAACAACACGCCAGATCTCGGCATCATAGCCTGAGATGACAAAAGCATATAAGGTGATCAAAACTGAACCGATCAATTTTCACCATAAAAAAATCCTAATTGAATCTTAATGTAACAACACATACATGGTCAATCAACACAATTGAGATGATACATGTTCAGGTAGTAAAAAGAAACCCTCCGGTGTAGAAGCAACCGGTGAGAGTGTTTTGATGGAATTTTTAGGAGGGGTCGGTGACATTGTCGAGGGTTGTCAGGAAATGCTATCACTTAGCGTTTCCTGACAACCCTCGACAACGTCACCGGCCCCTCCAAGTTTTCAACCAAAACACTCTCACTGGTTGCTTCTTCAACAGAGGTCATCCTCTAATCTCCCTTAATAGCTAAGAACGTGACACGTAGGCAATTCGAGGTCACCTCTAATCTCCCTTAATAGAATCCTGAATTAAAACCGTTACTATATAAAATTTGATAAACTAAATTTGATCAATTTAATTGATTTGAGATAAAGAAAAACTAAAACTGATGCATCATTTACTAAATGATTTAAACTTTGAACTGTTGTTAAAAGCGACCATTTTTGTGCAGTGAAAACGGGCTGCGGTTGAAATGCACAATTTTTTGTATAGTAAAAGTCAACCATATTGGACAGGAATAGCTTATTAGCAACAACATTTCAAACAACGTCACCTCTGCAAGTGACTTCAACTTATTAGCAAAAACATTTCAAACAACTTCAACTCTAACCTGATGTAATTTAAAGGACAACATGAGTTATCTCAAACTTACCGATATCAATTGCTCATGGATAAAATCCACTAATTGTTGGCTTGACATGCAATCCCTAAACACATGAAAGTAAAATAATTTAGTAATGATCCAAAAGATTAAGAATAATCCATAAAAAGTTGCATATTGAGTGTGCAGAGGGACTTACAGTGTTGACATCAGGATTATCCATATACATTTGTTTTTCTGGTTTCATAAAATTCCATGTCACCTGCCCAACCATCGTTACAATATTAAAAAAAACAATTAATAAGATGAACCAATCTATCTATCTCTTTCTGCAGCAATTAGGGTATTAAATGGCCGAATGTATTCATCACCCTAAACCATAACAAACACACAACCACACCCAAGATCAAACACACAAATCAAAAGATATACACAAAATACAAAAACCCTAAATCAAACACTCAACCACACCCAAAATCAAACTCAGCCTTTCAACAGAAAGCTGTGAACAATAACAATACACAGTTTCAAGTTTCAACTCATGTAATACAAAAGAATAATGAAATTAGACTTATTTTCACACTCAAATTCGGTCAAATCATCTGCTAACAAACACTGTAAACTCAAATTCTGAAAAATAATCAACAGAAATTTAAACATATCCAGATCCCGCCGTTACCCAACCTAACAAATATCGCAAGAATCAACTCCTGTTCCAAATACAGTATCTAAAAACCATAAACACACAAATCAATCACTTAACCCATACCTTAACATGCGGATCTACAGAAGTTTCCAATCCTGTAACTTCCTTGCACGAAACCAACAGGCGGAACGTTTTCGGAATGGAACCGAGATAACCTAGGGTTTCACTACAATGATGAAGATGGCTTCAAGAAAGCCAAGACTCGAAAAGTATAACAAAGCGATGTGGCTGAGATCTACCAGAAATCATGGCTGCAAGGTGGGTTGTAGGTCAAACCTTACCATCCGCCATCAATGCCATGCCAAAATCAACTGGTAAAAGACTTTTGAGATCATCATAGCCGAGTGAAAGAACCATCGGACTTCTTTGCCGAATACATTCTTCAACTTGAAGCTTTTTGAATACAGAAGAAAGAGAAACCCTAGAAATCGCCAGAAGTGAGAAGAGAGAAGTCAGTTTGAAGAGAGAAGAAAGAGAGAAATGAACTCTTAATTTGAATTGAGAAGAAAGAGAGAGTTGATTTGATTAGCTCTGATGATGTGCATTAAATGGCCATACAACTCCCCATGCAATTCAAATTTGCCTCCTTAAAAATTTAGTTTGTATATATTAATAAAATCCGATTTTAATATTTATATATAATAAATAAATCGTAATTATGACATCAGCGAGGACTACGTGGCATACCTAAGAAGTTGACACGTAAGTAAAGTGAGGTCATCATCTAAGCTCCTTTAATAGAAAGTATAGATATTAGGTTTAGTTATATAAATCCTAATATTTTCTGGGTTAATTTTACCACTAACGGCAATTTACCCGTCTTTTAGTATTAACGTGGTTTAATTACCAAACCCGTTTTCGGGGTGTTACAGCAGTCTGCGGACCACATTTGAAGACATCTGTAGAAGAAGAGATGGACCAAACCTCTACAGTCTGGAAGAAGAAGGATGTTTGTTTCTTAACCGTAAGTCCAGAAAACTAATCGGATATCATAAAACACGATCAAAAGTGCGGAAAACTAATGAAAGTGATAAGAATAAGATCAATCGAATTGATTAGATTGCACACGAGTATGAAACTCGTCTGGTACAACTAACACAGAACTAGAAAAAATGCCAAGAAGAACAGAAATGTCAACAACAACCCTAAAATGACCTAGATGCACCCTCTTTATAGTTACATAGGGTGACCTAAATACAAACTGGGCCAAGCCCACATGCACACTACAAGCCCAAAGCATTTAATTAGCCCACGTGGCTTATCCCAAACCCACTAGACAACTAAGTCCAATACTATAATTGTGCTTGATAGATATAAGCGTAAACCTACTCAATTATATGGCCTTACAATATCCCCCTAGGTTTATGTTGTCTTTATCAAACTGTAGTCTTCATCGTGCCTCTGTGGGAAGATACTTCATGTCTTCATTCTCAAACTTGGGTTTTTTGTTCTTCTTAATCATGATTAGCTTTGCACAAAAACTTGTTGAAAGGAATGCGAGAGGAGGATTCTCAGCAACTCTTTTCTTTATCAATCTTTTATCTTTCAAGCAGGTTCACATGTACTTCTTTAAAGATACTATCATTGTCAGACTATGCAACGTGTCTGATTCTTCTAACTCAGGTACACCTTGTTGTTGTGATGCTTCATGCTTTGTCAGAAGCCAACAACATCTCAATCTTCAACAACCCTTGTTTCTTGATTTAAATCAATTTATACACATGCTCAAAAACTCATAAGCAAACATCTCTAAGCAACAGAGGAAAATACCACATGAACCTCGGATTTCACAATTCAAATTTGTTTTAACTTATGTTGATCAGTTAAATCTTCAAGAACGGTTAATAATTTTTAATAAAATAAATAAACACTCTATTTTTGTATTTTTGAATTTTTTATTTTTATATTTTTTTTAATATACGAATATAAACAGAAACATAAATAAACAAAGAAACAAATATACAATTACAATTGCAATGGCATCAAATCACAGTTTTTCGGACCAGATTACACTTATCAACACTGGTTTACTTTGGTTGATCCAAGCAATTGCCAGTATGTTTGTTCACTTAAACTTATCTCCTTAGGCATTTTCCATATGACGATCTGCAATTGATTTATCATGATTTAACATGTTTTGGTTTAGTTAATATGAACACCCAAATAAATCACAATCAAATCCTAGAATTTTAATTAGAACACACTATCATGCATGCAGTTTCACTACCACATATTTTCACAAGTCGTGTTCTAGGATTCTGAAACCTTGACTGGGACTTGGTTGAGAAGAGAACATAATAGATCATCTGCAGAGATGGATATAATATACAGATCAAATGAATTTTTTCAATATGATATAGTTTTTTCGGGTTTCTTTTGGGCACTAGAGGTCCTCTTTTGGGTGTAATTGATCTATAGCGCGACAACGTACAACTAGATATTTGCTCACGCAAAACAGAAGCTGACGTTGCCTAGCATCTCCAGGTCTTTGCTCACGCAAAACAGAGGAGATACACGAGTTTATCAAAAAAGATTCCAGATCTAGAACAAAATTATGTGTATCGGGACGTCACACAAGCATTCAAATAGACATGTCCTAATTCCAAGTGATGTTCTTTCCTGAGGTCCTTATGTAATTTAATGCTCTGCACAGAACCAGTCAAAGTGTCCAACCATCAGGATAAAGCCTACCAACATATCGCTCTAGGGTCAGACATTTCAATATTGGTCATATATGAGACAGCCTTAATGTGACATTTGCACATTTTCAGTCATTGTACAATTCCAAACTTTCAAAAACTTTTTGTTTTGGAAGTAATTCGTTAACTGATACTCAAACGTAATCAGTTTAACGTAACGTACACTCCGGAACAAGGACACAAGCTACATATACCCTAAATACCCTTTATATAACTTAGATATAAGTTTTGAAGGGTTAAGTATGACAAAAACACGTTTATACAAGTTCAGGGACCATTTTTGATAAAGTGCAAAAGTCTGCCCAAACCTCTAGCATACGAACCATGCGTACAAATTTGAACATTTTTATTCAATAAAATCTTGTATTTTATTGGTAAGAATGCAAAAATGTCAATCGTTGCACAATTTCGATTATTTTCGTGTTCGATAAAGTCTTGTACGTTATTTGCAAATCGCGTAACCGTATAACCGAACGAACCGACATCCACGACATTTCCGGGCAAAATCCAAGTTACATAACACCTTTATATAACCTAAATATTGGGTTAAAAGGGGTTAAAAGTGACAAAACGCGATAAAACAAGTCTAGGGGCCAAATCTGCCAAAATGGAAAACTTGGCCCCCAAGGAGGCCTTACATACCGTATGCACACACCCCTTACGGTCCGTAAGGGGTACCCAGACAACAGTTTTTGGCAGCCACTTGTTTCTTTGCTTGGAGCTCAAGTTCACGAAAATTCATGGTTTCTTCCATCTTATGACAAGTGTTAGCAACATCCTCTGATCCTTGACACCTCACAAACACTTGGCATGATCCTAGGACACCTGAAACACTATAAACAGCAAGCTCATTCAACCATTTTCCTTGCTCAATTCTCATTTACTTCTCCCAACTCCTTGGAGCTTGCTTCCATATTTTGGAGGCCTCCTAATCTGAGTTCTTATAGTGTTCTTCAACACAAGTTAGCACTCTTCCTAGTTCTTTCATTATTTTAGCTATTTTGAGCTAAAAGTCAAACAGTTTGACTTTCAGTTTGACTTTCGGTTCTAACCAAAATTGGTCAAGTCAAAGTTCAATTGAACTTTGCAACACAATCATAATCATGAAGGTAATAATCCCTTGCGATTGCACATTCTGATTACCACGTTTACTAGGCAAAGTGACGAGTCAAAGTTTTTGTAAAAAATGCACATAAAGTGAATTTTATGACGGAACTATTTTCGGGTGTCAAAACTCCAAGTTTTGATACCAAATCAGTTTTATAACTTAGTTAGACATGTTTTAAGGATTCATAACAGTCTAGCTAAGCTATCACGATAGCCGCGACCGCTAACAGACCTACTAAGCAATCAAGTTTCAGATAGGATTCAGAATTAACTATTTTATCACAACAGAGAAAGAACAGGAAACCGAAAGGGCGAATTAGAATGAAAGGTAGATGCAAGATCCACAGACGAATGTAGATCGAAGTACCTCGCACGCTAATCCGATTAGATCTTCATCGTCGAGCTCTTTGGCGTTTCAGAGTACTCATGCTGAAATTTCTTTGCATACATCATGATTTTTCCTTTTTTGATTTTCTTTCTGGTTGGTATGCCGAGTGTCCAAATGTACATGAACTAACTATCTAGAATGATAATATTGCTTGTAAAAGTCGTCATTTTCAACAAAAAAAGTGGTGGCGGTGCCAAGAAGTTCAGCTTTCTTTTAGACGATGTCTAGTTAATTGTAAAGAAACATATTTGAAGAAAAGATTCATAGCATGATCACAGAGATTATTGGCTAAAAATGTAAATTAGAAAACATGTCATATAACTTAAACGTGTTTAACTCGTCACTTCTAGTTTAGTGCTTTATTAGGGTCGTAAGTCGAGCGGTTTTGACCACCACTTTGACTTTTGAATGAGTCGCTTTAGAAAGGGACTAACCCTCTGAGGTTATTCGACCAAGCGCATTTTAGTGACCATAGTTATATAGGGACTAACCCTCTGAGGTTATACCTTATGGTCACGTTGTTTGGTTAGTTATATGATGAGTCGCTTTTATGTTCTTTCAAATTGACCAAAATACCCTTTTTGCACATAAGTTTGTTTTAAGCATATGTAACCGAAGTTTTGACATCTAAACTGATGTTATAAATAATCGAACTTGTTTTGGCATGTAAGACTCATCATAGGACATATTTGACTACCCGATCTTGTAATTACACTTATAATCTGTTAAAGTAGCGTAAACTACTTTAACGAGTCATAACGGGTCAAAAGCACTTAGGATCCTTTCCAAATCAGTATGTGTAGCTTATTAAACCATATCATACGAGTCCCAACACTCGTTTGGTTTTTAAGACTTCATTCTATCCGATTTCCCGTTTAAAGTCTCGACACACTAACATAAGTTATCCGACACATTAGGACACGTTTGAGCTTTGTTTATTCCGTTGATCAAGGACACATACGCAATCCCAAGTGAGTACATAGTTCCCCTCTTTTACGTTCTTCAAATGTTTTGGTGTGATTCGTATGTGCGTATCAGTATTTTCATGATTTCGAAACTATATGATTCTACATACATAGTACTTTAATCCTTTAATGATTTGAAACCTTTACCTATGGCTTAAATAATGATTTTCAAAATTTGTAAGACCCTTGTTGGTGCGTATTTGTATTCATGCCTAAAATACATTCATTAACAATGATCAAGCCAATTGCTAGTATGATATAGCGCTATAGGACTTGACACCCCATTCCCGCTTCCTAGGTTTGTTTGGATTTTTGATTAGGGAATGTTAGAAACCAAATTTACCCCTAATAGATTTACCTTCGTGGTAAATTTATATCGTCAGGGATAAGGTTTGAATGTATTACCAAACGACCACAATGTGTTTTTACAAAGTTTTCCAATTAAGCCATATAGTTTATCCTTTATTGATTCCATAAACCAAAGTATAGTTTGATATACTACCAAAGTATAGTTTGATATACTACCGATTCTCTTAACAATAAACCAAAGTATATTTTGATATACTACCAAAGTATAATTTGATATACTACCGATTCTCCTATTTATAAACCAAAGTATATTTTGAGATAATACTAAAGTATAGTTTGATATACTACCGATTCTCTTATTCTTAAACCAAAGTATAGTTTGATATACTACCGATTCTCTTACTCATAAACCAAAGTATATTTTGATATACTACCAAAGTATAGTTTGATATACTCCCAATTCTCTTATTCATAAACCAAAGTATATTTTGATATACTATCAATTCTATTATTTTCAAAACCAAAGTATATTTTTCATATACTACAAATACTTTTCATCAAAAAGCAAAGTATTTTAGATACCAATTTTTTTTTTATCAAGGATTCATGGATATTTTTGAAATCGTTTAATCTTTTTCTTTTAATATCCAAAGCCATGAATCTAAATTACAAAACCTATGTTAATCACAGACATTTTTATGCTGACGTTTTATTTTCACATATGTTTCAGGTACTATTATGTGATGATTGTTAACGCATGCTACACATAGGATGGACTCAGGCCTTAGCTTGCCTTAAAACTTGAAAGACAATTGTTTGTATTTGTTTGATTGTATCAAAACAATGTAACTTATTAATTCAATGAAACAAACTTTAAATACCATGTGTTGTGAAACAATTTCCTGTAACGTGACTCCCCGATATTTCCGTCACGGTTTGTTTTATTATGCGATCAGGGTGTTACACTTAATCCACATAGTGAATGTTCATTTCTTTTCCCGCGCTATAACAAAGGCTTAGAAAAAACTATTTTTGAAAATTTTCAATTTATTAATGTTTTTGTAATTTTCTGATAGACTAGTGTTCACTCTAGAACCCCAGCAGATATATATATATATAGAATGGGGATCCTACGGAAAGTGTGTTTTTCCTAGAAAGTCTAGGAAGTGATCTAGGCCATCCAATGGGTGTGTTTAATGGTTGAGATCATCTTGGTGGCATTTTGGGAATATGTGTTTCTTAAAAATAGGATTATTTAGTTAATCAGGGGTAGATATGTCATTTAGCTTGTTTTAAATATGGAAATAATTGTCATTCCATAACCACCCCACATTTCATGCGATTTTCTCTCTCTCTCCCTTTCTCTCTCTCTCTCTCTTTCTTCCTTCTATCCTTCATGAAGAAACACATGAAGAAAACACATCGTATTAATCTGCTTGTTAATCTGCTTGCTGTTAAAACACAACGTCAAGAAATCCTCCAGCATTACCAGCATGGATGGTAAAACACAGCGTATGAATCTGCTTGCTGTTAAAACACAACTGTATGAATCTGAATACTAAAACACAACTGTATGAATCTGCTTGCTGTTAAAATACAACTGTATGAATCTGAATGCTAAAACACAACTGTATGAATCTACTTGCTGTTAAAACACAACTGTATGAATCCGCTTGCTGTTAAAACACAACTGTATGAATCTGAATGCTAAAACACAACTGTATGAATCTGCTTGCTGTTAAAACACAACTGTATGAATCTGAATGCTAAAACACAACTGTATGAATCTGCTTGCTGTTAAAACACAACTGTATTAATTTGCTTGCTGTTAAAACACAACCATATGAATCTGAATGCTAAAACACAACTGTATGAATCTGCTTGCTGTTAGAACACAACTGTATGAATCTGAATGCTAAAACACAACTGTATGAATCTGCTTGCTGCTAAAACACAACTGTATTAATTTGCTTGCTGTTAAAACACATTGTCAAGAAAACGGAGATGATACGAACAGTATTTGAATGGTGATGATGAACTCGGAGATGGTGGAGATGGAGAAGTGTTTGACGATGACGAAGACGAAGAAGGAGAAGGTTGCGAAACACAAAAAATCTTGGAGAAACAGTTTCCATAATTATAGGCATTGTTAGTTAATGAGAGATAAAATTTCAAAAATAAAATAAAATGTCAAATTACACAAGTTCCCTTTTAGTTAAAATCCCTCCATGCCACGTGTCACATTCTTATTGCTTCCTAGACTTTCTAAGAAAAACTCACTTTCTACCCAACTCCTCCTCTATATATAGGGTCAGGATTTAGAGAAAACGGTGAAAAGTGTGAGAACGGTGAGAACGCTTTTGGATCGTCCTAGCAAAACAATCCATGGACTAGATTGCGCGGTGGCGTTTTCGTAAATAACATCAATTTTATTATGTGGGACGCGCTTCATTAAAGGTAAAAGGGTCTTTTTACCCCTCATATTTAAAACGCCATCAAATGATAAACGCCATACAAAAATAAAAGGCCATTAAAAACAAAACGCCAAAAATTAAAAATAAAACGCGTTGAATATTACAGGAAGATGAAACAACACAAATAACTGAATTACAGTTATTAACATTATTAGAAGAAATTCCCTCCTAAATTACGCGCCAAAAACATCATTATATAAACAAAACGTAAAAACATAGCTTCCATAATCACTTCAATCTATCAATTTCTTGCAAAAAAAACATCTTTAATCAAAAACGCCAAAGTAAACAAAATGCCAAAAATGGCAACAATTGTTTCGTGGAGATACACTCTGGGAATCTGGCGATACGTCCTCCAGTTTGACAACAGAAGGAGGGTGTATGTTAAGACGGTCAGGGCTATTCTGAAGATGGAAGAAGAGATACAGAGGCAAATCCTATCCATTGGGATCGCTCTAGACAACGAATGCCATAAAACGCATACGCTTATGAAAGCATTAACCAGGAAATTTGGACCAATCAAAGGAAATGTGAAGCCAGACCCTGTCATGACATCATGGCGTTTTGATGATGAAACAGACATGGTGACGATTACATACGACAGTGGAGAGCAGCAAGTCTACTGGCTAGAGAACATCATGACAAAGCAGCGATTGGGTTTCATGGAAGAATTGCATAACGCCACTTGTACCAACCCAGAAATAGACTCAAAATTGGAGTTGATGCAAGACATGTTCAGGTGGAGGCTTCAGAATCTTCAGGAACAAGAAGCTGATGAAGGTGAATATGATGACATGGATGAAGATCAAGATGAAGACTCCGAGGAGGAAGAAGATGACACAACTGATGGATACTATTCAGATAAAGTACATTCTGATGAAGGATTTTAATTTTTTTTTCGTCTTTTTTTTCTTCTGTGTAATCTTCTTCTATTTTTTAAGATAATTAAATGATATATTTCTATCTTTGTTAGCAAAACGCCAAAATAATACTAAAAAAGGTTAACCCTAACAAACGAAAAAAATAACAAAAAATATTTTTCTTGCTTAATATTTTATTTACTCCGTTATTGTATTTTGACATGTTGGTCTGCATAAGGCCATTTAAAAAAAACGCCAAACTTAGAAGATGGGATGTCTATAACCTATAAAACTGATAAACGCTAATCAACTCAGTAAATACAAAAAAACAAAAACCGAAAAGACAGTTACTATATTACTATCATTTATTACAATAAAAAGTCACGCCTAAACTTCGCGCCAAAAAATTCCTATAAGAGAAGGGTCTATACACAATGAAATTAAACACACCTAGAAAAACACAAAAACGCCATATCCTCTAGAAACCACTCCTTTTAAAACGCCACAGATGGCAAAGCTTTCACTGAAAGACATCCTTTTTTCTGAGGGGGTTAACTTAATAATATTTTGCTGAATGAGATGGACAAATATTCAAGAAAAAGAGACTGATGACAGTGATATGCCATCATGTAAGCTTTGTTCTTGATGATTATTTGAATGGAACAAAGAGATCAACACAAGGGTAAAATGCTATTTTGGACTCCATTATTACAAATAGCATCAAGTAAGAGTTGATCTTTAATGACATGCCACCAAACAAGAATATCACACCAAAAAACAGGTTGCCACTAAGCAGCTTCTACTAAAAAAACGGGGTTTGTGAAGGAAAGTTGGCATCTAGCTAAAGTATTCAAAAAAAGGTTCAAAACGCCAAAAACAAATTCAAGAAAGAAGAGGCTGATGACATTGAAGATTCGAAAGAAAAATTAGATTACCATTTTGTATTATTTTTGTTTTCATTTTATATTGTTCTTATATCAAGTTATATGTTGTTTTCTTAACTAATTCTCTATAAATAAAATACATTATTATATAAAACGCCAAAAACTACAAACACCAAAATGCCGGTAGTATGAAAATTGGGAGAACAGCTGCTGGCAAAGCACCTTGTAAAAGGGGTATTAAAAGCCAAAAAATCACTAAATGCCAAAAAAATTGGTCTTCTGTAATCTTATGCAAATTTTAATGACTCGTAGTGAATTATTATACAAAACGCCAAAAAGGCCAAAAAATTAACCAGAAAATGCTATAACGCCAAAAATTATATATGTTAAACAATTAATTCAACGCCAAAAAGTTTAAAAAATACAATTAACGCCAAACAAAACTTAGACGCCATAAAATATTATACCGCGTAGGGAAAATAAAAGAAGAATGAAAAGACAAAAAAACCCATCCGCCATTCTCTAAGCCGCGGGACACGTGTTGGGCCAGGATGCGTTCTCACCGTTCTCACACTTTTGAGCGTTTTCTCCTGATCCCGTTTCTAAATATATATATATGTATATAGGGTTGGGTTCATTTCAGAACTCTAAATAATTGCAGAACTTTCAGAACTCCTAATAAACAATCATTTTATATATATATTTTTTTGTATTTAGGATCTTTTTATCATCTATTATATATATTTTCATCATTACATACATGTTAAAAGTAGTTTACATATGTTTAATAGCCAAATTATATATATGTGTAATAACTAGTTACATATATGTAAAAAAACTAGTTTACATATGTGTAATTATAAAATTACATATAGAAAATGATAAAACTACTCTTAACATGTATGTAATCATAAAAATACACATAATAAATGATAAAATTATCCTAAACATAAAAATATATAAATAAAAAGATTGTTTATTAGGAGTTCTGTAAATATTTATGGTTCATGGTTCTGAAATGATCCTTACCCTATATATATATATATATAGGGTAGGGATATGGTAAAAAGTGTTTAAAATGTAAGAAGGGTAAGAAGTGTTTTAAACCATTGGATATTTGATCTAATGGTTGAGATCAATAGGGTATAAAAATGTAAATTGTGTTTTAATTAGAAGGGCCTTATGTAAAATTAAAGGGCAATAGTGTCTTTTCAAATGTTTCAAATATGGTAACCGTATTCTACACAACCAAAACCCCCATTATTCTCCTAAAAATCAGCAACTTTCTCTAAAAAAAAAATGATAACCATATCCTACACTATATGCAGATATAACACTATAAACCCTTGATAAAACACTATATGAAGATATAACACCATGAACAAAAAAAATCAAGATGTCTGTACAGAATGTAACACTATTGATTGGGGATAAAAACACTATGAACTAGAAAGTCAAGATGTCTATACAGAATATAACACTATTGATTGGAGTTAAAACACTATAAACCAGAAAATTAAGATGTCTGTGCAGAATATAACACTATTGGTTGGGAATAAAACACTATGAACCAGAAAATTAAGATGTCTGTACAGAATATAACACTATTGATTGGGAATAAAACACTATGAACCAGAAAATTAAGATGTCTGTGCAGAATATAACACTATTGGTTGGGAATATGACTATGATTCAAGTCATGGTGTTTTATCTAACCGTCGTACACCATCACTCACATTAACCACCATCACCGTCGCCATCGCCGTCGTGAGTCACCATCTCCGACAACACGTGACCTTCAGTTCAGAATCTCCGACGAACCACATATTCCGGTTTCCTCCACCACTCATCGTACAACCTTCATATTCTCCGTTCATCATCTTGAATCTTTATCGTCATCGGTGTATTGTCTCGGGAAAGACAGTGTTTGGTGGCTGAAAGTTATTTAAGGTTTTGGTTCGGTGTGTGTGTGTAACAGAGAAGAAGAGGGTTGTCGGCTGAAACGTATATTAGGGTTGTGGTTTGATTTTTGTTTCGAACGAGGAAGAAGAGACAGTTATCTTTTTGTTTTAATTAATTGATAATATATTAAGGGTAGGGAATGTACAATTACTAATATACCCTTTTGAATTAATTAAGATGAGGGACACTTGTCATTCCCAAATTATTTCTTACACTTCTTACAAAAGATGGACTTTGTACAGGATCCTCTACCTATATATATATATATATATATATATATATATATATATATATATATATATATATATATATATATATATATATATATATATAGTTATAACAAAGGCTTAGCAAAAACTGTTTTTGAAAATTTTCAATTTTTTAATGTTTTTGTAATTTTCTGATAGACCAGTGTTCACTCTAGAACCCACCATACACATACACACACACACACACACACACACATATATATATAGGGAGAGGATCATGAGAAAACTAAATCTAAATAAGAAAACTAGAAAACTAACTAAAAAAGCTAAAAAAATCTAAAAAACATATCAATTTTTTTTTTACATTTTTTATAGAAAAATCGCAAAAATCGCTATTTTTATGTATGAAAAAAAAAGTTTTTTTTTTAAAAAAAAAAACTTGTACTGCACATGTGCATTATATGTGTACTACACATGTGCATTATATCCGTATTAGTGCACATGTGTAATACAACAAATTTAAAAAAAAAAAAAACTTTTTTTCCACACATAAAAAATAGTGACTTTTTTTTATAAAAAAATGTAAAAAAAAAATTGGTATGTTTTTTAAGCTTTTTTAGTTAGTTTTTTGGTTTTCTCCTTTAAACTAGTTTTCTCATGATCCATCCCCTATATATATATATATATATATATATATAGGGGAGGGTTATCTTGAGAACGCTAAATATAGCGAGAACCGTGAGAATGAATGAGAAAATCAATTAAAACCGAATTTTGTTAATACAAATCTTATTCTAATTAAGGTAAACATCAAAA
Source organism: Helianthus annuus (assembly GCF_002127325.2). Lineage (NCBI taxonomy): Eukaryota > Viridiplantae > Streptophyta > Magnoliopsida > Asterales > Asteraceae > Helianthus > Helianthus annuus. The sequence goes on along the minus strand of NC_035448.2, from coordinate 131,786,997 downwards.
AAGAATTCATAACATTAAATAATTCATTTTTCCTCTCAATATCATTCATACTAGATTTTTTACACATGTGTAAATATAACAAATTTACACATGTGTAAATGACAAACTTACACATGTGTAAATTTTTGTTATTTACGAATTTACATAAATTTAAACGTGTAAATTTAAATTTTTGTTATAATGGACGAGTGGTGGACTAACGACTGGCAGTTTCAAAACCTCCTTAATAACCCTTATACCTTTTTCCCTCAGTTTGACCCAGAACCTATACCAAACCCACCAATAAGTAATGAAAACTTAGCTGAACTCTGTCGTTTTGGCGAGGAGCTGGTGACTGCAGGGAATAGGATCCGGGAGGTAGGAGAATAAATCTCCTGGAAGTACGACGAGAGGGAACGTCGCTTCTAAAATGCCAACTGACAAGGGATAGTGTGATTGGGAGGCTGTGTTTGTATAATAACAATAGTAAATATAACTCTGTAAAATAACTTAAAAATAAAACTTTTGTAAGATAACAGTCTGTACGGATGCATAATATAATATATAAAAATGGAAGTCGAGAAATCGACAATTTTGGCTATACGTGTGTTGTAAAAAATTGTGTGATTATGTGCAATTGTTTTGTTATATTTAGTTATTAATTATTGTATGCTAATTATTTATATAAATTAATTATCAGATGGTAAATGCTAATAATGAACCAGTTAACGAAGTTAACCAATCAGAGCAAAATCAGGAAGGTCAATTTATGACTAGGCAAGATATCGAAAATATCGTTGCTCAAGGGATAGCCAATGCTATTCCAGCAATCCTGGCTGCTACCCAGAAACTTGTTGAATCTCAACAAATTGTTCCTAGTAAACGTACTCAAGAAGATAACTTCAGTAATAACGTAAACGGAGGCGGCAACCATACTAATCACGATAATGATCCACGGCAGGCCCCACTCCCTAAGAAAATGAAAGCTGCAACGCCTGGTTGCACTTACAAAGAATTTCTTGCTTGTAAACCAGCTGAATTTGTAGGCAATGAAGGGCCGACTGCGACACTGCATTGGTTGGAGAAAACCAAAGCAGTAATTATGATAAGTAAATGTGCTGAAGAAGACAGGGTTATGTATGCTTCGCATCTTATTAAAGAAGGGGCGCTAGAATGGTGGAATACGGTACTTCAAGCCAAAGGAAGAAATATGGCATATGCCATGAATTGGGAGGAATTTAAGCAGCTAATGGAAAGAAAATTCTGTCCCGAATATGAAAAGGAACAAATGGCAAATAAATTCCTGAACCATCGGATGATAGGTGTAGACTGTCGAGGATATACTTCAACATTCTTCGAATATGCGAGAGTGGTACCAACCCTGGCTTCGCTAGAACCGGTGCTTATTTCCCGCTATATTTGGGGATTGATTGGCGAAATTCGTAATATCGTTAAAGCTGCGAGACCTCGCACTATTGACGATGCGGTAGAATTAGCTAACACCCTAGCTGACGATCTCGTACGACTGTTGCAGCATTTCTTTGATTTCTACAACTGAGGACAAAAGAAGAAAAGAAGAAGAAGAAAATGGTCGGCGATGAATTTGACATGTCAAAGTCAGACAAGCCACCTTCAGGCAATGAATCTGACAGGCCAAAGTCAGACAAGCCATGTGCTGGCAATGATTCTGGTTCTTCAAAGCCAGAGGAGCCATTGGTTGAGGTAACAAAGGAGAATTCAGGTTTAACAATGGATGATGTAAATTTTCCACCATTGTTGAACAAGAATTCAAAATCACCCAAGGACTGTCAGGCTTGGGTGAATCTGTTTAAATAGAAAACCCTGACTTGCCGGAGTTCCCAGGTTGGTAAGCGTGGAACATGAATCGGCACATTTCTTGAGAAATTTCACTTTGGTGATTTTTTGCCTTACATGTGGTAAATCAGGGACATTAAGTTGTATTTGATTTTCTACAAGTGATGTTCGAGGTTTAGGACTGAAGTTGTAAAATCTATCATATGTTTTTTAAAAAAAACAAGAATCTACAAATGATTGGTAAACAAACTAAGTTTTCCGGAAAAACCATTTTGATTAAATCAAACTTAAGTGTTTTGAGATAACAATGGGAAAATAGTTTGTTGTTAGGGGAGTTCTGATTGTTTATGCCAGGTGGATGGAGAATTGAAGTGATTCTGATCAAGTTGTCAAATTTGTAGTGTTTGTTTCAAATTTCCCAGAAAATCAAAATTGAAACATATTTTGATTTTAGGGGGAGAAAAATTTTAAAAAATTAGAAAATTTGAAAATGTCAAAAACATCGGAAAAATTAAAAGTGAGTTTTCGTGCGAAAAAAGGGGAAATGATAGTACATCAGCTAGACTGGCACAGTACGCTAAAGATTTGTATTGTATAAATGCAATTAAGCAGTCTCGCTAAAGATGTGTCGGTAGGTTTTCACAGAATTAGTAGATCAGTTTGGAATATAAACATAAATTTCACTTGCGTCTACGTGGGGAACACCTCCAGGATATATAGGTAACCCCTGAAATCCTGTTTGAAGGGTCCCGTATTCTGAGATACTAGGTCTTTATGCTCAGTGATATCTGGGGTATTATCCCGGGATTTCTGCTGTATGGAAGTACTGACCTAGTCCCCGGATAATACTTTCTGCAAAAAGCTTTGAAATATAAGCTCGCCCTCAGCATGCTGATGAAACAATAAAATTGATAGTCGCTGCTGTTGTAATTAAAAGATCCTCTAAAGGGGACACACCGAAAGTCGAAGCCGTCATCTCTCTGCGTGTACGGAAGTATCGACCTGAGCTCTCACGGCCCTCGCACTTACCCCTTAACAGATATCAGCTGTGGTATACTCACCTGTAAGACTGAATACTGGGGTCTGGATATGGGAGTATATACTGAGGTGGGACACATGTAGAGGTTTAAGTTCTAAAACACTAATTCTGTATCTTAAACAGGTTGAACATTTTGTGAGAATTTAAGTGGATCAATATATCGGCAATCAATGCGAACTGTTTATAAGTTTAAAAAGAAATAACAGCTTAACGGTGCTAGTGTCTAGTCGGCAGCTGATATGATCCTCTTGCACGAACTCACAAAAAATATGTTTGTATATATTTCATTTCTGCATTTACTTTCTTACAGAAAATCCAAAAAGATTTTTGGTTTGTTTTAGCATAAATTTTGAAAAGTCAAAAAGATTTTCGACAACTGATGTTGGAGAGCTGATATTCAAAATCTCAAAGGATAAACATGATGAACAGAGGTTTGGTTAAATTGGTTTGAAATGTTTAATCAGATTTTGGAAAGTTTAATAGGTTTTAAATGTGAAAAATTATTGAATATTCTTAAATGATTAGTTGATTCATTAAGTTGAATCACAATTTTGTTTGTTTGTGATAGAGTGTTTGAGTTGTGCAGGTTTCTGATCCTGTTGCTAAGGAAAGCCAGGAGATACATCAGAACCTGAGAAGAAGTTTAAACTGATAAAGCCAGGATTTGATTTCAATGGAGATAACGAATTACAGACGGCGATCCCAGCTTGATGATAGGGGGAGTCTGATGAAAGTTAGATCCAGAGAAAGATCCGGGTACATAATTCCAGGAAGAGTTCCTGAAGAAGACCGATTAAGAGTGAAGAGCTGTCATGTTTGAAGACTCTCACTGAAGATTCCGTCAACATTCAAGGGGGAGTCTGTTGGTGCAGTTGTCTGTCGACTACATCTTAGTTCGAGTCTTAGGTTAGGGCTGATTGTACAGTGAACGAAAATCAGGAAAAACATAAGTTAGATAGGTCCGCTTATATGTCAAGATAGTAGGTCCACTTATGTGTCATCCATATAGGTTCGCTCATATGTCATCATGATAGGTCCGCTCATATGGTCATGTCCATATAAGCGAACCCATCAGGCCTATAAATAGGCACACATGAGCGGAACTAAGTAGCAGTTAGGTTGTGTAACGGCGAAGCCCTGCCGAATCATCTCCAGAGCTTGTAAATTGTTATCAAGTGCAATAAACAGAGACAAATTAGTGAAATCAAGCTAAACAAAGACAGAATCAATGAATTCCGCCTCTGATTCTGTCTGAGCACTCTTCTGATCGACTCGTTAGGTCGTTTAACGATCCTACAGAAAGATCCGTTAGCAACCACCCTTTATTGCGAGAACCGCGAGAACCAGTGTGAACACAAACAGTAATACCTAAAAAAAATCTAAAAAACACCCAAAACTTTTTTTTTTTACCATTTTTTTTGTAAAAATCGCTATATTTTGTTTACAACAAAAAAATAAAAAAATTTTCAAAAAAAAAAAAAGAAAAAATCGAGTCACAGTTATCCATGCACATGTGCATTTGTATCATTTCTTTGACAAATTCTGTAATTCATTACAAATATTAGACAATTGCACTTTCATTTACACTACCACGTGCAATACACTACTTTTTACGTTAACAATATTAGAAATGCACATGTGCATCTATATGTATCAACATGAAATAAGGTGTGTTGGTACACTACTTTCTCTTTCATCTATCATTCCATCCATAATACATAAACATGCACATGTGCATTTTTGTCATTTCTTTGACCAATTACGTAATTCATTACAACTGTTAGACAATTGCACTTTCATTTACACTACCATGTGTAATACAATACTTTTTACATTACCAATATTAGAAATGCACATGTGCATCTATATGTATCAACATGAAATAAGGTGTTTTGGTACACGCCTTTGAATACACTTTCCCTTACATCTATCATACCATCCATAATACACTACCATTACCTCCTACCATCCATAATACAATACCATTACCTCCTACCTTCCATAATACAATACCATTACCAATATTTTCACTTTATTACATGTATGTAAACACCATTTATGTAGGATCATTTTCGGACTCGAACGAGTCGATCAGAAGAGTTTATCTCAGTTTCAGAGGCGGAAACTAAGAAACTGAGTTCAATTCAGCAAGTATTACACTTTAAACTGTTGTTTGATTGATAATAATGACGTTTACAGCGATTCGACACTTCGGCAGCACTTCATTGCAAACCGGAATGAACAGTTATATGATTTCGCTTGGGAGCACCTATATATAGGCTCCTGATTCTTCTTGAACATGTACATGTTCAGTTCAAGCGGAATTACAACATAAAGATTCAAGCGAAATCATCATATTACATCTTGAGCGGAATCAGAAACTAGTGATTTCGCTTGAACATGGCCTAATGCCATTTCCAGCGGAATCAGCTCTAAAACCCACTATCTTGTTTTTCGTGCCCTGATCTAATACATTCTATACAAGACTCGATACAAGACGTAGACGACAGACGGATGCACCAACAAACTCCCCCTCGGATGTTGACGGAGTCTTCAGTGTTGAGTCTTCATATCTTCAGTCTTTATCAGCCTTTGGGCTTCTCTTTGAAGTATTTGACGCTGTAAGCATCCTCGATCTCTATCTTATCTTCTCTATCATCCTCAACAAACTCCTCCCCATATGTTGACTTCTTCTCTATTCATTTGCACCAACATACACTCCCCCTCGAGTGAGAATCTTTAAATTCATCAGCAGCAACAATCTTAGGATCAGAACCTGGCTCTTTGTCATTTAGACCCCCCTCTCAATCAGCTGGGATCGCAGTCTGGCTTTCACAGGTTCAGAATCCATTCCAAGATCGTGACCTGGCTCTCCTCCAGCTCAGGTTATATGAACAATCTCTACCTCAAACATAAGTTTTCTAATATAAACCTTTAACTCACTCATACACCACTTGTAGAAATCATAAAATGATCTAACATTTAGTCTCTGATGAATCACTTGTAGGAATATAGTTTTCACTACTTGCAAAAACATTTTTTTTTCTACAAAAAATTTTGATGAACACTTGAATGATTTAACCTCTTAAACACACTCTCCCAAACCAATTGTCGTCATGTTTAGCACTTGGAAATTTGAAAATCAGCTCTTCAACATCAGTTGCCGAAAATCTTTTTGAATTTTTTCAAAAAAATTATGCTAAAACACACTAAAATCTTTTTGGGATTTTTGAATATAAGGAATGCAGTAAAGAAATATTTACAAACAATATTTTTGTGAGTTTGTGTAAGAGTATCATATCAGTATTTGAGACAAATCACCAACATCGTTAAGCTTTATTTCATTTTAAGTTTTAAACAATTCACGTAGATTGTCAATATACTGGTCCTCTTAAATTTTCACACAAAGTTCAACTGCTTCAAGATATGAGTTTAATGTCTTATGCACTTAAACTTATTCGCGTGTCCCTCTACTTGAATATACTCCCGTATCCAGATCCCAATATTCAGTCTTACAGGGTGAGTATACCACAGATGATATCTGTAAAGGGGTTAGATTGCGAAACCGTGAGAGCTCAGGTCAGAACTTCCGTTCAGCAGAGAGATGACGGCTCGACTTTTGGTGTGTCCCCTTTAGAGGATCTTTTCTTCAACAGCAATGATTATCAATTTTATTGTTTAATCATTTTTGCTGAGGGCTGTGCTATGTTTCAAGCATTTTCAGAAAGTATTATACGGGGACTAGGTCAGAATTTCCATTTAGCAGAAGTCCCGGGATAATACCCCAGATATCACTGAGTATAAAGACCTAGTATCTCAGAAAGAGGGACCTTTCAAACAAGATTTTAGGGGTTACCCATATATCCAAGAAATGTTACCCACGAAATAAGTAAGTTTGAAATTTTAGGTTTATATCTCGTCACAATCTATTAAATGTGTAAAAACCTACTGGCACATCCACAGTGAGATTGTTTATCACATTTTACTTTTCATAACTTTAGCATTTTGTGACAGTCCACTGATGTACTATCATTTCCTCTTTTTAACAACAAAACTCATTTTTTATTTTTATCATGTTTTTGGCTTTTTCAAATTTTCTAATGTTTTTGAATTTTCTGAAATTTTCTACTCCCCCTAAAATGCAAACACATAAAGAAATTTGAAAACAAACTGTATAAGAACTTGACAACCGATATCATATCGCATCTGTTAGGATTGAACCCTGCCAAAGGAACAGATAATAAAAGCCAAAACTGGATCAGAGCAGTGGATCCAGAATAAGCAGATGTTTGGTTGCAAGTCTCTCCCCTTGAAAGTGGTTTCAACATCTGCTGACCTCCTATCTGCTGATCATGCAAACCGCTGACCTACAACTGCTGATCAAGTCAAAGTCTGATTGAAGAACTAAAGCTCTGCTGCTCAATCTACTGCCTTGTTTCAAGCACTGCTGATCATGACAAGTACTGCTGGGTTCACAGCAGTGGAAGGATGCAGCAGCAGTTTATGCTTACTTTATGTATTGAATTGTAACATCAGTAGTTAGCATAGCAGTGTTTGTATAGATCAGAGGTTAGAGTTTGTTAGGAGGTTAGATGTCACTTTCATGGTGACGTCAGCTTAGATGCTCAGTGGTTTGCAAGTGCCTATAAATAGAACAGTACTCTGTACTGTTCTGTTTAGATCTTTTCACCATCTTCTTCCTGCACGAACAAACACTGAGCTTGGGCTGAGGGGGAGTTTGCGAATCATACATGCATTGTAATCAGAGTTTAAAAATAAATTTAATCATTTGATTCTGTGTTGAAAATGTATGATTGAAAGCATTTCTTCTGTTTGATTGTGAAAAGTTTGCTTCCATTTAAATTCCGCTGCACTACTCTTTCATTTGTTCATCTAAATTCAAACACAAATCACAATCAATCCAAACTCAGATCCTAACAATTGGTATCAGAGCTTGGACAGTCAAATTTGATTTAACAATCATTTTGACGTAAATAGTTCAGCTCAAAATAGTTGATACTGATCATTTGTTCGTATTGTTGAAAAACAGAGCAAGGTTTAATCACCGATAAAGTTGATTAATCAGTGCCTGTAAAACAACCAGGAAGATGTCTCAGTCACAGGATGATAAAAATAACATTGACTCTTTGTTTAAACCTCCTATGCTTAAAAGAAATGAATACAACATCTGGGAGCGAAGGATATGTCACATCCTTGCTCAACAAAACACTGGATGTTGGAGGTCTGTTGTTTTCGGTCCTCATGTTCCTATGGTGCCAAGTGCTGAGGACACCAAAAAGTTCGTTCCAAAACCAACTGAAAATTATACTGAATCTGATTTTCAGAAGTTCGAACTGGATGCCAAAGCATTTAGCATCATAGCCTCTGCATTGCCCAATGAGATCTATGCTGGGCTGTTACACTGTAACAGTGCCAAGGAATTATGGGATGCATTGAAGGAACAATTTGGGGGGACAAAAGAGGTTATCGAAAACAACAGGGAAATTCTGAATCAGCAGTATGAAACATTTTGTCACATCAAAGGGGAATCACTAACCCAACAATTTGAACGTTTTAGTTGTCTCATCAGTGAACTAAGGCTTGTTAAGGTTACATTTCCAAATGCAACCCAAAATAGCAGGCTCCTTAGATCACTGCCAGAATGTTGGTGCATAATGTTTAAAGCCTGCGTCTTTGTAAAGTTAGATTAACGTATATGGTCTGGATAGGTTATTTTGTAATAGTTCAGGGGTTGAAATTGTAATTATTTGAAAGTTTGTATGCTGGACCGCTTTTGTGACACTTGTCCACAAAAGCGAGCCAAGCTGGATCGCTTATGTGGACATGTCACATAAGCGGTTCCAGTCTCCTATATATACCCCTGTGTAGTTTTCATTTGTAACGGTTGTCTTGAATTGTATGTCGAAGTGCTGACTCTCTGTCAATCGTTGCTGAATGAAGTAAAAGTATTAAAAGTGAAGATATTTCTGTTTTCTACTCATTTCTGTACCATACACCTTAGTATCATGCTTAAACGTGTTTCCGCCACGTTTTTAGCAGGCTCTAGCTTAGATTGACTCCTCAGTGAGATCATACTCGATCCTACAATTGGTATCAGAGCCAGTTGTAAGCTAGTTGCCAGATACGAGGTAGTTTTCTGAGACATTTGCAGAACTGGACTGATTGGACGGTGAAAATGACCTGAATTTTGGACAGTAGGTACAAAACACAGTAATTGTAAACCCTTGAAAGTTTCGGACAAAAATTCGGATTAAAAGTTGGTCAAAAACACTCGTAAAGTTTGGACCGCTCTGACGTCAGCCTTGAACCGCTTTTCTGAACCGCTCATTCATACAAGTTTCCTTGTATCGCTTTTCTGGACCGCTTATTCATACACTGTGGATCGCTCCAAATGGCTGTTTTGGGTGTTGGATCGCTTTTCTGAACCGCTTTTCTGAACCGCTTTTCTGGACCGCTTATTCATACAGGTTTTCTTGGATCGCTCTTCGGAACCGTTTTTCTGGATCGCTTATTCATACAAAGTTCTCGGATCGCTTTTCTGGATCGCTTATTGATCAATCTTGGATCGCTTTTCAAGCAATCTTGGATCGCTTATTGGGTTATTCTGAATCGCTTTTAGTGCAAAGTCTGGATCGCTCTTAGTGCAATCTCTGAATCGCTTTTAGTGCAAAGTTTCTGGATCGCTTATTGTGTCTGTGTTTGAAAATTTTTCTGAAAAATCAGAAAATGGATAGTCAAGACTTCTACAACATGTTCTCAGGTGTAAGTGCTACTCAAGGCCAAACCAACATTTTGCAGAATGTGAATCTTGAAAATGAGTTGGGCACGATGCAGAAACCTCCAAAATTAATGAGTTTAGACGAATACTCGGGATGGTCAGTTAGATTTAAGAACTGGGTGCAAGACAATCATTTGGAGAGTTGGATCAAGATTGAAAGAGAATATGTAGCTCCAGAAGACGGGGTGGGGGGTAAGAAATCAATTGCAAGCTTAACAGATATAGAGCAGGTAGAATTTAAGGCTGAGAAGAAAATGATTAGCATCCTGCAGCAAGCTATAAAAGAAGATATCCTAGTGCTTTTACAGCATAAAGATACCTCTGCATCGATATGGTTTTCACTGGAGAAAAAAGTTCAATGGTAGTGGGTCGATGATGAAGAGCAAAACAGCGTTGCTAAAAAAGGAGTTTGATATATTTACTGGGATAAAAGGTGAATCAACGAAACAGCTGATCGAACGATATTGTCATTTAGTGTTGGAGATGAGACGTTTGAAGATTGTAAAAACAAACGAAGAATGGATTGATAAGCTTTGCGATGCTCTTCCGTATGATGAGTGGGGTACATACTTAATGATGCTGAAGAATAGTACTGATTTTATCAATTACAGCTTGAGTGATTTTATTGAAAAGATAGAGGTGCATGAACTAGAGTTAGTGAAGATTAAGAAAATGAATTCGACAAACATAACTCAAGATGTCTCATTGTACTTCAAGAGCAGTCCTGCAATGACAAACGTTCAAAGTCCAAAAATTCATACGGGTTTTAGTGCAGATAGTAGTTCTCCTGTTACTCCGAACGCATATCAGACAAATCAAACTACAAAATTTGCAAGTTATGAGCCGAACGCAAAATCTTCAGATTATTCTCCTCAAAGTTCAAGTGGATCGAATCAACAAACAGTTGTGACTGGGGTGCATTGTAATATAGCAATCAACATCAAAAATGGTAATGAGATTACCGAAACTGCAGCGAAACAACATATTGCTTTACTGGGATCGGTTTTGGAGGCATATGAAGGGTTGGTTGCGGGCAAGATCGGAAATCCTGACATGACCAAAGAGGATTACGATCAAATAGACCCGGAGGAGCTGGAATTGATCGATATCAAGTGGGGAATGGCAAGTTTGGTACGGAGAGCTCAGCGTTTTATGGAGATCACGGGAAGGAATAGTTTGTCAGGACCGGATCAGAAGCTGGGGTTTGACAAAAGCAAAGTCACCTGCTTCAAATGTAAAGAAAAAGGTCATTTTAAGAGGGAATGTCCTAATCGTGAAGTCAAGAATCATCAGAATCCATTCACCAACGATTACTACAAGCAAGCTATATATCATCGTCCAAACCAACAGCCTGCAGTTCAAAGACCTCAGATCGAAAACAAACCTGAGAAAGCGTTGATAGTAAATCAGGATGATGAAGAAGTTGCATCCGGATTTAGTTGGGATAAGTTCATTCCTGGAAAAGATGATCAAGCGATGATGGCTAAAGTGACAGAGATTACCGAGTCAGATGCTGAGCCGAAAGTAGTAGTTTCTGAAGATATTGATGGAAAAGCTGCTGATGTTGCTTATTCTGATTCTGAGGTGGTTGAAGAAACAGTTACTGAGAATGTTGAGTCTGTTCCTGAGATTGGGAGTAAAGTAGCTGTTGAAAGCATTGATCAAGAAATTCCGGAAGCTGTTACAGAGAATTCAGTAAAAGATTCTGCTAAAGCTGAAGAAGTTATATCTGATGTTCTTAGTTTCGGATCTCGAAGAGAGGAATTTGTTTACACTATGAAATCTGTTTTATCTCCTAATGTGTTTGATAGTTTTGCATATTTCTTCGAAGATCCAAGAACTGGTACGTGTCCAAGATTCGAAGCAAAGAAAGATGAAGTTGTGGAGATAATCGACGTGTCAAAAGAGATGACGAAGGAAGATCTGAAGGAGATAGCCGATAAAGCGCTTATGAGCAAACTGAAAGAGGTAGACTCAGTTGTTCCAGAGTCAGTTGACAAAGAGTCTGGTTTAGAGGAAACTGAAGCTGTTGAAATCAGCAAGGTCAAAGTGTCTGAGTCAGAGTCAATTCCAGTCGGTAACATGGCTTGTGATAATGAGGCTTTAGGTGAAAAAGTTCCGATTCTTGATACACCGTGTCAACGTTGTTCACAAACGTGCACAGAGTGTCTTGTAAAAGACACTATGTATCAAGACTTGAAACAACATGCTGATATGATGAAATTTGATTTAGAACAATTAAAAGAAGCCTACGACACTTTATCTAGGTCGATTAAAATCATACAAAAAGAAAGTTTTGAAAATGACAAAGCAACAAAGCTGGCTCAATCAACGTTATTCGATAAACAGAAAGAAGTAAACATTCATTTGGATACAATCGCATCTTTGCGAAAACAGCTTGAGTTGACGAAAATAGAAAACGATAGAATTGATAAGAAACTGATGAGTTATGTGGCATCATCTTATGTCTTAGAGCAAATTGTACCACAACAGCCACATGCTAAACCCGCCTTTAACAGCGTTCCACCCCCAATGTGGAATCATTACACACAGAAATATCCAGATGGGGTGGAAGCTGCTTTAAATATAAAACTGAAAACGATTGAGAATGATTTACCTGATAACATAGATATCACTTTTAGTGCGTCTGACATTGATAACTCATCTCAGGTTATCAAAAATGTTATTGATCAAGTTTTGGACGATGTTAGTGAAAAATCTGAACAGGCAAAATCAGTGGAGTCCGGGAGTGAGTCTGAGGAAGACGGAAACTTTTTAGACCGTTATTTGACGAAATCGGATAAAAGTACGGATGATGATTCGATTATGGTTGCCTATACTATGATTGGATCGGACAAACTTTATTCCAACACAGAGTTTCCGATTCAGAGTGTTAAGTTTGAGTCTGTTCAGAAATTGTTTAGGATGGTCGAGTTGAACGTAAATGAGTTAAAGAAAAGTGATTTCTTGGCAAAACTGAACAAGTCAGTTGGATCGTCATGCTCTACTAATCCTGAAAAAAATAGAAGGGGTGGGTAAAGGCAAAAACAGAAATAACAAATTAAAGAACAAAGGTATTGGATTCGAGAAAAGGATGAATAAACAGGTGGTAAAGCCGAAAGAGAGAATTGATGATGTTTTTGTTTGTGGTCCGAGTACTGAGATCAAAAAGGATTATATTTTTAGTCAAAAGGCCGTGGAAGACTTCAATGCAGCGCAAAAGCTGAAAGCAGAAACTGTGAGTAGCACATTTGTCGAATATGACAAACGTGTATGCTATCGCTGCAATGAAGTCGGCCACATGGCAAAACAGTGTAAAAAGGTGTTTGAGAAACCTGATGTGATAAAACCTGTTGTTAAAAAGATTGTTGAGAAACCAAAAGTTGAAAAACCTAAGTTTGAAAACAACAAGTTCACAAAACAAAATTTTCAAAAACCTCGACCAAAATCACCGGTCGTTGCAAAAGACAAGCAAGTTTTTGTGTCACCAATCAGAATTCTCAAACGTGGTGAAAGATTGAAGTCGGAGGACATGCCAAAATCGACTTTCGAAATTGGCGAATCCTCTAAGTCTCCTAAGACTTCGACATTTTACTTTAGAGAGAAAACTGGTGATAAACAAACATGGATCGCAAAAACTAAATCATCAAATGAGATTAAAAAGATGGAAAAAGAATTGGAATTTGAGACAAAAGGTGTGAAAGATGATGTGAGTAAATGTGAATTTGAACTCGGTAAACGCATGTCAGAATTTCCGAAGCTCCAAAACAACACGAAACAAGATAAAAAGGAGTTTGAATCAAAAGTCACATTTAGTTTTCCGATAACAACAAAACAGTGTGATGTGATTTTTGGTACTGTGTCTGAGGTTAAAAGATCATGGGCTTCTTTGTTTATCTGATGTGTTTGTGAATTGATTGCAGGAGTTGCCCAAGTCCGTGCTTTCTCGATGGATTATGGATAGTGGAGCTTCGCGGCATATGACAGGATCATTGGCTTTGCTATATGATGTGAAAGCAATCAATGGAAGCTATGTGGGCTTTGCAGGCAATCAAGGTGGTAGAATAGTTGGTCAAGGAATGCTCACCAATGGCATTATTTCGTTTGATAAAGTCAATTATATAGTTGAGCTGACTAACAACTTGTTGAGTATATCGCAAATCTGTGATAAAGATTTTAGTGTTCACTTTACTAAAACTGAATGTTTGGTCTTAAAACCGGGGTTTAAAGTCCCTGACGAGTTGGTTTTGTTGCGCGCACCTAGGGTCAATGATCTTTATATCTTAGACATGAGCGCTGCAACACCAACAACTCCTCAAAAACAGTGTTTTGTGACAAAAGCTAAAGCTACAGAAAAAGAGTCAGTTATGTGGCACAGAAAGATGGGTCATATACATATTCGTAAAATGAACTTTCTTGTGCATAACGATTTGGTTGAAGGAGTTAATGTTAAAAACTTTCATTTACCTGACGATTGTGTTGCTTGTAAGAAAGGAAAACAGGTACGAAAATCTCATCCGATAAAGATGCTCAACTCCATCCGGTTACCTCTCGAGAGATTGCATATGGATCTCTTTGGGCCGGTCAACGTAAAAAGCATCAGTGGAGATTCTTACTGTCTGGTGGTTACGGATGATTACACAAGGTTTTCATGGGTAATTTGCTTGGAGAAGAAGGATGAGACGTTCGAGGCGTTAATGGTTTTGTTCAAGAAGATGGAGAAAGTGTACAAGTTGCCGATCAGAAGAATTAGAAGTGATAACGGAACTGAGTTCAAAAACAACAAAATGTACGAGTTCTGCAATGAAAAAGGGATTCTTCACGAGTTTAGTGCGCCATATACTCCACAACAGAACGGCGTGGCTGAAAGAAAGAATAGAACCCTGATCGAGACTGCACGTACGATGTTGGCTGACTCAAAGCTTCCAATCTTTTTCTGGAGTGAAGCAGTATCCGCAGCTTGCTATACGTTGAATAGAGTGTTGACAGTGAAGAAGTACAAAAAGACATGTTTCGAGTTGTTGCATCGCTATAAGCCAAATCTTGAGTTCTTGGAACCTTTTGGCTCTCCGTGTACGTTCATCGATGTTGATGGAAAATTCGGAGCGAAAGCGAACGAAGGATTTTTCGTAGGATACGCCAGTCCGTTAAAGAGGGTATTTGTACCATGTCTGGGGAAGGTAATTCAGGTTCTTCATGTGGATTGTCAACAGCATACACCGTCACAACAACTTCCCGGACAAAGATTCCTTTTTGACTATGATAAACTCTGGGAATCGTTTCATCTACCGTCCGAGCCGAGTGAGGAGGAAATTGCTCTCATGTACCTGTATCAACAGAGTCAGTCACAAGAGCCAGAGTCTAGCCCGCTAGAAGTTCTTACGCCCACTGTGGGTACTCACGATGATGAAGCAGGACCGAGTGGAACCGTTCACATCCCGCCAGAGGAACCAGAGGAACCAGCTCCGTCATTTGATGTTTCTGACGACTCAGAGGAGGAACCCGCTCCTACCTATGACGAGGAACCAAATGAGACTGCAGAGGAGACTGTTGATCAAATCGTTGATCCTGATATTTCAAATCTGGAATCGGAAGTTGTGGTGCCAGATACTGTGATGCCGAGGACACTGTCTTACCATCCATCAGAACAGATTATTGGCGACTTACAAAGCGGTGTTAAGACGAGACACCAGATTGATCGTGCATTTACTTGTTTTTACTCTGATATAGCTGATATGCAAAAAGAAGTTTCTTATAAATGTTTTATTTCGCAGATCGAGCCCAGGACTTACAAAGAAGCATTGACCGAACACAGCTGGGTGAATGCTATGCAGGAAGAACTGCTACAATTTGAAAAATTGGGCGTCTGGAGATTAGTAGATCTGCCGAAGAACCAAAAGCTGATAAAAACAAAGTGGGTATTCAAGTGTAAACATGATGATCGTGGCGTAGTGGTGAGAAACAAAGCACGGTTAGTGGTTCAGGGTTTCAGCCAACAGGAAGGGATAGACTATGAAGAGGTTTATGCGCCAGTTGCGAGAATCGAAGCAATCCGCATCTTCCTAGCCTTTGCTTCATGGAAAGGTTTCAAAGTTTATCAACTTGACGTCAAATCGGCATTTCTGTATGGAAAGATTCGTGAAGAAGTTTATGTGGGGCAACCACCGGGGTTTGCAGATCCACAAAACAAAGACAAGGTGTATCTGCTGGATAAAGCACTATATGGTCTTCACCAGGCCCCGAGAGCCTGGTATGAGACACTATCCACCTACTTGCTGGACAACGGGTTCACAAGAGGAACAGTAGATAGCACCTTGTTCACAAAAGAAGTAGCTGGCCACTTGCTGATTGTGCAGATCTATGTCGACGACATCATTTTTGGTTCAACAAATGACAAGCTGTGCAAAGAGTTTGAAGTTGTGATGAAGAAGAAATTTGAGATGAGTTCGATGGGGGAGATGAAATTCTTCCTTGGGTTACAAGTTGAACAACTACCCGACGGAATTTTCATTCATCAATCGAAATATGTCAAGGACGTGCTGGAAAAGTTTGACATGACAGATTGCAGTCCTGCGTCAACCCCCCTGGCACAGAATCACGGTATATGTCCGGATGAGCAAGGTGTAAAGCTGGATGAAACATTATACAGATCAATCATCGGCTCTTTGATGTATCTTACAGCTTCCAGGCCCGACATCATGTACCCGACATGTTTGTGTGCACGATACCAGTCGAACCCGAAACAATCACACTTGACAATCGTCAAGAGAATTCTACGGTATTTGAAAGGTTGCCCAAGCATCGGCTTGTGGTACCCTCGCTCGGGTGATTTTACATTGTCTGGTTTTGCTAATTCAGATTTCGGTAGTTGTAAACAGAACGCCAAGTCCACCACTGCTGGGTGCCAGTTCTTCGGAACTCGGCTTGTTACCTGGCAGTGCAAGAAGCAAACCGCAGTCGCGCTTTCTACTTGCGAGGCAGAGTATGTCTCAGCCTCAAGCTGTTGTTCTCAGATTCTCTGGATTCAACAGCAAATGCGCGATTTCGGCCTGCAATTCTTGGATACTCCAATATTTGTGGACAATGAAGCGGCCATCAATGTCACGAAAAATCCGGTTCACCACTCAAAAACGAAACACATAGAAATCCGACACCATTTTATTAGAGACTGTTATGAAAAGAAACTAATTCGGATTGAACATGTGAGCACCGATGATCAGAAGGCTGATTTTTACACAAAACCTTTTGATAAAAAGAGATTTTATTATCTTTTAAAGATTAATGGGTTAAAAAATCTGCAATCTGGGAGGGTAATAGAGTGTGAAGCCGAGCTGGGCGGCGATCTGACTTGAACTGTATCATGTTGTCAATTTTTTGTACAGTTGTATTTCCTGCTTTTCTTTTTAAAACAAAAACACAAAAATATGTTTTAGTTTTAGGGGGAGATATTCGCAGAAAAATACAAAAACATGATAAAATCATAAAAATCCAAAAACATTAAAAAATGAAAAAGAGCTGTGTTGTATAGGGAAATGATAGTACATCAGCTAGACAGGCACAGTACGCTAAAGATATATAATGAAAAATGCAATTAAGCAATCTCGCTAAAGATGTGCCGGTAGGTTCTTACAAAATTAGTAGATCAGTTTGGGATATAAACTAAATTTAACTTGCGTTTTCGTGGGGAACACCTCCAGGATATATAGGTAACCCCTGAAATCCTGTTTGAAAGGTCCCGTATTCTGAGATACTAGGTCTTTATACTCGGTGATATCTGGGGTATTATCCCGGGACTTCTGCTGTATGGAAATACTGACCTAGTCCCCGGATAATACTTTATGCAAAAAGCTTTGAAACATAAGCTTCACCCTCAGCATGCTGATGAAACAATAAAATTGATAGTCGCTGCTGTTGAAATGCAAAAGATCCTCTAAAGGGGACCCACCGAAAAGTCGAGCCGTCATCTCTCTGCTGAACGGAAGTTCTGACCTGAGCTCTCACGGTTTCGCATTTACCTCTAACAGATATCAGTTGTGGTATATTCACCTGTAAGACTGAATACTGGGATCCGGATACGGGAGTATATACTGAGATGGGAACACACGTTGACGTTTAAGTCTCTAAAACACTATTAACGTATCCCGAACAGTTTGAAAATTCTGTGAGAATTTAAAATGGACCAATATACCGACAATTAACGCGAATTGTTTAAATGTTTAAAATGAAATAAGCTTAACGGTGCTTGTGTTCTGTCAGAAGCTGATATGATCCCTTAACACGCTCGAAAAAATAGTGTGTGTATATATTTTTGTTTGTACAGCTTTAAACCCAAAAAGATTTTCTTTTCTAGTTTAGTTTCGACAATTGATACTGGGGATTGGAAGATCAAAGCCTGTGTGCTGAACATGTCGGTATTTGATGAGGTTTGGGTAAGCTGTGATTGCAACAAGATCTGGTATGATGTTTGTGAGAAAGTTTGTGAAAAAGTGTTTGAAAAGTTAAAAGTTCATTAATTTGAACTACTTGTTGAAACAAACCGAAAAAGTACTTCATAAATCAGATTATCCAAGGTCATTAATTTGGACTTGGACGATCAATTAGTTGTTCCAAGGTCATTAACTTGGACTTGGTCAACTGGGTGCCAGCATGTGAAAACGAACAAGTTGAAAAATGATTAAAAACTGAACTTTTTAAAAATGAAGAGTGGGTCGCTTTTATGACATCTATGGACCGCTCTTATGGAAAGCTAAACGTGAACGTGAACGAGAAAATCGCAGGATGGAAGAGAAAAGAGGAAAGTTTTTGATGAAACAACAGGAAGAAGAGAAGGCTGAGAAGCAAAAGCGTGAGAAGATCAGAGTTGCTCTGAGCAGGAAACCTAAAGGGCGTGAAGAAAGTTACAAAGCAGCTACCTGAAGACCAATATTCTAGACAAAGACTACGGCTTTATCCAAGGGGGAGTTTGTTGGTGCATAATGTCTAAAGCCTGCGTCTTTGTAAAGTTAGATTAACGTATATGGTCTGGATAGGTTATTTTGTAATAGTTCAGGGGTTGAAATTGTAATTATTTGAAAGTTTGTATGCTGGACCGCTTTTGTGACACTTGTCCACAAAAGCGAGCCAAGCTGGATCGCTTATGTTGACATGTCACATAAGCGGTTCCAGTCTCCTATATATACCCCTGTGTAGTTTTCATTTGTAACGGTTGTCTTGAATTGTATGTCGAAGTGCTGACTCTCTGTCAATCGTTGCTGAATGAAGTAAAAGTATTAAAAGTGAAGATATTTCTGTTTTCTACTCATTTCTGTACCATACACCTTAGTATCATGCTTAAACGTGTTTTCGCCACGTTTTTAGCAGGCTCTAGCTTAGATTGACTCCTCAGTGAGATCATACTCGATCCTACACAGAAAAATGGGACACAATTGCTTTTGTCACCAGAAATTCAGCTGAGTTCAAAGATCTGACCCTGACCCAACTCCATGGTAGACTCCTGACCTATGAAAGGGAGTTAAACCAGAAAAGGAAGTTGCAAGAGTCTGGTAAAGTTACTGATGACTATTCATTTGGCAGCACAGCTCTGTTTGGTCAGGAAGAATCTGGTAGAAGCAGTAAGGATCAGAGTTATGATCACTTTATTGACATAACTGCTGGGGGTAATTTTAACAACTCTGATTCTCACTCTGTAAGTTATGCTTTCACTGCAAATACTGAAAACCAGATGTCAGACAATTTGTGCTTTGAGCTGAATGATTTGCAACATTTTGATCCCACTGACTTAGAAGAGATGGACATCTTGCATCAATTGGCTTTGCTTAGTGTTAGAACAAGCAAATTCTACAAAAGAACAGGGAGAAAATTCTCAGGACTTCATGGGAATTTAAGGGTGGGGTTGGATAAATCAAAAATCAAGTGTTTCAAGTGTAATAGGCTAGGTCATTTTGCTAGGGAATGTAGGAGTCAAACCACTGGTCCCATAATCACTCACCCTGGCTCAAACCCTAGACCACAACAACAAAACACTGTGCACTATACCCAATATGCCCCTGTAGCACATGTTAACACTGCTCATTATGCTGCTACCCTGTGCCTGTGCATTATGTTCAAACCACTGTTCCACAAATTTAGTATGTTCAAGCCCCTGTTCCTCAGGCACAAGTGCAACCTGCTGCACCTCAACAAGATGCTCCAACAGTGACACAACCAGATCAGCAAAGCTTTTTCACACAAGGCTTTGTTGATTGGAGCAGCATGCCGATGAACTTGGTGATGAAAATTTTGCTCTCTATGCTTCTAATGATGCTTTTGATGATGAATTTTGTTTGATGGCATTAGAGTCAATACCAGAAGGTGTTGACTTTGAAGGTGAACAGCTAAGTGCTGAAACAATGGATGAAGTTGCTGAAGCAATGGTTACTGCAGTTGCTGGTGAACTACTCCTTGGAGAAAATTCAGAAACCCTGCTTGAACCACTGTCTGACCCCTGGTCCAAAGAGGACAAAAAGGAAGAAGAAAAGAAGAAAGCTAGTGAGGAAGAAGTTAGAGCTGATGAAGAAGGAGATCATCAATGTGACTGTGCCATGATGGCTGCTGCTAAGGTATCACCTCAAGTTCTTGAAAAACTGTGTTCAGACAAATGTATTATTGCATTTGCTAACATCAAAGAGGTAAATGAAAACCTTAGGAATAAGATTTTGTCTGATGAAGTCAAATTTGAGAAGTCATTAAAAGAACTTAGAAACAAATTGGCTGAAAAAGATAAAGAGATCAGCAGTTTAAAAGAAGAGCAGAGCATAACCAAAACTCAACTCCAAACTATGGTAGAAAAATACCAAGTTTGCAAAAAGGAGTTGGAGTCTACCCAGATCACTGTGAAAGATGGGTGGAGTCTTGTAAAGGGTATGAGGTTATGCTTGTAAAACAGCTTGAAAGCAATGTTAAATTTGGTATTGGACATAGAAAATATGATGATCTTAAAAACACTGCTGGAAAACAAGCTGGTTCAACTGAGATAATTCCAACCAACAAAAATGGCCAACAGGTTAAAATAACCGACAAACTTGGTAACAAAATTACTCTGGAAAGATCTGTGGGATCCTCAACTTTTGAGGAAATTGAGAAATACCAATTTAAATCCAAATGGTCTGATGAGTGTGATATCCTGGAAAATTTCAAACCAATGGATTTCACAACCACTAATGGTGTAAAAGCTCCAAAAGCAAGAATCATTCCTATCAAAGATATTCCAACAGAGGTTCAAAACTCTGTTGCAAAGGAATCTGAGAAAAGGAAGAAAAGAGAAAAGATTAAAAACCTGTTTTGTGATTTTTGTGAAAATAATGATCATCTAACAAAAGATTGTTTTCATCTAAAAGCACATGATCTAAACAAAACTAACGTCATTGTTCCTGCTGAAAGCTGCACCATCTGTGGTAAAAATAATCACAAAACTAAGGAATGTGTGTATT
The DNA here is from genome assembly GCF_002127325.2 of Helianthus annuus. Taxonomy (NCBI): domain Eukaryota; kingdom Viridiplantae; phylum Streptophyta; class Magnoliopsida; order Asterales; family Asteraceae; genus Helianthus; species Helianthus annuus. The sequence continues at coordinate 131,765,897 of NC_035448.2, read as the reverse complement.
TTAAAAACTTTGATGAGAAGAAGAAAGAATACACTACAAAAACATCCTTAAGTTCATCAGCATCATCTGTTAAATTCACCAAGAAACAACCACTGTTTGTCCCTGTCCAAACTGCTGTCACAAAACAGCTGAACCAAACATCTGTTCAAAGGGATTGTAAGGCAGTACAGCATCCCTAGAACACTAGAGCAAAATGGGGTTGTTGAAAGAAAAAACAGAACATTGATTGAGGCTGCCAGAACCATGCTTTCAGATTCAGGTTTGCCATTAACTTTTTGGGCAGAGGCAGTAAACACTGCTTGCTATGTCCAAAACAGAGTTTTGATCAATCCTAGGCACAAAAAGACTGCTTATGAAATTCTGTATAAAATAAAGCCATTAATCTCATATTTCAAAGTTTTTGGTTGCCCATGTTTCATTCTAAACTTAAAAGATTCTATCTCAAAGTTTGCAGCCAAAATTGATATGGGATACCACCTGGGATACTCAACCACTGCTAAGGCCTACAAAGTGTTTAATACACGGACCAAAGCAGTGGAAGAGACTTTGAATGTAAAGTTCAATGAACTTTCATCAATGAAAATCCCTGCAAATCTTGCAGAATTGTTTGATCTTGAAAAATTCACTTTTGAAAATACTGTTGTCAAGACTAACAGTGCAGGTCCATCAGAAGATTCATCACCAGACTATGGATATGAGATCATCATTCCTCAGAAGTCTGCTTCAATAGGGAGAGCATCAGCTGCTCAAAACAGTTGTCAAAGCTCAACCACTGCTACCTCAACAGTTGTTGACCAAAGTAGCCCTTTAACCACTGCTTCCACCTCATCAAACACTGCTGACAAAAGTCCTCAAACAGTGGATCAAAGTCAGCAGGTGTCCACACCTTTACCCCCTATGCCACCACCTTTTGAAGCCACTATTGGGTCATCAAAGTCACCAGCAGTGGTTAGCTCAGATGATACACATCTGCAGCCCTCACCACTCAATGCCATTGTTCCATACCAAGGAGAGCTTATCTTCTTGAAATTTCATCCACCAGATCAAATAAGCAGTCCCAAAACATTTGTCTTTTTGCAGATTTTCTATCACTCCATCAGCCAGTCAAGTACCAAGAAGCACTGAAAGACAACAGCTGGGTCGAAGGAATGCAAGAGGAGCTCCAACAGTTTAGAAGACAACAAGTATGGGAGCTTGTTCCATTGCCAGAGGGTGTGAGTCTTATTGGCACAAAATGGGTCTTCAAAAATAAAACTGATGAAAGGGATATTGTTGTCAAGAATAAAGCCAGGCTTGTGGTTCAAGGTTTCAGACAAGAAGAGGGCATTGACTATGATGAAACATTTGCCCCTGTAGCAAGACTTAAAGCTATCAGACTCTTTCTGGCCTTTACTGTCAACCACAACATCAAGGTGTATCAAATGGATATCAAATGTGCATTCCTCTATGGTAAGATTCAAGAGGAGGTTATGTTTGTCAACCTCCAGGTTTTGAGGATCCATTTAATCCAGATCATGTCTACAAGCTAAATAAAGCTTTGTATGGCTTGAAACAAGCACCAAGGGCCTGGTATGAAACTCTGTCCACCTTTTTACTTTCCATTGGTTTCACCAGAGGCAGGATTGATAAAACACTGTTTTTAAAATGGAGAGGGAAGGATTTGATGATTGTCCAGATTTATGTGGATGACATCATTTTTGGAAGCACATGTAATAAAATGTGTGAAGAGTTCAGGCAACTCATGACAGCTGAGTTTGAAATGAGTGCAATGGGTGAACTCCAGTGCTTTCTTGGTCTCCAAGTAAGGCAACTGCAAAATGGTACTTTCATCCATCAAGGCAAATATGCCAAAGAACTTTTAAAGAAATTTGATATGGATGATTGTAAGCCATGTAGTACACCCATTGCAACCAATAAATTGGTCATGTCTGAAGAAAAGGATGATTTGGTTGATCAGACCTTATATAGAATCATGATTGGGTCCTTATTGTACCTAACTGCATCTAGACCAGACATCATGTTTGCAACATGTGTCTGTGCAAGATCCCAATCAGCCCCAAGAAAGTCAAACCTTATTGTTGTAAAAAGGATATTCAAATACCTCAAAGGTGCTCCCACACTTGGTATCTGGTATCCAGCTGATGGTAAAATTGAGCTTTTAGGTTTCTCAGATAGTGACTTTGCTGGATGTGATAAAACAAGGAAGTCCACTTCAGGAGGGTGCCAATTCCTAGGCAATTGCTTAGTGTCCTGGCAAAGCAAAAAGCAAGCAGCTGTTTCCACATCCACTACTGAGGCAAAATATATAGTTGCGGCAAGCTGTACAGCCCAACTGCTCTGGCTTCAAAATCAGTTACTGGATTTTGGTATCACTGCCTTGAAGACACCACTTATGTTGGACAGCCAGGCATCAGAAAATATCATCAAAAATCCAGTTTCCCATTCAACCACCAAACACATCGACATCAGACATCACTTTGTGAGGGATTGCTATGAAAAAGGTTTGATTTCTCTGTATCATGTTCCAACTAAGGATCAGCTGGCAGATGTGCTAACCAAAGCATTAGACACATCCACCTTTGAAAGCTTGATCTCTAGGATTGGCATGCTAAACATGGAATAACAGGCAAAATCCTATTTTTCTATGAATAATAGCATTAAAATGTTTTCAGAAAATCAAAAATCCATCCTTAAAAATAGCTAAAAATGAACTTTTCATTAAAATCCTAAAAGTCTGCCATAACCACTGATGGGTTCAAAAGTCTGTTCTACCTCAAAAGTCTGTCCACTGCTGAAAGTCATACCCTGTTCTCATTTTCTTTTAATAAGCACTGATGTTCAAAATCAGTGTTGTATCCACTGGTGAGCTATCTACTGATAGTTAAAAGCATCCACTGTTCTCCATTATCATTCCAACTACTGTCTTCACCAGTTGTTTTCACAAAATGTACTGCTCAAAAGTATTGTCCTTCATTTCACCAGGGGATGGCATGCGGACAGTACATACTGGTCAGACCTTCTGTAACCGCTGCCACGTCAGCATTCACCTTTCCTCTATAAAACCCCCTTTTCAAAGCCCAAACAGGGTTTCACTGTCGAATTGAATTCTTAAAAATTCTCTTCTCAAAGCAGTTTCCAATCCATTCCATCAAATTTCTTCACAAACTCATTTTCGATCCTCATCTTCAAAATGACAAAATCGAAATCATCCGCAAAATCTTCCAAAGGGGCCTCTCAAAAGACTACCCCCACAGAAATCCCACACAAACCGTCTCATAATCTGCTGGGTCTTCTCACAAAACCCGACAACATCGATACATTTGATTCCATCCTCGATATGATCAACGCGTCAAAGTACAAAACTTTGTTAACCGTTGATGCACCCATTTACCTGCAAACTCAGAGGGAGTTTTGGAAAAATTGTACCCTTGAAAAACAAGGTGAAAATGTCATAGCCATTAACTCCACTCTGCAGAAAAAGGCAGTTCAAATAACACCGCAATCCATATCTGAGGTCTTTCAGCTCGCTGATCAGGAAGGTAAAGATTCTTTCCCTAAAAACGAGTTAAAAATTGACTTCATTGAGAGAGGGTATGCAGACACAATGATGAAGAGGGATACCTTACAAAAAGGTTTCTTCCCTCCTGCAACAAGATTTTTATTCCATACCCTTCTCATGTGTGTTTCAAATAAAACCACCTCTTTTAATGAAATACTAATGAACATTCAAAACTTGGGATATGCTATCTTACAAGAAGAAAATTTTAACTATTCGAAGGTAATTTTCAATGATTTGGTTAAAAATGTTGAAACAAAATCATTCTTACTGTTTCCAAGATTTTTAAGTTATTATTTTGAGAAAAAATTCAGTAAGGATGATATTGCGGTAATAAACCAAGGTGACTCTTTTCAGATAAACAGCTTAACTGCTGAAACATTTACAAGAATGTCAACACCTTGCAAAACACAAGCAGAGGTGCCTGAGCAGACTTTAGCAGCAAACACTGCTCCTCAGGCATCTGCTGCTGAGCCCACTGCTCAAGGTGATCAAGGTAGCAAAACAACTGCCTTGAAACCCACACCTACAATCACCAAAAAGCCAAAGAAAAAGAAAAATCGAAAACCCTCAAAACCTACCAAAAAGGCATCTCTAGAGGATGAGATACCAGAGCAACTGCCCATGACAACGCAAAAGTCAAAACAAACCCCTGCTGCTTCTTCCTCACAGCAGTTGGTACAAATATCTCAACCCATATCTGAAACTCCTCCTGTCTCTTCACAAAAAGAACAGGTTGTACAAATAGGGTCACCACATCATGATGCTCTGGAAGCACTCATTTCCATCATCCACAGCCCAATGCCCGGGGCAATTCCGCTTTCTAAACCTACCTTCACATCCCCAATTCCACCTAATACCAAACTACTGTTGGATGCAATTGATCTGAACCTGGCACAAACCAGTCCTTCTCAATCACCTGTCCATGAGAATATACCTCAACAACAGACTGGGCCTGATGTATCAATCTTTGCTAACCCACCAACACAACCTGAGGAGGTTACACCCCTCAAGTTACAAGTAACTCTTGGTGGTAATCCAAGTGAAGCAGCCACTACAAGTGTTGAACCTACAGGTTTATACTTGGACAGTGGTTACATCAATAAGACTTCCTTGGAGGCAATTCCTTCCATAACACCTCTGTTATCTGCTAGTGAGTTTGTATTAATCACTGGTTCCATCAAAAGATCATCAAGTGTTGAAGGAAGAAGACCCCAGTACCAAGAAAAAGGGGCATCAGTTGTTGATGTTTGGAGTACACTCCCTACCTCAACATCTGATAAAACCACTGCTAGTGGGAAATCAGATGATCCCATTAAATTGGGTGATGGTTTAAAATACCAGGAATTGACGGAAAGAGTTGAAAAACTGGATACATCTGTTGTAGAAATCAAAGAAATGCTGCAACAGTTGTTAACAGTTCAAATGGTACCATCCACTGCTGTTCCACCTCAAAACTGGATCAGAACAGTGGATCCAGAATAAGCAGATGTTTGGTTGCAAGTCTCTCCCCTTGAAAGTGGTTTCAACATCTGCTGACCTCCTATCTGCTGATCATGCAAACCGCTGACCTACAACTGCTGAAAAAGTCAAAGTCTGATTGAAGAACTAAAGCTCTGCTGCTCAATCTACTGCCTTGTTTCAAGCACAGCTGATCATGACAAGTACTGTTGGGTTCACAGCAGTGGAAGGATGCAGCAGCAGTTTATGCTTACTTTATGTATTGAATTGTAACATCAGTAGTTAGCATGGTAGTGTTTGTATAGATCAGAGGTTAGAGTTTGTTAGGAGGTTAGATGTCACTTTCATGGTGACGTCAGCTTAGATGCTCAGTGGTTTGCAAGTGCCTATAAATAGAACAGTACTCTGTACTGTTCTGTTTAGCTCTTTTCACCATCTTCTTCCTGCACGAACAAACACTGAGCTCGGGCTGAGGGGGAGTTTGCGAATCATACATGCATTGTAATCAGAGTTTAAAAATAAATTTAATCATTTGATTCTGTGTTGAAAATGTATGATTGAAAGCATTTCTTCTGTTTGATTGTGAAAAGTTTGCTTCCATTTAAATTCCGCTGCACTACTCTTTCATTTGTTCATCTAAATTCAAATACAAATCACAATCAATCCAAACTCAGATCCTGACAACATCAATTCGCCATCCACTAGGCATAAACAATCAGAACTCCCCCTTTCAACAAACTATTTTCCCATTTAGATTTCAAAACACTTAAGTTTGTTTTAATCAAAATGGTTTTTCTGGAAAATAAGTTTTGTTGATTTTACCATTTGTAGGGACGGGGATGTAGTTCATCATATTTTCTTTCAACCACTTGTATTATGACATCATCAAGTTCAAATTATTGACCTTGACTAATCTCATTGTAAGATTCAACCTCTGTACCACTTGTAAGAAAAAAAAACATAATCAAATACAAAAAATAATGCCGATTCATGTTCCACGCTTACCAACCTGGGAACTCCGGCAAGTCAGGTTTTTTCTATTCAAAGAAAATATCCACCCAAGCCTGACCAGCCTTGGGTGTTACCGAGTCATCAACACTCGGTTTCTTACCTCCCCTCTTCTTCTCATAGAACTCTTTAACCCCTTTGACTTTTCGATCAATCATCTTACCAAAGATATTTCACCTTGGGGTTAAAGGGCTTTTCAACATCAAAAACCTTTTTATCATCATAAAATTGGTTTGATATCTCAACTTTACCAATTTTCTTTTTAAAATTTTCAACCCGAAGTGGTGGAAAATTCTCATCATCCACAGTCGAAACTGATTTTTCACCATTTTCTGCAACATGTGGCTCCTCTGATTTTGTGGAATCAGATTCATCGCCAGAAGATAGCTCCTCCGATTTTGACCTATCAGAATCATCACTAGAGTTATTCCCAGACTTCTTAACAACCCATTTCTGGTTGTCAGATTTAGCTCTCTTGTTGTAAACTTGTTTGAACATTCACCAATTTCAAATTTTGAATTTTTGAATAATTTTGTTCTATCAATTGGTGGTTCAAACTCAACCACTTTCTCTTTGAGTTTAGAAACTCCCTGTTTGGTTTGAATTGCTTACAAACAGTTCACCGCAAGATGTCTAATTCTACCACATTTGAAACAGGTTCGAGTTTTCTTTCTTTGACCAACATTCTTCATCTCTTCTTCCTTCTTTGCAAGGAACTCTCTGTTTGACTGTCTCCAAAATGCTTTCTTTTCTTCTTCTTCTGATGATGTTCCTGAAACAAATGTCATTTTTGAATTAAAATCACGAACATATTTTTCATTTTTCTGTTTTTCTGTTGGAGTAAAACCGAGACCTTTCTTTTTGAAATTACCATGGTTAGGTTTCTTTTGAAAACCAGAACCAGAACCATAACCTTTTTTCTTGTTTTCTTTTTGCTTAACTCTCGAGGTGTATTTTTTAGGTTTATCAGTAAGATTTAAATCTTTTTATTTCAGAAATATTAATTTCTGTAAGTTTGAAAACCTTTTTTATCATCTCAGTTTTGACACCTCTTATTGGAAATTCCTCATCAGAATATAATTTGTCCGAATCATTCAAAGTGTATGCAACTTTAAACGTTTCATCATCCAAATTAGATTTTGATAACAAGAATTCTTTATCATAAACTCTTTTGCCCTATTTTTCATTTTGACCCGGAGTGCTGGACTCGGACTTTGACTCTGACATAGACTCCGACTTTGACTCCTCAGTTTCATCGTTATCTAACACATGATCCACCACTTTCTTCATCAATTGAGATTGTTGATCAGTGTCAGACGATGTAAACGTGACATCAATACTGTCTGGAAAATTGACTGACGACTCCGACTCCCACTGTAAGTTTGTAGCCTTTTTTACTCTTTCAGAATTTGGATTTCTGGGCAAATATCCATTTTCCAGCGGGGGTGGACACTTGTTGTAACTGACACCTTGTTTCTTCCAGAATTTTTCTTGTCAACCTTTTTCTTAATGTCTTTCTTCTTCTCAGTCTTTTTCTCTGGAGTCTTTTCTTCAGAAACTTTTTCAGCATTCTTTTCTTCAATTACTTCATCATCTTCAAATGCCTTCATGCCTTCAACAGTAGGATAGATCATGTCAATGACATAAGAAGTACATGAGTAACTTTTCAACAAACGATTAACCCTTTCTGTTTCAATTCTTTGTAACTCTAGCTTTTGTTCCAGAGCAGCACATTTCTCGATGTAGTTGTTCACAACTTTCTGTTTGATCATGAACGCTCCATGAAGTGTCTTCATTGTTGTAGCCTGCTCTTCACTTGTGTCATTATACATGTTCATTGCTTTGTTCAGAACATCATAAGATTCCTTCAATCTGTTCATGTTGTTAAGCATTTCACTATTTTTCTTTTTCAAAATTACACAAGTTTCACAGTTCTCTTTCATTTCACTAGCATCAGCTTTTTCATCAATTTTGAACTTTGGAACTTCTTTTACTTTTCTTCTCACTACCGGTACTGCTTCATCTTCACTGCTAACCGATGTCTTTACCTTTTTCTTTTTCTTCTTGGCTTTCTCATCTTCACTATCACTTTCTTCCAACATTTTCAAATAATCTCTCATTTGTTTAGCATAGTATTCAGTACAATCTTCATCACTATCTTCTTCAATACGAGCAACAAAAGCTGTGTGAACAGGAGCTTGGTCAGGAATATAATCATCCCAAGTAAAATTCTCCTAGCTAAACCCTTCAGGTAACTTTTCGTCATCTTGATCAATCACACATGCTTTAGCATCAGTTAAAATATATTTATCCCAGTTGAACCCTGTTGATGGCTTCTTCTCTACTTGATTAACCACACATGCTCTTTTTGAAGACTCTTCAATCACATTCCTTCCATGTGCAGTTTGTGCTTGATGTTGATGTTGTTGAGGTGGTTGTTGAGCAACTTGATGGTAAATGGCCTTTCGGTAGTAATCATTGTTGTTGTTAAACGGATTTTGAGCTCCACTTGCCTCACGATTGGTGCACTCCCTCTTGAACTGTCCTTTTTCCCTGCAACGAAAACAAGTGACTTTAGATTTATCAAAACCCAAAGTAGAAACATTAGCCTCACGAAGATCATCTCTTCCAGTAATTTGCTTAAATTTCTCAGCTCTCCTCAACAAGCTAGCCAAACACCATTTTATGTCCATCAGCTCCATCTCTTCAGCATCGATTTGGTCGTAATCCTCCTTAGTAAGCATTGGATTCCCGATTTGACCTGCAACAAAACTACCATAAGATTCTAAAACAGTTCCCAATAAAGACATATGGCTTTTTGCTAACTCCTCAGAATATTCCTGATCATTTTAAATATTCAACACAATGTTGCATTGAAGCTTTTTGCCATTTCTTGTTGTTGAAACATTCGGATCAAATGATGGAAATGATGAGAAACTTGTGTTACTGTTTGATCCTTTTGATGAACTTCCAGATGAATTCTTTGCATTGAATGCAGTTTCAACTTTTGGTGACAAGTTGGTTGTTTTATCATTCAACCCTGCTTTGTAATACAAACTGATGTCTTGTTCACCATCAAACACTTTCATTTTGGAAATTTTTATCTGTTCCATCTCCTGAGCTTCCAATTTTTCAATGAATTTACTCAAAGTTAACGTGTTAAATCCTTTCTTGTTTCTGAGCATCATCAAATATGTTCCCCATGTTTCATGTGGCAATGCATCAGCTAATTTTTCAATCAACTCTTCATTATCTTTGTTGATACTCACCCTTCTCATGTTAACCAACAAATTGCAGTATCTTTCTATAATCTGCTTTGTGCTCTCATTCTTCAAACCTCGAAACAAATCAAACTCTTTCTTTAAAAGCGATTTCTTGTTCTTGATCATTTCCTGACTACCAACAAACTTTGATCTTAATGCTTTCCAGATTGAATAAGAACTTCCGTTATGTTGCAATAAGACCATGATGTCTTCTTTCACAGCTTGTTGTAGTAGACTTAGCATCATTTTCTCATTTTTGTATTTTCTTTTATCATCTGCACTCATATCTTTGATAGCAATTACCTCTTCATCGTCATTCATCGGTCTCACATACTTCGTTTCAACACATTCCCAAGCATCTAAATAGTTAGCTTGTACCCATTTTTCAAACCGTCCTTCCCAACCCTTATACTCCTCAATGTTCATGAGCTTAGGCGGTTTTTGCATAGTCCTTGTTTCGTTTTCTAGCATCGTGTTCTGTGCAATAGTGATCGGGGTAACCGGGGTAGCGAATGCGTTATAAAATTTGTCGTCCATGATTCGTATTTCAAAAATTTCTCAAATACAGTCAGTTCAAGCGGAATATCAATTCTCAAATGGAATCCTCTTTGGAGCGGAATCAACAAGTTCAAACAATATCACTGATTTCGCTTCAATTCACACTACTTTCAAGCGAAATAACCCGTTCGAGCGGAACCACAACAAACTTTCGAGCGGAACCTCAGATTTGAGCGGAATCAACTAATATTTCAAGCGGGATCTCATTTTAAGCGGAATAAGACCCAAATTTCAAGCGGAATAACACGATTTCAAGCGAAATCAACTCGAAATGCTGCTGACGTCATCTTTTACTCGCTGTATTCGAAGCGGAAGAATGAATTGAAACAGTTTTAGATTGAATTTTAAGCTGAAACTTTCAAGGATTCTTTAAAATATGTTTGGGAACACAATATGTGAAAATCAGCCGATTTATCCATGAAAAATTTTGATTTTAGAAAAAGAAGGTCTAGAAATCAGAAAATGCAGCTAAATTGGTATGAACTCTTCTTCCTGAGCTCTGGTACCACTTGTAGGATCGTTTTCGGACCCGAACGAGTCGATCAGAAGAGTTTATCTCAGTTTCAGAGACGGAAACTAAGAAACTGAGTTCAATTCAGCAAGTATTACACTTTAAACTGTCGTTTGATTGATAATAATGACGTTTACAGCGATTCGACCCTTCGGCAGCACTTCGTTGCAAACCGGAATGAACAGTTATATGATTTCGCTTGGGAGCACCTATATATAGGCTCCTGATTCCGCTTGAACATGTACATGTTCAGTTCAAGCGAAATTACAACATAAAGATTCAAGCGAAATCATCACATTACATCTTGAGCGGAATCAGAAACTAGTGATTTCGATTGAACATGGCCTAATGCCATTTCAAGCGGAATCAGCTCTAAAACCCAATATCTTATTTTTCGTGCCCTGATCTAATACATTCTATACAAGACTCGATACAAGACGTAGACGACAGACGGATGCACCAACAATTTATACCATCCAATCAACATATTACATCATAAATTGACAACTATAACCAAACCATCAACAACTAGATATAACTAACCAAAAAACATGTATATGTGCCTATTTCTCCATTTAAAATCACAAACTTTTTGTACCAAAACACGTTATATCATGGTTATACCTAATGATGCACATGTGCATTTTGAATATTGGTAATGTAAAAAGTAGTGTATTACGAATGGTATTGTAAATTAAAGTGCAATTGTCTATTCTTAATAACGTAATACCGAATTTGTCGAAGTAATGATACAGATGCACATGTGCATGGATAACTGTTACTTGAAAAGAAAAGTTTTTTTTTATGGTAACAAAATATAGCGATTTTTTTAAGAAAAATATTAAAAAAAAATTTTTTGAGTGTTTTTTTAATTTTTTTTTAGATTTTATTTTGTCTTCACATTGGTTCTCGCGGTTCTCGCAATAAGGGTGGTTCTCGCATAAACCTTACCCCCTATATATATATATATATATGTAGGGTAAGGTTCATTTGAGAACCACCTTTATTGTGAGAACCATTAGAACCAATTTGAAAACACCTAAAAAAACCTAACCCTCACCTCCAAAAAAAACCTAACACCCCCCCCCCCCACCCAAGCAAAAATGCTAAAAACTAAACCCTCAAAAAACCTAAAAACTCTAAAAAACACACAATTTTTTTAGTGTAAAACTCGCTACTTTTAGTAGCCAAATTTTTTTTAAAAATTTTTTAATATATATATATATATATATATATATATATATATATATATATTAGGTTCATTAGTGAACAACCCCATTGATTGTAAATCAATTGTCAGGATTTGTTTACTCAATTCACAAATATACTAGTGTTCATTCTCGAACCCCACCATATATATATATATATATATATATATATATATATATATATATATATAGGGGAAGGTTCTATAAAGAACACTAAATATTGCGAGAACAAGCAGAACAAAGTGAATCACTTATTTTTTCAATACTAACAACCTAAAAGGTAAATGAAAATGTTATAAATACAAGATTTATTGTTTCTCACACTAGAATTTAAAACAAAATATGAAAAATCTTCAATTTTTAAAAAACCTACACACATGTAGGTTATGTGTAGGCTAAATTACCTACATGTATGTAGACTATGTGTAGGGGAAAATATATGATTTTTTTATGTAGATATAATACACATATGAATGTAAAAAACATAAAGTTTAAGAAATATGAACCTTAAATCCCAAAATTTAGTGATTTAGAGTTGTTCTTTTTGTTCTCGCAATAATTAGTGTTCTGTAATGATCCTTATCCTATATATATATATATATATATATATATATATATATATAGAGAGAGAGAGAGAGAGAGAGAGAGAGAGAGAGAGAGGATGGATCATGAGAAAACTAGTTTAAATGAGAAAACCAAAAAACTAACTAAAAATGCCTAAAAGACATACCAATTTTTTTTACAATTTTTTATAAAAAAATCGCTATTTTTTATGTATGGAAAAAAATTTTCAAATTCTTTTTTTTTGTATTGCACATATGCACTAATACGGATATAATGCACATGTGTAGTACACATATAATGCACATGTGCAGTACAATAATTTTTTTTATATATAAAAAATAGCGATTTTTTTATAAAAAAATGTAAAAAAATTGGTATGTTTTTTAGCTTTTTTTAAGGTTTTTTTAGTAAGTTTTCTAGTTTTCTCATTTAGACGTAGTTTTCTCATGATTCTCTCCCTATATATATATATATATATATATATATATAGGGGAAGGTTCATTTGAGAACAAAATTTAATTGAGAAGAAAAATAACAAAGGGTAAAATTGTAAAATTTTAATTAGTTTTCTTTCATCTCATTTATTACTATTTTTAACTAATTAATTACTCATAAAGACTATCATCCTCTAAACTAATTTTTTTTGCCTACACACATAAAAGTTATCCTAGACATTTCGAAATTTATCCTACACATTTCGAAACTTATCCTACACAACTTGTAATTTATCCTACACACCTAGTAATTTGTCTTACACTCTAATTTTTTTTTATTTTTGAAAAAAATGTATATTTTGAAAATAAGTTACAAATTTAATATAGTTAACCATTAAAGATGAAGATTAGAAATTAGTGTTCTATGTAAGTTTACAAATATACTCTTATATTAAAACTAAATGCAAATATTAAATGAAGTAAAATAAAACATTTCTTATTGGTTGAAACTTTTTTTTTTCTTCTTACTAAAAAATTCTTCGTATTTAAACTCTCCACTATATATATATATATATATATATATGTATATAGGGTTAGGTTCATTAGTGAACAAGACCTTTGATTGTGAACGCTAGTGAATTAATCCTAGCCCTTGATTATCAATATACCAGTGTATACACAAGTGTAAATAAATGGCCAGGATTTCATAGTGAAAATACACTAGTGTATTTTACGATTTGATGATGTAAATCAATTGTCAGGATTTGTTCACTCAGTTCACAAATACACTAGTGTTCACTCTAGAACCTCACCCTATATATATATATATATATATATATATATATATATATATATATATATTTCAAACTGTTTTGGGGATTAATAGTTTGTCGAAATGCCAAAACTTGTAATTGTAACGGGTGGGCTTGTGTTACATCTCTATAGGATCACTGAAAAAAATGGAGGTGGGGTTGGTCTAGGGATCCTAGATCGGACAAGGAATGGTCTGAAATAGGTCTGTCCATGGATTTGCTTTAAAATGTCAATGTGTCGCCTAATGATAAGTAGGTGTGGTGGAATAACTTTAGGGCCAGCTTTTTGGCTAGAAGTATTCGGTTGAAGTTATGTGCTTCAAGTGTTGCAGAGGTTGAGTAGGATGTCTTTAAATGGAATAGTTGGACGCCTCCTAAATCTAATTATCTTGCATGGAAGGTGGTTTCGGGAAGTTTGGCTACCAAGACAGCCTTTGCTAATTGGCGCGCGCGTGCGCGGGGGGGGGGGGGGGGGGGGCGACATCTTGTTATATTGTCGGTGTGCCTTTCGAGACAAAGTCTCTAACCATCTGTTCGTCAGTTGTATGGTTACTAGGTGTGTTTGATGGCATTTGCATGTGTGGTTGAAGATAAGCATACCCTCGGAATCTCAATCTCCTACGCATAGGATGTGGCTTTTTAATGATCAGTCGAGTTCTAAAGTCGAGACAAAAGTCGTCAATGTAGCGGTGATGGCCATGATATGAGATTGTGGCTTAGTAGGAATGACAGGATTTTCAAAGGGAGGGGGATTTTGTACCAGATAAGGTGGAGTTCATCAAAGAGGATTTTTTTTGTTTGGCTTAGAAACAAATCAAAGTTTGATTCCTTGTTTGGTAGAATTTGTTAAATTTTGGCATTGCTGTGTTCTTGTATTGGTGGTTATGCAAGGGTAAAGCCAATAACAAAATCATTAAAAAAATATAACTATCTATACAGTAATTAATAATTTATTATCATATTATATATATATATATGTGTGTTATAATTTTTGTATTTATTAATAATACATTATTAGTGTTTCTCTCTCCTTTTTATACTTTAATTTTCTTTATTTATCTATACTATAATTTGTAACATTTCTATGCTTATTGGTGTTGTAGGTTGTGCTTTGTTGGTGTTTTACGCAACCATGGGTTGTACCTTATGTTTAATGATTTAAACCCTAACCAAAACCATTTTACTTTTTTCTATACAATCTACTACTATAATCTTTCTCTCTCTAGAAACTTGCACCACACCTTTTCTTTTCTCTCTCTCTATCATCTGATATACTTTTACGGTTGAAATCCGGTTCTGTTTTCAGCGATGCTTCGTGACGACGTCATGAGGTTGATTTTATGGTTGGATCATTAGATCTGACGGAGTTGAACGAGGTGGTTGATGGTTGTTCTCTCTATCTACCATCTACTACTCTGTTACGCTTCTTATCCGGTTCTGTTTCTGGAGATGCTTCATGACGACGTCATGAGTTGATTGTTTTATTTTATGGTTAGATCGTTAGCTCTGACAAAGTTGAACCGGGTGGTTTGTGATTTTGTCGCCGGATATTTATACACTACCGGTTTGGAACATATGTAGGCTTATGGGTATTGTAAGTTGTGCTTTGTTAGTTTTTGTTGCAAGAAGCTATGGTGCCTTTTGTTTGATGAGTTGTGGGTTAGTTGGTGATTTTGTCATCACCATCGCCGATATTATTTTTGTATAGACGTTGTTGTCAGTTTGTTCTTTCTTTTTTGAAGGTTTCTTATTTCCATCGATGATGGTGCCCCGCTTCTTGGTGTTGCAACTCCGGTTGTAGCCGAGGCGGCACTGAGCCGTGAAGACGATGACGATCTCTTAGATCCGAGTTTGTTGGTTTAGTTATTTGTTTTTTTGTTGATGTTGGTGGCTGTTTTTCATCATACTTTGGCGATGATGATTTATTGTAAAATGTCTAAGGAAGTGGGTCATGGTTGAAATTTGCCACATCTTAGCGTGGCATTTTCGGGTGGAAGTTGAACAGATATTTTGATTTCTACCGAGAAGTAGCCAGCCATGCCAGTTTAAGTCATCTTTGTTTTCATACACTTACTGATCTAAGCCTCATTGTTCTTACATTTTATTTCAAAATGCATGTTGTCTGATTTTTTAGTGTCGGTGTTTCTTAGTTGTGGTGGTGATCTTTAGACCATGCGTAATGGGGCGTTTTTTTAAATTTTTTTGCCCGAAAACGCCCTATAACGCCCCACCCCCCATTACATGGGGCGTTATAAGGCAAAATTTTTGAAAAATAAAAGGTGCCGGCGTTTTGAAGAAAACGCCCAAAACTCTTGCATGGGCTGACATGTACATGGGCTAGACCAATAGAAAGGGACCAAGTGGGGCTGACATTTGATTTCCTTTTTTTTTTTTTTTATGATTGAATGGGCATTATGGGGCATTATACCCACTACACCACTTTTGCTATAATGCCCCCTTGCTGACTAGGACGCCACGTGTCGTATAATGCCCCATGATGGGGGCATTATAAGGTTCTACCACTACACATGGTCTTAGAAACATAAAATAATTACAAGTTTTTATTATGTGAATGTGGTATTGTAAAAGGAAAGAAGCAAATAATGATTGTTTTTGAAAAGTGAAATTTAACATGTGACTATTAGACCATGTTCCACAACCCGATGTAGCTTTCTTCTACAAATGTAAAGTGTGAACAAAGCAGACTAAAATCATTAGTTATATCCTAAATTGAATATTTTTACATGAAAATATGGTACTAACAATTTAAGATTCTCTTCTA
Organism: Helianthus annuus; assembly: GCF_002127325.2. Taxonomy (NCBI): domain Eukaryota; kingdom Viridiplantae; phylum Streptophyta; class Magnoliopsida; order Asterales; family Asteraceae; genus Helianthus; species Helianthus annuus. Next base: position 131,749,740 of record NC_035448.2, on the reverse strand, counting down.
CATTATGCCAAACTGTATCTCCGATACAATGTGGAAAATAAGCCGAGTTTCAAACTAAAATAAACGCGCCTTAGACATGTTACGTTACAATTTAACGATAATTGCTACCGAATCCGTCGCGCGATGGGGCTGTTTCTTAGTTACATAGTATTATGGTTAGTTTTATTTGCTCTTTTTATTATTTGTTATTATAATTAGTTTCGATGCTACTTTCTTTTTCGCATGTAACTTGACTTTATTCAAATGAGTCAAAGATAGTCGGGTTTTTTTTTTCGTGAGGAACCAAACTGGTACCGTCTGAACAACATATTCGGTTCTAGTTATGGTTTTTATGATATAGTGGTATAACATTTGTTGAAAATGGATTTGTATTTGCAATAGAGTTTTTTTGGTACATTAACCTATAGCGAGTGTCGGTATGGTAACGGTACTGTAACGAATCGAACTGGTACAGGCCAAACAACATTGGTATCAATACTGACATTCGTTTTTATGGTTTTTGATCGATATAAAACGCGTGTCGATATATATCTTCTGTGGCGTATGTTGCGGAATGAGTAGTCTACTAGTTATTAAATAACCTAAAAGGTTATAAGGTTAAAGCCGTGTACTGTCAAAAGTATATCTTTAAATATCTTTTTAATGAAAATTAAAAGAAGCATGAGAAAAAATCCATTATATTATATTATACTAAACATGAACAATAAATTTAATAAATTAATAACTGACAAAACTACCAAATGTACAATGAACTTGTGACTTTCTTAAACAGCATAAAAAAGAAAAAGAAAAATAAATTATGTCAACTTTTAATAAATGAAAATCATAAAAAGAAAAAAAAAAAGTGTATAAATACCTTGTCTTTCATCCTTGGTCGGCACCACCCATTTTAAATACATCCCTCTATGTGTGTGTCATGCTCATTATAATAACATCAACAGCATATGACATGCATCAACTTTGTCTCCAATGTCTTTCAAACCAATTTTTATGAAAATTGACAACAAACCAATAACGTTTTCATCGACGACGAAACAACAAGAAACATTTACAAACAAAGTTTTCCTGTCCTTCACCTTCCTTCTTCCTTAACCCTTTCAACATTTCTTCAAATTCATACTCCTTGTCACTAGGGTTTTGTTGTTAACCGGTTAAAAAAACGATCTTGATCCTCTTTAACCCTACAAGAATACCTGAAACTAGCCATGATGGAAGAATCAGACCCACCATTTATGGAGTTCTACAAGAACTTGTTCGATGATCATGACCGATCAAAGAAGAACCATAATGGTGTTTCCGATGATGTAGAGGAATGGGAGCTACCGATGATCGATCTCGGGCGGTTGGATCGAGGAGGGTGGGAGATTGCTGATTGTAAAAGAGAGATAGCTGAGGCCTCAAGAAAATGGGGCTTCTTTCAAGTCATAAATCATGGTGTTTCGGCTGATATTTTGGAGAAGATGAGGTGTGAACAGATAAAGGCGTTCAAGAAGACTTATCATGAAAAGAGTAGTAACCACCGTGATTTGAATTTTCCGGTGGGTAGTTACCGGTGGGGGACTCCTTCTGCCACTTGTTTGAAGCAGCTTGCGTGGTCAGAAGCTTTCCATGTACCATTGACTGATATTTCCAACATGGGTGGTGTCACTAGTCTCAGGTATGTACCCTAGTGCCATTTATTTTCTATGATGCTCGATTTAATATTATACACATACATATACATACACATATCACATACATATAACATTTTAAGCCGGTTTTACCTTACCGCATTGTCGTGCTTTTGGACGAGTGTTAACAGGCTTCGGCCCTAAGTGAGGGTTTTCCCTGGGTCGGAGGCAAGTGTATCACGATGTTGTGAATTTCGCCAATAGACCATTTGAAGGATTCGTCGACTATTAAAAAAAAAAAAAAACACATACGTACAATATACATTTAATGTAATATCGTTATGAACAACCTCTATATGTTTGGGACTATGTCATCCGTTCGAGACCCTACTTAATGAGTGAGATTTTACTGCATACGTTTATATTATTTATTTTTTTTATACATATAACAATAGTCACATGTGAGATAAAATGGATTGTTAATTAGTTTTAAATATATAGTAAAAGACTTGACAAGGAAGGAGTACTTGTCGATGGTGATTGAGAGTTATCTTCCGATATGATATTACTTTAAAGAAATTTGTAGCATTTTATGTCAAAATCAGGGTGGGGGTTCGTGAACGGAATCTTATTAATTAACATTGACTACCAGTAGTAGTATTGGAAATTTAATGCGCATGATATGAAACAATTCTCTTTCACATATAAAAGTTCCTAAAATGGAAGATGATATATAGTCGGCAAGATGATGCAACGTTTGAGATCCATTTATACATCACATTTAACCGCCTAGTTAGGCATTTGTGTGTGTGTATATAATATAAAATATAAATTAAACTTTAATCATAGACTTAATAAGGACTACTAAACCATCGGGTGTCAGCCCAGTGGCCACCGACACCCACTTTAAACCGGCTCGACGATCCATAGAGGTCACGGGTTCGAAACCTGGTAACCTCAAGCTCTTCAGTTCCGCTCGAGTTGGCAGGGTTTTCACCACCAGGCAGCGTTGACAGGTCGCTAGCTTGGGAAGTGAGATCACTTTCGCGGTCGAGGGTACCGTGCATCTACCCTTTTAACAAGGACTACTTCATATAATCCGATTAAATCATAAAATTCGTAATTGGAAAGCATTTAAAGAAGTCAAATTCTTAAGGATGGAGAGTATATATCAAAATTCACCAAAATGCGGCATTTTTTTTTTAAACTCTCCAAATTGAAGATATCCACCAAAAACTACCAAGACTCACCAAACTATGTTTGTGTGTTTGAGTGATAGGATTTAGTATGAACTTTGGGACAAACCCCCCAATATTCTTGAAGTTTGAAATCCGTCAAAAATTAGAGGGTGCGGTGTTCCCATGCAGCCCAGAGCATCCCATTTTCTTCCTAATTAAGCTCCCTCTATACCCTAATTTCCTTTTCATGACTTGTTCGTATTAGTTGAAAATACTTTTTTTTTTTTTTTGAATATACGTTAATGTGAATTGATTTCCAACTCTAATATGAAATTTTGATTACTTTTTGTGATTAATATAATTTCTTTCGCTATTATATAAAAAACAACAATAAAATCTAAATCATTATTTTGTTGGTTAGTTATTAGAATTCTTAATGTATTAGCCTTCTTATGTACACAAATGTAAGTAATGAAAAAAAATAAACAAATAAACTAAATTTTATAAAATTAATTCTGTATGGTTTATCTATAGATGTTTAGTTTATATTAGATATACATATATACCTATTAGGTTATATATGTGTGCGCGACCGTGTGCGCAAATTGAATTAACGTGGTAGGCTTACAAATGTGTTAACACTAGCGTAGTTTGTATTACTCTACAGTTTTTTAAAAGAGTAATTCTTATTATTCTAGTTATTTGTAGTTATTGTAGGCGAATTGCCTTTAAAAAATTGTTATAGTAAGACTAATTTCATTAGATCTCATCCCTCTATGCGTGTACATATAAAAAAGAACAAATACCAATTTGCTATTTAATTTTTTGAATTTTACAAGAAACAATAATCATTACATTACTTATACAATTTTTTTTTAAATTTCTCTGATTAGAAAGTGATCGTTTCATTTTGGGTTTATTTTCCGAATATATGTATATTTTTTTGAACTTATTTTTTTATGTACTGTGTAGTGACTAATTTAAATTTAAAATAATAGAGTTTAACAAAAATAAGTTTCATTCTCCCTTGAAGCATGTAAGAGAAACCCCCTACGTATCTAAATAAGCATATAGGTCAATAAATCACTACATGTTTGACCCATACGTATACGTCTCACATATTTATACCCATTAAAGGTTTTTATATGTGACCCATACGTATTTTGTTGAGCAAGTAAAGTATTAATTTCGTGATTACTTAGCATAATTAATATTCCCTACTTACATCAACATAATTATTTACGTATCTATGCGAGGACGGAAATTAAAATTTGCAAAACCCGATTTAATAACAGATGTATGATGTGTGTGTATACACATATAAGGGTGTGGTTCAAGAAAGAACCCATATAGCCATGAGAAAATCTAGAGAACCATTAACAATCAATAAATTTAATTTTATTTTTTTATTAAAACTTTAGTATTGCAAAAAAAATATATGTCGCTCATAAAAAACCATTGAGGCATCATATGTTTCTGTTACATCGATATTAAAATGTGATTAATCCATATCATTAAAATATTGTCACTCATGATAGACACTTTTATATTGTAATTGCATTGAAGGCACCACCTTCGTAATATTGTTGCAGTGATAAATCATTTCTTCATCGATGGTTATTACTCTACTTTTATCGTTCAGTTTAAAATAATAAAGACCCGTCTAAAAACTTTATAAATAAGTACATGTGACCACTCACATTTTCCATTTATACCTATTTTTTTATCATACACTAGCTTCATTTCACCCAAAAGGTAATTATCAATATTTTTTATAATGTTTAATATATATGTGTATGTCATATACATGAAAGTGGTAGTGTATGTTACTATCAAGAATCAAAGTTGAGTTAAAAAAAAGGTTTTTGTGATGTGATGTATTTAGCATTTAATTATTTGGATTAGACCTGACTCTTGAGCTTAACCGCAATGGAGTACACTTGTATTATCTAAAATTGCACATTACCTGTCATTATCAATTCCTAACATGAAAAGCCACAAGAACAATTGGGATTAAATCAATGACAGAGACCAAGTACATATACATCTATAATCCACTTTAATACACATATGGTGTTAAAAACCCTTAAAATTTTCAAATATATATATAGAGTAACACGCGGTATGCGGCATGATGAATTGACTAATGAAAGAATTTCTACATATTTTCCAGTAAACAGTTTATCAAGTCAAAAGCATATTTTTATAGGTTTTATAGAACTATCTTGAAGGTCGCCAAAGCCTAGTGACCGATCATGTTAAGTGTTCTTTTGGGTTCACCATATATTCTAAATGCCAAACTTCATGTAATGTGAACGTATGGTTAATTTCACCATAGTGGCTTGGTGGTTTTTGTGAGGTTTTCTCTAGTTGAACGTCATGTCACTCTTTATTCTCTATGCTAGCGTTGACCGTGTTGTAATGAACGACCGTTTAGCCTTAGTGGGACCGAGCTTCCAATGGAAAAGTACAATGAGTTAATGTAGATAATTTGCCGTTAATAAAAAATTCACCATAGTGTTTCTATTTTATTTTATTGAAAAGTAAAAAATTCTTTGTATACCTAGAAGGCTTTTTTTTTTTCTAGTCCTTTAGATCAGCATATATTGGCAGGTCTTGAAAGAATGAATTGGGGGGGGGGGGGGGGGAGAACTTTTCATCTATTACGTACAGAAGATATAGATATACTACGCCATTTAGATCCGGCTCAAAGTAAAGCTTATACATAAGTAATGTTCTTAATTATCTTTTTTTAACGTGACACACTCAACCTATTAAAATCTATTTCTAAAATATACGTATTGCTCACATTATGGGACTTCAACCCACGCCACTTTAATAGAGATAAACCCATGGTGCCACTAGAGAAGAGAACATCGGTTGTTCTTAATTATTTTACATAGGAAGTGGGTTTGAACCTAGGATATTGTTTCTCCCCACCTATGGTAATCCATGTGCTGACTAATCAGTGGATGGCCCCTTGCCTTGCTCTAACTAATGGCATGATCTCTAACTGAGCTGGACTGTTTCTTTCCATCATTGAATTGGGCTAAGACTGGAATCATGCCATGTGTGCCATTCACATCCACACTAAACCTAATTCTGATTCCACTTTGTTACTACAAGTACTTTGCTAGATGTAAAGAATTAAAGATGATATAAGCCAACTTAGGGTTTCACTGTTAAACCAATTATGATGATACACAGATTAGATCATATCTTATGTAGGATCCAGATTTGCACCCAACATTAAATTTTTGGATTCTTCTTGGTCAATATTGGTTCTAGATTCATGTGGTCCAAATGAATCATAACCAACAATATTTGTAGATAATATAATGTTTCTTTTTGTGTACAATGTGTGATTATTGCTTACCTGCCCTTGTATTAAACATTCATGTGACCATTGGACTTGTCACTTGTGGGTGTAATCTATCGTGACAAATGTCATAGAAAGCTTACACATTAAGGAGATGTACTAGCATGTGTAGTTGGCAAAGAACCAACATCCATCCTAGCCATAAACTTTTTATCCATACCCTTATCTCTTCTTCTAGTAGTACAACCACATTCAGTAATTGCTTGTACGTTTTTCTGTGGATACTTACATGCATGCATACATGGTCATCCATTGGTTGTCCCCAGAATCTACTTCAGAAAACATTATGCATGTGGTATGAGCTGGAGTTACTGACCTCAGTACACTGTTGCCTTAATTTGTTAGGAATCATGGTCACAAATATATGTGTGGTGTTGTGTAAAGTTAAGAAGGAGAAAAGCAGATTAGGCATGGCCAGTTTTTATGATTTTTGATATTTTAGTTCTGAATTATAAAATTTTACCTTATTGTGGTTGAAGATTAAGAGTGTGTTCATAGGCTTTTTTTTAAAACTTTGTACATCTAGGAGGTCGGTTCGCTGGCATGGGTAGCAAACTCATGCGAGTCGAATGAAGTTCAACTTAACTTGTATTGTATGGCAAACAAACTTGACTTGAGTTCGTTGGTCAAACGAGTGAATTACATCCTTCATTCGATATAGATCGACTAGAGTTACTATTGGATTTAGTTTAAGATAGCTTGTTAGGCTAGCGAACTTTAAAAAATAAAAAACATAGTCAGATTCCCTTGAGTTCGCTACCCATAGTAGAAAATAGCCTAGATATACAAGAACTTTCAGAGAAATGACTAGAAACACTTATCCAAACCACTTATTAAAAAAAAGAATTTTTAAAGATTAGATGCATGGAAATATAATTACACTCCAGAAACTAATTCACTTTACTTGTATTTACGTTCAGAACAACAATGGAACAGTTTGCAACCACGGTCTCTGAGCTAGCAGAAATGTTGGCAGAGATTTTGGCTGAGGAGCTTGGACACAAGTCTAATTTTTTCAAGGAGAATTGCTTGCCTAGTACTTGCTACCTTCGTATGAATCGCTATCCACCGTGCCCGGTTTCTCCACATGTTTGTGGATTGATGCCACACACTGACAGTGATTTTCTCACCATATTACATCAAGATCAAATTGGAGGATTACAATTAGTGAAAGATGGAAAATGGATTGCTGTTAAACCTAATAAAGAAGCTCTAATCATCAATATAGGGGATCTTTTTCAGGTTTGGTTCTGTTAACTACTAACTTTTTCGATCAAACATCGTTTAGGTTTCATTCTTCAATATGTTCTTGTGTTCTATAATCTATTTCAGGCTTGGAGCAATGATGTTTATAAGAGTGTTGAGCATCGAGTCGTCGCTAATAGACAAACCGAGAGGTTTTCGACTGCATTTTTCTTCTGTCCGTCATATGATACAGTAATACAAAGTTGTGCTGAGAAGTCCATTTATAGGAGATTCAGCTTCAAAGAATTCAGACAGCAGGTTCAAGATGATGTCAAGAAACATGGTTACAAAATAGGGCTTCCCAGGTTTATTTTATGAAGCAAATAGACCTCATTTATTTCTTCCAGTAATTATATTAACTAGCTTGGAATATATCCCCTTATTTTTTAAAAATATTCCCTTTTTATTTTGAAGTTCTTTTTCAGTACTCGGGCTAGACATCATTACTTAAAGCTCGAAATCATAGGTTTTCGTATAGTCATCGGATAACAAGAGCAGTTGGAAGCATTTGCAACTTTCTATCCGTTTAATTAGTGAAAAACCATTATGTTTATGTAATTACATTATATCATATGGATATGCTTGTATATTGTTTTTGTATAAGATCAAGTACCATATGTGTATCGCTTGACAAAGTAGTCCCTAGCTAGCTTCTTAATTATGACATAATATGAGGACTATGAGTGTTGTGCTCTTAGATGATATACAGAAGCCCAAAAAACGGTCTCAAAATTAGCGATTATCATGACCAAATTCAAATTGGTTGTAAGAATAGCAACCAAAGCAAATTCAACTGCAAAGGATCACTAATGCGCAACCATTTAATGGGTGTAAACGGGTGAGTCATTGCAACCCATTGTTAATTGTTATGACGTACTTAGGAATTTTTTTCATGAGGGTAAGAATAAGGACGGCTCAAATTTTTTATGCCATATCATATCCTAAAATCGGGTCGTCATCGTAAAAATATAAAACCCTTAAGTTCTTAACATATGGAAATACGATGACTAACACGTTTTGTACACGGACCCTAATATGCACAAAATCACACACAGTAGAAAACTCTTCTTAGAATACTTGTATACATTGCTCTTCTTATCAAAACAATAAATTAATGGAGTATCTAAAATCACATATTATTATATGGGGGTACATATTTGCACACCAAAATACCTGTTTGCACCTCAAAACCAAACTTTATATACACCGTGTATAGGTCTATATGCAGCATATAACCACCTTTTTCAATTTCCAAGAGAATCTTTGATATGATGTGGGAATTTAACCCTTTATATACGACGCGTATAGGCCTATACGCAACGTATATAAATTGTGGTTTTTTTAAGAAATATTGTTATACATTATTTATCGTTTTAGCAAACTTTTATAATAAGTAATTTTTAAAAATAAATAAATATATATGTACTTAAGTATCATACCATAAGTTGAAATAAATATGTTTAACTAACCAAGCTAAACAATTTAGTGTTTTAATAGGAAGAATGGAGTTGGTGACTAAACAAATCAACCAATAGAATTGTAGGTACTAAAGGTGTGCATGTAAGAAAGTTAAATAAATAAAATGATGGGAAAAAGAAAGCAAAATGCAGAATTTCGTGAGTGTGTGTGTGGCGAGTTATGGAGAAAAAGAGGGAAGAACACCCTCTAAACCTAATCATAAATTCAACAAATTAATGGAGCAATTGATGGTTGATTTTGTGCATGTACATCAATCTTTCATCACTTCTACTTGCTAATCATAAGGTATGTCACAATTTGTCTTTTGGTGGAGTTCTAGTATGATGAGAAAGTTAGAAACATCAAATTGAAATGAGATTTTGATTAGTATGATACAAATTAAGGTGGAAATTTCGTTTAGAATCACTACATGGATGAATGTATGTATAGAAATGTTGTATGTGCTTGATATATATGAACACCCTCATGAAGGTGAAGTGGGTTTTCAAAAGGAGGATGAAACCATGATTAATTCTAGTTAAATTGGGTGTAATATGTTGTATGTGATTGATTCTTATTATTGAGTATTGTATGGAAGTAATGTGAATATGTAGTTTTTATTGATGAATGAAAGCAAGAATTAGGATATGAGCTTAAAATACTTCTACATTGTGCCTAAATTGTGGTACGCACACCAAGTATTTGATAAAATGCCTAAACAACAATTTTAGATGAAATTGCATGTTAGAACTAGTTGAACATGTGAAGAATGTAACAATTACATGATTGACGACAACTAAACATGAGGATTGAATTTTAAATGGAATACATGAAGGATTTATTGTGCATTAGGAGCTTGTACCGTGTGCTTAAATGATGTAATGCTCACCATGTGTTTGTTTGATTGTTGGTTAGGATCAATAAGCAAATGAGTACCATGTCTAAAGCATATGGACTTACTAGTGCCAAATGATGTTATAATTTCTTTGAATTGACTAACTTCGTATATGGTTGTCAAATGTAGAATTATGAAAGCATTGACATGTGCAAAAATTGATTATGTGTATATTGTATGTATGACTAAGTGATCATGTAGTTATAAGGGCCGTGCAACATGAGTATGAAATGCATATGGTGATATTACTACGGTCCGCCATATCATTGTGAGTGTGTGTTCATAAATTGAAAGTATGAAAGTAGGATCAATTGACTTTCATAGAGTCAATAATGCATGAGAATCATGGTTAGGCTTTCGGGCATAATTAAGTAGAGAACTCATATGTTATGAATAGGATGATTTATTGGATGTGTATGATGAAAATTGAGTTACGTGAATGTGAAACAAGCGACCATTAGTGTATGTCATATGTATGTCGTAGTTGACTAATGCAGGACAAATAATGTATGTATGGAAAGAAATGAGCGTTTGTATGTATGATCATATATACTAACCATGATATGAATGTGGTGATATGAAAAGGATATGAACAATATTAGCACGAACTAAAGCATGGAGAGCTAACAAGTCAAGATGAGGCAAGGACGTGAATACGAATACAGACGCATAAGGTAAGTGAATCTTGAATTCACTTCTTATATTATATTTGATTTTTAGTATGATTTAATATATGGAATCATGTAAGAAAGTATAGGTAATGGTAAGCACAAAGGTAAGTATTATTGTTGTGTGTCAAATGTAGTTGACAAGGTCGAAAATCGCATGCTAGAAGTCAACAGGTCAAAAACCAAAAGTAGCATAATAAGATGTTGATTTTGGATGTTAGAGTAGGGGGATTAGTGTGAAATTTTGTCTGTATGAATGTTGGGAGTCATGTAGGAATCTTTTAGAATGTTACGGGCATTTTGGGTCAGTTTGAGTTGGAACGGGACCCTGAAACGGATCGTATGAACATGAAACAAGGAAAACAGCGTCGGTAACATTGAGGGGGCGTCGCCGGCGCTGCCTCCTATTCCCGGCGCCATAATCTTCTGCCTACGCAAGTAGTCTCCGACGCCACATCCAGGGTGCGTCGCCGATGCCCCTCACAAGTCCAAAGTTGTTGTTTTTGTTGGTTTATCCTACCACGAGTTCCGTACTTCCTAAAACTTGTTCGGCAACCTTTAAAGAGTCCCAAAAGATAATAATAACTAATAGGGAGTTATGTGAACTTAATGGAATTGTGATAAGATAATGTCAGAAACATAAAGTATCGGAAAGAACGATTAGAATGTATGAACTAAGGCACGCAGATGATTCAAGACTGTTTTGATTAAATTATGACATGAGCGCTTAAGTATGAATCATAGCAACAATTGTTATAAATAAGCGGAGGAATGCATGTTTGTCGTAGGTCCTTCATACACGATAAAGGTGGATAGAATCCTATGTACGCATATAATGGAATTTAGTATATATGAATGAATGGGACTTGTAAATATGTGTACGTGACTTATTATACGTACGAGTATTAACAGTACTAATCATGTTACTTTTGAGAATGGAATGAAGATGCATGGAAGTTATTGTTGGTCTTTGAAGATTCGTTGTCGGAGTGTAAGGATTGAATTCAGAAGGAAAATCGAATGGAATATCACACTTTGGAAGAATGCGTCAAGGCCTTAAAATTATACTTGTTTAGATTAGGTACGTTGTCAATGATTACTAATGATGTGGATGTGTACGGTGTATATAGGTTACATGGATCATCATCATCATGAGGTGTAAGCGGTTGAAGATCGAGCTCAAACGTGGATTGTACGGGAGTATGGTCGCTTAGTTGAAAATGTATGTAACACTTGGAGTATTTAATAAGAAGTAAGGATGTAATTCATGTAAAAGAGTCATACTAAACGGTTTTCAAACATCTTAGAACGAATATAAAGAGAGAAATTTTATGGTTCATTTTTCTGCTGCGTCTTTTCGATTAAAACGTGTTAGGGTGTTACAAGTTGGTATCAGAGCCCTGGTTTGAGTGAAACCAAGTACAAGGAGGTAAGTAACTGAAATCAAACTTTTGTGCTCTTATGACTAGGAACCCATACAATCTGAAACTCGATCAAGACCCGAAGGTAGAACCGAAAGTAAGTATGCATATATACGTTTCAAGGAATAAACTAAATGTGTTGTATGTGTAAGGTAAGCTTGGATTATTAAGAAGGATGATCCAAGGATGTAGTATAGAGCAGACACCAAAGCATGTGATTGGATTATTGGACCCTAGGTACACGATTTTATTAAATATGGGTACTAGTGCTGGGAAAATCACCCGTGAGAGGGTGAAAATTATACGAAAGACATTGATGATGCCATGATAAGATGTTATAGATGATGCACAAACTGAAACCCACCTCTCTAGGCATAAGGTGATGATTACTTGAAGGCACGAGTCTAGTATGTGGATTGCGCGCCTGGCCAGTGCAAGAAGCATATAAAACTTGTGAGACCATGATAATCATCACAGGTATGTCCGGTAAATTGGGAAGTAAGTGGCCGTGTGAGTGAAAGGAGTAGTAAGACTCTCAAGAGTGAGGGTATTCTTTAAGAATGAAAAGTTTGAATCCGTCGATATATACGGATCAAACTTGTAAGAATGAAAAGTAAGACTGAAAAAGTTTGAATTCGTCGATATGTACGGATCAAACTTGTAAGAATGAAAAGTATGAATGAAGAAGTTTGAATCCATCGATATATATGAATCAATCTTGTAAGAATGAAAAGTACGAATGAAGAAGTTTGAATTCGTCGATATATATGAATCAATCTTGTAAGAATGAAAAGTACGAATGAAGAAGTTTGAATCCGTCGGTGAGTATGGATCAAACTTATAACAATGAAAAGTAAGAATGAAAGGGGCTCAAATCCATGAGTAAAAGTGAGCCAAACATGCAGAGACGAAACGAAGGAAGGATCGCTTTTTCTCAGCGACCAAGGTAGATATGAGTTATGTAAGTAAGTGGTGCCGGTAGCCTTGCCGGTTAGGTATGTTGCTTGGCAAATAGAACATGAATAGGATAAGTTGTATTTAAAAGGCCGAAATCAATCTTGATACGAGTTTCCTAATAGTTTGACCTTGTAAAAAAAGTCAAACTAGGTATACGAGTAAGCGTAAGGCAATAATTAATAAGATAGCATGGAAGGCTTAATTCACAAAGAAATCATAACCAATTGAAGGTTATTGATGCAACAAGAAAATTCTATAGGAAAGAAAAAGTAGGTTATGGTATAGTACGTAAGTGAGAGTTTAGGAAGGAAGGATTGGTGAATAAAAGCACCGGGAAGAATGAATATTTTATTGAAATGTATTAACCATCTATTTTGTATGATGAAATGGTAGAAACCTTGATGCCGTGAAAGAATGCTCATGAACAGAGACTTATCACGTGGTTAAATGAAATCAATCGGGATATGGTTAGGACTCGCGAAGATGCGGACTGATCCGGTTGTGGATCGTTGAATTGCGCCCAAAAGGCAAGATTAGTATAGTGTTTAACTTGTGAGTGCTAGAAAGAAAGATATATATATGCTAAATATATTTCCATACGAACTAATGTTAACACAAGTATGACATGGTATAGAAGTTTAACCTTAGGGGCCAACAAAGGAATGAACTTTCAGTCCAAACTTAATGTCATTAAGCAATGTGCATAGGCGTGTATAGTAAGTGACACATAAAACAAAACGAATGAACAACTCAAGATAACATGAATGAAATGAATTCGGAACTTAACCTAAGAATGTACATAATACCATGTAATGGTAGCAAACGTGACATGGTAAGGAAGGTTTGACTCTTATTGGTCAACCAAGGAATAAATTTCAACTCGAACTTATTGTTATTGAGTTGTATGAATGCTAGTTCCTGTAAGTAATTCATGAAATGAGATTAACCAGCAAGTGGAAACCGTAAGTTATGGCTAGTAGTCGTAGATTATGGCGGGTTTAAGATGAAAGTTCGCATGTCCGGTTGATTCCGGTTCCGTCTCTGTACTTAGTAAATTGCTCGCTAGACTCTTAAAACCCCGTAGGACTTGCAAAAACTCAAGTTCATGTAAAATCATAAGCCTTGAACACAAATAATGATTTCGGGTTCACATGTGTTATATGCATATAAATATGCGATTAAAACTTGGATATACAAATGTGTTAAAATGTGTTATACGTACGACGGGACGGAACTCGTTTATTGTTGGTGCATAGATGTCTGTTAACTTCGTCTTTATCAAGTCTTGTATTGTATTAGATAAAACAGGGCACGCAAAACGAGAAAAATAGGTTTGAGGTAATTCCGCACGAAATAGCATATTGCTATTTCATGCGAAATCACAAAGTTAATTCCGCACGGAATTAGATTTTGTATGAAATCTAATTTCGTTTGAACCTGTTCATGCGGAATTACCTCCACTATAAATACCTGTGATTTCGTTTTAGTTGTAGAACTTTTCCGATTCAGAGCCGAGGTGCTGCCCATTTGTCATTTGATCTGTAAAAGCTCAGAATCGATTAATAAGAAGATTATTAAGGGAAAACAAGCTGTTACAAGTCTATTTCTCTGATTCCGCCTTTGAAATAGATGTATAACTCTTCTGATTGACTCGTTAGGGTCACACGATGATCCAACAAATGGTATCAGAGCTCTGGAAGAAGAGTTCATACCAATTCAGCTTGATTCTATCACTTCTACTCCTTCTTTTCAAAATTAAACGAAATTTAACAGTCAAAATGGCTTGATTTTCACATATAATAAGCGAAACATAGTGTTGATGAATCCTTGAAAGAATTGGACCAAAATTCGGACAAAAACAGGATCAATTTGACAAAATGGCCACCGAAGTGCTGATGTCATCATAATTTCGTTCGAAGCTGTCATTGTAATTCCGCACGGAATTACACTTTGTTGATAATTTCGTTTGAAAAGTGTTGACAATTTCACATGAAATCTAATTTCTTTTGGGGAGTTCATACGAAATTACTAATTTCGCACTAAATCAGCTTAATTTCGTTTGAAACTGAGCTAATTCCGCACGAAATTAGATTCCGCTTGATAATTTCGCTTGAAATCACTAATTTCGCTTGAAATACGTAATTTCGTTTGAAATCTTATTTCGTGTGAAGGCTTTATTTCGCTTGAAAATCTAATTTCGCGTGGAAGCTGATTTCGTTTGGAAGTTATTTCGCGTGAATTGATTTCGCTTGAAAGTATTGTTAAAATCCAAAAATTTTTGTAAGTGTTTGTTGATTGTTTCAGGTTCTTGAAAGATGGATGAGTTTATGAATCCTTTTAGTGACGTGTCTGCGTTTACGAGTGGTTCGGGTGATAGCACATCGAATAACACGAATGAAACAACTCCAACACCGAGTGCAAAGAAGATTCTTTCTGATGCTACGAGTGTAGACAGCGCATATGGAACATACAAGAAGCCTCCCAAGTTGATGGCAATTGAAGACTACAACAGGTGCGTATACAAGCTGGAAGAGCTTGAAGAATGGTTTCAAAATGGGAAGACCGGATTGTGAAAATATGACAGAAAGTGATGATATAGAGAGCTTTGTTGCTGAACAAAAGTGCATTGCTTTGATTCATCAGTCCGTGAGAGAGGACATAATATCGTTGATCGAATATGTAAATTTGAAAGATCTTTGGGAGAAACTGAGAGTGAAATGTGTGGGTAGTGCTGAGATAGTCAAAAACAAAAAGAAGTTGTTAAGAAAAGAGTTTGATTTGTTTGGATGTTTGAAAAATGAATCTGTATCTAAGATGATCGAGAGATTCGGGCATCTGAAGATGGAGCTGGAAAGACACGGAATCATATACACTCGAGAAGAGCTGGTTGATAAATTATTTGATTCACTACCGAATGAGCAAGACTGGCAATACTTTGACTTGATGCTGAAGAACACAATCAAGTCAGAAGATTTGACAGTGGATTTGCTTATTGAAAGACTGGAAAGTCATGAATTAGAGATCAAGAAATCCAGCAAAGTCAACAGCTCATCTTATCAGCAGAATGTGGAGCTGTATTACAGAGGTAGCATGATCCCGAAGACTGTGTCTCCAAAAACAACATTTTCTGCAGAGAGTTCAAATACAGTGAATCATGAAACTCCTAGTAGTGGCTATCATGGTAGTTCATCGTCAAATACTTGAAATCAGTCTGCACCAAAGAATCTGTTCCAATGCAACATTGCTGTGGATCTAAAAAATGCACAGAATTTCAGTGAAGAGTCTGCAAAACAGCAAATGGTGTTTTTAGCTTCTGTGTTAGAATCATACGAGAGCCTCGTGGCAGGGAAAATTGGAAACACTAACCTGACTAAGGAGGATTATGATCAGATAGACCCAGAAGAGATGGAACTGATCGATCTCAGGTGGTGTATGGCAAGTGCAGTCCGAATAGCACAATGATTCATGGAGATTACTGGAAGACAGTCTATTGTTGGCCGTCTACCAAGTTAGGCTTTGACAAGTCGAAAGTCACGTGTTTCAAATGTAAACAGAAAGTTCATTTTAAAAGAGAGTGTCGAAATGCTTATGCTGATAATACTGCAAATCCGTTCAGAGAGGATTATTACAAAAGAGCGATTTATCATCAGAACAAATCTGAACCCCCCAGAATGAAGCAGCTAGAAGATACCCCTAAAGAAAAATCAAGAGCTCTTGCTGTTATTCATAATGACGAAGGTTTCGATTGGAGTGAACTACTACCAGAAGAGGATGCAGTGGGCTATGCATTTGTAACAAAAATTATTCCTTTCAAAGATAGCAGAACAGAAGAAGAGAAGTTCGTCAACAAGAAAGATGAAAGCTCAAAACAGGATGATCAGAATGTCTTCTACATTCAAAGAAGCTAAGAAGGCGAAGAGATGGGATGCTGATAGAGAATGTTATCTTGATCCCATAGGAAACATTACTGTTGATCCAAATTCCATTAGTCTTGATACTCTGATTCAACAAATTGCTGAAGAAGAAGAAGAAGAAGAAGGCTGGCAAAGATTATGGTGGGGAGGAGGAGAAGCTGAAGAGAAAGAAAAAGAGTCGCAGCCAAAGAAGATTGATGACGGGATTATTGATATGTCACAAGAGTTTACTGCAGAAAATTTGAAAAAGATGGCTGACAAAGTTCTTGCTGCAAAAGAGCTAGAGGTAGTTTCTGGTTCTGGAACTGAGTCCAAAAGCAAGGTCAGTTCAAATAATACACTTGAGTCAGGTAAGAAAGTTAAATCTGAGAACGACTGCAAAAAAATGCATGAAGGGGTGCAAAGTTTGTAGTACAATTGCTTACCTCAGTGGTAAGAAAGTTGAAGAACTGACTGGTAGAGTCAGAAGTGTTGAAGATCAGATCTTAAACCGTGATAAATTGTTGAAAGCTTCGAACGACATATTAAAAGAATTAACTGAGAAAATCAAAAATGATAAAAATGACATAGAAAGAATTAGGAAAGAAAACGAAAAGTTGATTCTTGAAAATCGTCAAATTTCAGAAAATTTTGAGAAGCTAAAACGAACGGTAAAAGATTCTGATGAGAGAAATGGTAAGACACACAAAGAAAATATGCAACTGACAGGAGTTCTTAGAGTGAAAGAAGAGTTAATCAATCAACAACTAGATGAGATTGCTAAGTTGAAGCTTCAATTTCAAGAATCTAAAATTGAAAATGAACGCATCCAGTTGAAACTGAACAGTTACAACTCCGCAAGTTTTGTTCTTCAACATATCATTCCTAAACCAATTGGGAAGAACAAAACATGCGAAGATGTATACTCAGATGGAACCGGGGTTGGTTATCATCAGGTTCCACCACCAGTTTTAAACAATTTTTCAAAGAAAAAATCAGGGTTGGTTAATGATGAAGAAGAAAGCGAAGTTAAGCTTCTAGATACAATTGATGTTACATTCACTTCATCTTCCGATGAAAATAGTGTTCAATCTGAAGTTGTAAAAAGCATGGTTGAAATTGTGTTAAAATCTGAAAGTGATACTTCTGAGGAAGATGAATGTTTCTTGGACAAATACATTCCAAAATCTAAATCCAAAAACAACTTAAGTGAGGAATCTAATCTTGTGATGTACAAGATGGCGGGATCTGATAAGTTGTATTCGGATCGTGATTTTCCGATAGAAAATGTGAATGTTGGCAAACTGAGAAATGTGTTCAAATTGATGGAAATCGATGTGTCTGAAATTGAAGGGTTGAAAAATGCTAAAAGACAGTTGAACTTTGAAAAAGATAAATCTTACTATACAAAACCTGTTGTACCTCCGCGCTTTCATAACAACAATCAAAACAGATGGTTGGGTGCTTATCAGGATGGTAAGAATTATCAAAGAAAGAATTTTCAAAACAAAAAATTCGCTGAGAAAAAGGTTTTTGTGAGAAGTTCGAGTTCAAGTTCGCTTTCTGACGAAGAGTCGAAAATTTTTTCAAAATCAAATGAAGAGTTCTTTGAGAAGAAGGTCTCACAACCTCAGACCGAAGGCACAAGTCGAGTAGTTGATACTCGTACATGCTTCAAATGCAATCAAGTTGGCCACATTGCACGAAATTGTACCAACTCAAAGCCTAAGTCTGAAGTTGTTGAGACTCAGAAAAAGAAAGTTGATGCAAAAGGTAAAGCTCCAATGGTTGTTGAGAAGAAAGTTTTGAAAAATGAAAAAACCAAAATCAAAACTGAACCTGTAAAGAATGTGGTAACTAAAAATGACAAGTTTTACACACGAGTTGCCTCATCTCAACAAACATGGAAGCCAAAAGTTGTTGAAAAGAAAACAAGTTCTCCAAAACCAAAGGTTTCAGAGTCAGAAAAACAATCATCTTCTACTACACCGGTAAAGATGAATATTCCTTTGGATTATTATGAGAAACTTGAAAAAGAAATGCTAAAGTCTGACAAGAAAGATGTTCAAAAGAAAGATCAACCATCTGGTCAATCTCAAAAAGATGAATTTTTCTTATACAAAGAGGTTGAGGTTGGATCTGAAGAGAGTTTAAAAGTGAATGACAAGAATATACCACCGTTGTTCACCAAAAGAACTCACATCAATGTCAAGTTACCCGAGTTAACAGAGGTTGGGTGGCATCAAAAACTAACTAAGTGTTTTTGACATGTGCAGGAGCTTCCAAGATCCGTTTCACGTTGGATTATGGATAGTGGAGCTTCTCGGCACATGACGGGGAAGAAGACCCTGCTATACGATGTTAGAGGGTTTAATGGAGGTTATGTGGGTTTTTGCAGGAAACCAAGGCGGTCGGATAGTTGGTGAAGGAACTTTATCCAATGGTATTGTCACATTTGAAAGGGTGAATTACATTGCCGAGCTGGAGAATAATTTGCTGAGTATTTCTCAAATCTGTGATAGAAAGTATACAACGCACTTCACAGACAAAGAATGTTTGATCTTGAAACCAGGATTTGTTGTTCCCGAAGAGTGGGTTATCATGAGAGCACCTAGAGTCAATGATCTGTACGTGTTAGACATGAGCGTAGCTACTACTACCACGGGCCAGGCTCATTGTTTCATGTCAAAAGCAACAGAAAAAGAATCGAAATTGTGGCACCGAAAGATGGGTCACATTCACCTGCAAAAAATGAATCACCTGGTGCACAATGACTTAGTAACTAGTGTTCATTTGAAAAGTTTCCATCTGGAAGGGGAATGCATTAGCTGCGTCAAAGGCAAGCAGAAGAAGAAATCACACCTTCAAAAGAAAGTCAACTCAGTCTCTAGACCTCTAGAGAGACTTCATATGGATCTTTTTGGTCCAGTGAACGTCAAAAGCATAACTGGTGATCTCTATTGTCTTATAGTAACTGACGATTATTCCAGATTTTCGTGGGTATCGTTTCTGAAATCTAAATATGAGACGTTTGAAAGCTTGATGGCGTTGTTCAGAAAAATTGAAAACTTGTACCAAGCAAGAATCAGAAGAATAAGAAGTGACAACGGTACTGAGTTTAAGAACAACGAAATGGAAGAATATTGTGATGAAAGAGGTATACTGCAAGAATTTAGTGCTCCTTATACTCCTCAGCAAAATGGAGTAGCTGAACGAAAGAACAGGACGCTAATCGAAACAGCCAGGACGATGCTTGCTGATTCAAAGCTACGAATCAATTTTTGGGCAGAAGCAGTGTCAGCTGCTTGCTATACTCTCAACCGGGTTCTCACTGTAAAGAAATTCAACAAAACGTGTTTCGAGTTGATCAACAACCGCAAGCCGAACCTGAAGTATTTAGAACCGTTTGGATCTCCCTACACTGTTCTAGAGCCTTTTGGTAAATTTGGTCCAAAGAGCATCGAAGGGATATTTGTGGGTTACTCAAGTCCACTAAGACGTGTCTTTGCTCCAAGGTTAAAGCGGATCATCGAAGCATCGAATGTTGAATGTCAAGGTTACTATTACAATCGGAGGTTCTCATGATTGTGTTTGTTTGTATAAATTGATCATTCAGAGAATATTAAACAGTGAAAAGTGCAGCGGAAATGAATACAAACTTTGTAAACACAATCCAAGAAGAAAATAGTATGATAAACACTTGCTTCACATTAAGTCGAACGATTGAATTTCAAAGCAAATGATTACAAGCATGCTTACAATACTAAGCTCCCCCTCAGCCTGATACCCCAAGGTTGGTTGCACAAGATGAAAGGATTGGATTGAAGAAGAAGAATCCACTCAGTCAATCAAATGTAACAGTACAAGGTACTGCTCCATTTATAGGCAATCCAAACCACTGAAGCATCTCAGCTGACGTCACCATGAAAGTGACATCTAACAACCTAACAAACTCTAACTACTGATCTATATAACTACTGCTTTGCTAACTACTGATTATTACATTATATTACATAAAAAGAATAAAATTGCTGCTGCATCATTCTACTGCTGTGAACCCAGCAGTACTTGTCATGATCAGCAGTGCTTGACTCAAGGCAGCAGATTGAACAGCAGAGCTTTTAGTCTTCATCAGTCCTTGAGTAGAATCAGCAGTTGTAGGTCAGCAGATGTTTATAGAAGCAGTACTTTGGAGCATATCAGATGTTTGAGCCACATTCAAGGGGAAAGCAAAGAGTAACCAGCTGCTTATTGATAGTCCACTGATGTGATCCGGTTTTGGCTTTACATTATCTGTTCTTCTGGTAGGGTTCAATCCCAACAATCTCCCCCTGCAACAGATAATGCCAAAATCCTCCATTATTCAGGACCTTTATTTCTCATCAAGAGTTCCTTAGCTAGTTCCTTAAATTCAGCTTCAAATTCCTTGGCACTCTAGTCATCTTCATCCCTACACAGTGTAAGTTCAAGAAGATCCTGCAAATCTTCAACACTCAGGCCAAGTGCTTCTTTCCTTGATATGTACTTCACTTCACCATCGGTTCTGACAAGAGTCAATACGTGGGTCTTTTGATCAGATATCCACTTTAGTATTTTTAAACCAAATGGGTTTCTTGGGAGAGATTTATTCTTAGATGAGTTAGGAGATAATGGCCTTGTAAACACTTGCAGACTTTCAGACATTCTTTTGAAGGCTTCTTCAATGACTTTGTTTGCTGCAGCTATGTCTTCTGCAGTTTCTTTCTCAATTTGCTCTTGCCTTTCAATTTCCGACATGTCTGTTGCAGTGTTTGGTGATGCAGGTTTGTTTAATACCTTCTTAACAAGGTTTTGAAGCTTTGTTGAGTTGTCTTCTTTTAGACCCATTTTCATGATGGTGTCCTTGAAGTACTCTGCTTCCTTTTCTTTGACCTCTTCTTTAGTCAGCTGTTTACCTTCTTCTTGGTTTGACACAAGAATAGGTTTATCTGCTGATTTGAACAATGTTCTGAGGTTTTCAATCTGCTGTTCAAGCTTCATCATTTGTTCACGTTTCTTTGAAGCACTTGAAACAGTTATCTTTCTTTTCTTTAGCCTTTCATAGGCTTCATTAGTTTGCTGTTTTGACCATTTTGATATGGCTTCAGCAGTATCCATTTTTGCATCCACCAGCTCCTTTTTCTTTCCTTTGTACTCAGCAGTAAGGTCAGCAATGAGCTTTTTGAATTTGCTCCAGTTTGGAGCATTCTTCCTTTTTGTAGGATCATTCTTGATTCTGTCAATCCTGTCAGCCTCATGCTTTAGAGCGATTAGTGGCCATTCTTCAAACTGTTTTTCTTTAGCAGGATAGAATTTTTTCTTTCATGATGTAGGCTAGGTATTGTTTTCTTAACTTTCTTCGTTGTTCAGCCTTTTCTTTGTTCAGTTCTTGTGCAAATTCTTCTATATGCTTTACTTTAGTGAGGAAGAAATCCAGTCTTTTAGCAATGCCTTCTTTGCTTAGACCTTCACTTTCACTCTCAACTTTAGCTCTTAGTTTAGCTTGCCTTGCCTTGATTTTGAGGTAATCATCCATATCCTCTGGTGCCATGTAGCCTATGAGTGAGGAGAATCTTCTTTTTGAAGGATCTTCTTCTGTATAAAATTGCCTCATCTCATTTTTGATAGCTTCAAGTTCCAGTGGATATTTTGCAGCATTAGGATCATGTATACCCTCATCGGCAGAGATTGGCTTTCTTTTTCTGCTGAAGAGCTTTGGTTGTGATGTAGGAAAGGTGAGAGCAGTGGTGGATGGTTGACTAACAGCTGTTGAAACAACTGGTGCTTCAACCGCTGTTGTCATTACAACTACTGATGTATCAGCAGATGTCTTCTGATTTTGAGCAGGGGTTATGATGGCAGTTGTTTGAGTGGTGATAAGTGGCTGACTAACAGTAGTTGAAACAACTGGTGTTTCAACCACTGTTGCCATTACAACAGATGTTGTCTTCTGCTTTTTGGCAGGGGGTGATAATGGTTTGGCTGTTTGTGATGATAATGGTGGTTTTTGTGCTGTAGACACAGATGGTGGTGGAACAGTAGTTGTGGTGGTGTGTGGTGATGTGGTGTGTGTTGATACTGCATTTTGTTTTGACTATTTTCTGGCTCAACATACATACCATCATCAATTCCCTTTTTCTTCCACTTGATCTTCTCCCCCTTTTTGGCATTATCTGAGAAGGGTTCGTTCATGAAGAGAACAGTGGAGGGAACCTTTCCAGAGGCACTTTGAATGTGAGCTTATATAGCTTTTATATCCGCCTGAGTATCCCTGAATCTTGATTCCACCATATTGGTCAGCTTTTGAACATGTATGGCATGCTACTGATCTGCCATTTGCTTTTGTCTTTCTAGCAGTGGTTGGAATAAGTTCCATAACTCATTTGCAGCAGGTGCTTGTTGAGCAGATGCTTGAGCTGGAACAGCAGTGGATTGGGCTTTCTGAGCTTTTAACAGCTGCTGCACCATATCCTTAATTTCGGCAACTGAGGTTTCAAGGTTTTCAACCCTGCCCGTCAATTCCTGATATCTTGAGTCATCACCTGAGTTAACAGGATCATCTGAATCCCCACCAACAGTGGTTTTACCAATGAATGATTTAGGAACAGTGTCCCAAAAACCAGCCATTGATGCCCCTTGTTCTTGGTACTGGGGACTTCTTTCTTCAGCACTTGATAACCTTTTGATGTTGCCAGTAGTCAAAACAAACTCACTGGTGGTTCTCAGTGGTGCTATAGAAGAAATTGCCTTCAAGGGAGTCTTACTAATGAAACCACTGTCCAAGTGTAAACCTGTAGATTCAACACTTGTAGTGGTTGCTCCACTTGAACTACTGACAGGAATTACTTGTAATTCCTGCAGTGTAACCTCCTCAAATGTTGCTGGGATAGCAGAAGTGTTAACAACAGACCCAGTCACCTGTTGAAGTATACTCTCAGTGATAGGTGGTTGAGAGGAACTGGTTTGTGTCTGAGTAACATCAGCTGCATGCAACAAGGTTATGGTGGATGGTGGTATTATTTGAGGTGAGGGTAAAGGGGTTGAAAGAGACATGTCTTTGGGAACAAGACTGTGGAAGATGGATCCGAGTGGGTCCAGAGCTTCATATTGTGGGGTCCCTGTGCTTACAACCTGATCCTTTTGTGAGGATGCAAGAGGAGTTTGAGGCTGGGGTTGAGATCTTTCTTCCAACTGCTGTGAGGAAGTAGCAGCAGTGGTTATTTGTGACTTTTGTGCTGTCACTGGCATTGTCTCTGGGATCTCATCTTCCAGATATGCCTTTGATTTGGGTTTCGTGGGCTTTCTGGATATTTTCCTTTTGGTTCTTTTTGTGGTGGCAGGTGTGGGTTTCAAAACAGTGGGTGTGCTGCTTTGATCACCTGGAGCAGTGGGTTCAGCAGCAGATACCTGAGGAGCAGTTTCATCTGCTAAATTCTGCTCAGGCACCTCTGCTTTTGTTTTTATTGGTGCCAACATTCTAGAGAATGTCTCAGGTGTTAAACAGTTTATTTTAAAAGAGGCACCTTGTTTGGGCAAATCTGCATCTTTCTCTACAAATTTTTGTTCAAAATAGTAGCTTAAAAATCTTGGGAAGAGCAGAAATGCCTTATTATCAACGTTTTTTACCAAATCATCAAATATTTCCTGGGAGTAATTAAAGTTTTCATTGTTTAAAATTGCATACCCCAGGCATTGAATTTTTGTTGGTATTTCATTAAAAGACGTTGTTTTATTAGAAACACACATTAGTAGTGTGTGAAATAAAAATCTGGGTGCAGAAGGAAAATAACCATTTTGTAAGGTATCCCTTTCGGTTGCTCTGCATAGCCCCTGTTTATGAAATCCTTTTTCAACTCGTCTTTAGAAAATGAGGTTTTTCCTTTCAAATCATCGAGTTTAAAGATTTCAGAAATAGATTGTGGAGAGATTTGAACCTTCTTACCCTGTATCGAGGAGTTGATGGCTCTGATGATGTCTCCTTGTTTTTCAAGGGTGGCATTTTTCCAGAACTCTCTCTGGGTTTGAAGATAAATGGGAGCGTCTACTGTTATCAAAGTTTTGTATTTCGATGCAGATAAGATGTCAATGATGGA
This sequence comes from Helianthus annuus, assembly GCF_002127325.2. Classification (NCBI taxonomy): domain Eukaryota; kingdom Viridiplantae; phylum Streptophyta; class Magnoliopsida; order Asterales; family Asteraceae; genus Helianthus; species Helianthus annuus. Next base: position 131,724,925 of record NC_035448.2, on the reverse strand, counting down.
GTCGAAGGTGTTGTCAGTTGTGGGTTTTGTGAGTATTCCCACATAATTGTGAGGGGCTTTGTAACGGATTTCTGTGGTTTTGACAGCCATTTGAGTGGCGTCTGTTGGGGTGGAGGAAGAAGATGGTTTTGATTTTGATTTCGATTTTCGTTTCGTCTTTTTTGATGAAGAAGATCGAAGGGAGTTTTTGTGAAGAAGAGTGGGAAACTGCTTTGAGAAGAGAACTTTTGGAATTCAATTCGACAGTGTGAGCCCCTGTTTGGGTTTAATCAGGATTTTATTTTAGGGAAAAAGTGAATGCTGATGTGGCAGCGGTTATAATGATCTGACGGCTAAAAACTGACCACGTCCCAACCCCTGATGAAATGGTAAATAATGGAGGACAGTTGTTTTGACAACCACTGATGGATCAAGCATCAGTAGTTACAACGGTAATGAAATGAAATAGTGGGTGTATCAGTGGATGGAATAATGATTTTAAATATCAGTGTTTTTGAAGAGCAGAGGTTGACTATCAGCAGTGGACAGACTTTTAGAGAGCAGATGTTGAGGCACAACAGCATTTAAGGAAAAACAGTGGTTAAAGACAATAATGAGGATCATTAGTATAACAACTGTTTGTGCAGCAGTGTTTTGACTTTTGACAAATAAATTTAGCATCTGCTTGTTTAGATGTAGGAATTTATTGTGTCTCATGAAAGCACAATATCTTATCTATCATCTATTGAGCACTAGAAATGCTATTCTTAACAAAATACATTTTAGATGTATATTATCAAGATTAAACTGCCAGCAGTTATCTACAGAAATTTTTGTTCAAGGTTTTGCCAAATGTCCATTATTCCAGACAATGGTTTAGCATCCCAGATGATGAAGACATTTCTACTAAAGCTACTCATTTTGTGTCTAATTACTTGAACTAGAACATGAGTATCTCAGTAGTTCAAAATCAATTTGCAATCAATTTTGATCTGTGACAACCAAACTTGAGCTTAACATGACCTTGATATGTGTGCCATTTCCTTTTGATCAGATTTAAGGATAGTAATTTCACACAAAAATAAGGAAATTGCATCCTGAACAGAGATGAACTTTTACTATCAAAAATGAGTAAAAGTACAAAATATATTTTATAAAAAGTGATATATATCTGGTTTTATTGAGAGAAACACACCTAAAAAAAATTAAAGGATGTTTTGAAAATCATCAAAAGGATCTGACAGCTTTTCAAATAAGTTCATGATCATATCATTCCCAAGTTATTTTGACCATTGTTTGGGGTCATTTTCTTGTTAATTGATTGCAAATTCTTCTTTTAAGGTCAATCACTGGGGATTTCATTGTTACCTGAACAATTTCTGTATTAATGAATGCACACAGTTGCATGATTCCATTCTTATACCCAACTTTAACCTCAAGAGTGTTTTATGCTTATACTCTTTTCTTTTGATTTCAAAAGTTTTGAGATAAACACACTTTGATATTGGTTCATTTTCTTTCTCCCTTTTACCCTTCCCATTCACAAGTACAGAAATACTCACTGGGAGATGTTATTTTGAAGAAGTTTAGTCCAGAATCATTTCGAAGTAATGTTTTGAGAGACCTGGCCACATTTGTGCATGTTTTATTACCAGATCTCACATTACGTATGATTTGGACTGTTTTGACACCTTATTTTCTCAATGTGTTTTGACAAAGTTGATTTGGTCCTTTTGAAGGTTCTCAACCTGCCTTTGAGCACATAAGAAATTTTGACTAAAGCTTTATTTCCCTCTTTCTATGTCAGCAGAACACTAGTGTTTAGATGAACATAGGTTTTGCTGATCTGAGGTGCATACTTTAGTGTAAAATATGAAAACATCACAAATTTCATAACAACAGTTGAAATCAATTTTGAATGAAGATGAGTACACCATAGTTACCAGATAAGTTTCCAGATCTGGAAACTATGAGTGATTTGTGCATGATATCACCAGTTGTATGAGATTTGTGAATCTTATGACATCTTGGTTGTTTTACAGAGCTTTTGAGTCATCACTTTGAACATGATTTCTAATTACTCTGTTTTTCAACTAAAATACGACCAACCTTAGTATCAATGAATTGTGAGCTGAACTGTTATGTCAAATTGATTGTTAGATCGAATTTGACTGTCCAAGCTCTGATACCAATTGTTACAATCGGAGGCTCTCATGATTGTGTTTGTTTGTATAAATTGATCATTCAGAGAATATTAAACAGTGAAAAGTGCAGCGGAAATGAATACAAACTTTGTAAACACAATCCAAAGAAGAAAATAGTATGATAAACACTTGCTTCACATTAAGTCGAATGATTGAATTTCAAAGCAAATGATTACAAGCATGCTTACAATACTAAGCTCCCCCTCAGCCTGATACCCCAAGGTTGGTTGCACAAGATGAAAGGATTGGACTGAAGAAGAAGAATCCACTCAGTCAATCAAATGTAACAGTACAGGGTACTGCTCCATTTATAGGCAATCCAAACCACTGAAGCATCTCAGCTGACGTCACCATGAAAGTGACATCTAACAACCTAACAAACTCTAACTACTGATCTATACAACTACTGCTTTGCTAACTACTGATTATTACATTATATTACATAAAAAGAATAAAACTCCTGCTGCATCATTCTACTGCTGTGAACCCAGCAGTACTTGTCATGATCAGCAGTGCTTGACTCAAGGCAGCAGATTGAACAGCAGAGCTTTTAGTCTTCATCAGTCCTTGAGTAGAATCAGCAGTTGTAGGTCAGCAGATGTTTATAGAAGCAGTACTTTGGAGCATATCAGATGTTTGAGCCACATTCAAGGGGAAAGCAAAGAGTAAACAGCTGCTTATTGATAGTCCACTGATGTGATCCGGTTTTGGCTTTACATTATCTGTTCCTCTGGTAGGGTTCAATCCCAACAGTTACACAATGCCGCCACAGAATCCAGGCGACTTATGGTGATTTAATTACGATACTTTGTGGGATTCGTTTGACATGGAGGAAGAAACAGAGGAAGAAACGGAGTTCTTTGATGAGTTGGATATTTTGAGAGAGTATGAGTCATCAGGAGAAAGATTTCCAGCTGAGTATTCTAGGCGACCACGGCAAACTCAAATGATGATGAAGCTGGTCCAAGCAATGCTGGTGAACATGATGATATTCAACAATCTTCAGAACAAGCTCCTGATAATCAGACGGCAGTCAATGAGAATTTAGAATCTGATAATGGGCCAGTATTCGATCGTGGTGATTCAGATTCTGAGGGGGAGCAGATCCAGATTTCAAGTCAAACAAATTCAGTCGGTGAACAAGATGTAAACCAGAATATCACTAATTTGGAAGGCGAGGTAGATGTTCCAGGCGAGGTGATGCCAAGAACTCTTTCATACCATCCAGAAGAGTTGATTATCGGAGAATTGCAATCAGGCGTTCGCACTAGATGACAAATTGACCAAGGGCTTACTTGTTTTTATTCTACAGTAGCTCCTTTAGAAACTGAGTTTTCACTAAGTTGTTTTATTTCGCAGATTGAACTGCGAACATACAAAGAGGCGCTAACTGAAGATTCTTGGGTCAATGCTATGCAAGAATAGTTGAGTCAGTTTGAGAAGTTAGGTGTGTGGAAACTGGTAGATTTGCCTGATGGTCACAGGAAGATCAACACCAAGTGGGTGTTTAAGTGTAAGAGAGACGATCAAGGGGTTATTATTCGTAACAAAGCTCGACTCGTAGTCCAGGGTTTCAGTCAGCAGGAGGGTATAGATTTCACCGAAGTGTATGCCCCTGTTGCTAGACTTGAGGCGATCAGAATCTTCCTAGCATTTGCATCGTGGAAAAATTTCAAAGTATATCAGCAGGATGTTAAATCGGCGTTTCTCTATGGGAAGGTAAAAGAGGAGGTATATGTCAGACAGCCACCGGGCTTCACCGATCCAATCCACAAAGACAAGGTTTATTTGCTGGATAAAGCGCTGTATGGTTTACACCAGGCCCTGAGAGCTTGGTACGAGACATTGTCTCAATACCTACTAGAAAACAACTTCATCCGAGGAAAAGTGGATGCCACTGTCTTCACCAAAGAGGTCGACGGACATCTTCTGATAGTTCAGATATACGTGGACGACATCATATTTGGGTCAACAAATGAAAATTTGTGCAAAGACTTTGAGAAAGTTATGAAGCAAAAATTTGAAATGTCATCGATGGGTGAGATGAAATTCTTTTTGGGTCTACAGGTTGATCAGCTACCCGAGGGAATTTTCATACATCAGACGAAGTACGTTCATGATATCTTAGAGAAATTTGGGATGTCAGGATCTACTCCAGCTTCCACCCTTTTAGCGACGAACCATGGGATAAACCCTGATCTCACCGGAGAGAAGGTAGATGAAACAATGTATCGTTCCATGATCGGATCGCTGATGTATTTGACAGCTTCAAGAACCGATATCATGTATCCTACCTGCCTCGCAGCAAGATTTCAATCTAACCCGAGAGCTTCGCATCTGGTGATTGTGAAACGGATATTACGCTACCTGAAAGGAACTCCATCATTGGGGTTGTGGTATCCAAAAGTTGGCGACTTCACGTTTGAAGGGTATTCCGATTCCGATTTCGGATGCTGCAAAGTTAACGCTAAGTCAACAATAGCGGGTTGTCGGTTTTTCGGACCACGATTGGTCTCCTGGCAATGTAAGAAGCAGACCTCTGTAGCTTTATCCACATGTGAAGCTGAGTATGTATCTGCTAGCAGCTGCTGCTCTCAGATCTTGTGGATCCAGCAACAGATGCGCGACTACGGTTTGCAATTTCTTAACACCCCTATCTTTGTTGATAATGAGGCAGCGATAAACATCACGAAAAATCCTATTCATCACGCTAAAATGAAACACATAGAAATTCGTCATCACTTCATTCGCGATTGTTTCGAGAAGAAGTTGATACGAATTGAGAAAATCCACACTGACAATCAGAAAGTTGATTTACATACCAAAGCTTTTGATAAAACACGTTTTAAATATCTTTTAAAACTGAACGGTATGATGCTTTTATCGGTGTCGGATGGAATCATTGGTGTTGATGAAGGTACCACTGTAGATGTTGATGAGAAGCAATCTGCAATGGTTTGTCGATTTTTTACTTGTTTTGGTATTTAGGGGGAGTAATATTTTTTTAGTAAATACAAAAACAGTAAAAAATTCAAAAATCCAAAAACATGAGATATTTCAAAATTCAAAAACAATAGAAAACTGAAAAAGAGCTTGTGTAAAAAGGGAAAATGATAGTACATCAGTTAGACAGTTCCAGTACGCTAAAGAAATGTAAAGTGTTAAAGCATTAAACAGTCTCGCTGATGATGTGCTGGTAGGTTTTTACACAATTAATAGGTTTGTTTGATATATAAATCTAAATTCATCACTTGCTTATTTTGTGGGGAACAAATCTTGGATATATAGGTAACCCCTGAAATCTTGTTTGAAAGATCCCTCTTTCTGAGATACTAGCTCTTTATACTCAGTGATATCTGGGGTATTATCCCGGGACTTCTGATTTTGCGGAAGCAATGGCCTAGTCCCTGTATAATACTTTTCGCTTGCTTGAAACATAGCGTCACCCTCAGCATAAAAATGATGAATCATTGCAAAATGCTAATCGTGTGCTGTTGAAGAAAAGATTCTCTAAAGGGAACACACCTAAAGTCGAACCATCATCTCTCTGCTGAACGGAAGTTCTGACCTGAGCTCTCATGGTTTCGCATTTAACCCTTTACAGGTATCATCTAGGTATACTCACCTGTAAGACTGAATATTGGGATATGGATACGGGAGTATATTCAAGAAGTGGGACACACATATAAGTTTAAGTCTTTAATTCACCTAAATCGTAATCCTGAATAGATTGAAATTTGTGTGAAAATTTAAAAAGATCAGTATATCGACAATCTAAGCGAATTTTTGAATTTTGAGTATGTTATCAAGCTTAACGGTGCTATTAACTTGTTGACAACTGATATGATTCCCTGACACGCTCACCAAAAATATGTGTGTAAATAGTTTACATTTACTGCATTTCATTTCTGTTAAAATTCCAAAACTCAAAAAGATTTTATAGCTTTCTAGTTTAGAATCTTTACTAAAATCCAAAAAGATTTTTCATTTCTGCTTTATTTTCCGACAAACCAAAGTGGAAAGCTGATCTTCAGATTCGCGGTTTGAGGCAGATGCAGGAAGATTCTACCTGGAAGTTGAGTTTGGAGCTAATCATGATAAAACCTAAAAGATGAAAAGTCAAATCAAGTTCATTAATTTGAAACTTGTAAATTTCAGAAATTATTTGAAAATTTGAACAAAAATCAGTTTTTGTTTTGTCTCAGATCAACCAAGGTCTTTAAGTTGGACTTGGTAGACAAATTGAGTATCCAGGGTCATTAACTTGGACCTGGAATCGTTGTAGAACTTTTCCGATTCAGAGCCGAGGTGCTGCCCGTTTGTCATTTGATCTGTAAAAGCTCAGAATCGATTAATAAGAAGATTATTAAGGGAAAACAAGCTGTTACAAGTCTGTTTCTCTGATTCCGCCTTTGAAATAGATGTATAACTCTTCTGATTGACTCGTTAGGGTTACACGACGATCCAACATTTATAAGTATGTCTATTGTCAAATAATTATATGCATGAATAAGTATGGTATGTTGAATGTGTTCGAGTGAATGGAATTGTACGCGGGTATGTATATTTGGAATCGTAGTAGGTATAAGTAGTATGAACTAGTATAGGTGAAGAATGTAGGAGACATGTTTGTACGTACATGAATATGTGAAAGGGGATACACACGGCTTGTAGTTCAATGAATGCATACTATTGGTTGGTGTTCCTTTATGGAGGTGTTAATACTATTGTCTACTATTTTAGGATGATTTCATGCTCATAAGTTGAAGGTATATATATAGGGCAGTTGACTTTTTAAAGTCAACAATGTATGAGTATCATGGAATGGCCTTTGGACACAATTGTTAGAGTAGAAAGTTAAAGTGTTATGTAATAGATAAATCGAAAGTTTACGGTATGCGTATAATTCATATGCTCACATCTCATGAGGATATGATGATAATTAGAAGGATCATTAATAATGGAATGTAATGGGTCACTCAAGAAAGATAAACGAGAATGAAATAATAACTACCTAGTGATAATGCTAACCCTAAATGAGTACTAGAATATGGGTATGCAAATGGTCTAAATTACCATGTCCCAATGAAGTCACTCAGAAAGAAATGCTAATGATAGAATATCGAGGTAAACTCACGATAGCTCGTGGGTCTAATGTTAGAATGGAATCTCATGTATGATACGAGTGTGAGATGGAAATAGGTCGATCCACTACGGATGGTAAATGCATGAAGGTCCAACTCTTTATCAAAAAGGCAAGAACAAGACATATATTTATGATTATAGGTGAATGCTACCTCTTTAATGGGTCACATGTGTTTTCGTATTATAGTGAGCACCATAAATGAATAGATGAACGGTGACAGTTTAATTGGTCATGTAGGATTAAGCAAGGTTTCAAGGCCAAAACCTCTTTTAAGTGGGTAGACTTGTAACGTCCCAAAATCCCTTGTGATAAATATATATGTATTTAAGTATCATACCATAAGGTGAAATAAATGTATTTAACTAACCAAGCTAAGTAGTTTAGTCTTTTAATAGGAAGAATGGACTTTGTGACTAAACAAATCAACCAATAGAATTGTAGGGACTAAAGGTGTGCATTTAAGAAAGTTAAATAAATAAAAGGAGGGGAAAAAGAAAGCAAAATGCAGAATTTTCTGAGTGTGTGTGTGTCTGGCGAGTGATGGAGAAAAAGAGGGAAGAACACCCTCTAAACCTAATCATAAATTCAGCAAATTAATGGAGCAATTAATGGTTGATCTTGTGCATGTACATCAATCTTTGAACACCTCTACTTGCTAATCATAAGGTATGTCAGAATTTGTCTTTTGGTGGAGTTCTAGTATGATGAGAAAGTTAGAAACATCAAATTGAAATGAGATTTTGATTAGTATGATACAACTTAAGGTAGAGATTTCGTTTATAATCGCTACATGGATGAATGTATGTATAGAAATGTTGTATGTGCTTGATATATATGAAAACCCTCATGACGGTGAAGTGGGTTTTCGAAAGGAGGATGAAACCATGATTAATTCTAATTAAATTGGGTGTAATATGTTGTATATGATTGATTCTTATTATTGAGTATTGTATGGAAGTAATGTGAATATGTAGTTTTTATTGATGAATGAAAGCAAGAGTTAGGAGATGAGGTTAAAATACTTCTACATTGTGCCTAAATTGTGGTACGCACACCAAGTATTTGATGAAATGCCTAAACAACAATTTTAGATGAAATTGCATGTTAGAAATAGATGAACATGTGAACAATGTAACAATTACATTAAGTATTGTATGGTATTAATGTGAATATGTAGTTGTTATTGATGAATGAAAGTAAGAATTAGGAGATGAGCTTAAAATACTTGTACATTGTGCATAAATAATGGTACGCACACCAAGTGTTTAATGAAATGCATAAACAACAATTTTAGATGGAATTGCATGTTAGCAATAGATGAACATGTGAAGAATGTAACAATTACATGATTGATGACAAATAAACATGAGGATTGCAGTTTAAATGGAATACATGAAGGATTTATTGTGCATTAGGAGCTTGTACCATGTGCTTGAATAGTGTAATGCTCACCATGTGTTTCTTTGATTGTTGGTTAGGATCAATAAGTGAATGAGTGCCATGTCTAAAGCATATGGACTTACTAGTAACAAATGATGTTATGATTACGTTAAATTGACTAACTTTGTATATGGTTGTCAAATGTAGAATTATGAAAGCATTGACATGTGCAAAAATTGATTATGTGTATATTGTACATATGACTAAGGATCATGTAGTTATAAGGGCCGTACAACATGAGTATGAAATGCATATGGTGATATTACTACGGTCTGCCATATCATTATGAGTAAGTGTTCGTATATTGAAAGTATGAAAGTAGGAACAATTGACTTTCATAGAGTCAACAATGCATGAGAATCATGGTTAGGCTTTCGGGCACAATTAAGAGTAGAGAAGTTATATGTTATGCACAAGATGAATTTTTGGATGTGTATGATGAAAATTGAGTTACGTGAATGTGAAACAAGCGACCATTAGTGTATGTCATATGTATGCGGTAGTTGACTAATGTAAGACAAATAATGTATGTATGGAAAGAAATGAACGTTTGTATGTATGATCATATATACTAACCATGATATGAATGTGGTGATATGAAAAGGATACGAACAATATTAGCACGGACTCAAGCATGGAGAGGTAACGAGTCAAGAGGAGGCAAGGACACAAATACGAATACGAAGACATAAGGTAAGTGAATCTCGAATTCACTTCTTATACTATTTTTGATGTTTAGTATGATTTAATATAGGGAATCATTTAAGAAAGTATAGGTAATGGTAAGCACCTAGGTAAGTGTTATTGTTGTGTGTCAAATGTAGTTGACTAGGTTGAAAATCGCATGGTAGAAGCAAACGGGTCAAAAACCAAAAGTAGCGTAATAAGATGTTCATTTTTGATGTTAGACTATGGGGATTAATGTAAAATTTTGTTTGTATGAATGTTGGGAGTCATGTAGGAATGTTTTAGAATGTTACAGACATTTTGGGTCAGTTCGGGTTGGAACGGGACCCTAAAACAGATCGAATGAGCATGAAACAAGGAAAACAGCGTCGGTAACATTGAGGGGGCGTTGCCGACGGCCCCTGTGGTGACGCCGACGTTGCCTCCTGTTCCCGATGCCTTAATCTCCTGCCTACACAAGTAGTCTCCGACGCCACATCCACGGTGCTTCGCCGACGCATAAGAGGGCGTCGTTGATGCGTGTCGAGTGTAATATGTTTTTATTGATATTTTAAGCCCATTTTACACATTAGTAAAGTTTTTAATTTATAAAACGCGATATTTTACTAACACTACACACACATATGGGCAAGTGCACCCATCGTGGGCGTAGTATAGCGTTGGTAAGATACCGAGGTCGTCCAAGGACACAAGTGCTTTTAGTACCGGTTTATCCTCAACGTCTAATCAAATCAAAATTTTTGGAAAAGGTTTTAAACATGAAAAATAAAAACTAAAATGCTGAAAATAAAAATAAAATAAAATAAAAACAGATAGACAAGATGAATCACTTGGATCCGACTCGCCTTTAATGTAACGTTTGATGATTTCCGCACTTTTGCACTCTTCAAGAGATTATCTTGGTTATAGTAGTAGGCCCCTCTTTTGAAGGTGACGTTACCCTCAACCCAGTGGTTTGAGTTAGCAAGGATACAATCCCAAAGGGTCGGAATATTGAAAGATAATTAATTAAGTTATTAACGCATAAAGTGGTAGGCCCCTCTTTTGAAGGCGGGTTAATGTATTAATAGTAGTATACATATGAGGGGATCAAGCTATTCGCGCCCCCGCCATCCAATACCAGTGGGGTATTGAAGGAGGTCCTAGTAAGCTTGACCCAGGTCCTTGCAGGACCTATACACTAAACAAGGCAAGAACCTTACTAAACCATTCCCTTAACCCCCAACCAGGTAGCTAACATATCTCTATATAGACCGTAGAGATATGAATGGTGAAAATCTTTTACTTTATATAGACAGTAAAGTAATTCCAAGACACCACGGACAAATGATAAAAAAGTTTCACCTTCAACATAAGAAACTAGTTATTAAAGTCATTAATACAAAACCAAATAAAAAGTGCGAAAAGATTAAAAATCAAAAGTATTACATTAAATGCTTGTCATCACCAAGTGATGTAAGAGACTTAGCCAAACATGGCCTTTGATTGACAACAACTCTTACTATCAATCTTGGATCCCAAGATTACTACACACACTCTAAGGTAGATGATGGATGATGGTGGTGGATGTGGGTGTTGTAGTGGTGGTGAAGTAGGAGAGAGGTGGTTTGCCATGGGATGCCTTTGAAGTGAGCCAAGCACCCCTATTTATAGCCTGAACAGAAGGCCGGACACGGCCCCGTGTCCGCTGGACACGGCCCCATGGCCATCATATTTCTCTTTCTTCATTAATTGAAATTGTCTGCATTAGGCTCCACACGCCCCCATGTTCGCTGGGCATGGCCCCGTGTGCAGAAGCGTATCTGTATTATCAAGATTTGCAAGATTCTCCAACTTAACGTTGACCACGCCCCGTGTTGAGCTGGGCACGCCCCCGTGCTGGGAATAGAAGCTTCTATAGCTTTGTCATTTTCTGCAGACACCTGACCACGCCCCCGTGTCCGCTGGGCACGGGGCCGTGGTCAGCCTTCTGTTTCTTGTTTTTGCTTGGGAAGATGTGGTCGAGGGGTCGGGCATGCCACGTGTATTACTTTTCTTTGTATTTATGTTAGTTTTTGTTGCATATTTGTTCCTTTTGTTCATTTAAGCTCATTTGGTCCTGAAAATACAAAAGGAAGACAAAAGCACACTTTTTCCAACATTAGTACTAAAAATGGTTAGTTTTATGCCTCATTTGATGTAATTTATATGTTGCATTTTACACACATCAAATATCCCTACACTTGAATCTTTGTTTGTCCTCAAGCAAAACTCTTTATTATGTGGCTTACACTCCCAAATGGAATGGGTAGAAGAGAAGTTTTGGGCTTGTCTTGAGTGTTGGGAATCCAAGATCTTTATATGGTTTTATATTTATACTATTTACAATCCTATTTGATATGATTTATTTAGAACGTTTCATAAGAGAAATTACTTATTTTGGCATAACATGCCTCTTTAAAATTCTATTTATATACAAGTTCACATACCTCACGGGAGATTACTCAACACTTGGCCGAAGATGTATTTTTGTGAAACACTCGAGACCGGCATGGAACTTATTTCTACCATATGCTTGCCAATCAATCAATCCTCCTCCTTTTTAACTATAAACCTTTGTAAATATCAAGAGCACTTGGGGAAGGGTTAGGCTTGGGTAAAGGTAGGTGGTTTTGGGTTAGTGGTTAGTAAAAAGGGCTAAAAGCGTAAAAAGCGTCGGTCGTCGTAAAACTTTTTGGTTTGTGACTTTTATTCAAACTAAGCATTTTCAAACAAAGTTTCAAACTAAGCTTTTTGCTAAAATAAAGGGTTTAAAGGAAAAAAGGTTTTAGTGGGTAAAGGGTGTTTCTTTTGTAGGTTTAGAAATGAAAAGGTTTAGGCTCAAAGGGTTAACTAGGGGGATTTTGGGTAGGTGATAAAAAAAATATGAAAAATAATGGTGTTGAAAGAAAAATGGGTTAGTCCTAATGCCTCCATCATTTACTTACTTGGGTTTAAGTTGGTAAGGACCGGGAATGTATTGTCGTGGCAAGTTCTAGAGTCGTAAGAAACCAAGCGGCTATTCACACAAGAAACGAAAAAAGAGCATTTGGTTTAAAGATGTATGCTTGTATGCTCAATAAAGGCTCAAAACTCACTTTTTGTGGGAATGGGTTTATAATGTGATCAAATATATATAATCAAATTTTAACTAGATTTGTCATGCTGTTTCATAATTTTCTTATGTTAGTTTTTTTATCACTACGCTATCGGTTGTAAATTTGTAAAAATATAACCTTTTTAGAACTTGCTATTTCCTAATTAAACCAAGACAAGTAAAAAAAATGAAAAGTTTTTGAAAACATTTGGGGTGATTAGCGGTTCCAATAGAGTTTTGTGTAACGCTTGTTATTAGGACTTGCAAAATTCAAGGTTTAGCACCCCCCCCCCCACAGTTAAATTACACATTGTCCTCAATGTGTCCCAAAAATAAGTTTTTAGGTTGAATGAATGTGTAAAAAGGTGTTTAAAAACAAAATTTTATGTTACTGGGCGTCTGGGCACGGGCCCGTGTTGGTCCGGGCACGGCCCCGTGCTCAGATCGCCAGTATTATATTAAACAAAAGGCTGGGCATGGGGGCGTGTTCAGTGAACACGGCCCCGTGTCCAGTTACCTGAACTGGGCGTTTTCTGCAGAACCTTGGGCACGGGGGCGTGTTGGGCTGAGCACGGCCTCGTGGTGAACTTGCTGTAATGAAGAAAAATTGTCGGGAGGCTCTGTTTTTGTGCATGGGGTGTGGGTTCAAGGTTCCCTTAGTAACCTCCACCATTTCAAGTGTGTTTTAACCATTACTATTGGTGCATATGTCTGTCGACTTCGTCTTGTTTCAACATCATCCAAACACCATTTAATACTTAGAAACCATCATTCATTAAAAATAACAATTACAAAGGATCCTAGAAAATGAAAATAAAGTAAAAAAATGAAAAACTAAAAGTTCTTAGGATAGATAGGTCAAGTAACACAGGAAATCATTTTAAGGAGTTCTACCCTTATTGTAGGGATGTCAAAAACCCGGAAATAGCTTTCCGGTACTTAAGGGTGTTGTAGAACTCGGAACCGAGGGATGTCTCTCTAAATGTCGTTGAGCCATTCCTCTATCTCCCTAGGGAGGAAGAAGGCAGGCTCATTCTCCACAATGTCTTGTGGAGGAGGTGCAACGGTAACCGGGACCCCGTGTAATATGTCTAGAGGGGGTTCCGGGGGTATGACATACCACTCGGCCGGAATAATGACCTCCGGTACAACATTCCACTCCCTTTGTGCAATGATTGGCATCATAGGAGGAGAAGCAAGAATATTCAACCTTTTGTGCAAAAGGTTGACTTCTTGAAGGCACCCCTCTAATCCCACCATCAAGTGATTTATACGGTCAACCAAGGCTTCCTCTACTCCTGTCATTTCATTGATGGCTTATCTCAAGGCATACACGTAGTTGACTAGAGAGTCTTCCACTGATGATCTTCTTCCTCGTCGGTCGTTCCTTGAGTGGGCTGAGGATGTTCCGCTATTCCTGCTCGACATTCTAAGAAAACAAGCCGAAAAATTTCAAATTAATGAAACAGTACTTCGGCCACGGCCCCGTGCTCGCTGAGCACAGCCCCGTGGCCACCTCTCTGCAGATTTTTGAAACAAGGAATCTTGGAGCTTTAAATTATTTTTTTTCTGACTTTTGAAGTATTTCAAGTGGGCACGGGGGCGTGTTGACCTGGACATGGCCCCGTGGCTAGAGGTTTTTATGAAGTTATGTCCTATTTTAAGAGATTTATCTGGATCGGGTGGTTCCTTACTGGACGGAACAACACCGAAGTGCCTGAGATACCTAAGTTGCCCTAGTTTCAGACAAGAACGTAAGAGGTTATTGGAAAGGGTGAATCTTAAACTAAATACCGGTGGGTGAGACCAACCTTTATTTCCCTTATCCGGGCTCTCGTTAAAGAAGGTATGTCGAATCGCTCAGGTCTATGTATGCATCGGCAGAGACCGATGGGGGTCCTTCACGGCACAATCGACACAGGGATGACTATCGCTCATGTCCTCACAAGAGTTGGAGGTGCTTTCGGGAGCAACGATGTTGTTATATTCCGAATGCGATCTCAACAATTCTCCTTGATCGTCGTCTTAAGATGAATTAGTTATTTCCCTTATCAATTGGAGAATTACTTCTTCCATTTGAAATAATTCTTCGAGAATCATATCATCTAGAAGACATGATTGAAAGCATTCGAGGGAGAGATGGGGATTGTTTTTACTTTCGCCCATCTTAGGGTTACAGGAAAACGATGGGTCTATATAGCGGGGAGTGTAATTTAAAAAATAACATTTTAAATCTTCATGAGATCTGCCACATATTTGACACCACGCACCATAAGAGGAGCGAAAGTAAAAATGATCAGTATCACTCATGTTTGTGTCAGAAATTACCAACCGTCGGGATCTTACGGTTCTGTTTTCAGTATCTGAAGCTTGGGCATGGGGGCGTGTTCAGTGGGCACGGCCCCGTGTTCAGCTAATGTCTGACTTAAAACAGGATTGCCAGTACCAAAGATTGGGCACGGGGGCGTGTTCAGCGGGCACGGCCCCGTGCTGAGCTCTGCAGAAGCTGAAATAATCTAGAAAAATCCTAAAAAATAGAAAAACAAGAAAAATGATTAGGCTGTTGATTCCTAACTTTCTTAAAATCCTTGTGTCCCCGACAACGATGCCAAAAACTTGATGTGTGTCGAGTGTAATATGTTTTTATTGATATTTTAAGCCCATTTTACACATTAGTCAAGTTTTAAATTTATAAACACAATATTTTACTAACACTAAACGCACATACGAGCAAGTGCACCCATCGTGGGCGTAATATAGCGTTGGTAAGATACCGAGGTCGTCCAATGACACAAGAGCGTTTAGTACCTGTTTATCCTCAACGTCTAATCAAATCAAAATTTTTTGAAAAGGTTTTAAACATGAAAAATAAAAACTAAAATGCTGAAAATAAAAATAAAATAAAATAAAAACAGATAGAGAAGATGAATCACTTGGATCCGACTCGCATTTAATGTAACCTTTGATGATTTCCGCACTTTTGCACTCTTTAAGAGATTATCTTAGTTATAGTAGTAGGGCTCTCTTTTGAAGGTGACGTTACCCTCAACCCAGTGGTTTGAGTCAGCAAGGATACAATCCCAAAGGGTCAGAATATTATAAGATAATTAATTAAGTTATTAATACGTAAAGTGGTAGGCCCCTCTTTTGAAGGCGACGTTACCCTCGGCTAAGTGGTTTGAGTCAGCAGGGATACAATCCCAAGTAGCCGGGTTAATGTATTAATAGTAGTTTACATATGAGGGGGTCAAGCTATTCGCATCCCCGCCATCCAATACCAGTGGGTATTGAAGGAGGTCCTAGTAAGCTTGACCCAGGTCCTTGCAGGATCTATACACTGAACAAGGCAAGAACCTTACTAAACCATTCCCTTAACCCCCGACCAGGTAGCCAACATATCTCTATATAGACCGTAGAGATATGAATGGTGAAAATCTTTTACTTTATATAGACGGTAAAGTAATGCCAAGACACCACGGACAAATGATAAAAAAGTTTCCCCTTCAACATAAGAAACTAGTTATTAAAGTCATTAATACAAAACCAAATAAAAAGTGCGAAAAGATTAAAAATCAAAAGTATTACAATAAATGCTTGTCTTCACCAAGTGATGTAAGAGACTTAGCCAAACATGGCCTTTGATTGACAAGAACTCTTACTATCAATCTCGGATCCCGAGACTACTACACACACTCTAAGGTGGATTATGGATGATAGTGGTGGATGTGGGTGTTGTAGTGCTGGTGAAGTGGGAGAGAGGTGGTTTGCCAAGGGATGCCTTTGAAGTGAGCCAAGCACCCCTATTTATAGCCTGAATAGAAGCCCGGACACGTCCCGTGGCCATCATCTTTCTCTTTCTTCATTAATTGCAATTATCTGCATTAGGCTCCACACGCCCCCGTGTTCGTTGGGCACGGCCCCGTGTGCAGAAGCGTATCTATACTATCAAGATTTGCAAGATTCTGCGAATCTTAGCGTTGACCACGCCCCGTGTTGAGCTGGGCACGCCCCTGTGCTGGGAATAGAAGCTTCTATAGCTTTGTCATTTTCTGCAGACACCTGACCACGCCCCCATGTCCGCTGGGCACGGGGCCGTGGTCAGCCTTCTGTTTCTTGTTTTTGCTTGGGAAGATGCTGTCGAGGGGTCAGGCATGCCACGTTTATTCCTTTTCTTTGTATTTATGTTAGTTTTTGCTGCATATTTGTTCCTTTTGTTCATTTAAGCTCATTTGATCCTGAAAATACAAAAGGAAGACAAAAGCACACTTTTTCCAACATTAGTACTAAAAAGGGGTTACTTTTATGCCTCATTTGATGTAATTTATATGTTGCATTTTACACACATCAGTCGCCGACACCACTCACAAGTCCAAAGTTGTTGCTTTTGTTACTTTATCCCACTATGAGTTCTGTACTTCCTAAAACTTGTTCTATAACATTTAAAGAGTCCCGAAAGATGATAATAACTAATAGGGAACTTAATGAAATTGTCATAAGACAATGTCAGGAATATAAAGTTTCGGAAAGATGGATTAGAATGTATGAACTAAGGCACGTAGTTGATTCATGGTTGTTTTGATTAAATTATAACATGAGCGCATAAGTATGAATCATAGCAACAATTGTTATAAATAATTGGAGGAATGCATGTTCGTAGTAGGTCCTTCATACACGATAAAGTTGGATAGAATACTATGTACACATATATTGGAATTTAGTATATATGAATGAATGGAACTTGTAAATATATGTATGTGACTTATAATACATACGAGTATTAACGGTACTAATCATGTTACTTTTGAGAATGGAATGAAGATGCAGGGAAGTTATTGTTGGTCTTTAAAGGTTCGTTGCCGGAGTGCAAGGATTGAATTCAGAAGGAAAATCGAATGGATTATCACATGTTGGAAGAATGCGTCAAGTCCTTTAAATTATACTTGTTTAGATTATGTACGTTGTCAATGATTACTAATGATGTGGAAGTGTATGATGTATGTAGGTTACATGGATCATCATCATCATGAGGTGTAACGGGTTGAAGATCGAGCTCAAACGTGGATTGTACGGGAGTATGGTCGCGTTGTTGAAATGTATGTAACACTTGGAGTATTTAATAAGAAGTAAGGATGTAATTCATGTAAAAGAGTCATACAAAACGGTTTTAAAACATCTTAGAACGAATATAAAGAGGGGAATTTTATGGTTCATTTTTCCGCTGCGTCTTTTCGATTAAAACGTGTTAGGGTGTTACAGAAGAAGAAGACGAGGGGAGTGATTGATATTTCTCACACAAAATCCCTTTTGACGAGGAGTTTTATTTTTTTTTCTTTTCCTTTTTTTTCTTTTGTGTAATTGTGTAATATTTTCTGTGTTTGTTATGCACTTTTCAAATAATAAAATAATTTATTTCTCTAATTAGTTATAAAACGCCAAAATGCCACAAACGCAAGACACCAAAATTTAATTAGTTGTATTTTTTCATCTTAATCTACAAACACCATTTACAAAACGCCAAACTTAAAGATGGGACATGCTACAGCCTTAACAGATAAAGCTGAACAAACAGTAACAGAAACAGTAATTGAAACGACAGATACTTTATTACTAACATTTATTATAATAAAATCCCGCCTAAACTACGCGCCAAAAACATCTTATATAAACAACGTCTCAAGACATTCGATTGATCACACCCAAAAACGCCATATTTTCCTACATACCATTCACTTTAAAACGCCAAAAAAAGTTTTAAAAAAACACAGATGGCAAACGTCGTTTCTTGGAGATTCGGTATTGTTCTCCATGAAGTTTCACTAATTGGATTCTTAGATGAAGGGGGTAACTCAATAAGATTTTTCTGAATGAGATGGACAAATCTTCAAGAAAAAGAGATTGATGACAGTGATATGTGATTTTGTGTGCTTTGTTCTTGAAGAAGTTTTGGATGAGAAGAAGAGACCGATGACAGTGTAAATGCCATTTTGGACTCCATTATTAATGATGAAGAGTGGGATGAATATGAAGATGACGACTAAAGATCAACCAAGAAAAAAACCCACTCATAATCACACATAGAAAATAGCATCCACACATATGGCATCGATCTATGTCTCCAACCATCCACAAAACCACTTCAACAATCAACAACAATAGATCACACCAAAAACAAAAACGCCATATTTTACTGAATGATCAGCTTCATCTAGAGTCGGGCGTTTCAGCTGTGTAGGAAATCGGCATCTATCTAAGGAATTCAAAGGTTCCGGGGACAAAAAACTTCAAGAAGAAAAGCCTGATGATACTGAAGATTTGGATGAGAAATTAGATTAGGGTTTTTAATTTCTTTTTAATTTTTTTTTTAATTTTTCTTTTTTTTTTGTGTCATTTTCTGTGGTTTGTTATCTAATTTTCCACTAATAAAATATATTATTTCTCTAGTTTCTTATAAAACGCCAAAATGCCACAAATGTCAAACACCAAAACTATAATAATTTCCTTTAATCACGTATTATTAAAAAAAACTCTAAAAATTACTGAAATGTATAAAATAAGGTGCAAGAGAATAGAACAAAAAGGGTGTCTTACAAAAGTTGTATTTTACCATCTTTATCTAAAATGCCATTAATATAAAGCGCCAAACTTAATAATGGGACACGTTACAGTCTTAACAGATAAAGCTGAACAAACAGTAACTGAAATTACGGAAACTTTATTACTAACATTTATTATATTAAAAACCACCCTATGACAGTTTTATTTTTTTTTATATTTTCAAAATGTTATAATTACTTGTCACATTATAGGTCTGCATCCTACATCAAACGACAAAAGACAAAAAAATACAAATGAAAAAAATATAATTACTATTGTTTTTTAGCGACAAAAACATATAGACCTAATCTACCTCGCGCCAAAAAAAAAAATCATTATATAAGTAGAACATGTAAACAAGCTTAACACACCCCAAATTGTCTAAACACGCCACAAATTGTCTAAAACGCCGTACAACCTAAGAAAAAATGGCTCAGGTTATTGCATGGGGGTTTGATAGGTCGGAGATGCGTTTTGTCCTAAAGTTCTCTGATAGGAGAAGGGTGAAGGTCAAGTCCAACAAGGCCATACTTAGTATGGATGAGGCCGTTTAGAGGGATATTCTAGCCCTTGGGGTTCCAACAGCCAACGATTGTGAAAGGACTAAAACGATAATAACAAGATTGAAGAGAAGATTTCCATCAGATAATGATGATGATGATGACGTTACTGATCTACCAACAGTTACCAGTTGGAGTTTGGATAAACAATCAAGAACGGTGAAAGTGACTTATCAACACGGGATGGATTCGTCATTGACGATGGACGAAGTGCTGAACACAGATAGACTACACCTTCTTGAACAACTCTGTGATTTAGCACCTTCGAACGATGCAACATCCAGGATTGTAGTGATATTTAAATATAGGATACAAGAAAGGCTAAACCAGATTATGGCCTTATACGCCAATGACCTAGATGATGATGACGAGTCTAAAGAAAGTGATGAGCAAAGCGATAGATACATCTATGATGTAATACCATCCACAGAAGACTATAGTTTAGTTTGATTTCATCTTAGTTGTAATGTTTTGAATTATTAATGAATTATAATGAAGTTGGGAACGCCATGAACGCCAAGATATTTACCTTTATAAGATATAAGGGATTAATTCAACTGGACAGATCTACAAAAACGCTAAAAAAATTGTAATGTGTTAATTACTAAAGGTATTTAATAAATTTGGGAACGCCATGGATGCCAAGATGTTTGAATTAATAATCGATTATAATGAATTTGGGAACGCCATAAACGCCAAGTTATTTACTTTGTAACACAAAAACAAATAAGTTATCGAGGGAGATCTAAAAAAACAATAAAACGCCAGGGAGTTTTTGTTTCTAACTACACGCCAAAAAAGTCATACACGCCACAAATGATAACGGTGTGTGAGAGATCCATTGGAAAAGAAAATAAAAAGACAAAAAAGCCCATCCGCCTTAATTATATCGCACGCCACGTGTTCAACCATGATCCGTTCTCACCGTTTTCACATTTCAACCGTTTTCTCATGATCCCGTTTCTATATATATAATATGGTTATATATATATATAGGTTATCGATTTCATGATTAAAACTAAGAATCAGTTATATGTTATATTCAACTAGTCTTAACATAAGAATAGTTTCATGAGAGAGAAGAAAATATAACTTATGTAACTATATCTTGAACTGGATTTAAATACTTGGTTAGTTTATATGGTTTGTAGAGTAGAGTTATTCTCAAGACATCACTAATTACAGAGTTGGTTCCAGTGGTTTTAATTTTATACTCGTGTGATCCTTATCATTTACCTATGTTAAGTTTCTCAATTAAGTGTGAGTGAAATGACTAGATTACCCTGGACATTTAAAAAAATATAATATGGGCCCACCCACATCTTCTTCCTCCTATCTCCACCTTCAACCCATCACCACCATCACATCCACCTTCACCTTCACCTCAACCGTCAACCCACCACCACCACCTCTAGTGGCAGATCTAGAAAATAATTTTAAGAGTAACGTTCAAAAAAATTACCGTACTTTTATACAATGCAAACGAAACAAAAATAAAAAAAAACGATTATAAATGAAACAAAAAAATTCCCTACCATACTTTCATACTTTCAACAGATTTTTTTATGAATATCAACATTCTCTTGCATATCATTATTAGGGATAGGAGTTGGCCAGAAAGTCCAAATTTCCTAAAAAGTGTAAAAAGTCATAAAACACCATAATATCAACCATAAAACACACCAAAAACCCACAAATAATATGATGAAGATTACTAAAACATCATGTATGTGGGTTTTGTGTTGTGTTTTAGATGTTAAGGCTCTGATTGTGGAATGGCAAATATTATTGTGTTTTATGTTGTTTAGCATTGTGTGTTTTATATTCATAGTTCTACGATGGTGTGTTTGAAGTTTTTATGGACTATTAGAGTTTGAATATAGTATTTTAGTAATATTCATTCTATTATTTGTGAGTTTTAGGTGTGTTTTATGCCTGAAATTATTGTGTTTTATGATTTTTTACACTTTTTAGGAAAAAAAAAAACACTTTCCGTAGGATCCCCACTCTCATTATTAGCAATATTTGTACTTAGAGTTTGACAAATATCATTATTTTCTGGGGCTCCTTTTGTTAGAGTTGGAGTTGGACCAATATTTGTGTGTGTACATATATTTATATATATAATAAATTATAAAAAAATAATTTAAGCCGAACCGAGCTGTGCGGACCTTCTCTCGTGCGTGGTTTGTTTGCTAACCGAACTGAGTCGAAAATTAAATAAGCATATTTTGAGCGAGCGGGAAACGAACGACGAGCGGAGAGCGATTTGGGTAGCGCTAGATGTGGACCTGTGCTATCAACTCAAAACAAAATCAAAGGGTGAAAGAGCCACAACCCATGGGTGATAGTCCCACAAGTTGTGACGCCCTGTGACCCTAAACTTTAGGCTTTTGGCAAGTTTAGTCCCTGTACTTTACCTATTGTCAAGCTTTAGTCCTTAATCTATGTAATATTGATACTTTTGATACTTGTGAAACTTTGTGAGCCTATATGATGCTAGAATCTTGCTTCTTGATACTTAAACTATGATTCTTGATGCTTAACTCTAGATTCTTGATACTTGATACTTGGAAACTATGATTCTATGAGACTTGATTCTTTACTCTTGATTCTTGATACTTAATTGGTGCTTGACTCTTGAGACTCGTGAAACTTGATTCTTGGTTGAACGAGAGACTGGAGTCTTGTCACTGGCGGAATCTATTAAACTTGGTAACTTTTGGTGTTTATGATGTAATCTAGTTATGTGATACTTTTACCAACTAAAACGCAACGCACCGATTAATCTAACACGCAAAACGAATCAAAGACGTGGACGCGGAAAGGATAGGATTGACCAAGTGGCAATCCAATCGGATGGCCACTCGATCGACCCGCCATCTGATCCGTTGCACACCGCCCTAGTCCCTCTCCCACACTATAAATAGTCCTGTCACATCAGTCCTTCACTGATGTGACAGCCTCACTCGACTCAGATGCACGCACACCACATTTCTTTGATTTCTCGACGATTCCTGTACGTTTTACACAAGATTCTTGTACTTTCTTAATCTACACCTCATTCTCCACGTGATCCTCCTTTGAAATCACACTTCTCACCGTGAAATCTCTTAGATCTGAGTTCTTGAGGATGATGTATTCATGAGGGTTGTGTAGGACCGGTTTGGTGACCGTTCGATTGCGTAACGAACGTTTCACGTGCGGAATCCGTGAACGTACGTGACCGAACACACGATAACGTACTATTAACGAGAATCCATTACAAGAATAGACGTGTACGGTACAAGAATCTCGTTTACAATCACTTTCTCTCTCTACTTTCTCTCTCTAGAAAAATCCCAGAGGATCTGTATTTACTTCAGAATCTTCAGGCTCCCCCTTTCGTCAAGCTTCCGTGCTTTTGGGATCGACACCTGGCTTTCTAGATACAAGCTCCTTTAGTGTTGAGCTCGTCTTCAGACTCCCCCTTAGACTCTGCTGTCGGGATCGTAGTCTGGCTTTTCGTATCAACAAATTCTGAAACCTACACATCTCAAACTCTCTATTACAAACCAATAAAGTTGCGATTCGACTTAATGAATCAACTAAACGTTTGAGAATTTTCACATTTAAAACTGATAAAATTTGAAACATTCCAATTTCTAATTCAAATTAATGAATTATCTTAAACATTTCAAAATAATTAACCAAACCTGTCTGTTCATCATGTTTAGCCTTTGAGATTTTGAAAATCAGCTCTCCAACATCAGTTGTCGAAAATCTTTTTGGATTTTTGAAAATAAGAAACATAAATGCAAAGACAGAAATTAAATGCAGAAATGAAATATGTACAAACATATTTTTGTGAGTTTGTGTAAAAGGATCATATCAGTATTTGAGACACATCACACGCACCGTTAAGCTTATTTCATTTTAAGTTCTAAACGATTCACGTTGATTGACGATATTGTTGTCCATTTAAGCTCAATCTAAAAACTTTCGAAATGCTTACCGATACGTTAAGGTATATTAATTATGCACTAAGTTCTTATGGACCCCACGATCTCAGCATATCCCCTCATCATGCAATACACTAACTCAAGTAATGCCTTTAAACTTTCATCAACTGTGATTTGTGCGAAAACAAAGCAGAATGTTTAAACATTAACAATCAGGTCGATACTTCCGTATACGCAGAGAAAGTCCAATGTTTAAACAAAATAAGAAAATAAAACAAGTTGAAGTTGTTTAGGCTTTAACCACCAGGTCGATACTTCCGTATACGCAGAGGAGGTCCAAAGCTTAAACGAAACACCAAAGAAAATAAAGCAGAATGTTTAGGCAACAACATCCAGGTCGATACTCCCGTATACGCAGAGGATGTCCGATGCTTAAACAAAATAAAGAAATCAAACAAGTTTAAATCTTTGCAAAATGAAATGCACAATCACAGCGATTTTTCAGCAAAGTAGTGAAAGTTCACAAACTTAACCAGTTTTATGTCTTTCGACAATCAGCGATTACTGAGCAGGCACACAGTCAAGAAGGACAAAACTAAGTACTATGCTTTCAATCATGTTTCCCACTAGAACTAGGCTTTTTCATTTATATTTGTATCGTTATCGCAAATCTACTAGTCTAGCTGAGCCTATCGTCACATCTTTAGTGAGATCGTTTATCACATTTGACATTTCATTTCCTTAGCATGCTGTGATAGTCCACTGATTTACTATCATTTCCTCTTTTATCAACAAAACTCATTTTTAAATTTTTCGATGTTTTTGACTTTTTCAAATTTTCTAATTTTTTAAAAATTTTTCTCCCCCTAAAATCAAAATATGTTTCAATTTTGATTTTCTGAGAAAATTTGAAACAAACTGTACAAACTTGACAACCTGATGAGAATCACTTCAATTCTCTATCCACTTGGCGTAAACAATCAGAACTCCCCTTCACAACAAACTATTTTCCCATTATGATTTCAAAACACTTAAGTTTGTTTTAATCAAAATGGTTTTTCCGGAAAATTAGTTTTGTGTGTTGTTTCATAAACATGGGGTTTCATCACTTTGTTTTTCAAATTACCACTTGTAGGAAAGATGAATCAAGTACAACTTAATGTCCCTGATTTATCTTTTGAAAGATGAAAAATCACCAGAGTGAATTTTCTCAAGAAATGTGCCGATTCCTGTTCCACGCTTACCAACCTGGGAACTCCGGCAAGTCAGGTTTTTCATTTGAAAAGTTTCACCCAAGCCTGACTGTCCTTGGGTGATTTTGAATTCTTGTTTATCAATGGAGGAAAGTTCGTATCATCCATTGTTAAACCTGAATTCTCAGATTTTACCTCAATAACCGGCTCTTCTGGTTTTGACGAACCAGAATCATTGCCTGAATGTGGCTTGTCTGACTTTGACGAGCCTGAAGGTGGCTTGTCTGACTTCGGCACGTCAGATTCATCGCCGACCTTTTTCTTCTTCTTTTTCTCTTTCGTCCTCAGATTTGCATCTGAAGAATTCGGTTTACTTGACTTTGTTGTCGAGTGAATCGATTCATCAGCACTCTTATTCGATCTGTCGGGTGAACCCGAGGACAAAATCTTCTCCAGATATTCTCTGGCTTTCTTCCTCTTCTTTCGTAGTTTGTCTTTCTGCCCTTGAGAAAGTTTCACTTTCTTTTCTTGAACTTTAGGTTCTTGGACCTTCTGTTCATTGACATGCTGTTCTGAAACTTTCAGTACCTTGGGCTTGACAGGGACTGTTTTCTTTGCCAACTTCTGAGAATTAACCCTCAATCTTTCACTTGATTTCCTTGGGCAATCCCTGGCAATGTGTCCTTGGATTTGGCAATTATAGCATCTCCTTGTCTCAAATCTCTGTCTCTGGCAGTTAACAGCAATGTGTCCTTGATATCCACATTTGTAACACACTCTGTTATCGTACCAAACACCATTGTCATACCAAACGCTTAGATCAAAGCACTGTTTGGCTTGGTGATATTCCTTTCTCTTCTTGATTGTTGGATTTGGCTTTTGAGCACTGTGGTCTGACCTGCACCACTTATTACCAACAATTTTTGAGTTTTCGGTTTTCAATTTTTTTGGTTTTTGATTTCGATTGGATGATCGATCTGATGAGCTTTTATTTTCTTTTTGAGCATTTTTCAAATTTTTAACTTTTTGTTTCTGTTCTACAATCTTCTTAACAGGTTTTTGCGTTGAGCATTCACCTGTTTCAGTAGATTGCAAAACAGTATTTTTGAATTTTTCTTTTAATTCTAAAAACAATTTTTGTTTTTCAATTTTTCCATTTTCATCATCAGATTTTTCATCGCAATCTTCAACTTTGACATTGTCAAAGTTTGTGACATTGTCACTTATTGGAATAGAATTGATTGGTTTTGGACAGGGAAAATTCAAACTATCAGATTTAGTCACAAAACCTTTCAATTTCTTTTCAAGCTCATCAATTTTAGCTCTCGAATTCTCAGCCTCATTTTCAAGCTGAGATATTCTTTCAAGATGAGACTTGATTAATTTTTCATTTTCAATCTTAATGTTTTCAAGAACAGACTTTTCATTGACTAAAACTTTTATCTGTTCTTGAAATTTTGTTTCATTTGCTTTCAAATTTTTGTTTTCAAGTTTTATCCAAAAATCTTCATTTTCTGAAGATTTCTTTTTGCTTTCAAAGTCCTTTTCTTTCTCTTTCAAAACCTTGTTTTCTGATGTCAAACTGTTTAAATTACCCAACAGTTTGTCATTTTCAACTTTCAGTTTCTCACAAATTTCCTGAATCATAAGAATCTGTTTATCATCAGCTTGCTTCTCATCTGTCAACTTCTTGATCTCCAATGCCAAAATTTTTGCACCTTTTATGAGTTTGTCATTATCGGTCTTAAAGTTGTCACATTTGAAACATATTGATGCATTCTTCACAGATTCTCCAACTTTTGAATCTTTTTCTTTCAAAATTTTGTTTTCCAATGTCAAACTGTCCAAATCACTTAACAGTTTGACATTGTCTGATTCAAATTTGTCACATCTTGAACACTTCTCGGTCATCTTTACATCCTCAGCTTTCTTCTCAAGCTTGATCGCTGAAATTTCTTTAACCTGTTCCTCTACCTCTCGAACATTTTCATCAGATTTACATTTTGCTTTATTAGTTGCTTCACTTCTAATCTTTTGTAGTTCAAGTTCTCGCTCTTTAATCTTATCGATAAACTCACCCAAACTCACTTCTAAGTATCTCGTCTTCCTCAAATCTTTCAAAAACGTTTTCCATTCATCACTCGGTAAAGCATTTTCCAATTTGTTAACCCATTCCTCATTTGTCTTGGTAATCTTCAAACCCATCATTATCCAATACAGCTCTTTATACCTTTCAATCAATTCTTCAATCGATTCTCCATCGATACCTGAAAAATTATTGAACTTTTTCAGTACAATATTAATTGCAAAATCCATTTTTGTTATCAAACGATTCACAAAAACGAATTTTCAATCAATAATGATATTCGAATAACAAAGATCAACAAATCGAGTGAGGATTCTCTTGGGTGAGGATCCTATTCTTGACAAACACCTTGGATTACCTGCAATTAAACAAGTAAACAATCAGTTTAAAACTCTTTGAATTCGTAACAGTGTGTGAATTAACCAATCAAAGACTCGTTGTAGAAGATTCGTGAACCCGCTCTAATGAATGCACACTATTAAATGAAATGCCCCTCAATTTTTATAGACTAATAATGTGAAAAGCTGAAAACACTTGATTGGGCCTCAAATAAATGGTAGTGGGGCGGTGGGCTTGGAAAATGAATTGGGTGGCACACTATTTGTGAGTGGGCGGCAAATGATAAGTGGTTGGCGGGTGGTGGGCTTAATCAATGAACGGCAAGTACACAAAATCAAATATGGAGAGTGTATTCATGGATTGGCGGTGCACACTTTTTGCTTTAAATGTTTGGACGGTGTATATGTTTTTGTTAATAATATCACATGGGCCAATAGTGGGTGGGCGATATTGATATGGATTGGGTAATGGGTCGGTGGGCTTGTTGATTGGACCTCAACAAGTAATGGATGGTGTCTTGGGCAGTGAACAAAGGGACGGTGGTGTTGGGCTTCAGTGTTTGGTCAACTTTGCTTAATGAGTCGGTGACTTCAAAACAACGATTGAATGGGCGGTGGATTAAATCACATATCATCCGACAACTAATCAAACATGACTGGCAACACTTCTCATGCAAACGCTACAGACATCACCTGCAATTCTTATCACATCAATTAACGAGATCTGTTGAACCGACAATCTGCTTTGATTCAGAAAACATGTGGAGAAGATGACTTATGAGCGGACCACACGCTGACAAATACGCGGTTCAGACAGTATTTTCGAGCGATCCTAAATACTTGTACACAAAAGCGGTTCAGGTGTTCAAAAGAGCGATCCAGATGTTAATTTCGAGCGGACCAGAAATTTCACATGAGCGATCCACGAAAAATGTTCATAAAAGCGATCCAGACCTGAAAGTTGACGCGATTTCGGACCAAAAATCTGCAATTTCTTCTAAACGGCTTAGTGTTTCATCGTGAAACTTGGTAGGGTTTCAATTCAATATATTTCGCACAATATACTATAATTTCAGACGAATTGGACCGTGAAAACACGTTCAATTTGTCGAATTTCCAAGAAATGAGTAGAAAGTGATGAAATTGATGAAATTGATCTCTGAATCTGCTGTAATCAGGTACGAAAATGCTGTGTTTGATCGTGCAATCGAGCTCCTAGCTCTGATACCACTTGTAGGACCGGTTTGGTGACCGTTCGATTGCGTAACGAACGTTTCACGTGCGGAATCCGTGAACGTACGTGACCGAACACACGATAACGTACTATTAACGAGAATCCATTACAAGAATAGACGTGTACGGTACAAGAATCTCGTTTACAATCACTTTCTCTCTCTACTTTCTCTCTCTAGAAAGTCTCCTCTTCAAGTCTTCTCCAAAGTCTAACTCCAAATCTCTAAAGTCTCTCTAACTCATGACATAATCCCCTATTTATATGGTCAAGGCAACTTAATGAACATTCACATTAATTACAAGTTTGCCACCTTGCCATTTCTAACTAAATAAGACATTACGCGCTTGATTCCTTCCGACTTTTCACTACGACACGGATTGACGAAGGCGATAGACATGAAATGCATCAACAGGTTGTACAAACAACTACATGATGTCATTCCTGGTAAGACCTAGCTCAGATCTGAGGAATTCCATGTGTTTTTCACCGAATCTAAGCTAGATCTAGGATTTTTCATAATAAAACTTAAGTTATCTTCATCTTTTCTTTAATTTGTCACTTGAAACGGTGAAATCCGGGTCTAAACGGACTGAAGACTTGATGGATAAACTGGAGTTGGTTTAGAAACGGTTTGTTGCCAGAGAAGACGACCATAGTACGGATTCCGACATAAACCCATTATAAACAGACGACTGTACGGAGAGGGGTGATTCCCATCCGATCAGAACGGCTGCATGTTGATGGGTTTACCGTTGTCTCAGTACGTACCGTGCCGTCATCGTCAATCTAGAAACTTAGAAACTTTATAAAATTATAGACGGAACAAGGACCACTCGATCGAGCAGCAATCCGATTGGATAGCCATCCGATCGAACAGCCACTCGATCAGGTGACACTTGTCTCACAACCTTTCAACACTTAGAAACTTTTTCAGAAACTTGAAACTTTGGAACCTTTGATCGAACGGCAATCCGATCGGATAGCCATCCGATCGAACAGCCATCCGATCAAAGCAACCAAGACACCTACCTAGCAACAATTACACTTGAATCGAGTGGCAATCTGATCGGATAGCCATCCGTTCCCTCACACTTTGTCATCTCAATCGACTAGCAATCCGATCGAATGGCCATCCCATCGGACAGCCATCCGATCCAGTGACTGATCCGACACCTTCTGCAATCTCGTTATTCTGTCCGACTCTTATTTATTGTAATCTAATTAGGCTAATTCTAAAAGAGCTCCCTTTGATCCAATAACGGTCTTAACTGTTAAGCAATCACTGTGAGTATACTCGATCCCTTTTTGTCTTAAACTTTGGGATGTAACATGTATTCTGTAAACTCCAAAACTTGATACATTTGAATCTAAACTCTATCATATGTGTACGTGAAACTTGTGATTCTTGACTCTTTGTGCTATGTGACGTTTAATCCAGAGTGTGTAGTTCCGCCTTAACAATAGTAGCGCTATAGGAGATGCACCTCCCTATTATTCTCGGGGGTATTGTTAGGAGGATTCTAGTTTACCTTGAGTCTTGGGTAAACAGTAAAGCATCGGGATACTTGGGCTATCACTGGTTGGACTGCGACACTAGCACGGCTGAAACTATTTTATTACTTACATTGTGGATATGAGTTGTTTTAATCTATTACTCTATATACTCAAACTTATATACTCGCCGGTACAATTTTGTACTGACTCTATTTTAATACATGTTGCAGGCTGATAGGATGTTGTGGAAACAAGTGAATCAAGCTAGGGTGATGCTTAGAAACCCACATAGTTAATTAAAGTTTGAACAATATTTGATATTTGGTATAATTTGATACTTGATGTGATGGTAATTTGTTTTAGACAATGTTGAATCAATTTAATCTATTATGAAATTTCTAGTGTTATGGAATCTCATGAGCAATCTGAACGCTTAGTGCTCGCACTCCGATGTTTTCGCCGTCGGTTGGGGTGTGACAGATTGGTATCAGAGCCATAACTATAGGGATTTAGGATAAGTAGGAATACTTGCCCTAGTCTATAGTTCTAGGAATCATGACTCTTATTTGTTGTTTAAGACTCATGCATACTACCGTATCTGCTTCCTAGCAGCACAGTTCTCTGTAAAACTTACATGCCTCTCCTAAGGCTGATACAATATACACTTGATACTTCGAAGACACTGTTAATTAGTGTTTGCATTTTGCACGAGACTTTCCCTCAAGTCAGGAGTGACATCCGAACCTTGATGGAAAATCTCCATATTATTCTAGTAGGTCTTGTCTGCGGATAAGTGCCGACGCTATTGGGGTACGATGTTGTCAAGTTAGAGGTGAAACTCAGATCTCGATAACTAGTCCCACTCTTTGATTTTTGCGCCTCGCCAAAGTCACAAAACTTCCGATCAATTAGGAACGTGAAATGACCAAAAGGACAAATATCGGAGGCCTAACATCGATGACGTATTTGTCTAAGTAAGTCAAGACACGTTACCTCAATTCGAAAGCGGTTCAGATCACTTTGGTTAGTCACCGTTCCTCTACCCGGAACAATCCTATGTTTTATAAGCCTATCTTTTATGCTACCTCGATTTTACATGTGGTTTTAAGCTTGATTCTTCGTTTATCTTGATTCTTCACGAACCGCACGTATGTCCGCAATCTTAAACATTAACTCTAATCTCAGGATCAAACTAAATTTATGAAGCTTTATTCAATCTATGTGGGAATCTTGATCGACCATGATACTATGTGAAACTATCTGATGAATCTATGTGTTGTTGTGGTTGTGAAACACTAAATGTAACATGGCATCGAATACGAGACAGAAGTGACGTGTCCGAAACATGGTGGATATGCCGTTGGTACTTCCTATATATAAGTGTTTCCGACATGTTACCATCTTTTGTACCAAGTGCCATGCGAAACTTAGTATTTGCGGACTCGTGATGAGGATGTTGAAATCTAAGCTATGAAAACTACTCGTGTAAAACTATGTGAAATCTATGTGTAACCTATGCATGTGTTATTTGAGTAACAAAATATGAAACGTAGCCTAGCGTCGAATACGAGGCGGAACTGGCACGTCCGAAGCATGGTGGATACGCCGCTGGTACTTCCTATATATAAGCGTTTTTGGCATGCTACCGAACCTTCGTATCACGCGCTAAGTGAAGTTCATAGTTTTGTAGACTCGGTTTGAAGATGTGGAAATCTATTTGGTGAAAGTTTGTGGTGAAATCTAATGTTGTGGTTAGCAAAGCATGACACTGATGACGAGGGGGACGTGGCGTGATTGAAGCACGGTGGATACGCCGCTGGTACTTCCTATATATAAGTGCTTCCATCATGTTGCCGAACTTTCGTAGCACGTGCCATGTGGGATTTTGTTGTTGTGGACTATGATAAGGTTGTTAACTCTAATTTATGCGAATCTATTGGGTAATCTATGTGAATTAGTTTGGATAATCTAGGTTGTTGAATCTATTGTATTAATCTAATGTGGTGGTTAGCAAGGCATGACACCGATGACGAGG
Organism: Helianthus annuus; assembly: GCF_002127325.2. Taxonomy (NCBI): domain Eukaryota; kingdom Viridiplantae; phylum Streptophyta; class Magnoliopsida; order Asterales; family Asteraceae; genus Helianthus; species Helianthus annuus. Next base: position 131,692,879 of record NC_035448.2, on the reverse strand, counting down.
GGGACGTTGCATGATTGAAGCATGGTGGATACGCCGCTGGTACTTTCTATATATAAGTGTTTCCGTCATGTTGCCGAACTTTCGTAGCACATGCCATGTGGAATTGCGTTGACGTTAACACTAATCTATGTGAAACTATTAAAATCTATTGAAATCTATTGGAATGCCTAGTGAATCTATTGAAATCTATTGAATCTATGGGAATCTATTGAATCTATTGAAATCTATTGAATCTAATGGAATCTATTAGAATCTATGTGAATCTAGGATGATGATGATGATGAGTGTATTTTACGACATGTAACATGACACCGAGTACGGGGTAGAAGCGATGTGCCCGAAGCGTGGTGGATACGCCGCGGGTACTTCCTATATATAAGTGTTTCTGACATGTTGCCAAACTTTGTACAACGTGCCATGCGAAGGTCGTGGGTTTACGGTATCTATGTCAATCTTTCTGAATCTTGAGTCTTAACCTATCGTGTGAATCTATACTGTGAGACTTTGGACTTATACGATCCTCTTGATGGATCTTTAGATGTCTTCTCGTAAGCTATCTGACACTCTCAAGAGATCCAGGGAAAAGTCTCAGAAAAAGATGATGCCCTTCATGGCCGACCAGTTTGCTCGAGTCGTGCCAAAGATCGTCTCTAAGATCCAAGGATCAAACACTCCTCCATCGTCTGTAGACTCAAAGGCCGAGAAGCTAAAACCTACAAAGTTCAGCTACAAACATTTCGTTTCTTGCAACCCTAAGCCTTTCATGGGCAGTGATGGGGTGACTGCTATGCTCTAGTGGTTCGACAGCATTGAAATTACCTTCATTAACAGTGAGTGCCTAGATCATCTAAAGACTAGGAGTGTGACTGGAATGTTCCAAGGCAGAGCGTTGGAGTGGTGGTCAAATGAGAGAAACATCCGTTCAAATGAAGAAGCCTATGCTCTTCCATGGGCTGAGGTGCGAGAACTTATGATGCTCGAGTTCTGCCCTCCCCATGAACAATTAAAGCTTGAAGAAGAGTTTTGGCACTTGAAGCAGATTGGTGATGATAATCTGGCTTATACTACCCATTTCAAGCAGCTCAGCTTGATCGTTCCTCACTTGGTTTCAACTCCTAAGCGCATGATAACCAAGTATATCAATGATCTACCTCATGCTATGCGTGATTCTATTGAAGCAGCTCAACTCGAAACTATTGAGGAAGTCTACCGTCTTGCAGCTAGTCTTAACAACAACCGCGTTCGTGATAAGCAGTTTGCTAACTCTGCTCCTTCCAAGTCTGCACATCAAGCTATCCAGCAGCCAAGTGGCAGCAAGAACAAGAGGCAAAAGTCTCAGGGTTCAGGATGCAATGCAATGGTTCCTGCTAACCCTGTTGCTAAACCTGCTCCTACTGCTGCTGTTCAGAACCCTGTTGTACCTGAAGTCAAGAAGCAGTACTTTGGGTCTTACCCCAAGTGTGCGACTTGCAGCTTTCATCATCCTTCTACCTCTGCATGTCGTTTGTGCAGCAACTGTAATCGCTATGGTCACACGACTCCTTACTGTTGTCAAGCTAATCCTGCTCAACCAGATCAGCAAGCCCCAGCTGAGGCAGCCCTACCAGCTCTTCCAGCTCCTCAGCAGAACCCGAGGCCAGTCAATGCTGTTCGTGCATGCTACAAGTGTGGAGACACTACTCATCTTCGTAATCAGTGTCCCCAGCTGAACCAGGACCAGCAGCCAGCCGCTCGTGGACGAGCGTTCAACCTTAATGCTAATCAGGCTCGTAATGACAATGATGTTGTCAATGGTACGTTTCTTGTGAATAACCTTTATGCTTCAATTCTATTTGATACTGGTGCCGATAGAAGTTTTGTGTCCGTGGAATTTGAGTCTTTGATAAACTGTACACGCTCCAAGTTACCTGAGTCGTTCTCTGTTGAGGTCGCCAACGGTAAGTCGATTCTTGTTGATTCTATTTTGCGTGATTGTTCCCTGACTCTTAACGATCATGTCTTTCCTATTGATCTTATACCCATGCAATTGGGTAGTTTTGATGTCATTATTGGTATGGATTGGTTGCGTAAGAATCATGCCGAGATTGCTTGTCACGAGAAGTTTATTCGTCTACCTCTTCTGTCCGGTGATATTTTGCACGTCTATGGAGACCGACCTTCGAAAGGACTAAGGCTGATGTCATGCACACAGGCGAATAGATGCTTACGTAAACAGAACTCTGCCTTCTTGGCCCACATAGTGGAATAAAAGGGCAAAGGGAAGAACATAAGCGATGTTCCAGTAGTGTGTGATTTCCCTGATGTCTTCCCTGAAGATCTACCTGGTCTTCCTCCTCCTAGATCCGTTGACTTTCGTATTGATCTCGTACCTGGTGCGACTCCTGTCTCCAGAGCTCCCTATCGTCTTGCACCTTCCGAGATGCAAGAATTATCCAGTCAACTACAGGAACTGCTCGACAAGGGTTTTATTCGTCCAAGTACCTCCCCATGGGGTGCTTCCGTGCTGTTCGTTAAAAAGAAAGATGGTTCGTTTCGTATGTGTATCGACTACCGTGAACTTAATAAGCTTACCATTAAGAATCGTTATCCTCTCCCTCGTATTGATGATCTATTTGACCAACCAACTACAAGGCGCGTCCTGTTTCTCAAAAATCGATCTTCATTCTGGATATCATCAGCTTCGTGTACTCAAGGATGATGTACCCAAGACCACATTTCGTACTCGTTATGGGCACTACGAGTTCGTGGTCATGCCTTTTGGACTGACCAACGCACCCGCTGTGTTCATGGATCTTCTGAATCGTGTATGTAAACCCTATTTGGATCGTTTTGTGATAGTCTTTATTAATGATATTCTCATTTATTCAAGGTCTAAGGCCGATCATGCTCGTCATTTACGTCATACGCTTGAACTCTTACGTGGTGAACGTCTGTATGCTAAATTTTCTAAGTGTGAGTTTTGGATTGATGAAGTGCAATTTCTTGGTCATGTCGTTAGTCAGCAAGGTATTCATGTTGATCGGTCTAAAATCGAAGCAGTAAAGAATTGGAGTACGCCTAAGTCTGCATCTGAGATTCGATCATTTCTAGGATTGGCGGGTTATTACCGTCGATTCATCTCGGACTTTTCTAAGATCGTTGTCCCTCTCACCTCATTGACCCAAAAAGAGAGACCTTTTGCTTGGGGTCCCGAGCAAGAGGAATCTTTTCAGACTCTCAAGAGCCTTTTGTGTAAAGCTCCTGTCCTAACTCCACCCGATGGGAATGACGATTTCGTGGTATATTGTGATGCCTCGAACCGTGGATTGGGCTGTGTGCTCATGCAGCGAGACAAGGTTATTGCTTATGCCTCTCGTCAAGTCAAGGTACATGAGAAAAACTACACTACTCACGATCTGGAGCTTGGTGCAGTTGTATTTGCGTTAAAGATCTGGCGACACTACCTGTATGGTACCAAGTGTGTGGTTTTCACCGACCATAAGGGCCTTCAACATATCTTTGACCAAAAGGAACTGAACATGCGACAGAGACGTTGGTTAGAACTGCTTAACGACTACGACTGCGAAATCCGCTATCATCCTGGCAAGGCGAATGTAGTGGCCAACGCTTTTAGTCGTAAAACCCACTCTAAGGCTATTCGTATCTCTAGTGATCTGCATGCTTGTATCCGTGAAGCTCAGTACTCGTTAGCTAATGAAGGAAGTCTATCTGTTGAAGTTCTTGGCGCTAATGTTAATCAGCTCAAAACTAAATCTGATGGTCTTCAGTACTATCTCAATCGTATCTGGGTGCCAGATCGCGATAACCTCCGTGAGCTCATTATAAATGAGGCTCACAAATCTCGTTACTCTATCCATCCAGGTGCCGATAAGATGTACCAGGATCTGCGTATGACTTATTGGTGGCCTGCCATGAAGAAGGACATTGCTGTATATGTTTCTAAGTGCCTTACTTGCTCGAAGGTTAAGGCCGAACATCAGCGACCTTCTGGACCCTCAGAACAACCTGAAATCCCTGCTTGGAAATGGGATAGCATTGCTATGGACTTTATTACTAAGTTACCTTGTACACCTTTTGGTCACGATAGTATCTGGGTGATTGTTGATCGTTTGACCAAATCACCCCACTTTCTTCCTATTCGTGAAGATTACAAAGTGGAGAAACTTGCTAGAATCTATACTGACGAGGTTATATGCCGTCATGGCATACCTCTTGACATAATCTCTGACCGTGATAGTCGTTTCACTTCACGTCTTTGGCAAACGTTTCAGTCTGCAATGGGTTCGCACTTGAATCTTAGCACGGCCTTTCATCCTCAAACGGATGGACAGACCGATCGTACTATTCAAACCCTAGAGGATATGCTCCGTTCTTGTGTCATCGACTTTGGTGGTAACTAGGATGTATATTTATCATTGATTGAGTTCTCGTACAACAACAACTATCATTCCAGTATTCAGATGGCTCCATTCGAAGCTTTGTATGGCCGCAAATGTCGTTCTCCTCTCAGCTGGCATGAGATTGGTGACAAGCAGTTTACTGGCCCTGAAATCATTCAAGAGATAACGAATAAGATTCTTCAGATCCGTGATAACTTGATCAAGGCTAGGAGCAGACAAAAGAGCTATGCTGATGTTAGGCGTAAGCCTCTGGAAATTGATGTTGGTGACCGAGTTCTTCTCAAGGTATCTCCCTGGAAGGGAGTAGTTCGTTTTGGTAAGAAGAGAAAGCTCGCTCCTCGCTATGTGGGTCCTTTGAATATACTCGAAAGGATTAGCAAGGTAGCGTACAGACTCGACCTGCCACAGGAACTAAACAACGTGCATCCAGTGTTCCATGTATCTAATCTACGTAAAAGCCTAGCCGGCGAGGAATTGCAGGTTCCCCTAGAAGACTTGCAAATAAACAAAGTTGTACACTTCGTGGAGAAACCGGTCGAAATCATGGATCAAGGTGTCAAGCGATTGAGGCGCAGCAAAATCCCCATTGTTAAGGTTCGATGGGAAGGAAAGCGTGGCGCCGAATTCACTTGGGAATTGAAAAGTGAGATGAAGGCCAAGTATCCGCAGCTCTTCGAGCAGTCTTCCTCTAAGATTTCGGGGATGAAATCTCCTAAAGGAGGGGAGACTGTGACGCCCTACGACCCTAAACTTTAGGCTTTTGGCAAGTTTAGTCCCTGGACTTGGCTTATTATCAAGCTTTAGTCCTTAATCTCTGTAATATTGATACTTTTGATACTTGTGAAACTTTGTGAGCCTATATGATGCTAGAATCTTGCTTCTTGATACTTAAACTATGATTCTTGATGCTTAACTCTAGATTCTTGATACTTGATACTTGGAAACTATGATTCTATGAGACTTGATTCTTTACTCTTGATTCTTGATACTTAATTGGTGCCTGACTTTTGAGACTCGTGAAACTTGATTCTTGGTTGAAAGAGAGACTGGAGTCTTGTCACTGGCGGAATCTATTAAACTTGGAAACTTTTGGTGTTTATGATGTAATCTAGTTATGTGATACTTTTACCAACAAAAACGCAACGCAATGCTTAATCTAACACGCAAAACGAATCAAAGACGGGGACGCGAAAAGGATAGGATTGACCAAGTGGCAATCCGATTGGATGACCATCCGATCGGATAGCCATCCGATCAGATGGCCACTCGATCGACCCGCCATCCAATCCACTACACACCGCCCTAGTCCCTCTCCCACACCATAAATAGGCCTGTCACATCAGTCCTTCACTGATGTGACAGCCTCACTCGACTCAGACGCACGCCCACGACATTTCTTCGATTTCTCGGCGATTCCGGTACGTTTTACACAAGATTCTTGTATTTCTTGATCTACATCTCATTCTCCACGTGATCCTCCTTTGAAATCACACTTCTCACCGTGAAATCTCTTAGATCTGAGTTCTTGAGGATGATGTCATCATGAGGGTTGTACAAACTACTACATGATGTCATTCCTGGTAAGACCTAGCTCAGATCTGAGGAATTCCATGTGTTTTTCACCGAATCTAAGCTTGATCCAGGATTTTTCATAATAAAACTTAAGTTATCTTCATCTTTTCTTCAATATGTCACTTTAAACGATGAAATCCGGGTCTAAACAGACTGTAGACTAGATGGAAAGACGGGAGTTGGTTTGGAAACGGTTTGTTTCCAGAGAAGACAACCATAGTACGGATTCCGACATAAACCCATTATGAACAGACGACTGTACGGACAGGGGTGATTCCCATCCGATCAGAACGGCTGTATGTTGATGGGTTTACCGTTGTCTCAGTACGTACCGAGCAGCAATCCGATCGGATGGCCATCCGATCGAACAACCACTCGATCAGGTGACACTTGTCTCACAACCTTTCAACACTTAGAGCTCCCTTTGATCCAATAACGGTCTTAACTGTTAAGCAATCACTATGAGTATACTCGATCCCTTTTTGTCTTAAACTTTGGGATGTAACATGTATTCTATAAACTCTGAAACTTGATACTTTTGAATCTAAACTCTATCCTATGTGTACGTGAAACTTGTGATTCTTGACTCTTGATTCTTGTGCTTTGTAACGTTTAATCCAGAGTGTATAGTTCCGCCTTAACAATAGTAGCGCTATAGGAGATGCACCTCCCCATTATTCTCGGGGGTATTGTTAGGAGGATTCTAGTTTTCCTTGAGTCTTGGGTAAACTCTAAAGCATCGGGATACTTGGGCTATCACTGGTTGGACTGCGACACTAGCACAGCTGAAACTGTTTTATTACTTACATTGTGGATATGAGTTGTTTTAATCTATTACTCTATATACTCAAACTTGTATACTCGTTGGTACAATTTTCTACTGACTCTATTTTAATACATGTTGCAGGCTGATAGGATGTTGTGGAAACAAGTGAATCAAGCTAGGGTGACGCTTAGAAACCCACATAGTTAATTAAAGTTTGAACAATATTTGATATTTGGTGTAATTTGATACTTGATGTGATGGTTATTCATTTTAGACAATGTTGAATCAATTTAATCTATTATGAAATTTCTAGTGTTATGAAATCTCATGAGCAATCTGAACGCTTAGTGCTCGCACTCCGATGTTTCCGCCATCGGTTGGGGTGTAACACAAGTAGGCTTAGAGTTTTTAATAAATATTTGGGTTTTTAACAGTTCAGTTTTTTAACTGTGCTTTCATGTAAACAAAACAAAAATAAAAACACGATGGTGGGACTTAAGATGACGAGCTTCACATGACAGGCTCGGGCTTAATAAATAAATAAGTTTTATTTTAGGGAATTTTAAAAGAACCTATTAACCCAAGTCATGTGTGACAACTGGCACTTTTCCATGCATTTCGTACAATAATTAAACAGTAATCTGTGCTTTAATAACTGTGCATGATCTAGTTTACAAGACGAAGGAAATTCTGATTTCCGTTATATACATACAATGGCATTTCTTGTTGCAAGACTTTTATCATTACTACATGCAACACAATATAGTTCTATTAATGCATAGAACAGAATTGGCACAGTTATTAGACAAACTAGAAGTACTGACGGGAGTTCAGTACTTAGACAGACATGATGTTAAGACACAAAATAAGCCCCAGGACCAAGTGTTACACTAGTATAGTGTGCAGGAAAGTAGGGATTACAAAACTGCCTTCCTAGTGATGACATAGGTACCGGAAAGTGCCAGAAACACATTAAAACTATAAAATTCTGCAGACAATAAACAAATTCAGCAAAAATTCAGCTTTTAACATCTAAATGTAATGCAGAATTATGATATAATGGTCCAGAATACTTTCCTAAGTTTCAGGAATCAAAACTGTCATAAAAGACTACATAAAGCACACTAAACTGCGCAATTTAGCACTTTAACGAACAGTAACGAAACGAACAACCGGACACTACCCGAAACATCAAATTCTTACTAGAAGCATTGTTTTAGTGTCACAAAGCTAGTTATGGTCACCAAACATCATAACACATCCTATAAACATATAACACATATAACCCTAACTAGTATACTTGAAATCTAACTATAACACTTAACTTACCATTAAATGTTACACTTTACCCCCCCCCCCTTTTGATGGCCGGTTAGGGGACATGTGTCCTACATAATATTTGTTTACTATATTTTAATAGATTTTGTTGGAGAATGTACCAACATTTATGCCTTATGCCACTTAATTGTTGGAAGATAATACTTATAACCACAAGACTACATTTCTAAATCATTCATCACCCTTAACTTCACTATTCATCTTCTTCTTCTCCTCTCAATAAGCTACGGCCACAACAACCCCCCATACAACCTTCATTTTCAATCCAATTCCAAATAATCCAAGGTGATTCTAAGGTGTCTTGGGTCTATCTAAGAAGGTTGCAAGCAACGGAAGTTGAAGGACCTTCACCATTTGCTTTTATCCACTTCATTTCTTCTAGTGATCATCCCTAGCCTTGAGCTAGTAGTGAGAACACTAATCTCTTGATTTTACATCTTATTTAAGTGGTTAAAAGATGATACATGATGTTAATCTTGAAGAACACTAAGAATCAAGAAGATAAAACATGAACATAAGCTTAAATCATGAAGAAATCATGTTATTTGTGTGTTGATTATACTTGTTGATTGATGTTTACTTATGTAAATGATGTAGATCATCATATGATCTTGCTAGATCATGATTAAAAACATAATCTAGCAAGATGAGAGGGTGAAAATGTTAGAGGTTAATAGATCATCCTCATGAAAGACATGAACTTGAAAAAAATATATTGTTTTCTTGTAAAATAATGATTAAAATGAGATGTAAGTCTTGTAGATCTAAAATTTCAAGGATGATTTTTAAAGAAACCAAGTTAAAAATATAAGTTTTACTTAATCTTGGTTCTTAAATAAATAAACCTCATTTTTGTGGTTAATAAAGTGTGGAACCACATATGTGACAAGAAAAATCCATGAAGAAACATTTTTAGAAAATGTGATTATAAGTTGTAAAGAACTAACTTCTTTAAAAATGATGTTTTTAAAGAAACAACCACACTTTAAAGGGGTAACAAGACTTACTAAATACACTAGTAAGTTACTACAAATTTTTGTAAGTTTTCAAATTCATGAAGTGGTAGTTTATGCTTGTTTTTGGCAAAATTGGTAAGTGTAGATTGTTTATTGTTGATTGATGATTGATTGTGTTGATTTACAAAAGAAAATGATATGCCTTCAAGGTATGGAAACCTCCATTTTTAGGAGAAACTATGGCAAAATGTTTCTAAAAATTAAACACTTAGAAAAATATTTCTAAACAAATATTTACAAGAATATTTCAAACCATGGATTTTCACATAAAGTTGCCATAAATTTTTATTACAAAATTATAAATATTGGAGGTTGGTTTTTATAAATAAAAGTGCCTAAATATGTATTTCGGAAATATATATTTAGAAGTCACCATGTGTGTGATTATTTGTATATTATGTGTATTAGTTATATTATTTTAGGACTTGAAATAATATAACTCATCAAAATACCAAAAATTACAATCCAAAATATTACCAAAATTTCCAAGGAATAATTATACAAAGAATACCCACAATATTGGAGAAACCGAACAAAGGAGTATAACTCACAAAAATATTCCGGAAATATTATTCACAAGTATATTTTTGGTAAATAATATTTTGAGTTAATTGCCCGGATGGTCCCTGTGGTTTCACGTTTTTTCACGTTTAGTCCCACCTTTTGGAAATAGCAGATATGCTCCCTATGGTATGTCATTTTGTTACCCGGATAGTCCCCTGACATTTACTCAGGGGACTATCCGAGTAACAAAATGACAAACCATAGGGAGCATACCTATTATTTCCAAAAGGTGGGGACTAAACGTGAAAAAACATGAAACCACAGGGACCATCCGGGCAATTAACTCTAATATTTTGGACACCAAGGAAACAAAAATATGATTTTTATAATTATCACAAGATTATATCATATTTTTGACAAGGAGAAAATATATTATTTTTGGACAAATAAAAATATATATTTTCTTCGAATTATTAGAAGATATATTATTTTTGGGAGAAAATATATATTTTCTTAAATAAACTTTGGACATATTATTTTTGGGTAAAAGAAAAATGGATTTATATATATATTTTCTAAGTTAGACTTGAAAATATATTATTTTTGAGACATATGTGAAATTTATGAATATTTTTGCCAAGGGAAAAATTATAAATAATTTTTCTAAGTAATATTCCTCAAAATATATATTTTGGAAATATATATCAATATATTTTTACTAGAAATATTATTCCGGAAAAATTAATACAAAATTAAGTATAAGAATACTTATCAATTACAAGAAACTACGTATTTTTGTACGTATAAATACACTCCGGAATACAACACCAATACATGGCAAAAATATACAAGTATAAGAATACAAATACAAATACACCCATCCTTGGGAAGGATATACATGTATAAGTACTTGAAAAGTAACAAGTTAAAATATAATTTAAGATAAAATATTTATTATTTTAACAAATAATTATATAACTTGGAATAATATTGAAGACACAAAGAAACATAACTCAAAGACATTAATTAATACTAAGTCAAGGCACGACTCGCTCGTCTAATAGACCGTAGTACGTTGTAGGTAGTCGTGCACACTAGTAGCAGCTTCGGATTGAAGAACGCAAAATTGTGAGTTCATGTCCCCCTTTTCTCTTAACAGTTTTCGGATTTATAACTCTCGGGGGGTAGAATACATGTTATATACGTTTAAATGGTATGAATTGGCTATAAAATGAATTATAGATCATGTGAGCATAGATTGAAATTGAAATGCCATTAACTCTTAATTATGGACGAAGGTTAGATCTAATGGGTACGGCCGAGCCCCACTCATGGTCCTTATGTGACCACTTGAGTGCTTCGGTGTCCCAGTCGAGGTAAATCTACAATGATCAAGGGTAAACTTGACACAGTCAAGGTAAATTGACATAGTCGAAGGGAAATTCGACACAGTCGAGAGGAAATCGACGAGGGTATAAGCCTACTCATATTGAGTACTCCCTATGTTTCCACATGCATTAGTGTCCTTGCAAAACATTAATTTGATCTGTTCATAGATGCTTTTCATACCTGTTTTCAAATGAGTCTCGCAAATGTTTACAAGCTTTTCAGTACTCATACAAAACGCATGAACTCGCTCAACTTTTGTTGATGTTTTTCCAAAATTACATGTATTTCAAGTAACAAGTTGGATCTTGGGCGCGGGTGTTGTTTCTAGAAGTAAATTCCAAGTTAGATATCATCCATTTTTGTTGGTTTGTAACTTAGTCAAAGGTCGCGTTGTTTGAAACTTAAATGATTGGTGTTTGTAATATTTTAAACTTAATGAATGGATGAACATCGTTTTGAAAATATAGTTGTTTATTATGATTGCATGCAATGACATTGAACAAGTCACACATCATACACTTCCACAAAAGTCAGGGTGTGACATCATGTGGGCTTTTAACCAATCATATAGGCTTTTAATATTTTGTGTTTTTGTGGGCTATTGAGTTTTAATTAAAATTGGCTTTCAACCAATTATAAGTGGGCTTTTGATTATAAATTTGTGGTTGAGCTTTCAGTAAAAGCCCAAATTTAATAGCCTAAAATAATAGTAAAAGCCCAAATTTAATAGCCTAAAATAATCTCAAATGTAATGTAAAATTTATTCTAGGGGTAATAAAATACTAAAAACACAAAAAAAAAAAATAAATAAATTTTCCACTTCGTCATAAAATTTGAGGGGTAACGTGTGCTACCTCTCCTATCTAGGTATGACCGCCCCTAACCACCTCCACCGTCAACCCACCACCACCACCTCCACCGTCACTGACGTGGTTGAGAGCGCATATGAAATTTTTGTTATATTTTTAAGTTCTTTTCACTCCTTTATCAAGTTTTTAATTTATAAAACACGATATATCACTATCACTCTCTACAATACGCTAGGGCAAGTGCACCCATCGTTGGTGTGGTATAGTGATGGTAAAATACCGAGATCGTCCAAGGACACAAAAGCTTTTAATACCGGATTATCGTTAACGTCTAATCTACCCAAATTTTGAGAAAAGGTTTTTAAATAAGTAAAAATGAAGAAAGAAACTGAAGTAATAAAAGAAACAAATAAACAAGAAAGAATCATTTGGTTCCGACTCATCTTTTATGCATCATTTGATGATTTATGCACTTTGGGTTTTTTTAAGAGATTATCTTAATTATAGTGGCATGTCCCTCTTTTGGAGGCAACGCTACACTCAGCCATATTGGTTTGAGTCAGCAAGGATACTGCCCCGCAAGGCGGGAATATTGAAAGATAATTAAGCAAGTTATTAATGCAAACTGTGGCATGTCCCACTTTTGGAGGCAACGCTACCGTCGGCCTATTGATCTGAGTCAACAAGGATACAGTCCCGCAAGCACGGTTTAAAGTTTTAATAGTAATTTATTTATAAGGGATTCAAGCCGTTCTTACTTCCCCCGATTTGATGCTATCTACCTCAAAGGAAGTCCTAATAAGCTTGAATCAAGTCCTCGCATGATCCATACATTGAACAAGGCAAGAATTTTATCCAAACCACCATTCTAACCCCCTTCCAGACAGGTAACGCGCTTTATATAGATCGTAAAGACATGAATGAGTGAATCAACGAAACATGAAGAGATGATAGAATAAAATTCACTTTCAATAAAAAAAACTAGTTATTAAAGTTAATAATACATACCCAATTAAAAAGTGACCAAAGGATGGAAATCAAAAGTAATACATAAAAGATTTTATCTTCACCAAGTGATGTAAGAGATTAGCCAAGCATGGCCATAGTTTGACGAAAACTCTTGCTATCAATCTTGGATCCCGAGACTACTACCCACTCTAACTCTAACGGATGTGGAGGAAGATGATGGTGTTGTGGTGGTGGAAGTGAGAGAAATGATTTGCCAAGGGATGAGTTGCAAGTGAACCAAGCACCTCCATTTATAGTTGAAAACAGAAGGTTTACACGACCACGTGCCGGGTAGGCACGACCCGTGCCCTTCTTCTTCTCTGTCTTCATTTAATGAGCTTGTCAGTCCAAATGTGTCACACCCTGACTTTTGCGGAAGCGTGATTATGTTGTGACTTTCTTAATACCATTGCATTCAATCATAACAACAACTATATGATAAAACCATAGATTTGCCATCCATTAAATGAGTTTGAAACATAACAACATTGTTTAAAACGTAGACTTCAAATTCGAGTTTTACAAACCATACAAATTATGTATGAGTTCGTTAAGGACTCATCAAAAGATATTGAATAACACCGAGGTTTGGAAGGCGTGTCTCGTCCAGGAATAAGACACACTGAGCATACTCAAAGACCATGGATGACATCGTTTATCCTTAACGCAGCATAAAAACTTCCAACGCCCACCAAATCCACTTACTAAATCCCTGAAATACATGTAGTTTGAAAACATCAACAAAAGTTGAGCGAATTCATGTGTTTGTTTGTGTGTATGTATAAACCTTTGAAATCATTGTAAGTATGTATGTAAGTTTATAAGTCCCGGTATGAAAGCAACAAGGAAACAGATTGATTAATGTCTAGCTAATACATTAATATACGTGACATGGTGCAGGAAGACTCAAACCTAGCAGACTTTGTACCGGGCTTCCGGCTGTAAGACATAGTCACCACATGGCCCATTCGGCGGACTCATGGATGGGGCTCGCTACACCCAAATAGATCTATCACTCATGCCCCTCGGTTCTTATACGAGGATTAATGGTCTCAAGTATCCGCCTACCCATTCACATGATCTATGGTTCTTTCCTAGGCTAACCATACCAATTGTACTTGTATGTAATCCTTTTATAACATGTATTTCACACCCCGAAGTAAATAAATAAAACAGTTTAAGGAAAAGGGGGACATGAACTCACTGTTTTGCGTTCTTCAAATCCGCCTGTAACTCAAAGTGTCCTCTGGTGTACACGACTACCTACAATGCACTATGGTCTTAGTAGGCGAGCGGGTCGTGCCTTGACTTAGTATTAATTAGTGCCTTTGAGTTATGTTTCCAAGTGTCTTCATTGTTATTCCAAGTTACATAATTATCTGTTAAAATAATAAATATTTTAACTTAAATTATATTTATCGAATTTTTGGAATAATTGTTAAAACAGTATTTTTGTGATGATACTTCTCAAGTATTTGTACTCGTATTTCCTTCCCAAGGATGGGGGGTATCTCATACATGTATATTCGCATTCTTGTATTTGTAGTTCCAAAATATATTTTCAAGTCTCACTTTAGAAAATGTATATAGGCTTATTTTGTCCCAAAAATAATGTATTCCAAGAAAATATATATTTTTCCCAAAAATCATATATCTTCTAAATATACTAAGAAAATATATTTTTACTCCCAAAAATAATGTATTTTCTCCTTGTCAAAAATATGATATACTTTATAATAATAATAAAAATCATATTTTCATTTCTTTCGTATCCAAAATAATATTTACCGAAAATGTATTTATAACGGTATTTTCCGGAATATTTTGTAAGTTACGTTCTTGCGTTCGGTTTCACAATATTAAGTGTGTAACTTATATATGTATTCCTTGTGATTTTTGGTATTATTTTGGATTGTAAGTTTTTGGTATATGTTAAGTTATATTACTTTAAATCCTAAAATAATATAACTAATACACAAAGTATACAAATAATCACACACAGTGTGTCTTTAATGTAAATATATATTTTAAATACATGTTTATCCGTTTTTACTTATAAAAACCAACTTCCAATACTTGTATTTTTGTAACAAAATCTATGGCAAAGTTTATATTGAAAACCATAGTTAAAACTCACTTGTAAATATTTGTTTAGAAAATATTTTTCTAAATGTTTATATTTTTAGAAAATTTTGCCATAGTTTCCCCTGAAAATGGAGGTGTCCATGCTATCAAAGCATATCATTTTCTTTTCGAAATCATCACAAACATACAACAATCAATCTACACTTACCGAGTGCCAAAATATTGCTATCTACATAATAATCATGAACTTGAACTTTCACAAAAACTTGTAGTAACTTGGTAGTGTGTTTAGTAGGTTTAGTTACCCTTTAAAGTGTGTTTGCTTCTTTAAAAATCTCATTCTTGGAAGATTTAGGTGTTTACAACTTACTAGATGATTTTTCCAAAAATCATTCTCTTTAACTTTTCTTGTAAACAATGTATTCTTATACTTGTTTCACCACTAGAAACATGGTTAGTTTCTTTTAAAAACAATGTTTATGTAAATCTTGTGATTTAACTTAGTTTCTTAAGAAAACTAGTTTTGAAATCACCCAAGTTTATGTCTAGTAATCATGTTACATACTACCTCATTCACAATATCATTTTCGTTCTTCAAGTTCATAAAAAAACATAAAGCATGATGATCTTGGTCTTTCACAAGATCACCACCACAACTTACTAGATCATGTGTTTATCCACAATCTAGAAGGTTTCATATGATGTCTAACATCACTTAACACAAATCATCAATCATCAAGAAGCAAATAAACACTATTCAACATGTATTCATATGTTAATAAGCTTATGTTAAAGTTTCATGATTATGTTCTTTAGTGTTCATCATGATTAATAATGTTCATCATCTTTTAACCATCAAAATATGATGTAAAAACAAGTTACAAGGAGCTTACTACTAGCACAAGGGCTAGGGAAGAACACTAGAAGATGAAGATGACAAAAGTGATGGATAATAGCAAATGGAGGAGGTCCTTCAAGATCCACAAGATTCAAACTTCTTAATCTAGCTTTTAACACCTTGTGATGTACTTGGATTGTAGGAGAATGAGATGGAGATGGTGGTGATGGGTGGTGGTGCTTGCGGCCGTGAGGAGGGGAGGAAGGAGAGGGAGATTAGTGTGTGTTCTTGTGTGTGTGAGATATGAGGGAATGATCACAAGGTTATTACTTATAACCATGTTTAGGGATTACCCAAAGTGTAATGTGTCTTCACAAGTACAAGACATGATCTTTACTAAATCTCCACAAATCTTACAAGATCAAAAGAAATCACAAGTGGGGGACCCACTTGTGACCGTAAATTGGAAGGGGGGGGTATTAGTTGTGGTTTAATGGTAAGTTAAGTAATCTAGTTAGTTTTCAAGTGTAATGTTTAGGTGTTATGCATATGATGTGTTATATAGTGTGTTAGGGTGTTCGGGGATCATAACTAGCTCAGAAACATTAAAATAATGCTTCTAGTATAATTTTACTGTTTCGGGTAGTGTCCGATTGCTCGGTTAGATACCGGTTTGTTAAAGTGTCAAACTACACCGTTTAGTGATCTTTATGTACCCTTTTGTGACACTTTTAATTCCCGACACTTAGGAAAGCATTCAGGACCATTTAGTCATATTTCTGCATAACATTAGCATGTTAAAATGCTGATTTTTGCTGAATTGTGCTGAATTCTACACTTTATGTGAGTTTTAGGCACTTTCCGGCACTTAAACTATCACCTAGAAAAGCAGTTTTGTGATCCTTACTTCCCTACACTCTATACTAGTGTAGTACTTAGTTTCTGGCTCATACTATGTCAAAACAACATCTGTCTATATACTGAACTCCGTCAGCATTTTCCCGGTTTGTCTGTTAACTGTGCTAACTGCGCTTTGTGCATCATTTATGTCAATATGTTTGCATGCAGTCAACGATGTGTTATTTGCAATATGTGATGCACATGTAAGTATAATGCAGAAATCAGAAAGCAATTCAAGTCATAAATTATAAATCAGCACAGTCATTAAGCACTAATCATCATTTAATAATTGTACGGATGCATTCAAATTTGACAGTTGTCACATTCTCCCCCTATTAAGAATATTTCGTCCTCGAAATTTGTACTACCTTAACTCCTTAGGGTTACATTATGCGTGTTTGTATATGAATAATACTGAGGTAGATAACCACAAAACCGAATCAAATCTTATTCATATCAGGTGAGTCCAGGGATATATTTTAGCAAGAACCCTGTGGTTAAAAGGTACGTGTTCTAGCATTTGGTTTCAAAGGACACGAGATGTATAGATGTATAATCCAGTGTAACTCAGTTAACAGGGGTGTAACAAAGGAGTTCTGACCAATGGATTCTCAAACAATTAGTCACAATATGCCAACGAGTTTTCTCAAACCATAGCATCCGCTATATGAACTCAAAATCTACAACTCGAATGTGATGGTAACAGGAAAATGATCTGTCAACTTTAGAACAAATACATGGGTAAAGTAGTGTGTTGACATTCTTGAATTGCGAAAATACACCGAATGGAACACAAGCGAATCTGGTGTATTATTGTCTTAGTTCGTAGTTGCATTCGGAATGTTTAAATGACAAGTCAAACAAAAGTATGTGTAGTTTTGTGTGAGATGGTTAACCATGATTAGCACAAGCTACAAATTTGTAATGACACCACAAGGTGTCGTGATGACATAATTCAATAATAGTGGTGACTGAACAAGTTTACCGTGTTCGAAATCAAACGAAAGTGTACTGAGACAATCTGAAGATTTGATTTACACAATGTCACGGAGTTCCCTATTGAATACGGAACATCAAAGAACCACTGTTTCCTGTAGGATCGTGAAACGACCTAACGAGTCGATCAGAAGAGTGCTCAGATAGAATCAGAGGCGGAATTCATTGATTTTGTCTTTGTTTAGCTTGAATTCACTATTAATTGTCTCTTGTATTGATTATAATGCAAATACAATCACGGAGACACTTCGACGGAGCTTCGCCATCGGAAAAAAAACTGAACCACTAACTACTTGATTTCGCTCGAGACTGCCTATATATAGGCTTGGGGTTCCGCTTGAATATGCATGGCATTTCAAGCGGAATCAACATATAACCTCCGAGCGGAATCAGAAATTAACATACAAGCGGAATCAACACAATGGTGATTTCGCTTGAAACTGACCCTAGGTCATTTCAAGCGGAATCAGCTTCTAAACACTAATTCTCAATTTCCGTGCACTAAACAATCAGTTCTACACTAAGACTTGAACGAAGACGAAGTCGACAGACGGATGCACCAACAAACTCCCCCTCGGATGTTGACGGAGTCTTCGGTACGAGTCTTCAACATGATGACTCTTCTGTCTTGTCCAGTCTGCTTTGATGATGTTCCAGGATCTCTCTTTGGCTCTAACTTCATCAGACTCTCCCTCTCATCATGCTGGGATCGCTGTCTGGAATTTGTTCGTCAGACTCTCCCTATCATCATGATGGGTATGCTGTCTGAAATTAGCTTTTGCCTTTAAACCAAATCCTGGTTTTATCCCTGTTCAGCTCAAACACCTACACACATCTCCAAAACTCATAAGTTTGTACTTAAGTCAATAAGAAAAACTTACTGATTGAAACCATTCAATCATACTAATTATATCAAGTTCCAATTAATGATCTTGATTAATCAATCTGCCTTCTTTCTCAAAAATAAAAATTTCTTCAATTAAAGCACATATTTCCAACCCCAAGTTCATCCTGTTTAGCCTTTGGAATTTTGAAAATCAGCTTTTCGCCATCAGTTATCAAAAATCTTTTTGGATTTTTCAAAATATGAATGCAGTAAAGAAACTATTTACAGGCAATATTTTTGTGAGTTCGTGCAAGAGGATCATATCAGATTTT
Source organism: Helianthus annuus (assembly GCF_002127325.2). Lineage (NCBI taxonomy): Eukaryota > Viridiplantae > Streptophyta > Magnoliopsida > Asterales > Asteraceae > Helianthus > Helianthus annuus. The sequence continues at coordinate 131,674,100 of NC_035448.2, read as the reverse complement.
GAGACATATCACTAACATCGTTAAGCTTGATTTCATTTTAAGATCTAAACAGTTCACCTAGATTGTCAGTATGTTTGTCCTCTTAAATTTTCACACAAATTTCAACTGTTTCGAGATATGCGATTAGTGTCTTAAGGACTTAAACTTATTCGCGTGTCCCACCACTTGAATATACTCCCGTATCCAGATCCCAATATTCAGTCTTACAGGTGAGTATACCTAGATGATATCTGTAAAGGGGTTAAATTGCGAGGGCCGTGAGAGCTCAGGTCGATACTTCCGTATACGTAGAGAGATGACGGCTTCGACTTTTGGTGTGTCCCCTTTAGAGGATCTTTTTTACAACAGCAATGATTATCAATTTTATTATTTAATCATTTTTGCTGAGGGCTTTTGCTATATTTCAAGCATTTTGTAGAAAGTATTATACGGGGACTAGATCAGAATTTCCATTCAGCAGAAGTCCCGGTATAATACCCCAGATATCACTGAGTATAAAGACCTAGTATCTTAGAAAGAGGGACCTTTCAAACAAGATTTCGGGGGTTACCCATATATCCAAGAAATGTTCCCCACGAGATAAGCAAGTTTTAAAATTTTAAGTTTATATCTCGTCACAATCTACTGAATGTGTAAAAAACCTACTGACACATCTGCAGTGAGATTGTTTATCACATTTTTAACTTTACATTTTCTTTAGCATGTTGTGATAGTCCACTGATGTGCTATCATTTCCTCTTTTATGCAATAAAAACTCATTTTTGAATTTTTCAATGTTTTTGACTTTTTCAAATTTTCTAATTTTTTTAATTTTTTACTCCCCCTAAAATCAAAATATGTTTCAATTTTGATTTTCTGGGAAAATTTGAAATAGCTGTACAAACTTGACAACTTGATGAGAATCACTTCAGTTCTCCATCCACTAGGCGTAAACAATCAGAACTCCCCCTTACAACAAACTATTTTCCCATTATGATTTCAAAACACTTAAGTTTGTTTTAATCAAAATGGTTTTTCCGGAAAAACTTAGTTTGTTTACCAACCATTAGTAGGTACTGGGTCACTTCATCACTTTGTTTTCTTCAAACACATAAAAGATTTATCATTTCCAGTTTTAAACCTCAACACCACTTGTAGAAAATCAAGTACAACTTAATATCCTTGATTAACCACTTGTCGATCAAAATATCACCTAAGTGAATTTCTCAAGAAATGTGCTGATTCCTGTTCCACGCTTACCAACCTGGGAACTCCGGCAAGTCAGGTTTTTCATTTGAACAAATTCACCCAAGCCTGACGGACCTTGGGTGTTTCTGAATTCTTGTTCAACAATGATGGAAAATTTGCATAATCCATTGTTAAACCAGAATTCTCAACTTTTACCTCAACACATGGCTCTTCTGGTTTCACCTGTAACAACCTGCACTTTCGTGCGTTGATACTACTCGATACACTCGTTACGCCTAGCACCAGAGATTCGGATCATAATGTAGCTATATCAGTTATATCGCTAAATCAAAGTATAATTGAATAATTACGCATATTCTATGGCAATTACAAACCTATTTTCATAAATTATAACACTCACGATGATGTTGAGTAAGGGCTTAATCTACCCTCCTCGATAACCGTGAGGTGTCGCAACATAAGCAACCAACGCTAACAAGGACTATCGGGTGAGTACCATGCCTCCAGACGTCATGACGATGTTGGCAATACGAGCAAGTAGTGCCCCGATAATCATTGTGGCACATCACATCGAAGAACGCACTCGAAGGCACGCGTAACTCGATCACCGCACCGAATATTGGATACATAGATACGTATATACGGCCCTTTTGTGATCAATTATAATAAATAATTAAATAATTATATAAATATATGAAAATATGGCCCAAACAGTCGAAATCGCGCCAAAAACGAGGACCCAGGGCTTCCGTACGGACGGGCCAGCCAAACGACTGGGCCAGTCGATCGGACGGGCCAGCCGATCGGCTGGGCCGCCCGATCGGACAGAACAGCCAATCAGCTGGGCCCATCTGATCGAACGGACCAGCCGATCGGCTGGACCGTCCGATCGGTTGGGCCGGCCGACCGAACGGGCCAGCCGATCCGGCCTGCTTTTCCTCCTTTTCTCCCCTTCCTTGCCTATAAATACCCCACTCTCACCCCCAAACACTTGTTGCTGCTACTGCTACTCGACCAAGACGTTCCAGCCCCTTAATCTTCCGATTTCTCGCGATTCTTGTAAGTTTTCAACTCAAACCTTGTACTTCCTTGATCTTTATGCAATCCTTCATCTTTTGATCTTTCAAAATTCGACTTTTAACGGTGAAATCAACGGATTTGGAGTGTTCTAGGGTGATGTCACCATGGGTTCTTCAAGGGTGATGTCATCCCATGAAGAACAACTCAGATCCGAATGGTTTCCATACGATTCTTCACGAATCTCGTCCAAATCTGTATTTTCTAATCAAGAAGCCATGGATTTGAGATGTTCAGAGTGATGTCATCACAAAGTTCTTATGAACTTCAAGTGTTGGCCTCATTTCCACCAAGAACAACTCAGAATCCAGGGATTTCCAAGAATAATCAAGGTTTTCACACCAGATCTATACATAAAAATGGTAGAAACAGAGCTTAGGCCGACCTTCTACTCATTCCTAGTGTCGTGTGGGTCAAGGATCTGATTCCTACAGAAGAGAAGACCAATTTCGGGTTAAACACGGAAAAACCGCCAAGAACAGCCAGTTCTGATGAAACGGGGTGACTCCCAACCGTTAGAACAGGTCGGAATTGATGGGATTTCAGTTGTTCAACACGTCACCACAACGTCTCAACCAAAAACACCGAAAAACACTCGAAAATCATCGAAAACAGCTGGACAGGCTGGCCGATCGAGCGGCCCAGTCGATCGAGCGGTCCATCCGAATGGACCAGATCAATTCAATTTTTCGTCCAATTTCGCGTAGATCGATACCGTTTAACGCGTAACCCAATACTCATGTAATTAGTCTGAAATCAGGACATTCCCAGGCATCATCCCATCAATCCAACCGAATACGCACTGTGAGTATACTTGACCCCTTTTATCGAATTTTGGGTGTAACATACGTTCCTTATAAATCAAACTTATCAAATGAATGATTCAATTGGACATTTTATCACTTGCGAATAACTGTTTGCATAGATATACGTGATGCTAGTTGCATGTATGCTAGGACTTATACTCGTGACGTCCCACCACAACTAGTATAGTACTATTTCGCCCGACGGGGTCTAGTTATGCCATCGAAGAGTCGAGCATTGAGGACTTAGCTGGTAGTATCAGTTTTGTGAGTATATATGCCGTGTATTACGTTTATGCATGTGGAAATTCGCAGCACTTTTAATCTATTATACTATTACATATCAAACCTGTATACTCGCCAATACTTTTGTATTGACAATATTTTAACGTATGTTGCAGGTCTAGTCGAAGTCTACATCAAATCAAGCTAGGAAGTCTAGAAACTCACCTAAAATCTAGGTTGTCGGATTTGAATTGTTCGAGAGGACAAGAAATCTGTGATAACTTACGTGATTGTATTGTTTGTTAGTATGGGATAACAAATGTAATAAATATTATCGCAATATAGTTGTTATGGATTCTCTTGAGCAATCTCATTCGCCTAGTGCCGCGCCCCGATGATTCCGCCATCGGTTGGGGTGTGACAGATTGGTATCAGAGCCATAACTATAGGGAATTAGGCAAGACTCGACCTAGTCCGGGTCGATGTCTTAGGAATTGGCCTAGTCTATAGTCTAAGCACCCACAGGCTGCCTCGTACGAACTCAGTAAGGTTTGTATTGCGCCTACCTGATGCTTCTGATCGAAATTACAAAGACTACGACTTTGTGTGAACCCCGCATACTACAACTTCACACGAAGAAGCCTTCCCTAAGGCTGGAATACTACTTAGCCTTTCCTAAGGCGGACATAATACACATGTTTTCGAAAATACTCGCATCTCACAACCGAGCAATCCAGTCGAGACCAGGTGTGAAAACCAGCAACTCTCGATAGGATCGATCACTCAGCGCATTTTCTAGCACGAGAATCTTTCGTTGAGTCAGGAGTGACATCCATATCTCGACGAAAGCCTCCATTTCGAAATTCTAGTGGAGCTCTCGGATTTATTCGATGAGCATAACCACAATTGGGAACGAAACTGTTAAGTCAAGGGTGAAACCCGTACCTTAATGAACCGTTCCACTCCATAAAATGTTTTTCAAAAAGCTCTCACCAGGGACTCGACCATCACAATGACTCGAGCCACGTGATGACTAGGAGGACGAATGCCATGAGCTGCGTCCCAGTGGAAGCATAAGTCTCCAAAGTTAACGCGCGTGCACGAATTCGTTGGGTGTGATTGGGTTACCTTGGGTAGTCGACGCCTAAACACCCGAGGCACTCCGAGTACTTTACTAAGCCTATGACTCGCCGGATTTTACGTTCCAATGAACTTAGTTACATCTATGTGTTCAAACTCGATTATCAAATTTTCGCTATGTTTTACAAAACGCACAACTCGTACAGCCATCGCAATCCAAAACGAAGACCGAATGTCCACAACAAAACTAATGTCTAAATTGCCCGATTTCTCTCGCATTCTCTCTCAAACGCGTCCTCGCGCACTCTAAGCCTTAATATATGTGTGTAAGTATAAACTACAGCTATCTATATCTACGTACAACCAAATTATGATGTAAGAGTCTAGGAAGTTTCGTGCCTCCTATGTGGCTCCTATGTGAAGTCTATATATATATATTGCACATTACAAGTTTCGATCGCACTCAATCGCATTGTAAACTCGAAATCATTATGATCGAATCTCATTCCCAATCTCTCTCTCTCTGTCTAGATGCCTTCCAACAACTCAATCTCGAGACAATAGCTAGGAGAAGAGCCAAACGACGCGCCGATAAGAGGATTGCCTCGATCGTGACCAAAGAAGTGGTCAAGCTCATTCCTCGAATTGTCGCGCAAGTGCACTCTCTCGGCAACACTCGAGCCGCGAAGGACTCCGAGACGAAAGAGCCGCAATCTACTTTCCTCTACAAGCACTTCAAAGCCTGTGACCCGATGGAATTCACAGGTGAAGGAGGTGTGACCCAACTGCTCCAGTGGTTCGATTCTATCGAAGTCACCCTCCGACAAAGTGGGTGTCCCGATGATTTTCGTACTACTTGTGCCACCGGAGTATTTCAATCACGAGCACTCGACTGGTGGACCGCCGAACGCAACAAACGTGGGATCTCCGCAGCTTACGCCCTCTCATGGGACAAGCTGAAAGAACTCATGAAGGAAGAATATTGTCCTCCTCACGAAGTCCAGAAGCTAGAAAACGAATTTTGGAAAATCAAGCAAACCGAAGGTGACAATGCGGGTTATACAGCAAAGTTCAAACAGCTTAGTGTAATCTGCCCAAGTCAAGTTGACACTCCAAGGAAAGCCATCGTGAAGTACATCCGCGGCTTACCTGAGAGTGTGGGTGATTTTGTCGAAGCTGCAAGACCTACTACCATCGAAGAAGCCTACCGTTTAGCCGCAGAAATCAACAGCAAACGAGTCTTGGACGGGTCTTTCTCCAAGAAGCCTGTCAAACAAGCTCGTCAAGCGATCATCATCAACTCATCCGACGATTCCTCTGGAGAATCGGTCGATGGTTCATCTGACAACTCCTCTGAAAGTCCTTCTAAGGATTGCTCCGACAATGTCTCTGTCAAATCATCAGGAGAATCCGAAGACGACACTGCCTCATCTCAGGAAGCTCAACCTAGCCGCAAACGAAAGACCGTGAGCCCAGACTCATCAACAACCGGACTGCCACAACCCGAACCCCTCCGATCAGTCCCAGTTCAGCCAAAACGTGCTTACAATGGGCCTCATCCCCTGTGTTTCATGTGCATGTATCATCACCCGCCAGAAGCAAATTGTCGCTATTGCACAAATTGCAACTGGTATGGTCATCATACACCGCACTGCCGCGCAGGACCGCAACTCTGAAGGAAGTCATCAACAACCGCAGTCTCTGCAGGTGCCCTCCACAGCAACGTTAATTTGCTTCTAATGTTGTTGTAATAATACGACTTATCGCCATCGTTTCTTTTATGCGTGGAACTTATTTCATTAATCGTCGCATGTGGATTCCATTCCTATTATACTCGAGCACCACCTAAGCGCTAGCACTATGTACTATATAACGTATTTTACCCTTACAACACTCTTAGAACGAGGTACGATATACGTGCAAGGAACAACTAATCGCAGGTGCACACGGGATTATCTTGGTCAGTGCACGGAGATCGTAGTGAAGTTCTAATGGTGCCATAACGTTTAAAAGCATGGTCAAGGGTCTTGTCCATGTCAACAAAGTGTGACACCGAAGCACGGGGCATATGTAGTAGGGGTAACGCAAGGTGTGCTTTACCATACTACCGAAGCTTCGTGAAAAAGTGTCATGTGGAGTTGGACGTTATTAGACCTATTATATTATAATGGTTATTTTCGACACACTACAATCGATCACAAGGCGTAACAAAACTAAATCGCATCACTGCGAGACTTCTCGTAAGTCTACGTACGCAACACAATTGCCACATCGATGGACTTAGGTAAGTTCACCCCGAAGAGCAATTGGAGCAACGCAAGACTGGTCGTAAGTCTAGAACGCAACTCAATCGCAGTTTTGCTAAGATCTATCTCGCGATCAAATCATTCGATATATGGCTCGAAATCGTAATCGCATCATGCGTTTATCTCGCAATCCCTAACGCTGGTAATTGGTTATTGTGTGAACCTCTATCATTTGGTGTGGATCGCTTATTTTGGATCGCTAGACGAGTATCGAAAATCACTCGCCGCCTTTCACTTTAACGCATTTCGCACCTAATTCATCAACTCGATACTCCTATCGCATTTCGTTATTACTTATCGATGTACGTATTTTATGTGTTATGTTAGCGCGCACGACCTCGCTTCACGAAACAAAACTAATAAGGCCAAAACATGGTGGTGTTTTAACCATATTAGCAGACTTTCGTGGAAAAAGGCCATGTGGGCTAGCATTAGTTACTATTTGTGGTGTATTCAACTCAATCAAATCACATATCACTCGCAGCGCAACAATCGCTACTTATCATCTATCAGGGTCTATTGCTTATCGATATTCGAGTGTCGCTTGAAAGTCATCGCAGGTTGTGTAGCATTAAGGTACATGACATCGCTTCACGGGGTGAAACTAATGTGGGAAACGTGGCGTTGCCATATTAGCAATTCTCGTGGAAACATGCCTTGTGGGTTTTGTGTGGAATCGAATCGAAATCGCATTAATCGAATCAGAATCGTGTCTTTCGCTATCGCTTATCAATCGACATCTAACCCAGCATGCCGTATCAATGTTTCGTATAATCGAACTACTCATCCGACTCACTTCTATTCAAGACTCGGTCTAGCACCCTATCGCTTGGACCAAGGGATCAAAATTCTATATGTGTCTTATCGGCACGCGTGACACCGCCTCACGAAACAGAGATAATATGGGTAAAACATGGTGGATACGCCGCTGGTACTTCCTATATATAAGTGTTTTAATCATATTAACAAACTTTCGTGGGAAAGTGCCACGTGGGGCCCGATGTAAATTATTTTTCCATATTATTAAATAAAACCAATTTTTATAAAATTTTATTAAAACCGTCGGACAAGTGAAAATTCCTTACAACATGGAGAAAACATCGAATCAGTTTAGCTCCGTGCCCAATGGAAGTTTCATAAGTCCAGATTTCCTTAAAAACTTTTGCAATGACAAAAAGAAATCTTCCCGAAAACGATGGTTCGACAATCGAGTTTCAGCTCGAACCCACGTTGTAGGAGAATTTTCTTAAAACTTATTTGCCGCCGAATTCTTTTAAAAAAATGTATAACTCGAAACCTATTATCAACTAACAAAAACCCTCCCCATAGCGCTGGTGTGGACATCGATGCAGCTAGCGCCGCGCCATGAGGAGATTTTCCTAAATAACTTTGAAGAATAATCGATTATCAGTAATTTTAAAACGCTATGGAGTCGCTTTTGTGTGTGTTATCGCTTTTGACTAATCAAATTGTATCTTCTCTCCGTTCTTACTCGTCAAATCTTAATCAATCGTTCGCTATCCAGCCGCTATTAATCTCTACTCCCAAATCGCATCAACTCTTACGACCCTACTATTGGATTAATTTCGGGACGAAATTTCCTAAAGCAGGGGAGACTGTAACAACCCGCACTTTCGTGCGTTGATACTACTCGATACACTCGTTACGCCTAGCACCAGAGATTCGGATCATAATGTAGCTATATCAGTTATATCGCTAAATCGAAGTATAATCGAATAATTACGCATATTCTATGGCAATTACAAACCTATTTTCATAAATTATAACACTCACGATGATGTTGAGTGAGGGCTTAATCTACCCTCCTCGATAACCGTGAGGTGTCGAAACATAAGCAACCAACGCTAACAAGGACTATCGGGTGAGTACCATGCCTCCAGCCGTCATGACGATGATGGCAATACGAGCAAGTAGTGCCCCGATAATCATTGTGGCACATCACATCGAAGAACGCACTCGAAGGCACGCGTAACTCGATCACCGCACCGAATATTGGATACATAGATACGTATATACAGCCCTTTTGTGATCAATTATAATAAATAATTAAATAATTATATAAATATATGAAAATATGGCCCAAACAGTCGAAATCGCGCCGAAAACGAGGACCCAGGGCTTACGTACGGACGGGCCAGCCAAACGGCTGGGCCAGTCGATCGGACGGGCCAGCCGATCGGCTGGGCCGCCCGATCGAACGGGCCAGCCAATCGGCTAGGCCGGCCGATTGGACAGAACAGCCAATCGGCTGGGCCCATCTGATCGAACGGACCAGCCGATCGGCTGGGCCGTCCAATCGAACAGGCCAGCCGATCGGCTGGGCCGGCCGACCGAACGGGCCAGCCGATCCGGCCCGCTTTTCCTCCTTTTCTTCCCTTCCTTGCCAATAAATACCACACTCTCACCCCAAACACTTGTTGCTGCTGCTGCTACTCGACCAAGACGTTCCAGCCCCTTAATCTTCCGATTTCTCGCGATTCTTGTAAGTTTTCAACTCAAACCTTGTACTTCCTTGATCTTTATGCAATCCTTCATCTTTCTATCTTTCTAAATTCGACTTTTAACCGTGAAATCAACGGATTTGGAGTGTTCTAGGGTGATGTCACCATGGGTTCTTCAAGGGTGATGTCATCCCATGAAGAACAACTCAGATCCGAATGGTTTCCATACGATTCTTCACGAATCTCGTCCAAATCTGTATTTTCTAATCAAGAAGCCATGGATTTGAGATGTTCAGAGTGATGTCATCACAAAGTTCTTATGAACTTCAAGTGTTGGCCTCATTTCCACCAAGAACAACTCAGAATCCAGGGATTTCCAAGAATAATCAAGGTTTTCACACCAGATCTATACATAAAAACGGTAGAAACAGAGCTTAGGCCGACCTTCTACTCATTCCTAGTGTCGTGTGGGTCAAGGATCTGATTCCTACAGAAGAGACGACCAATTTCGGGTTAAACACGGAAAAACCGCCAAGAACGGCCAGTTCTGATGAAACGGGGTGATTCCCGGCCGTTAGAACAGGTCGGAATTGATGGGATTTCAGTTGTTCAACACGTCACCACAACGTCTCAACCAAAAACACCGAAAAACACTCGAAAATCATCGAAAACAGCTGGACAGGCTGGTCGATCGAGCGGCACAGCCGATCGAGCGGCCCAGTCGATCGAGCGGCCCAGCCGATCGGCTGGACCAGCCGATCGAACGGCCCACTCGATCGAACGGCCCACTCGATCGAGCGGCCCACTCGATCGAGCGGTCCATCCGAATGGGCCAGCTCAATTCAATTTTTCGTCCAATTTCGCGTAGATCGATACCGTTTAACGCGTAACCCAATACTCATGTAATTAGTCTGAAATCAGGACATTCCCAGGCATCATCCCATCAATCCAACCGAATACGCACTGTGAGTATACTTGACCCCTTTTATCGAATTTTGGGTGTAACATACGTTCCTTATAAATCAAACTTCTCAAATGAATGATTCAATTGGACAAATTATCACTTTTGAATAATTGTTTGCATAGATATACGTGATGCTAGTTGCATGTATGCTAGGACTTATACTCGTGACGTCCCACCACAACTAGTATAGTACTATTTCGCCCGACGGGGTCTAGTTATGCCATCGAAGAGTCGAGCATCGAGGACTTAGCTGGTAGTATCAGTTTTGTGAGTATATATGCCGTGTATTACGTTTATGCATGTGGAAATTCGCAGCACTTTTAATCTATTATACTATTACATATCAAACCTGTATACTCGCCAATACTTTTGTATTGACAATATTTTAACATATGTTGCAGGTCTAGTCGAAGTCTACATCAAATCAAGCTAGGAAGTCTAGAAACTCACCTAAAATCTAGGTTGTCGGATTTGAATTGTTCGAGAGGACAAGAAATCTGTGATAACTTATGTGATTGTATTGTTTGTTAGTATGGGATAACAAATGTAATAAATATTATCGCAATATAGTTGTTATGGATTCTCTTGAGCAATCTGATTCGCCTAGTGCCGCGCCCCGATGATTCCGCCATCGGTTGGGGTGTGACATTACCACACCAGATTCATTGCCTGATTGTGGCTTGTCTGACTTTGATGAGCCAGATTCATCGCCGACATGTGGCTCCTTTGTTTCCGTAGAAACAGATTCATCGCCAACCATTTTCTTCTTCTTCTTTTCCTCTTTCGTCCTCAGATTTGTATCTGATGAATTCGTTTTGCTAGACTTGTCGTTCTTTGGAAAGCGGGACGATTTATCAGAACTTTTATCTGTTTTACCAGTTGTGTCCGAGGACAAAGTCTTCTCCAGATACTCTCTGGCCTTCTTCCTCTTCTTTCTCAGTCTGTCTTTCTGCCCCTGAGAAAGCTTAACTTTCTTTTCTTGAACTTTCTGTTTTTGAACTTTTGGTTCTTGAACTTTCTGTTCTTTGGGCTTGACATTGACTGGTTTCTTTGCCAATTTTTGAGAATTAACCCTCAATCTGTCATTTGATCTCCTTGGGCAATCTCTGGCAATGTGACCTCTGATTTGGCAGTTATAGCATCTTCGCGTCTCATATCTCCAACTCTGGCAGTTAACAGCAATGTGTCCTCTCACTCCACAAGTGTAACACATTCTGCTATCGTACCATTCACCACTTTCACACCAGATGCTCAGATCATAGCATTGTCTGGCTTTGTGGTAATCATCACTCCTCCTGAAAACTGGATTTGGCTTTTAAGTACTGTGGTCAAACCTGCACCACTTATCACCAACTATTTTTGAGTTTTTGTTTTTCAATTTTTGTGATTTTTGATTGTGATTGGATGATTGATCTGATGAACTTTTATTCTCTTTTTGAACAATTTTCTCATTTTTAACTTTTTGTTTTTGTTCCGCTTTCTTATTCAAAGGTTTTTGCTTAGAGCATTCTCCTTTTTCAGTTGATTGCAGAACAGTTTTCTGAAACTTTTCTTTCAAATTCAAAAACAATTTCTTTTTTTCAATTTTTTCATTTTCATAATCAGATTTTTCATCACAATCTTCAACTATGACTTTATCATAGTTTGTGACATTGTCACTTACTGGAACAGAATTGATCAGTTTTGGACAGGGGATATTCAAAAACTCAGATGATGTTACAAAACCTTTCAATTTCTTTTCAAGTTCATCAATTTTGTTCCTTGAATTCTCAGCTTCATTTTCAAGCTGAGATATTCTCTCAAAATGAGACTTGATTGGTTCTTCATTTTCAATTTTAATGTTTTCAAGAACAGACTTTTCATTGACCAAAACTTTTATCTGTTCTTGAAATTTTGTTTCATTTGCTTTCAGATTTTTGTTTTCAAGTTTTATCCAGAAATCTTCATTTTCTGAGGATTTCTTTTTGCTTTCAAAGTCTTTTTCTTTCTCTTTCAAAACCTTGTTCTCTGATGTCAAATTGTTCAAATTACTTAACAGTTTGTCATTTTCAGCTTTCAGCTTCTCACAATTTTCCTTCACAATAAGAATCTGTTTATCATCAGCTTGCTTCTCATCTTTCAACCTTTTGACTTCCAATGTCAAACTTTCCGCATCTTTTAAGAGTTTGCCATTGTCAGCTTCAAGTTTATCACATTTAGAGCACACTGATGCAGAACTTGAAGATTCATTCTTTACAGATTCTTCATTCTTTGAACTCTCCTTTGCCTCTGTCTTGTATGTCCCTGCACAAAAGATTTTAACAAAATCAAGAGGATTTAAATTTGTATCAATGTAACATCCCCTTTTAAAGTCATATTTCATGTTCCGTGTGCAGCAAACACATACAGATTCTTTTATCAATTTCAGTAATTACATCCAAATTGATTTTATCTAGATTTCCCAAATTCAATTCATCTAGATTCCCTTTGATTTTATTCATCAATGTTTTCTTCTTATCAGAATTTTCATAACTATGTGTTTGAAGTTTATTGATGAAATCAGATGGATGTAATTTTGAAAATTTAGGCTCTTGTTTTAATTTTTTCAATACATCATCCCATTCGGCAGGTAAAGCATCTGCAAACTTTGATACTTTTTCAGCATCTGTCAATTTTATCTCAAACATTTTTAATTTGTTTACTAAGTGATCAAATCTTCTTTCCATCTCTTTCACTGTTTCATCCTTTTGACATGCAAAATTTTTAAGTCTAAGCATCCAAATCTTCTTATCATCTTGTTCATATATGCTCATTCTATACCAACCATAACCATTATTTAACCTTTCAATAAAATCATTTTCCTTTTCGTCAAACATTTCTGCCATATTTCAAATAATCCCGACAAGTTTTCTCACAAAACAATCTGTCAAGTGAAATTAGAGTTTTCAAGTAGAAAACCTTTTGGAGCGGAATCACACTTATGAACAAAATGACTGATTTCGCTTGAAAGTGTTTCAAGCGGAATCAACACTGTTGATTCGAGCGGAACTAGGTACTCTCAAGCAGAATCAGGATGATTCACTCGAGCGGAATCACAGCCCAAACTGATTCAAGCGGAATTAGCACTTGGAGCGGAATCACAGATAAATCTCGAGTGGAATCACAAAACTCGAGCGGAATAACTCATTCCGCTTCAAATGCTCGAGCGGAATTAGAATCTTAGACACCAAACACTTGATTTCGCTTGAAATTCAAGCGGAATCACCAAATCCTTCGTTCGAGCGGAATTAGATTCCAGGCCATTTTTTACCAGTTTTAAGTCGAATTTTGACTTGAAACTTTCACGGGTTTGTTAAATTGTAGTTTTACATATCTTGTGAAAAATTTGGCCAATTTTAACCGTGAAAATTTGGAAAACTTGTGAAAAGAATGTGTAGAAATCAGAATTTTTCCAGCGAAAACGAGCTAAACGGTAAGAACTCTTCCTCCTGAGCTCTGATACCACATGTAGGATCGTGAAACGACCTAACGAGTTGATCAGAAGAGTGCTCAGACAGAATCAGAGGCGGAATTCATTGATTTTGTCTTTGTTTAGCTTGAGTTCACTAATAATTGTCTCTTGTATTGATTATAATGCAAATACAGTCACGGAGACACTTCGACGGAGCTTCGCCGTCGAAAACAAAACTGAACCACTAACTACTTGATTTCGCTCGAGACTGCCTATATATTGGCTTGGGGTTCCGCTTGAATATGCATGGCATTTCAAGCGGAATCAACATATAACCTCCGAGCGGAATCAGAAATTAACATACAAGCGGAATCAAGACTTTGGTGATTTCGCTTGAAACTGACCCTAGGTCATTTCAAGCGGAATCAGCTTCTAAACACTAATTCTCGATTTCCGTGCACTAAACAATCAGTTCTACACTAAGACTTGAACGAAGACGAAGTCGACAGACGGATGCACCAACATTTCTGATCGAAGGTGAAAAAGTAATAAGTACCGCAAGGCATTCGATCGACCATGAAAGAATCATTAGGAGGTACACCGTGCTATGACATGAATCTATCTACCATTGCCTTAGCAACAACTGTGTTGGGAACGCTTTAATTGTGATAAACAAAACAAATTTAGAGCAAATAAATAGACATTAAATCCGTGTATGAGGTGCGTAACCAAATTAGCGCAAGCTTCAATTTTGTGAAAGTATCATCGTAAGGTATTGAAATCAGTAAACGATTTAGTGGAGTCGTAGACCAATCAAGTCTACTACGACTTGAAATAAAAGAACCTTTGCAAAAATGTTTGAATATGATGCTCTCAATACATCATATGGCGTCTTAAATTGAATATGCGAAATGGATAAGTTCAAGCAATTGAATTTGGTAACCTGACAAATAACGTATGTATCAACAAGGGAATCTCAGCATGGTTACGAAGATAAACCATGAATGTAACCTGAAAGAAATGAAGTCTCAAGAAAGTGTGTTGACTTGATAACAAGGAAGCCAACAATTATCATAATGTAGGTCATTCGAATCACAAATCAGCAATTAGATTTAGCAACATAATATTTGAACTTCAATGAAGCATTTATTTGAAATGAAACCGCATGCGTAGCAAATGGTGCATGCGTAACATATAAGTTTTCAAGTAATGAAACAATGAGTATTTGCTAAAATGAAGAAATGACCAAGTATCGAAGCAAATGTACGTTCGCTCTCAGCGAAGAAAATTAACGTGATGTAACTACCAATAAGGGGAGTAGAGATGCAAACATCTACTCGCTAGAAGCAAAAGTGAAGATTTTAACAAAAAAATTCAAGTACTTTTTCTTTGGTTAACTGAAATAGCATATATGTCAGGATAATGGGGTTTGCTTGAGTTAACAGGCGTGGTTCCTAAGCAACCTTTACGAGTTTGGACCTGGGTTCCCAAAGGTCCTAAGTACATGTTTTCTAGATTCTCAAAGTTTCGTATTCTGTGTAAAACTGTTTTGTGCATCGTG
This sequence comes from Helianthus annuus, assembly GCF_002127325.2. Taxonomy (NCBI): domain Eukaryota; kingdom Viridiplantae; phylum Streptophyta; class Magnoliopsida; order Asterales; family Asteraceae; genus Helianthus; species Helianthus annuus. Next base: position 131,659,004 of record NC_035448.2, on the reverse strand, counting down.
TAGGAAACACCATTTTTGTGTGCGTCTAAAACAAGTTATTGTCCCACAATTTCCCCCGTATACTTTCTTCCTGAATTCTCGGCTAATGACACTCGATCATCGATCAGTCGTGAAATGGTAGTTGGATCCTCACAGTTAGTTAAATAAGTAATTCGTTAATCCTTAGCAAGAGTCACTGACTCTTGTTGGTTAGCTCGTTCGGCTCCTGGTAGTTTGATGTTCGTATGAAAGCTATCGTCCTTCTTCTTGACGAGCAAAACTGAGGTTACCCAAAGCGGGAAACTTGGTCTTTTATCTTCCTTCTCTATCCACTACTGAAACTACACTGACAATCCTTGCATCTCCGAAGGTGTAAGTCGCTAAGGTGCATTGACTGCAGGCGCGGCGCCTGGAATCAAATCGATGCGAAATTCGTCTTGTCGTTGAGGAGATAATTCTGGCAAGTCTTCGAGGAAGACTTCAGGATATTCCCTTATTACAGGGATATCTTCGAGTTTTAGTTCTTCGGTTCCCTTGTCCATGACATGAGCCCAGAGAACAACACATCCATTACGCAACAACTTTCGTGCCTTCAAGCAATTTGGAAGCTGTAGGGGTGTATTCTGCTTACCTCCATGAGTCATGATTGTTTCTTCATTTGCCATCGGGGTGCGGGTAAAAATCTCCGCTTGATTGCTCGACAACCAATCCATCCCAATTACCATGTCGAAGCTTCCCTTAAGCTACTTCTATCGAGTACTGGATATCTATCTTACTTACTACTAAAACAAGTATACTCTCAAACTCTAGAGATGCGAAGCTAAAATTTGGAATAATATCAAGTAGCACAGATGCATAATGTTGACTAATATGGAACGTATGGATAACCTTGTTTGGATTCTGGCGCGTTTCCCTAGCTTCGCTATTGAGCTTTCATCCTAGAGCCTGATTGTTTTTAGGGCTATAATTTCTGAAATGCTTTTTGCTTCCACAGTTAAAACAACTTTGAGCACGCTTTTGTTTGTTACTCGTCCCGCCTTGATAATTGTCGTTGTCGTTGTTTCCTCCATGATTCTCGCTACCTTCTTGGTTTCCATTTCCACGTTCAGTACCTTGCCTACAAGTCTCCTTCGGATGCCCCCTCTTGCCACAGTTACCACATTTTCCATATTTACATCGTCCGATATGATAACGTCGACAATTGTCACACTTAGGTAGGATACCTATGTACTCTTTCCCCTTTTTAGCCCTGTCCTTGCTATTCGCCTGAGTACCCTTCTTGAAGTTTGCAAATTTTCTCTTGTTATCTCCAGATGGCTCTACAGGAGTCTGCTTTTTCTCTTTCATAGTGGAAAATTTTCCTAGTCTAACCGCTTCTTCAGTGAGCCCCACACTTAAGTCGATAGCCTCGGTGATCGTTGGAGGTTTAGATGTTGTCACCAGGCTTAGAATCTGAGGTGCCAATCCTCCGATGAAGCGTTCGATCTTCCTAGATTCTGGTTCCACCAAACGCGAAGCGCCTTGTGATAAATCGTGAAATCTCTGCACATACTCAGTTATCTTTGGACCTTCCATTTTCAAGTTCCACAGTTCAGTATCCAACTTCTGGACTTTTGCCCTAGAGCAATATCTTTTACGCATCACTTCTTTCAGTTCGTCCCACGACAAAGCATACGCAGCAGTCTCGCCTATTGTCTGAATCTGAAGGTTCCACCATGACAGAGCCCCATCCAGAAACAGTCCAGCTATGTACATGACCTGATGTTCGGGGGCGCATTTACTTAATCGCAAAACATAATCCGTCTTCTCAACCCAACGCACAAAAGCTATGGCACCCCCAGTGCTGTCAAAGTCTCGAGGTTTATAGCTCAAGAACTGCTTGTAGGTGCAGCCGTTGGGTGGGTTATTTCCTGGGGTACCTCCGACGCGTTCGGAGCGAAGGGCCTCGTGCTGTGCAATGGCCTGTGAGATGCGCTCTTGTAGTTCTGCCGCTGTCGTCGGCAGAGGGTTGTTGGTATCGACGTTCCCTTGTATCGACATCTTTTAAGAAGAGGATCGGTTAGGTCAGGCCTTATTTGTTCAGGGAGTGCATATAGTTGTTTAGAGGTCATATGTACATACACATATTAGATTTTTATATCAACCAATCAGGCAATAGCATAGTCATAGCATAACCAAGTAATTTGGGAATTAGAGCATGTAGGCCTGTAGCATTATAATTATAGCACACACATGCATATCAACAATGTGCTTAACGAAGACATAGCGACTGAGCTTCCATTGGTTATTGGCCACAAAGTATTGTCGTATGTTAATGATGATTGGACTTTCATTATTTTCCGACCCCAATTACATTGTCTTACAAACTGTATTACATCGAAAGGACACAGGGTCACCCAACCCTTGTCCAATAAGTATATCAGTGTATCAAAGTCACGTAGTTGGAAGTGGTTTTCAAAAGTCTCCACGATCTCAGCTCATTAGTAGTGTCTTTACTCGAAAGTAATGCAATCCGCATAAAAGCCAAACACCAACTATACCGTTAACTGAGGTGGAGAGCGAAAGAAAAGCAAACTGCTAACATGAGCGAGCTCTTCCTCGAGCTTATATATACGTTGAAGTAATTAACTGATCTGCTGCTTGATAGTAAGGAAACGAGCGTCAACACCTAAGAAAGGTGTAAGAGCAGCAGGTGAGAGTGCAGAAGGAGACATCGATGAATGTGGAGGAGCAAGGTATACTGGCAATAGACAGGGTGGAGGACGTGGTGTTAGTTCAAGCTCCAAAATTCTGCGGCTCATATCCTTAAACTGTAGCTGATGTGATAGGAGCAACTTATTCTGTGTATAGCCTCCATAATGTGAGGGATGGTAGAGGGTCTGAAATCAGCATAGTGTACGGTAGGAACCATTAGAATGGCTCGTCCCTCGGTGAAGTATTGAAAGGAGCAAACGTTGCAGCATGAAGGATCTGTATAAAATGCTTCTGAAGCAAAAGGATCGTCATGCGGGTGCTGACCTGGAGTACCTTCCCCAGAACGGGGTGCAGGAATGTCCTGCGGGAAAAACAATCGGTAATTCAGTGCGATGGTTATCGGATTCTACAAGAGGGAGAGGAGCAACATCAGCGGGTGCAGGTGGGGGAAATAAATAGCTCAACAAAAGGAGGATCAACCGGTGCAGGAACTAGATCAGGTATAAGGGGGTGCAATGTCTGGTAACCCAAAAGAAACATGGTCAGGATCAGGAATCGGCTCAAGATCAATAGGTGCAACATCAGGCTGACCCAAAAGAAATTGGAGCTTTCCCAGAAGCAGGCTCTGGGTTGTGTGAAGGTGTGGGATCTCGAGCAGGTGATAGTGCAGCAGTCATAGTGGTGCCATTGTCTGAATCAGTAGTAGAAAGCTGTGATCCGGCCGTCTGTAAGGTTGCAGATATCACAGACTCAAGGGAGTCTGAAATCGAGCATAAAATGGAAGCAGAGGATACTTCAATGGCAGGAGTCTCAGGAGGTAGAATAGCAATGACATCCTCAGCTATCTCTCCATCACCCTAGGCGTCAACAGGAGGATCATCAACAAATAAATCAACATCGTCGTCAATCAAATCGTCAAAAAGGCAGATCCTCGGGAGGAATGTCCACGAGAGGTACGACGTCGGGGATTAGAGTCATGATGGGCTCACCATCGGAATGCCCAGTGATGGGGTGGTCATATACCGAAGCAAGAGTGTCAAAGGGATCCTTGTCAGGGAAGCCATCGGCAAGGGTAAATCATCATCAAAGTCTGGTAGCGCGAGCGGCTGGAAGTCGTCCTCATCCTCTGACAGCATGTCAGGATCACTCTCAGTGTCTGATGTATATATCTCTGATGCAGGTGCAATCTCATTATCTGTGGCGATGGCCATAGGGTCATCAACGTCTGACAACTCGCTTTCTGAAGAGGGCGACATGTGTGTCGATACATATTAATCATAGCATGTATATTCATAGTAATCACTAGCACTTAGTATATTGCAAACAAGGATAATTCACCATGTAATCACGTATTCACATTATTCTTTATGAAACTTTCTTTCCTTCCTAGTCTCTCAGACTAAACTTCCCAGTCTCTCAGACTGAACTCCCTAGTCTCTCAGACTACCCTTCCCAGTCTCTCAGACTGAACCCCTAGTCTCTCAAACCACACTTCCCAGTCTCTCAGACTGAATCACAAGCATAAACTTTGAAATGTGTTTCGTGTCTTTTGTTTGTAAAAATGTTTGTCTCCTGGATCAGGGCGTTTTATGTACGCAATGAAAAACATGTTGTGAAAACATTTTCGTGAGAGCCCTAATGATCGTAGTCTAGACTCGAGAAAGAATCCTAGTTCGCTACGATCGAAGCTCTGATACCAAGCTGTCACACCCTGACTTTTGCGGAAGCGTGATTATGGTGTGACTTTCTTAATATCATTGCATTCAATCATAACAACAACTATATGATAAAACCATAGATTTGTCATCCATTAAATGAGTTTGAAACATAACAACATTGTTTAAAACATAGACTTCAAATTCGAGTTTTACAAACCATACAAATTGTTTATGAGTTCGTTAAGGACTCATCAAAAGATATTGAATAACACCGAGATTTGGAAGGCGTGTCTCATCCAGGAATAAGACACACTGACCATACTCAAAGACCATGGATGACATCTTTTATCCTTAACACAGCATAAAAACTTCCAACGCCCACCAGATCCACTTACTAAATCCCTGAAATACATGTAGTTTGAAAACATCAACAAAAGTTGAGCGAGTTCATGTGTTTGTTTGTGTGTATGTATAAACCTTTGAAATCGTTGTAAGTATGTATGTAAGTTTATAAGTCCCGGTATGAAAGCAACAAGGAAACAGATCGATTAATGTGTAGCTAATACATTAATATACGTGACATAGTGTAGGAAGACTCAAACCTAGCAGACTTTGTATCGGGCTTCCGGCTGTAAGACATAGTCACCACATGGCCCATTCGGCGGACTCATGGATGGGGCTCGCTACACCCAAATAGATCTATCACTCATGCCCCTTGGTCCTTATACGAGGATTAATGATCTCAAGTATCCGCCTACCCATTCACATGATCTATGGTTCTTTCATAAGCTAACCATGCCAATTGTACTTGTATGTAATCCTTTTGTAACATGTATTTCACCCCCGAAGTAAATAAACAAAACAGTTTAAGGAAAAGGGGGACATGAACTCACTGTTTTGCGTTCTTCGAATCCACCTGTAACTCAAAGTGTCATCTGGTGTACACGACTACCTACAATGCACTATGGCCATATTAGGCGATCGGGTCGTGCCTTGACTTAGTATTAATTAGTGCCTTTGAGTTATGTTTCCAACTGTCTTCATCGTTATTCCAAGTTATATAATTATCTGTTAAAATAATAAATATTTTAACTTAAATTATATTTATCGAATTTTTGGAATAATTGTTAAAACAGTATTTTTGTGATGATACTTCTCAAGTATTTGTACTCGTATTTCCTTCCCAAGGATGGGGGGGGGTATCTCATACATGTATATTCGCATTCTTGTATTTGTAGTTCCAAAATATATTTTCAAGTCTCACTTTAGAAAATGTATATAGGCTTATTTTGTCCCAAAAATAATGTATTCCAAGAAAATATATATTTTTCTCAAAAATCATATATCTTCTAAATATACTAAGAAAATATATTTTTACTCCCAAAAATAATATATATTTTCTCCTTATCGAAAATATGATATACTTTGTAATAATAATAAAAATCATATTTTCATTTATTTCGTATCCAAAATAATATTTACCGAAAATGTATTTATAACGGTATTTTCCGAAATATTTTGTAAGTTACGTTCTTGCGTTCGGTTTCACAATATTAAGTGTGTAACTTATATATGTATTCCTTGTGATTTTTGGTATTATTTTGGATTTTAAGTTCTTGGTATATGTTAAGTTATATTACTTTAAATCCTAAAATAATATAACTAATACACAAAGTATACAAATAATCACACACAATGTGTCTTTAATGTAAATATATATTCTAAAAACATATTTATCCGTTTTTACTTATAAAAACCAACCTCCAATACTTGTATTTTTGTAACAAAATCTATGGCAAAGTTTATATTGAAAACCATAGTTAAAACTCACTTGTAAATATTTGTTTAGAAAACATTTTTCTAAGTGTTTATATTTTTAAAAAATTTTGCCATAGTTTCCCCTAAAAATGGAGGTGTCCATGCTATCAAAGCATATCATTTTCTTTTCGAAATCATCACAAACATTCAACAATCAATCTACACTTACCGAGTGCCAAAATATGCTATCTACATAATAATCATGAACTTGAACTTTCACAAAAACTTGTAGTAACTTGGTAGTGTGTTTAGTAGGTTTAGTTACCCTTTAAAGTGTGTTTGCTTCTTTAAAAATCTCATTCTTGGAAGATTTAGGTGTTTACAACTTACTAGATGATTTTTCCAAAAATCATTCTCTTTAATTTTTCTTGTAAACAATGTATTCTTATACTTGTTTCACCACTAGAAACATGGTTAGTTTCTTTTAAAAACAATGTTTATGTAAATCTTGTGATTTAACTTAGTTTCTTGAGAAAACTAGTTTTGAAATCACCCAAGTTTATGTCTAGTAATCATGTTACATACTACCTCATTCACAAAATCATTTTCATTCTTCAAGTTCATAAAAAAACATAAAGCATGATGATCTTGGTCTTTCACAAGATCACCACCACAACTTACTAGATCATGTGTTTATTCACAATCTAGTAGGTTTCATATGATGTCTAACATCACTTAACACAAATCATCAATCATCAAGAAGCAAATAAACACTATTCAACATGTATTCATATGTTAATAAGCTTATGTTAAAGTTTCATGATTATGTTCTTTAGTGTTCATCATGATTAATAATGTTCATCATCTTTTAACCATCAAAATACGAAGTAAAAACAAGTTACAAGGAGCTTACTACTAGCACAAGGGCTAGGGAAGAACACTAGAAGATGAAGATGACAAAAGTGATGGATAATAGCAAATGGAGGAGGTCCTTCAAGATCCACAAGCTTCAAACTTCTTAATCTAGCTTTTAACACCTTGTGTCGAACTTGGATTGTAGGAGAATGTGATGGAGATGGTGGTGATGGGTGGTGGTGTTTGCGGCCGTGAGGAGGGGAGGAAGGAGAGGGAGAGTAGTGTGTGTTCTTGTGTGTGTGAGATATGAGGGAATGATCACAAGGTTATTACTTATAACCATGTTTAGGGATTACCCAAAGTGTAATGTGTCTTCACAAGTACAAGACATGATCTTTACTAAATCTCCACAAATCTTGCAAGATCAAAAGAAATCACAAGTGGGGGACCCACTTGTGACCGTAAATTGGAGGGGGGTTATTAGTTGTGGTTTAATGGTAAGTTAAGTAATCTAGTTAGTTTTAATCTAGTTAGTTTTCAAGTATAATGTTTAGGTGTTATGCATATGATGTGTTATATAGTGTGTTAGGGTGTTCGGGGATCATAACTAGCTCAGAAACATTAAAACAATGCTTCTAGTATAATTTTAGTGTTTCGGGTAGTGTCCGGTTGTTCGGTTAGATACCGGTTCGTTAAAGTGTCAAACTACGCCGTTTAGTGATCTTTATGTACCCTTTTGTGACACTTTTAATTCCCGACACTTAGGAAAGCATTCAGGACCATTTAGTCATATTTCTGCATAACATTAGCATGTTAAAATGCTAATTTTTGCTGAATTGTGCTGAATTCTGCACTTTATGTGAGTTTTAGGCACTTTCCGGCACTTAAACTATCACCTAGAAAAGCTGTTTTGTGATCCTTACTTCCTTACACTCTATACTAGTGTAGTACTTAGTTTCTGGCTCATACTGTGTCAAAACGTCTGTCTATATACAACTCCGTCAGCATTTTCCCGGTTTGTCTGTTAACTGTGCTAACTGTGCTTTGTGCATCATTTATGTCAATATGTTTGCATGCAGTCAATGATGTGTTATTTTCAATATGTGATGCACATGTAAGTATGATGCAGAAATCAGAAAGCAATTCAAGTCATAAATTGAAAATCAGCACAGTCATTAAGCACTAATCATCATTTAATAATTGTACGAATGCATGCAAATTTGACAGTTGTCACAAAATGCTCACACGGCCCCGTGTGTCAACAGTACTGCCCTTGGCTATGTACTTGTTGTACGATCAAAGATTTGCAAATCTGAGAGTTGAGCACGGCTCGTGTCCATGAGAAACGGCCTTGTGTCCCTTGTCTGCTTCTGTTTGTCTTCTTCTTCTTCATGGAATCTTTGGTGGGACACGGCCCCATACCCGGCATGGAGAACTTACTCCAACCATATGCTTGACAAGAAATCAAACCTCCTCCTTTTTAACATAATCTTTGTAAATATCAAGAGGACTTTGAAAGGCTAAGTTTTTGGTTAAGGGTAGGGTAATTTTATTTGAAAAGTGGCTAACGGCGTAAAATGTCGGTTTTCTTTTGAAATTTTATTGGTGACTTATGTACTAACTAAATGCTTATGAGCAATAAATTTTCTTATTTATTTCAAGCAACTAGAGATTTTTTTAATAGAATAAAGTCACATGCTTTTGCGTATTTCAAAAGAACTGAATTTCACTAAAATAAAGGGGTGTAGAAAGTAGAAGATAGTTTTTGGGTGATTGTGTTTTGTAGGTTTTGTAATGTAAAGTTTAGCCTCAAAGGGGTTGTTGACTAAAGAGACTTTTTTTGTGGGGAGATAAAATAGAAAATAAGATTGAAACAGAAAAGTGGGTTTAAAGTCCTAATGCCTCAATCATATACTTAGTTGAATTAGTCGGTACAGACCGGGAATGTATTGTCTTGTCAAGTTCTAGATTCGTAAGAACCGTACGGGCTATTTACACAAGAAATGAAAAATGAGCATTTAGTAGGGATATGATATTGAATGCTCGGTAAAAGGCTCAAAACTCACAATTTTGTGGGAAAAAAAGGTAAAAATGTCACTACAAATAAAAAGCCATTTGGCGGCACACACTTTTAGTGACTTTAATTTTGTGCCACTACTTTCAGTTTTCATTGGCGCTATACGTATGTTATGTTTGCTTAATACACATTTTTGGCTTTTAGCTTTTATGCCACTAATATAGGTTTTTAGTGGTACATTTAAGTATGTCACTAAAACTTCTAAATGCTTGCTCTAAACATTTCGCTCTTACCGCTCTTAAAACCCTTTAAAAAATTTATATTTCCCTCCGCGACGTATCAAAATTTTAAATTCCCTCCTAAGTCTCAAAATGTTGGTTTTCCCATTCCCACCCCAAACCAATCTATATGCCTACTTTCCGTTCTCTCTCTCAATTCCCATAGAACTATTGCACAAGCACACCACCTAGTTAGAAGGCCCCTTAATCCACCTTCAGCAGGCATTCACCCTCATTCAGTAATGAATCATACGCGTTCAAAAGCTCCTATTGTTATTAAGTTTAAGAGTGTTCTTCAGTTCTACACAGGTAAAGAAACTTCGTGATTGTACATCTTTTTATTATTGTTCTTATTTGGTGCCCTAATTCTTATAATTTGATGTTTTTTTTGTAATCGTTAATTATAAACTTTAGATATTCTCTCATTTGAATCGTAACAATAGTCAATAAATGGTACCAATAGCTAGTTTTGTTGATTAAACTAATTCCCCCTGTGTGAATTGTCAATTTTAAATGTATAGCTCATGTTGTTGCCTTAGGATCACAAGAGATTATATTAATTTATGCAAACCAAGTGTGTATGATGCACGACTCAAACCTAGTTGTGAAACTCAAACCAAATGTGTATTATGTGAATCAATAGAAAAGGAACGGGCACCATAGATGATAACAATGAGATAAGGATCAATTAATGATGAACTTTATAAGGTGTGAAGTGAATTTGATTACAATATAAGATTTTTTATGCACTATATGTGGTGTGCTAAATATGACGAATGTAGTGGTTGATATGATAAGTGATTTAAATTTGGGTCTGTAAAAGATAAGGGTGTTCACGATTTAAAACTACGAATTCGTCTAAACGGGTAATCGATTTGATATCACGGTTGGTTTTTTTTTCATAACTATTGGCATGTTGGTTGGGAAAATTCCAAACTGTAGTAGACGGTTTGGTTCTTTTTGTATAACGCCACTATCGGTTGTAAATTTGTAAAAAACATAAATTTTTAGGACTTGGTTTTCTAACTTAAACTATAAACAAGACAAAGCAAACTAAAAAAAAGTAGAGTAAACTGCCATTTTGGTCCCTGTGGTTTGGGCAGTTTTGCCATTTTAGTCCAAATCTCAAACTTTTTAAATCTGGGTCCCTGTGGTTTGCATTTTGTTGCCATTTTAGTCCAAAACTCAAAATCTCTCATTTTTTACTGTTTAAGGCCCCTTTTTTGTCTTTATCTGCAGGGGTAATTTGGTCATTTAATTTTTATTAAAGCAATTTATTTATTACAAAACCCACATAATATAAATACCCCCTATCCCAATTACATCAAAACCCTAACATCATTGCAGATCTAAACATGAATCTCGACCACTTGAATCCATCCACCCATTTCACCTTCTTAAACCCAATTTCCCAACCATATCCAGAACCCCATCGAGCCAAGAGAGAGAGAGATAAAGAAAGATTAGGGCTTCAATATTGCTCAGATATGTGATTTTGTGCTTCAATCTATGGTTGGCAAGTGGCGGTGGCTAGCTTGTGGCAGTGGCAACATGTGGTGATGGTGGCAGAGTGTGTTGAGGTAGGAAAAAAGATTCAAATCTTGATTGTTAACCAAAATTGTTGAAAGAAAAAGATGAATTTGAGTCTGAGGTTAAAGATTTGAGAGAGAGGGGCGGTGGTTGCAGGGGGTGCGAGAGGGTGGTTGCAGGGGGTACGAGAGGGTGGTGGCAGGTAGTGGTGCTTGGCGGCGAGTAGGGGGTGGTGGTGGTGGCGGCAGGTGGTGGTGCTTGGCGAGATGGTGATGACGTGTCGTTTGTTGATTTTGTTCAGAAATCGAATCGGATTCAAGTTACATTAGGTAATTTATCTTGTGTTTTTTGATTGGTTTTTGTTACTTGAATCTGGTTTTTGTTACTTGAATCTGGTAGTTACTTGAATCGGATTCAAGGTTACTTGAATCTGTGCTGCATCTGGGTCGAGAGAGATGGGTGTTTGGAGAGAGAAAGAGAGAGAGTGTGTGTGTGTGTGTGTGTGTGTGTGTGTGCAGAGGAGAGAGAGATGGTGGTGTTGGCGGCAGTGGGATGGTGGTGGTGGGGATGATGCGGTAGTGGGGGTGGTGGTGGTGGTGTGGTGGTAGTTCAGATAAGAGAGAGAGAGAGAGCTGCAGATTTCTTCATCGATGATAAAGATGAACTGAAAATGAACTGCAGATGTATGTGTGTATATTAATATATATATTAATTTTTGAATTAAGAAAATGTTAAATGAAAAACAAAATGACCAAAATGCCCCTGAACTGGAAGACAAAATAGAAGGTTGCAACAGTAAAAAAATAGGGTTTTTAAATTTTGGACTAAAATGGCAACAAAATGCAAACCACAGGGACCCAGATGTAAAAAGTTTGAGATTTGGACTAAAATGGCAAAACTGGCCAAACCACAGGGACTAAAATGACAGTTTACTCAAAAAAGTATTTTTGAATAAGATTTGGGGTGTTTTAGCGGTTCCAAGTAGAGTTTTGTGTAAGGGGTGTTTTAGCGGTTCCAATTAAAGTTTTATGTAAGGCTTGTTTTTGGACAAACAAATTCAAGTCCCCTCACACTTAAATTACACATTGCCCTCAATGTGTCCAAAATTTGTTAGATTTAATTAAATGTGTAAATGTGTGTTAAAAACAACATTTTTTTTCAAAAATCAGACACTAAACACGGGGGCGTGTCTCAGAGGCACGACCCCGGGTGCAAAGTGCCAGTATTAGAAAACTTATAGAAGGTAGACACGAGGGCGTGTCAAGGGGCACTACCCCGTGTGGCAAGTCTAGAAAGAAAATAGTTTCAGCGACAAGGAGGCACGGGGGCGTGTCTGATAGACACAACCCCGTGGAAACTACTGTTTGTAACAGAGGTTAAGGTGTTGGGTCTCCTGTTTTGGGTTCGGGGTGTCGTATGCTTGGTGGTTCCAAGCATCCCAAGGTAACTGTAAGCTTATTCACACCACAACAACAACAATCTAACAAGAAAGATAAAATCCTAAATTACAATTGTTCAAGGTTAATTATCCATCACACCACAAACATAAAAGAAATTAAAGTAAAGTGCAAAAAAGTAAATTGTCTAAAGAGTAAATTGTTCAAATGGGTCGCAGCCCGCAATTCATCATCATCATGAAAAAAATAGAGGAGAGATTTAACCTGCCTTGTCGCCACCACCCCACTGCCTTCGCCATCACCACCTAGTCCGACTCCATGTCCTCGCTTTCCTTCTCATCATCCCTGTACGCCATATGCTCCCGGATGTAAGTGATGTCGGAGAGCATAGAGTTGATGCTCCTCTCCATGCTACCGACCCAGGAGCTTTTGCTTTGACCCAAGCTAAAGGCGTTTCGGGATACTTGAAGTGTTTCCTACATGATGTTATACACATGCATATTAGGAAAATCACTTCCCCCTTGTGAGGAAGATCCCGGGGCGAACCCGGAGGAGTATCGCGGAGGACGGTTTGGGGCCATCTTCAATGGAAAAAACTTGATCCAGATCATTTGGGCTCCAAACCTTGCCCTTGTTGTCACACCTCGGGCGTGCGACCAATCGGTTGGTACTTTTTTTGATATATACACAATGGAAAAAGTTTTGTATTTATTCTTATTTTTATTTACTTAAACAACTTGTAAGTTGAATAAAACCTACTTTTATACATGGGGAATTAAACACCCTTTTTTATACAAAACGTTTCATACATAAGGTAATCAAAATTTCTGTTTAACGATAGTTTAACAAACATATTAGCCTCAAGGATTTTTTATGCCTAGGGAATTATCTTTCTTTCAGCACTAGCCCTTCTATTCATAATTATTTGTGATAACCTGAAAAACATTGTCAACTAAAAGCTGGTAAATAGTAGGGGTGTTCGGAATTTGTTTCGAATTCGAAAAATTCAAAATTCGTTTAAATTCAATTCGATTATCAAGAATTCGTTTCGACTAAAAGAATTCGAATTCGAATTCGAATTCGATTCAATTCGAGTTAAGTAAATCGAATACGAATTTATAATTGCAAATTCGATTCGATTCGAAATTCGAATAAAAATTATACATTTTTATTTATTATTTTTGTATATAATGCATATATAACTTTTATTAAGCTATACTATAAATTATTTTCAATTTTTTCTCCAAGTATTAAAATTACCCATTATCAAACCCACTACATGGCCCATAACTAAAACCTAAGTAACAAATCCATCAATAGATTTATAACCCTGAAAATATTAATTTGTAATGTGGAGTGGTTATTCCCGACTTCTCGTTTTGAATTTTACACTTATGGTACTTTATTTGAAACTTTTTTAATGTGATATCGTGCTTTATGGCTGCTTTAAAATTTATGTTTCATTTTGATAGTTTTTTACATGTTTTTAAAGAATCTGAATTAAATCGAATTTATTCGAATTCGATTCGAATTCGAAATTTTATTCGAATACGAATCGAATACAAATTGGGTTTTTTATTCGAATACAAATTCGAATCGAATTCAGTAAGTTTTAATCGAATTCGAATCGAATACGAATTCACTGGAAAATAAAAATCATTCGAATAATTCGATTCGAATAATTCGAAAATTCGATATTCGATTCGATGAACACCCCTAGTACTAAATAGCGTTTAACGGACACCAAACAATTTTTAACAAGGCATAAGTAATATTAAAGCTATTTACACACATACTAGTAAGCTACACATTCGCGAGTATCATTTCTCGTGTATACTACCGCAAATACATACCCGGTTTTACGTACAATTTACCTACCGTGATTACATACCTGGTTTTACGGTTTCGTAACATGTACCAGTTTGATCAAATTCGAAATACACTCACGTGTTCCAAATGCTTCAGTAAACTTAGTATACATGCTAAACATATTTAATATAAACACATGCTATATTTGACAAATAAAACATTTCAAAATTTGTAAAAAAGTTAAAAGTATTTACCTTTAGTAATCTTCACAATTAATCGCAACTTAACATTTCGGGATTTGTGTACATTTGGACGTGTGACGTCTAAGACTATAAGGTATGGTGATGGACCATCCTTGGAGGATGATCCGCCACGTAGGCGACACGTCATAGTCCTCCCAATGATGGATCATCCTCCAAAACTAGGGGGCATGGGAGGATGGTCCTAGTCATCATCCTCCACCACTTTTATATTTTTTTTATTTTTTTTAATCTTCAACTTTTTTTAAACATTTAACAAATAAAGTAACAAAATATTTTCATTAATATTAAAAAACATTACATAAACTTAAAAAAAAATTAAACTTAAAAAAATAAATTAAAAAAAAAACATAAACTTAAAAACCTAAAGTTAAAAAAAAACTTAAAAATATCCTAACATATTAAAATAAGCTACTAGTCTTCGTCTTCCATGTGGTGGGCGGGTTCGTTTTGAGCGTTGTTCCAAATGTACTCCATCAAGTCCGCTTGTAGGTTGTGATGTGTGTACTCGTTACGTAGAGCGAAGGCGTTCAAATCTTGTTGTTCCTCACTAACTGGAACAGAATTTCCAGTAGACGCGTTTTCGTCGTACTCGCATATCGCTCTCCCTTCGTCTTCAATGATCATGTTATGAAGGATGATACAAGCGTACTTAATGTGTCGTAACCTCCTTGGTGTTTGCGAACGTGCTGGAATAGAAATGATGTGCCATTTTTTTTGTAGAACACCAAAAGCCCGTTCAATATCTTTTCTTGCGCCCTCTTGAAACTTTGCAAACTTTTTTCTAGTCGGTCGGGTGCGGGATAGTTTTAACGATTGTCGAGTACGTTGGGTATATCCCATCGGCTAGGTAGTAACCTCGCTTTTACTCCACCCCTGAAACCGTAAAGCTTGTGTCTGGACCTGTACCCGCCACTACATCATCAAAAATCTGTGACTGGTATATGATGTTGAGGTCATTGAGCGAACCAGGTAGACCAAAAAAAGCATACCATATCCAGAGATCCTGTGACGCAACAGCCTCTAGAATGATAGTCGGATGTCCCTGATCTCCCCTAGTGTACTGACCTTGCCATGCAACTGGGCAGTTCTGCCACTGCCAGTGCATGCAATCAATGCTCCCGAGCATTCCTGGGAAACCATGTCTCTGTGCGTGTGCTTGATATAATTTTTGAACGTCGTTTGCGTTCGGTTTCCGCAGGTATCGCTTGCTATACAATTTGACAACCCATTGGCAAAACTTGTGCAAACATCGACGTGCGGTTCTTTCAGACATCCTAATGTACTCGTCTAATGCATCGGGTGCGAAACCGTATGCAAGTTGGCGAATGGCCGACGTACATTTTTGTAAATTACTGAAACCCCTTTGCCCCCTAGCATCGTTTCGCAATGTAAAAAAACGGATCAGACTGGGCCATGTCGCCTGCAATACGTAAAAACAGTGGACGACTCATGCGGAAACGACGTCGAAAAATCTCGGCTGAGTACACCGGTTCGTCGGCAAAATAATCGGCTACTAGTTTATCGTAGCCGGCTATAAATTTAGAACAAAACATAAATGAAATTAATTATAAAATACATTTTAAAATCTATATAAAAGATAAGGAAAAAAAGTAAAATACCTTCTTGGTCTCGGTTATATTTTGCCCGTCTAGATAGCCGTTGGGACGACCCTTCATCGGCCGCCATGAACACCTGAGCCGCGTTCATAATCATGTTGTGCATAATAGCATCCTCTTCCGAAGATGATGAATACCACTCGGACGAAGACGATGAAGACATAACAGAAATTGAAGAAATGGAAGAAACGGGTGAAGCCATGATAATTTTTTAGCGAGATATGGGGTGGTAGCGGGTAAAAAATGGTACAAAATATGATGATTTTTTATAAAAAGGGAAGAGTGGTTTATAAAATGTGAGAGAGATGGGGTGGTAGTGGGTGAAAAGTTGTGAAAAAAGGGGTTAAAGATGTGAGTATTTATAAAAATGGAAGTGAAATGGGTGTGTTTTAAAATATAGCCGTTTGAAATTTTGTTTTTTTTTTATTTTCAACGGTCAAAAAGGTGGGGGGGGCCACCATTATTGCTTCGTCGCAAACGGCTAGAAGCCGACGGGGAGGACGGGACGGGATGGGGGCGGCACGGTGTTTGGACCGTCGCCGACCCGCGACGCACCGGGGCCGCACCCCATACCGTGTAGCCTAAAGAAACTCGCCGATGAATCTTCTGTCAATTTCTTTTTGTCTCCTATAACCATTACTATGATTTTAATAATAAATTCGTAACTAATACTTATGGTAAAGTTAACCCTGTTTATATTTTGTTAATATGTGATTAATAATAATACTACTAATAGCACAAAATTGTATATATAGTAGGGTAAGTATTTTACCTCTCAATATTGGTAATTCAATTTCGATTATAAGAGACTCATGTTGGTTACTCGACTATATATGGCGACCAAAGTCCGCTACTTTGCGTCCGTCGTAATATACATCGGCCATCACCTTAACTGATAACTATCACCTTATGTTATTCCTCTAAATTCTTACCCACAATTTCAATTTAGTGGATGCACCACCCAAAACTGTAAAGGTAATTGATATATGAATATATGGGTGAAAATCTTACGGCTGAACTAACTTGATGGCGCAAGAGAAAGAAACGTGGCATACTCCTAAAGCTATTAGAATGAGTCATGACTTCAACTTATTTCTTTTCTCAAATACAAGTAAACGTGGCATCTATTTGTGAAGTCCCTTCTTCACTTATCTTCGCTTTTTCTTTATATATTTACATATTATATAGCCGCCATTTAAATATATGTATCAAGTTCTTCGACTTTCACTATACTTATTGTCCGCTAATCTCAACTAGTTGGAGTTCCCGCGCGACGCGGCGGGCTTTCAATCAATATTGGTTAGGTTCACTATTGTATCGGCTCGATACCTGCACTTAGTATAGCAATCGACACGTGTTTTATAATAATCTAAAACTATTTAAATGAATATCGGTACACCATCGGTTCAATTCGTCACAGTACCGACAGTGGCGCAGCTTAGTTATGTTTCGAGGGGGCGCCCGACCCCCCGAACTTTTCGATGCGTAGTGTTATAAATAGTACTTTCGTATAGAAATTTTTTAGGTATATACGTTTCCCCCCCCCCCCCCCCCGGTTTCGGAAAATTTGGGGGGGGGGAAGCTTCGCCAATGAGTACCGATATATTTTACACTGAAACATAGACGGTACGTGAAGAGAAACACATGAAGTTGTTGCGGCTCGATTTGGATATATTGAACGCAGATAAAAGGACACGTCGCAACGATGTATTATAAAACATATAAACAGTTACGTGGTTGTGAAAAATAAGCGTAAGCAATTTTAATGTATTACTTTATTGCCAAAAAGGGAAAAAATCTAAAAATAATAACTCATCGAAGGAATAAAAGTTCTTGTTGACTTGAAGACAATTTATAAATATAGGGATGAAATCTTTAAATGTTTTATTAATTAGAGGATGCTTCTTGTAAATTATAATAGAAATCGGGAAGCAAAGACGTGTAAAAATTAAGAACTAAAATGCCAAAGGTGCAGCTCGCATTTATGTGGCCAAAATAAAACCCAGCAAATTTAAGTTGTGAAAATTGAAACCTAATATATCTTAATGCCTCGGTGTAATGCGGATATTATTATGAATGAGCAAAGTGAACACCAACCAAAACTACAAAACTAAAATGAAAATTTAAATTGGAAAGGTATAGATTGGTGTTCTTACTTTATGCAGAAGGGACCCGTGCCGTTGCCTCTTTTTTAGAGCTGAAAAAGCACACACCATCGTCGGAGTCATTAACCATTCCATCGCCAGAACCGGTTAACATCACTATAGGTTCCCACAACCTCTAGAATAGTGAGAACCGGTTAACAGGTTGGAATATGTTAAATCTTACAAATGGTTGCCAGCAATCTGATCGGAATCTTTGTCGGATCCAATTTCTCTCCCCACCGCCACCGAATCTGTCAATTCCACTCGTCACCACCAGTATCTCGAAATAGAAACCCTATTTCTGTCGCTTAAATCGGCCAAGCCAGCCAGTAGATCTGGTCGTAATCCTATCGGTCGTCTTGCCTTCGTCGGAGCTCAAGGCTACAACCGTAACCGTGACTCCTCCCACCACCGGAACGGTGGCTGTCTACTGCTACAAACACCACCACCACCCTATGTTTTCGTCGTTTGGGTTAGCGGAGTACACCACCATCGCCGCTGTCACAACGGAGCAGCCGGCGGGAGGCCACAAACAGCAACTGACACGACTACCATCATCATCATCATCATCAGCGTTGAAGTGCGTCACCGGCGTCGCGGGGTGAAGAGGCCGGCTCTTCTTCCATCATTCTCTCTTTTGCGTCTCTCTCTTTTCCGTATCTCTTTGTCGCTCTAGTTTCAACATATTAACGCCGTCACCGTCAATTCACTATTCCTCAGTTATGTTTGAAATTAATATATGTATGCAACTAGTTTTTGCCCCGCCCGCGTTGCGGGGCACTAAGCTGAATATTACTCTCTCATTACATGTACGTCTATGTTTCGGTTACGTATACATACTACTCATAAAACGACCTCAACAAAAATTACATCGAGTCAACCAATTAAAACAAAACACTACCATACTTTTACTAAAAAAACTAAAACGATGGAAAAAATATAATTTTAAACTGGAACAAAATTGTAATATTTCAAGACAAATAAGCGTGTGCCAGGCAGCCGCCTGCCACGAATAAAAATTACACCGAGTCAACCAATTAAAGCAAAAAAACTACCCTAGTTTTGTCAAAAAAAAATTAAAACGATGGCATGACTATAATTTTACACTAGGGGCAATATTGTAATTTGAAAGAGAATACAAACAAAAACGATTGCAAAACTGTAAATTTTAACTGAGGGCAAAATCGTGATTTTGCTAGGAGAAAAAATACACAAAACTAATGGTAAAACTGTAAATTTAAACAGAACAGAATTATAATTTGGCTTGAACAATTAAGAATTATCAGGCTGTTGCCTCATACTCTTTCCCTGCATGTAGTTTATAGTATATATTAATATTAATATTAATATTAATAATATTAATGTGTGTATATATTTCTAAAACTAGTATTTTAGTTCAGTAATCCACAAATATGCATATATAATACTGTTAATATCCACATGTATATGACACATGTATAAAAATATGGTTGGTATAGTTGGTTGCTTACCTTTTACTTTTTAAACCATATTAAAAGCCAGTTTAGATACTTCTCTTAACTTAAATGCTCGTTTTACATCCAACCAATTATCACTAGCCTCCGATCCCTACTCGTTTTTTGTTTTTTTTAACGGTAAATTTGGATTATTGACGGACCACTGAAGTATCATCGTGACATTAATGGAATCACCCGATCATATCCATCTCCACTAGGCATAATGCATATACACCAATTCAGGAGAAAACCCAATATTTATGGGAAAACCCTCCTTGTGAGAATCGAACCGATGACCTATTGATTCAAAGTCTTATCGCACCCCAAAGATGTCACTAGGCTATAACCCGATCCCTACTCAGTTTGATCATCGTTTTTTTGCCTATAACTACCACTTTTAATCCACTTGATGATCTCTACAACTCAATATTTGTATAACAGCTTTCTTTGAAAGATTGACATCGTATATTTTAAAAATCTTAAGGAATTAAGATATAAATCCACCGTCATCGCCTATAAATTTGACAGGTTTCACCTTAAACTGACTGAATGGTGGTGCATACACAGGTGATATAGAGATATAACCTGTATTAGTTGGCTTTTATTATTTTTTTCAAAATGTTATAATTATATTATTTTATATATAATATATTATTAATTAATTAATAAAACAAACAACAAACTTCATTACAAGTTTCCATGCGTTATCTTTTATTGTTATTAGTTATATATAATTTTGAACACCACATACATATTATTATATATTAAATTAAAAACATATGTATAATATAGATTAAAGAATTTATTGTCTAAGTTTAGAATTTAAACATTCGTTTACTCGCATCTAATCCTTACATTACACAACTTTAAATATTTCATAACTCATGTTTCAGCTGTTAGTTGCTCGTTAAAAGTATTAAGAATACAATATAACTCTAACGAAACAACAAATAGTATTATATTTTATTTATATTTAGATAACGGGATGTATACATATTGTATTATTATTATTAAATGGTAATTTTTTACTAGTCTAGACACCTCATTTTTCAACAAGCCATTATATTTGTTACTTAGTCATTTAAAAATTTTCAGAATATTTTATTTATAGTAAGAAAAAGAGGGGATGTCAGACTTGTTGTCTTTGAAGCGCAATAGTCCGTTGTTGCAGTCGGCAATGAGGTTTAGGTTGCGACATAGGCTGATGTCGGCCCGGGTGACGCCAACCTCTTTTGTGAAGCTACGTGGGGTGCGTTCGGCGTAGGTCTTGTAGACCCGGGCGATCCAGCCACCGAAGAAGATAGACGTTGGATCTGTGGCTTTTGCATTCGTGGCCATGTTCTTCAACAGCATGTAGGCGACATTAAGGGGTTGTTGGTTCAGGATTCAATATAGATAAGTAACCTCCCGAAGATTCACAACACCCCCGCTATCTCTCCTTTGACACAGAGTACAACTTAGGACCCGATGAATGTAGCGAATGAGCGGGTCCCGGATTTTGGTACTCTTTGTGTGGCTCGGGTTGTAGATCCCTTCTCCAATCTGTGCCCAGAAGGTATTTCTTGTGTTGTCGGGCATCTCAATAATACTGTCGTTGAAGATGGATTCTCCAATCTCTTCTTCGGTGTAGATTCCCACATCGACACTGAATTGAGCCACTGAAATGCCATACCAAGTACCACCGTAACGGAAAGTGACCACTTCATTATCGAACATGTCATCTATGTCCTTCTTGAGGGCACACGTGCTTAGGAATTCAAGATTGAACTCATAAAGTGATTGCAGTGGTCCCTACTAAGTGCAAATGTTTATTTTACATGCGTTTGTAAAATGTTTTTACGATCGGGTGACGAATGTAAAAATTTTGTTGCGTACGGTGGAGTATGTAAACACTTTGTTTTACGTACACTAAAAAAGTGTTTTCACGTTTGTGGAATGTAAACCATCTATTTTTTTCTTTGATTTTCGCAGGTGTTGGGGATTTGTTGTTCAAAATACGAGGATAATGAACAACAGATTAAGGCGAGTTTGGTGCATTTATTTTTTCAAGACACGTTTTAGTGATTTTACGTCAACATAAATTTGTAGATCTGTTGACGAGTGGAAATTTAGGGACTTTTATTTTGTATAAAATGCAATTTTGTATTAAAAAATATATTTATATGTATGAAAATATTTTTTTTTATGTAAATTTATAGTTTTGAATGATGTTGGTTTGTGAAAAAAATATTTTTGTGGGTTTCATTTGTTTTGATGGGACAACCACACAAACATAATTCTTACAAAAAATATGGTGTGTAAAAATGTTATATTTGTTCTTTTATGTAGTTTAAATGATTTTTTTATTTAAAAAGGCATGGTCCCCACATGTCATAACCCAAATAACATCTTAGCCATACATCCTATCTTGATCAAAGGATGAGTTTAGTTCCTTTGGTTCTCATAAATGAGCATAGTTCTCATTTTACCTGATCTATACATATATATATATGTACTTCAAGGCTTAACCTACATTAACATACATGACAAAAAATATAACGTGCGTTATTATCATAGAACGTGCGTGATTATAGTCTCATGCGTGATTACGTGGTCCCATGCGTGATTATGTGGTCCCATGCGTGATTATACCCCTGATCCAACGGTTACCATTGTCTCCTACGTGATGTATGATAAGGCTTTTTGTATGTTAACCTTACTCTATATATATATATACATATATATAGAGAGAGAGAGAGATGGAGAGAGAAAGAGAGTAAAGTACAGTTTCAATCCCTGAGGTTTACACCCGCTCTCAGGTTCAGTCGCTATTTCAAAAATATATCAATACTCGAGTCACGTATTCAATTGCTCACAATTAAACCTTTGCACTAACTGACCGTTTGTATTTATGTGAAAAAACTAAAATACCCCCAATGTTTACTTACAGTTTCAATACCTGCTGGTTGATTTCTTAATTTCCCTCCATTTTCAAATGTTTTTCCTAATCTAGTAACAAACCACATGTAACCAGAAAATTAAACAACAATATTGAGGTACTAACACAATAACAACAAGAGATCGACACAGGTAACCAGAATTGGAATGCAATTTATAAGTTGAACTGGGTTTGACTTTTTGGAGTTGGGTTGGGTTTGACACTCACTTGGTCAAACAGTTCACGTATGCTTCCTATTCAAGTAATGCAGCTGGATTTACCAAACAGCTCATGTTGGGTTGGGTTCAAGTGATAGACTATGTTTTGCACTACGGGATTTACCAGAACTGGAATGCAGCCTAATTTCCCTCCATTTTGAATTGGAATGCAGCTAATCTGGTCAAGTGATTGACAAATCCTGCTATGCATAAAATAATGGGTTATTGGATTTTATCACCCCCAACTATCGGCCTTTGGCCGTTGCCACCCCTAACTAACACTTTGACGTCCGGCACCCCCAACTTGACTTTTAGTTTGTGCTGGCACCACTCAGTTAAATCTTTACTAACTGAGTTTGTTTCTTATCCTACGTGGCACAGACTTTTGAGATGGACAGTATTATGTGGCGAATACGTGGCAAGCAACTTCATTTCCTTCGTTTATAACACAAGAGACTTTGACTTTGAAAACTCCACACAACCTCCTTCATCAACCCCCAAATCTTACCTCGATTTCTCCATCTCAACAACAATGATCTGTAAACTGTAACAATGGCTGGACTCCTTACATACATCATCGGCGGCACCGGCTTATTCCTCATCGGCGCTTCTGAATCCTTAATCTCCACCACCCTAACCCTAACCCAAACCCAAATCTCATCAATACCCTCAAAAAATCAACCCCTTTCATCTTCTTCACAGCCTCTTTACTCTCCTTCTTATTCATATCAGAAAACGTCATTGACGTATTTCATCAAACACATGGTGAGCAAGAAACCAAACCCACATGAAAACACGAACAAACGACTTCCCTTTTCCATCACAAGAAGCCACGATCCTCATCCCATCAGCAGACCACTGAAGATCATCAATCCGACCAGACAACACCCGAAACTCATTCTTCAACACAAACCCATTATGCGTCCCCCAGATCCTCATCATCCTAGACACATCAGGGGAAGCGATCCACTCCCCATTAGGCGAAAACCTGGCCACAGTGGTCTGATACGCATGTTCGGAATACACCTGAGCCTCCAATGGTCGATCAAGATAGCGAATAATCACCGATCGGCCGGTACAGTAGAGAAATGCGTTGGTTTTTGGGTCGCCGGAGATGAGTATTCATCTGCCGCGTTCGGTTGAGGGGGTGCAGGTGTATGTTTCCACGAGATTTGCCACTGTTTTCGGAGCTTTTTGAAGGGGAAATGGGAGAAATTGTGTTTGCAATTGTTTATATATACATATAGTGCCACGTATTCGCCATGTCATTCTGTCCATTCTGTCCACATAAGCTTGGCTGTGCCACGTAGGATAAGAAACAAACTCAGTTAGTAAAGATTTAACTGAGTGCCAGCACAAACTAAAAGTCAAGTTGGGGGTGTCGGGTGTCAAAGTGTTAGTTGGGGGTGGCAACGGCCAAAGGCCGATAGTTGGGGGTGATAAAATCCAATAACCCTAAAATAATCTATTAGCCTGTTCAACTTATAAGCAAGTTCAATTGTGCATTCCATTTTCAAAGGCTTATGTGCATTCAATACTTAATGTGCATTAGCTATTCAACTTAATGTAATATGCATTAGTCATATGCTCCTTACACCCTTATCAAACAAATAATACCATCAATTTAAATTATCCTATAAACCTGCCAAAGCCTTATGTGTCGTAAACATCTAAGCACATCAATCAAACATCTCAAACAAACAATACCATCAACTTAATGTGCAACAGTGCAGCTGTGAATTGAACCTTAATGTGCAGCAGTGCAACTGTGAATTGATCCTTAATGTGCAGTAGTGCAGCTGTGATCCTAATATGCTATTGACATCAGCCTAATCCACAACAATACTGACATGATCCTGATTCTAACCCAACTTTAGAATCCTGTTTGACAACCAAACATAGTTAATGTTATCAAAGTCATTAATCATTATCATCCACTTTATTAGCCACACCTTGTTTAATAACTTGAAACATAGTAGAAAAATCGTCATTAACACTTTGATTTAACCATTAAAGACTACCATTACTATCCACTTAATAAGTAAAACATAGTATAATAAGCATCAAGAACAGTTTAATTATCATCCTAATGAACATCACAAAAGAGTTAATCCTGATCATAAACTTCAAAAACCCAAAACTGATCAGGATCAGTCCAAAATCAACCCTTTAAAGTGTTACAGTTATCCTACTAGTTAGATAATATGTACAACAAACCAAGCACACCGCCATCTTCATTCTCGCCGGCTAAAATAGAACTCAATCCCGAACCCCCTTCTAGCCCTCAACAGAACCCGATATTGGATCCAGATTGTGCGTTTAGCCACCAAAACGCGTGGATTGTCAAAGAATTTATATAAATGGCACGCATAAATAAATCAAAGAATTTAAGTAAAATTTACACAATGTCGTACAACAACATGGATTTTCATCAAGATTATCGCGTATTGCCTCATGATTTGAAAGATCTGAGTTGATCAGAGGTGTCTGTGGGCTTCACTGGAAAATCGCCTTTCAGCAGAGGGTTTTGGAGGTGAGAGGGAGTGATTATGTGCTTCTTTGAGAAGCTAAAGGGTTACTGGTGGGAAAAGGGTTAGTTTTTGGTGAAATGATCAAACTGCCCTTCATGCCATTTAGTAAACTAACGGTCAACTGATGTAAGTTAGTGCCAGGGTTTTAATTGTGAACAATTGAATACGTCAGGGACTAGAGTGTTGATTTTTTTTTGAAATAGGGACTGAGCCTGAGAGCGGGTGTAAACCTCAGGGATTGAAACTGTACTTTACTCATATATATATATATATATATATATATATATATATATATAGGGTGAGGATCAAATAGGAAGTTTATTTTGGCTAGGAAGGATAGGAAGCAATAGGATTAGGACATGTGGCAAAATTTAAAATAAAGAGGAAGGATATTTTAGTCAATTTTATCCTTTCTTCTTCTCCCCAGTAACTTCAAAACCCACCATTTTTAAAACCCACCATCTTCAACCATTTCTTCACTTTCTATCTCAATAATCACTACATTATAGTGCGATTTTCGTCACCAATCAATGATTCAAACACCCGATCAACGTGTCCTTCAGCTTTTTTGAAAAAAACCCAGTTTAATTTCATACAAAATCTCGTTTTTCCGGTGATTTTGAAGATAATCACTCGATCCGTTCGATTCAATCGCTGATAAGTGTTTCAATCATTCAACTTTCGTCAATCGTTGAAGAAATCAGCTTCGATCCATGTAAGAATATCTTTAATTTTATTTTTACGATCTGGGTTTTTTTATTTAGTCATTGCGTTTTACGATCTTGGCGGGGGTCCGGGGGCAGCGCCCCTGGTAGCAGGGTCCAAGGGGCGGCAGCCCCTGGCGGGGTCCAAGGGGCAGAGCCCCTGGCTGGGGTCGAGCTGCGTTTTAGAGAATTCACAGACAAAACTATTGTACTGGTTCAATGCGTTTTAGAGAGAGAACACTTTGTTTGGTGTTTTTAGGCCATTGCGTTTTAGAACTAAGACATTTTTATGTGTTTTTTGGCTATTGCATTTTAGAAAAACACATTTTTGAAGTGTTTTTAGTCATTGCGGTTTAGCTAAAACACATTTTTAGGTGTTTTCAGTCCATTGTGTTTTAGAGAGAACATTTTCTTCTGTTTTTTTAGGCAATTGCGTTTTAGAATGGAGACATTTTTAAGTGTTTTCTGGCCATTGCGTTTTATAAATATGACATTTTTTTGTGTTTTTGGTGCATTTCGTTTTAGAAATAACACATTTTTATGTGTTTTTAGTCCATTGCGTTTTAGAAAACAGACATTTTTAGTGTTTTCTGGCCATTGTGTTTTAGAAATAAGACATTTTTTTGTGTTTTTGGTGCATTGCGTTTTAGGTAAAACACATTTTATGTGTTTTCAGTCCATTCCGTTTTAGAAAGTACACTTTCTTTTGTGTTTTTATGCTATTGCGTTTTAGAAATAAGACATTTCTTTGGGTTTTCTGGCCATTGCGTTTTACAAATAAGACATTTCTTTGTGCATTGCGTTTTAGAAAAATGTCATTTTTTAGTTTTTTTTTCCATTGCGTTTTACGCAACTGGATTTTTTCCATTGCGTTTTACGCAACTGGGTTTTAGAAAAAATTTTTCGAAAATATAGCAATAGTATACTCGTTTTAGAGATTAAAAAACGCCCGTTTTTGGTGCAATTTTTATAAAAAATAATGTCGTATGAAAGAGTTATTAACATTTAAAAATTGGGGGGGGGGGAATTAGAGGAGAGAGAAACTATTGCCTTGGATTGACTAGAAAGCCCATAAACAAACTCACGCGAGTCTTTTCTTCTCTTCAATTTCCCTTATTAATCTTAGCCCTTGATTAAATAAATGGATGATCAAGATTACTTCATAGCCTTCTTAGCCAAATAAACTTTCTATTATATCCTAACCCTATATATATATACATATATTGAAAGAGAGAGAGAGAGATAGATAGATAGATAGAAGAGCAGATATGGGTTTTCATTTATTAAGATTAGAAATTGATTTTTAAAAGATGGATTTGGATTATAATGGGGATTATGGCAAGTTTGTGAAGGATGGAGGGTGATGATGGCGGTGGTGGATGAAGATGGTTGTGGTTGAGGAGGGTGGGAGGTTGAATATGATTGGTTCATTTTGTTTATTTTTTGGATGAGTTCAAATCTCTGCAAACTTCTGCCTCAACCCTAGGCAAATCAACAAAATCAGCAAGATCCACCGATGAGGGTGGAGAAATGGTGATGGTTGATGTGAGGAGGAGGATGTAGGGATCGGTGGTTGATGGTGGTGGTATTGGGGTAATAAAGATGAGGATTGTGGGCCCATTAAGTTTTTTTAATTAATTTTTTTATAGTTTAGGTGGGCCCTACTTAAAGTTTAACTTAATTCTTTAGTTTTTAATTTTTATTTTTAACAGTAAGTGTGTTTTAGTCATTTCACACCCATTTAACATCAAAAACTAACATTCATCCGCTTTAGGGACTATCCGAGAACGAATTTACAAAACTTGGGAACTATAGATGTAATTTAAAAATTGTAGAGACTATAGGTAAAATCTGAGTAAAGCACGTCGAGTATCCATACACTTTTTTTCTTTTAATAATTATTTGTTTTTCTTGCAACCTCTCCTATGTATGTGAACGGTCGGCTTATGAACTATGCACCCCACATGCCGAAAACGTAATCACAATGGCCGCTCTTCCTTCAAAATTGTCTCCTCATTATTACTTGGACTTTCAAGAAATCGGACTTTTGAATAGAATAAATCGGACTTTTTAAATCAACACTTGAATTTATAAATATGATAAGACTGATGGATACGATTTAATATATTGCAATTAGTTTTATTATTTTTAATTTTAATTTGATTACTTGTAATTGTTACTGATTAAACTAGTTAAGTTGCTAACATTATGTTTTCCGTTTTTAGAATATTTTTAATTATTAAACGACACGTTACTAATTGCGCATATAAAAATTTAGTCACTTTCTGAAAGAAAATAAAATTGTCTTCGACAGTAATTCGTAGTCATTGACTAATCGCAATAAGAACAAACATGTTAACCAACAATAAGAAAAAAGTTATATATTAATTTCTAAATATTCATCATTGATCTATTGAACATCACCGGCCGACTAAGAGTTTCTTAAAAATTATAAAAATAAATAAATAGATAGAAGAAAATTAATATATGCTTATTGAAACGTGACTACAATCATCAAATAGAATAGGAACATTCATAATAATCATCAAAAGATATCAATAAATTTTGCAATTTTATACTTATTTGTGTATGATATAAAAATGAAACTTTTGAAAAAAAAGCAAGGAACATGGGAGATGACAGCCTATAGTTGCCAAATAAAAACAAACATTTAATAAAGCTTCTCCTTTCTTAGATCATACTTTTTGACTTGTGTGAAATGTATTAACCCCCTTTTCCAATGTATTTTTTCTTTTCATATAACAATGTTCTAATATAACAAAGCAAAATATTTTATGATACCCTTATTTATCATCACCATTAACAATATTTGTTGCACCATGAAAGTGACCACCCTACAACCACCAGGTTACATGATTGAGCAACCTTCTCCATCCTCTTCACCTCCATAATGATTCCTGTTTCCATTGTACCCATTGTATCCATTGTATCCATTGTCATATCCAAACCCGCCATAACTTGGCGGGGGTGGTGGTGGTGGCGCTATTGGCATCCCATAGCCATGCTGAAACGGAGCGCCACCATAACCTTGATCATAATACTGCCCGTATCCCACCATCGGGTAAGCCGATGGTGGGTACATTTGTGGATAGCCGTGTACGGGCTCATACACCATCTTTGCAACATCAGGGCCTGGACCAGCATCCGCTTTCTTTGGTCCTTCCTTAGGTTTTTCGCCATCTTTAGGCTTGTCAGCAGGTGGCTTGGGCTTGTCGGCAGGCTTCTCGTCAGGCTTCTTCTCAGGGGGCTTGTCTCCAGGCGGCTTGGGCTTGTCAGCAGGAGGCTTGGGCTTGTCGGCAGGCTTGTCGGCAGGCGGCTTGGGCTTATCCGCAGGCGGCTTCGGCTTGTCTGCAGGCGGCTTGTCGCCAGGGGGCTTGGGCTTATCCGCAGGCGGCTTCGGCTTGTCTGCAGGCGGCTTGGGCTTATCCGCAGGTGGACCAGGTGGCTTTTCAATGATCTCTATACTCTGGATGGCACCTCCACCCTTGTAACAAAGCTTGTCACGAATTTTCTCAGGGCTACAACATACCACAATGATCTTTACCTTGTTTTTTTCCACATCAAACATTTGGTCTCTTATTTCTGTATTGTCACAAAAACAAATATATACATATATATATTTAAAACTGAATATTATTAATTTGTATGAACCATTTGTCAACATCAATCATAAAAGGAATTAGCCATCCATTAATTTATCACAATAGACCAGAATATCGTACTTCTATATTCATTATTTTAAAATTTTAAATCTAATATCAACCTTCAATTCCGAGTGAAAAAATCTTAAAACAACAATTGTAGCTATCTAAAACTATACTTTTCTGCTAATATATAAGGGTTTTATATATATATATTATATATGGAAAATCAACATGCAAGTTTTCTTTTCATAATTTTGGAAGACAGGAATTCAAAACTCTGAAGAATATTCTGAATATTCATTATGAGTTTAAACCTCAACAGATGACATGAGATGCATTTCTCCGTGAAGAATATTCATTACTTTTGTTGTAAAAATTAAAATGGAATTCAATTGCTACTAGAGTAATGTTAAAAAAGTTATACAAAAAAGGGAATTACAATAATAAATTTAGAAACTCACGGGGGATTTTGCAGATGACTTTCTTCACCTTCTTGTAGCAACCGGAGCACTTGAGATCAACATTCAGGATCATTTCGGTCACCTTTTCCAGTACATAACACAAATAATTGAAATAAATTGGTGAACATGTTAATTAGAAATAATAAAAATGGCTTCATATTTTTGGATGAATTGATGATGATAATTAAATGAATACCTTCTCAGGCGCCATGGCTGGGAATGGAGAGTTTATCTCTATAGAGAGAATGAGAGAAAATGTGGTGTGTATGAGAGAGAGTTTGATTAAAAAGGGGAAAGGAGCGGTGTGCTCACCTAATTATAATAATAATATTAACAATAATCAACTTAATAATAATAATAATAATAATAATAATAATAATAATAATAATAATAATAATACTAATAATACTAATAATAATACTAATAATAATAATAATAATAATAATAATAATAATAATAATAATAATAATAATCAGTTACTTTCTTCAAACATTTTTTATAATAAATAATAATAATAACTTACCTCCTTCAAACATTTTTTATAATAAATAATTGCTGCATTAACAGTTTTAATAGAATAACTACATTAAATACATTTTTTTTTTTTTTTTGGAATAGCTAAGTACATAAATATGTCTTGACCTTAACTAATAATTTATATGAAAAGTTAAAATTATGTTAAAATGTTAGGATTCAAGAATATGTTAAAGTGTAAATATTTGGTCAAAGCATGAAATTATTTTGAGTAAGAACCATTTCTTGCTTAAAAGCCAAGTGTAATTAAGTTGCAAACCTGTTAGCTAAAACTTTTTTTTGACAAAAGGGAAAGGTGTTTGTTTTGATTTTTTTTATTCAATGATAAAAATATGAAATGATATACTCGTGTGTATATATATATATATATATATATATATATAGGCTAAAAGTTGGCTACAAAGTTCAAAATTTCTAAAAGGTGTAAAAAGTCATAAAACAATATAATATCAACCATAAAATACACTTAAAACTCACAAATAACATAATAAAGATTATTAAAACACCATATCTGTGGGTTTTTGTTTTGTGCTTTGGATGTTAAGGCTCTGATTATTCAATAATTAACATTATGTGTTTTGTGTTGATTATCATGTTGTGTTTTATATGCATACTTCTATGATAATGTGTTTGTAGTTTTTTATGGACTACTAGGGTTTGAATATAGTAACAATATAGCGGTGCATACTAAAATAAGTAAAAAAGGACATTGATAACTTGTCGGTAATTTGCGTGTGACAATATAGCGATGCAAGGATCGCCAACAGATCAAACAAAGTCTCTGTTAGTTTTATAATAAGCTTGATCACCAAGAGATCAAGCAAATACCCAAAACGAAGAAGATTTTATATCTTGTAAAGGAGTTCGGTGATCTATTGTTAAATAAGTAGGAGGCATAGTCGTCGGAAAATTTTTGTTGGTAATCTGTAGACTATAGGTATCATGGCCATCAATGATCCGTCAATAAAATCCGTCAATGATCCGACGGTGAAGTCTTTACTCATGTCCAATTTCCCTAGACAACTTTAATGATGGATATATTAATGGTTAATATCTTTAGCTAAGTAAAAGAATCATGTAATTTGTATTGGGAAAAAAAAAGAATCATGTAATTTGTATTGATATAAACTCGAGCACTCACTTGAAGCCTAGAATTAACCATGATTATATTTTTATGAATAAAATTTTAAGAATGTGTATATATACATTTTTCTAAAAAGGTGTATATGGGTTAATTATATAAATAAAATTAGGAACATATTTATCCATAATTCACATGTTTTTATATATATTTCTGGTGCCTGAATTTCACTATTTGGTGACCTTTCCATATGTAACATCCATCTAACACTTTATATTACCATTTAGGTCAAATAGCACCAAAATGTAATGAGTGTTACCTAACTTGTCATTGTATGCATCTTATATACAAATTCACCTTTATATATGATGAGTTAACAATAGGATGCATCTTATATACAAATTCATCTTTATATATGATGAGTTAACAATAGGTTAGTAAATAACAAGTAAAATGCACGTTTTTTGTCATCTTATTTTATGGTGCCATCTTCTCTTATAGCTTCTGTGATTAGATCATTTTTCCTGGTTATCGTTTTCGATAACATCATTTTCTCTGGTCAACTTCTTCAATGGGACCATTCTTTAACACGGCCGTTTTCCTAGATCCAAACCATAGAGCATGTTACGTTTGCTGGAAATGATGGTGACATTTTGTAATATCTAATGGAAATTGATTCTTTGTAAATAAAATGATTCACCGGAAAAGTGATTTAAGTGTTGCTAAAGTAATCAATTAGATAAAATGATAACTTGTAAATTTATTTTATTAATTAAATGTGAGGATAAAGTTTTGTTACATAAAAATGTATTTTAATTAAAAAGATAAAGAGTGTATTTTAGGTTGTTTATTAGAAAAAAAAATTCAGTCTAAATTAAATACAATAGAATTATATATATTTTTGAAAAGAATAGAATTATAGTTATACAAAGTATAATATGATGATGGTATTTGAATAATTGTATCGAGGAGTTGTAAAGTAGAAAAGAAATGGTGTGCAATACAAGGGACTTTGCCTCGGATCCCCATCTCCACATGGACACAACCACCACCACCGACAAGATCATTTTCCTACGTTATTACTTATTAGGGTGAAGGGGGTGCTCACCTAATAGGTGAGTCCCCTCTCTTACGCCAAACCAATCCCCGTGTGCCACGTCAACTCCTCTCTTAAACTCCCCTAACACCCCAATTTGATGGCGCCACTCCCCTCTTAGGTGAATTGGTTTTTTTTTTTTAAAAAAAAAAAGAAAAAAAGAAAATCATTGATTGGATGGCAGCTCCCTCTCTCCTCTCTCTCTCCTCCCCCTCTCTTCGGTGCCTCCACCCCCATTTGCTTCCCCGATTCACTCCCCCGCCTTAATGGCGGTACCCCTAATCGGCAAAATGCCTCCCCGCTTGAAGTCCCCGAAGACGCCCCCATCACCCTTAGCCAATACGGAATATAGAATTTCAAATTACAAAAAATATTCGAATCTTCTAAATATAAACTAATCAATCAAATAACATGGTTGTAAAAACGGTTATTAAATAAGAACTTGAATGCCAGATCAACTGGGGAGGATTTCTTGAAAGATGAAGGGTTTAACTCATTTGGTGTAGGGCGGTGTCCGGTACCGAAAAAATCGGAACCGAAAATCTTTAAAAGTGGGTACCGGTATCGAATATATCCGGTTCGGTATTGGTATTTGAGGGTAAAAACTGGTAAATAACGGTACCGAACCGGTACCGTACCGGACCGATACCGAACCGGTACCGAAAATGTCAAAAGTCGGTACCGAATTGGTACCGAAAAAGTACCCGGTCCGGTAAATTCGGTACCGGTACCGGGTCTGATTTGCTCATCCCTAGAGTGAAACACTGGTGGGTAATGATAGGAGATTTAGGGAAACCTGGGTTCGATCCTTGAGCCAAACAGGTTTTATCGGTAATTCATTGTCGTGCCTACGAGCGGGTGGTTACCCGGTTTTCTCTGGAATTGGTGATGGACTCGGATTACTCTCGTAATACTCCATTTGTCCAGTAGGTGTCTGAAAAGTGCTCGAGATTGATTCTGTTGTTCGTTAAAAAAAGAAACTTGGAATACTTGTTGGTGAACTTTATATATTTTATTTGTAACTTTAAAAATTATTGTTCTACCCAACAAAAACAAATCATATATCATATATGCCAACTATCATATATGCCAAATATAAATCCTAAAAACTCTTAATATAAGTCACTCATATATTGTACATCCTTGGTAAATTCTCATTTGAGATCAGGATTCTCTATGATCAAGTAATACATATTACCATCTACTTGCGCTACATCAAAAAATACATATGACATGGATAGGTAGGTAGCAAATAAGAGCATGCCAATAGTAAATAACTCATGAAGATATCAACTCGTTTATACTCGTCATGGTATGTTAACTTCAAACCATAGGGGTTGCGTTTAAATAAATAGTCTATTAAAACTAGGAAGTCAGAGGAAAGGTATCAAACGAACTCCAATTTTACTCATTCTAGCGGCATTGGAATCGTTTTGTCGAATTATACAATCTTAGATTTTAGGTTTTCGATTTTGGATTTTTAACTTGTAAATTTTAGAATTTTTATTTCATATCATTGTGTCTTTTATTTGTTATTGTGTTTTTTTTTTATTCTCATTATTGTGTCTTTTTTTCTCGGCGTTGCGTTATATTGCTCGTTATTGTGTTATATTTTGCGATACATGATCTTATATTTTATGATACATTGTGTCTTTATATTATTTCCAAATTTAAGAGATTATGTAAGATAATTCAAAGAGTAATAATTATAGAGAGAGAGAGAGAGAGAGATTTGTGTATTCAAGAAAGAAATTAGTTACATGGCTCCCGCCCATGGCTTTATAGCCTAGTGGCATCTTGGTGGTGGGATAAGGCTTTGAGACCAATAGGTCCTGGGTTCGATTCCCACAAGGAGGGTTTTCCCATGTTTATTGGGTTTCCTTCTGAATTGGTGTGTCATTATGCCTAGTGGAGATGGATATGATCGGGTGGTTCCTCTGGTAGCATGATGATACTCCAGTGGTCCGTCAGTGATCCAAATTTGCCGTTCAAAAAAAAGTTACATGGCTCCCACTTCCTTTCCATCTACCACCAGTTGCATAACTAGAACATGGAAGAAGGAGCTTCAACGAGATCCAAAATTTCAAAACAATTAATAAAACATGTATCCCCACATGAGACTATCATAAAACATTAAAACAATTACATACAAGTCGAAGATGGTCGCCGTCAGACATTGCCTCCATCATTTCATGATTAATTAACCAATAAAAAAGGTTTGAAAAAAAGGGCAAAGAAGACACAACACAATTGGGATGTCTATATGTGTAGAGTGTAGAGAGACCAATCACATAAATAATCATGATTTTAGAAGGTTTGTTCAGGTAATAGAAACATGGTAGTATTTACTGATCTAATGAAAGAGGGGTCTTAGACCATAGGTAATGGTTAATGCCTACTAAGGGGCATTTTTCATCACATCATCATCATAATGCCCTTTTAAAAATGTGTAATGGTTAATGCCCATTTCATTTATTACTTTCCATTATTTTTCTTCTCTTTGGGCATTATTATAGAAATGCCCCACCCTCTTTATGCCCTTATAATGCCCAAGGGGGTGGTGTTGAGGGCATTATCAAACTTTTTCATGCCCTTATAATGCCCATTACACATGGTCTTAGAATACTTTATAATATTATAATTATTGTGTTTACAGAATACTTTATAATCTTATAATTGTTGTGTTTTAACGGCTAGTGTAGCTGGCTCTGAAGAGACACGCTAACACCCTTAGGATGAGAGCATGCTCAAGATGATGTATTGTGTCCTAAATGACCACAACAGAAACATCTTTTGCAATTTTCCTTTTTCTTTTTTCTTTTTGGAGGTTGACGCATTAGAAGATGATGTATGTGATGAATATCTTGAGCTGCATGTAGTATTGTCTGATGATGCAGTGCAGCTTGATCTCTAGACTTTCTTCATTTTCTTGTCAATGCGGCTTTCATCTTCTAAGCAATCTTCATCATCTTCGGTATCTGATGAAACATTTGATTTTCTATCTTCACTTGAATCATCTGAACTTTGATCCTCGCTTGAACTTGAACTTTGCCATCTTGTGAAGTTGTGGTGCTTGAGTATTCGCTGCTGCTTTCTTTATTAAGCTCCTTTTCTGACTCTGACTTACCTGTGTGAGATGGAACAAATTCTGGAATTTCCTTGGTGAGGAATTTACCAAATCTTTTTTTGTTTCAATTCTGGAACAAACACAGGAGGTTCATACACAACTTTTTCATCACAAAAAGCTGAAGTTAAATCAAAACATTCAGCCACTACATTATCGTGGTTGTGGGTCTTAGGTTTAGGCAAATGCCCATTACAGTTATCCCGAATGATTGAATTAGGTTTAATGCAGTCATCCTGAAAAGAAGTTTTGTTTTCCTTATTACAATTCCAGGCGAACCAGTTAACAGTGGAATAACTATCGCCTGAATAACCTATTCCTATTTTCGATCTTCCACAGGCATCATCGCACCCATCTTCCTCACGCTCGATCACATTTGCATTGTTTTCAGAAATATTAGTACCCTTTTCATTTTCACAAGAAATGTTTGGAGCAATAAGATCATTTTCATCGATCATATCATTATCAGGATGAGGAGATGGCATGGGTACATAGTTTTTGCTATGTGGAGGAAGAAAGAGTTTTCCTTCGTTTCCAAGCTTATCTTTGTACCCGATTCCATCTTTCACGTATGTTGGTCGTTGCCAGTTTTTAATATCAACCAGTGCCTTTTTGCTTATGTTCCATTTATCGATCGTGATTTGTAATCTATTCATTTTGAGATTTTTCAAATCTTTCAGTTAGATCATTTATGACAAAATCTTTTCTGAAAACAAATTCTTTTAAATTCTGCAGCTAAAGTTGAATTCAACTTTCTCTGATACGCAACTTCGTTTTCTTTCAACTCTTTGTTAAATTGCAAAATCTTTTCTTTTTCTCTAATCAGGTCACGGTTGAGGGATTTATAATGTGCCACGACGTTGACACACAGTTTGAGCATAATTTGACTTTAAACTCGTAAGGAATGTTGTTTGCCAAGTCTTTTTCCTCATTTTCTTAGCTGGATTCCATTTTCATCGCTTCTTCAGGAATATTTTCTTCCATCCTTCCACTTGTTGCACTGCTAGCTTCTTCCTCCTTCATAGCTTGAGCATCATCGACCACAGTAGTCTTTTTGTTATACTGTGGAGCCTTAACAGAGTTTGTGTAAGCCTGAAGTTCGATGCGTTTGTAGCTTGTGAGCTTGAGCCGTCGAAGGTGGTCAGGGCTAGAAATATCGTGTTCTTGTGAGCATCAGCAGATTGGACAATTTTTTGAGGATGACCGACTTGATCCCTTTCAAGCGATTCTAGGGTGTCGATCAGATCTGATAACGTGATTGGATTCGGGTTTTTTAAGAAGTTTCGTTTGATCGTCATACATTTCAAGCTCCACTCTTTTGGAAGTGAGTCCAAAAGTTTACTGATTGTAGCGCGGTTGGTGATGGGATTACCGACCTTTTTCATTTTCGCCATCATGTTTAAAAATCGGCTGATATGATCTGATAAGCTTTCCCCGCGTACGCGTCCGAACATGTCATATTCCTTTTGGACCATGTTTCTTTTGTTCTGAATCAGTTCCTTGTTTCCTTCATAGAAATCAATCAACGCTAACTAAAGTTAATTCGCCCTCGTGTATTCTTCAAACATGTTGTACTCGTCCGTTGATAGGGCCATTGTTAAAGCAGCATAAGCCCGGTGGTCATGTTGAATCAATGCCTTATCTTTATCTGTGTAAGTCGAGGGATCATTGTTAACTACACGCATATTATCACGAACGGTCATGGGAACGTGGGGTCCGAAAGTGATCGATATCTATTGGTTATAGTCCGTGTACTCGAAAAAGGACTTGATTCGGTTTTTCAAACTGCTAAATTCGGCTGATCCTTTCAGCTTCGGTGGTCGTGTTGTAGTTCCGGTCTCAAGTTCGGCTTGTACGATCGAATTCAGTTGGTTTGGTGACATTTTGGTTTAATTTTAAGTTTAAATTGCTGATCAGGGGTTAAATACGCTGGATTATAGGGTTTTAGGCACAATTACGCTGTCAGTCAGTTTAAATGCACTGGTATATATGTGAGATCAAAAGACAAATACGCTGTCAATATTTTCTAAGTTGATGGTTCTTGGTTCCTTGGTCCGGCGACAATGTTAAATCCGCTGACTTAAACAAAACAAAGATTTGGCTAATTACGCCGATCACCGTGATAAAAACGTTGTGGTTCTTTATCACTGACTTCGAAGTCGCCTTTGACTAAATAAGCTGACACTATGTCACCGAGAATTATCAACTACGCTGATATATTATCGATGTATTTGTTAATTACGTGATCTTCAAGTTAAATATGTTGTATTAAAAAATATCTACACTGACTTCAAGTTTAAATATGCCAAACAGGGTTTAAACATGAACAAAAGCCCTCTAATCACTCAAAAACGACCCAAAATCCACGTTTCTTGACACTAAAATGATCCAAATGTTCACCAAAACACTGATTGACAACAACCTAATGGTTAATCACACCAATCTATTTTAAGTCCAAAAATTTGAAAAACCTTGAAACTTTGAAAACTTTTGAAAAAAAAAACCTTCAAAACTTGAAGAATCTTAACGAAAACTCAAACCGTTAAGAGCACTGAGGCTCTGATACCAAATTGTGAGTCCCAAATGCTATCTGGATCACAGTGGCTTGATTGTTAACACCCAAACACTTATTGATTAGGTGTTTGAATGAGTGAAAGTTAAGAAAATCAAAAGATGAAGATGAAGATTCTTGTATGGATCAAACAACAAGTGTTGTTTTTGTAATCCCAACTGATATGAACAATAATAGCACCAGGATATTCGGATTCAGCTCAATAAACAAGAAACACAACATAAGAGATTTCACTAAAAGACTAGTCCAAGAACCCTGGCTAGGGTTTCATTGATATTCAGATTTATACACACTGACCACCTGGCGCATTTAATAAATAAGCCAGGATATTAAATACACCGTGTCTGGCTTGCATAACTATTTACCAATTACACTTTGACCCCCTGAACTTTCTAGAACATTATAAACTCTAACAAACAATCCAAAACCTAATAAAACAAGTACCAACGATCTCAAAAGCTCTAACAATAGTTTTCACTATCCGAGGTTTTTATGCCGACGATCTACTAGTGATCAAGGGCTTTTCCTTGTACAAATCGTTGTGTTCATCATTTCATTCATCAATCATTTATATTTTCCATTGTTTATCACCTAAGCACTCTACCTCAGTTTACAAATATTGTTACATTATCCTTAATCAGATTTTTGACCAAAACAACAATTAGGAAAGTAATTTTCACATCTAGGTAAAACAGATAGATGCCAGCTAAGGTATTATTTTATTGGCAGGATGCGTAAATCAAATTCCCAACAAACAAAGAGCTTACCAGAATGGTGTAACTCGATGGCGCAAGTTGTCTGTTGGAGGGTACGGAGGAGGTGGGGCATCAGATTATCAACAACCCCTTCACACAATCTATAGGGTAAATATATATCGATGGTGTAATAGTGTAGCCTCTCGATCTGAGTAGTTAGTTGTATATTTGGTAGCCATTTTAGGGCTCTACTTTTATGTCCAAGGTCAAGAAAGAGTCACTACAAGCGATCAAATTGGCATCATTATGTTCATTTGGAAAGCGAGAAATGCTAAACTCTTCGACAACTAATCGATTTAACCCGCAACATTGTTCAATAAAATACGGGCGTCTACATTTTTATAGGTCTCATTGAAGTGGAGGTCATGGTGTAATTTCATTGTGTAATCTCATTGTATAATTTTCCTATATTCATCTTCCTATGTAGCAACTTGCTAGCTTTTATTTGTCTATAAAAATTTTCACCATTAGGATACAAGTTATGTACCCATGATTCTAACACCCATCGTTTCAGACAATATAGATATTAATTTATTTTTAAATTTTCTAAGAACTAGTCTTAGTGTTTTTTAAACGATTGCGTAGTGAAAGTCTAATAAGAAATACAATATACTATTTAAAACCATAACTACCATTCCTAATCAAAACACTATTTAAAAGAGAGCTCGTAAAAAACAAAACAATTGAGCTATATTATCCGATTGATATACCACTAGACTTTTCATTCTATTTCATAGTTTATTTAAAAAAAATATATACACCATAAGCATATTAATAAAAGTTAATTAATATACAGAGGGTTTATACCCTACTTGAATATTCAAGTAATGCCACTAGACTTTTCATTCTATTTGATAGTTGATGCAGATTTGTGACTGTCGCTATGCAATTCTATATAAGTTGCTATGGTAATAAACAAAACTAATAGGGTAAGCAAAGCTAGATGGCAAGTTATTATATTTGGGTTCGCTTATGCAACAAATAAGCAAAAACTAACCATGTCTGTGTTAGTTTCGCTTAGTAAGTGATTAGAGGCGGCTATGAACTTACTAGACTTGTATTCACACTATAAATAGAGTTGTTTAGTTTATTTGTAGGAGAGAGATACTAGATGTGAGTCTCCAACCCTAGGGGAGCTCACCTAGGGTTGAGATGAGCTTAAACGATATATGTATGTGTGTATTTATAAAGACTCAGCGATGTTTAAGGAAGTACTTCTAAATTTACATCTATCTTATTGTTTAATTGTTTGTTTGACTGACTCACACAACCGCGTCTCTACGCGTTATGAATCGAGGGTAATAAGTGTTATTGTATGATTCCTATGCACCTACAATTGGTGTCAGACGTAGTGAGTGAATCGGAAAAACTAATCACCAATTCGATTCACCTTCGCTCTTAATTCATGCTCAATTCTACAAAACTGGCATGAGACATTAAAATTGGGGTATTAATGAAATTTGAAGCATTTCATAGATTCTTGATGAAATTGAAGAAGATTGATGAAGGCCAATTAATGCTAGATTCATGATTTGGATAATTAATTTCAGTTTGGTTGATCAAATTACATCATAATCCAAAGTTGTTGTTAGAGAGAGAAAGTGGATCTAGAGAGAGAAATTTTAAAAATTGAAGGTCAATATCCAGAAACTGATAGAGACTTATGTTCATTTCTTCATCTTTGTGGTGTTTAGAGTGATATTTGATGGTTTTAGATCGAAAATCAAAGATATGTTCGTGAGTTGCTTGAAGATTTGAAGATCTTCCAGCCAAAGTATGAAGATTTGAGAAGGTGTTCATGAAAGTTGCAGGTCAAGCGAAACTTGCTTGATATTTTCAGCAAAAACGAAACTAACATCTAGGTTTGCTTATTGACCAAAAGTGAATCGAGTTGTATGTGTTCAATGTCTGAAAAGCAGAACTAGCCTAGGTTAGCTTATTGTTCAAAAGCGAAACTACTAGAATCCATGTACTCAAAAAAAGTATTTTGGGGGAAAATTTATTGGATATTTTTTTAAGATATTGCAAAAAAGACAAGGATTATTGTCCAAAAAATTTGCTAATGATACTTTTAGAATTTTGGTTTTCTTCGGCAATAATGGATGGTTATCAAAGAATTATTTGGGCCAAGACGGTTGCACGATTTTTTTCAACATGGGGTTCAAGGATTTTGGTATTCGGTTTCTTTACATGGGCTACGGGCATCTAGGATGCTTCGTAAAAAATGATACCGATTATCCGAAAATTTAAAATTCATGAAGAATCAATATTCTTTAGGTATTTTTAAACTCTTCGTAGGCTAGGCTACGAGTATTCTGGGAATACTTCATTACCAAAGGGGAGAACTAATTGAAGAATTTTGTTCACATAATTGAAAGTTTTGTGACGATTTAGGCCTATTCATTTTTAAAGACCGGAGATTAAAGAGAAAAAGAAAAGAATTATAGGTTTTGAAGAATTTTGCAAAAATAGGGGGAGATAAAACTTCAAATATTATTTCTTTGCAAAATGATTGCTCGCTAAACGACAAAGTGTTCAAGATCTTGTTCCATTTGACATGATTCAGTTATGGTTTGATTTCTATTTTGAGATCCGAGCTAGACAGATAGACAACCTTTATTGAGGATGTTGGATAAGCAACTGAAGGGGTAAGGTCCCAAAAACCTTGCCTCAAGTACTTGGGGCCATACCATAAACTCGTCAATAAACCCTCTTTAGACCTTGCGCGGCCGCGCACTGGTCCTACAAAGAGAGCTTAGAAAGAAAAAACGGGGACTAACATCTACGCGCCAAAAGGAAACTAACAAATCCTTGCGCCGATCCCCATAGCAGATAGGATAAAAATCCTAGCAAACACTTCCGCATAAATAATATCCATACTTGGATAAAAATAACTTCTCTGATACCACACAATTGACATAAAGAAGAGCCACACAGGTTTACAGCTGTATTCTTCTAGAAGGCTCT
Organism: Helianthus annuus; assembly: GCF_002127325.2. Classification (NCBI taxonomy): domain Eukaryota; kingdom Viridiplantae; phylum Streptophyta; class Magnoliopsida; order Asterales; family Asteraceae; genus Helianthus; species Helianthus annuus. The sequence goes on along the minus strand of NC_035448.2, from coordinate 131,616,906 downwards.
ATCTTGCACCACCATTCGGTTATAACCGAATGGCCACGTGGCATCATCCCAGGCTCCCTCAAAGTCACGATGATGGCACGGAATTGAAGAGAAATCTACACTTGTCCACTTTCCACGTGGCAACATCCCAACCGTTGATCGGGATCACGATCCGTGTGCATACACACTCGTTAACGATTAACGGAGGGAAAAATAACCGCTCACGGAAAAAGAACTTTCCGTCAACTTTTCATCGACAGGTTTTCCCGCCCAAACTTCGGCTATAAATAGAAGGATAATTCAGGTATAATGCTCAAGTTACATTCACTTCACTTTTACATATTCTTCTTCATCAAAACCTGTACTTATTTTCACGCTTCGGGTGGTCATGGAGAGAACCTCCATTCTCCCCGTGGCGAGTATAACGGCTGTTGTTTTGCAGTGATTGTTAGAGGAAGAAGATCTTTCACTCACGAATCGGAGGAGAAGATTTAACCCCTTTTATGCAGACTCAAACCCCCTGGTTCAGTTGATTCCGGTCAATTAAACCAGTGTTTCTTCATTAGCGCCCACCGATTTTTCAGTTTTTATTCATCTCTTCTCGTTTTGATTCACTTTTTCATCTTCATTTTTTCAAATGGAAGAAACCCTTACAAACTGTCAATCCGACCCTCGGCCAAATTTCGCTCACAATACCCAAGTCGAAGGGATTGTGGAAGAGGCTTCGGATGATAACGAAGTTCAATACAATGACAATCATCCGAACGACCCTGTTACTCCAGGGATGCAGCCTGAAATTCCTATAAGCTCAATTCTACCTCCCGGCGAAACCCCTATCTCGTGGTATGTCAAATCCCAAGGAGCAATAAATGTTATATATGCACAACTCTGTGCACAGACTGCTCTTCCCACTTAGTCACGAAGACCTGCATCTCGCACACGAGTACCATCTGTGCCTCATGCTTCCCACATGAAGCACCATCACGAATTCAGGTAGAAGACACAGAACTTTACTCTAGATCTCCAGCAAGGTATAAGTCTACCCATTCCGAAAATCGACGAAGAGAGTATCACGATGAATCTCATTCTCACCGAAGGCAATCGGTTTACTTCCAGTTGGGTCCGCGTTCCTACCAGAGGCGGGACACCCACACCAACGAGTATGACAGAACATACCACAAGGGAGACAGTACAAGTGTGTTCAGTCGGTTGCAACCGGATCACAAAAGTTATAAACCTCGCGCGGTTTATAACCCAGAAGCAGAACACAATTACAATTTAATCTACCGCCCGGCGGAGGCAGCAGAGAATTCCAAGTTTATCAGTGAGATCGCTTTAGCTCCTTTGGAAAAAGCAAAACTCCCATCCAACGTTGGCAAATTCAATGGCATGACAGATCCGGATGATCACCTTCGTGTTTTCACTAGTGCCGGTCTGGTAGGAGGATGGACCCTGCCAATGTGGTGTCACCTATTCATCCAGACTCTCACAGGTGCTGCGCGGCTATGGTTCGATAACCTACCTGTTGGGAAAATAACATTGTGGGTAGATCTGAGAGAAAAATTCCTAGTGCATTTCAGCCAACAGAGAAGGTCTATCCGAGATACTGCAGACGTGATGAATATTTGGAGGCGTGATAATGAGAGCCTAGAAGATTTTATCACATGCTACAACAAAGAGGTGCTTTAGATCGGAGATGTCCATGAACACTTGATTAGAGCGCAGTTCAAGCATGTTGTCCGCTGTGATGACATGATCAAGGTTTTATCCGGAACAGAAGGGCTACCAAAGAGTTGGGAGAAGTTGATGGCGGCAGCCAAAGTGTACGCCCAGACAGAGAAAAACCTCAGCACTAACCGACCACCACCACCGCACAGTCGCCCACAAGATATGAGCGCGAGTAGCGGAAAGAAGTTCAAAAATAATTGGCGCAACTCAAATTCTGGAACGTACTCATCTGAAGACGCGCGAGCTACCATAAACAAGCTCGCAGCACAAAGGGAGACAAAGCAAGAGAAAAGAGAACGGCAGTGGACACCCCTAACGAAAACTCCGGCGGAGGTGCTCAGCACAGAAGACTATCAGTTTAAACCCCCCCCCCCCCCCCCCCCGCCAATGAAGAATAAAAGGGGTCAAGATCCGAATCAATATTGTGACTATCACAAGGATAATGGTCACACTACAAACAATTGTATCTCTCTCCGCACCGAGATTGAAAAAGCGCTCAAAAGTGGTGAACTCACCCACTTATTGCAGAACGTGCGGAAGGATATAAAGCAAATTACTCGCGGCGAGGAAGAACTAAGTAGCGGAAGAACCAAGTAGCATACAATAGTCTCCTCACATGTTGGTCAAAGTTCTTTAGCTTACCAATCCATGGCGAGGACTATAGTATGAGTAAGTTAAGTTTCATTTAATCATCCTAAATAGACGACTTTGTACCACGCCTCTGCCCCCTATCATCAATCAAAACATAGTTCTATTATTTCTGTGTTTATTACAAAGTGCATGCAATTCCTTTTGGTAAGCGCAAAAACATATTGGTAAATACAACACAAGTCTCATGAGCGGTCAGCGATCACACACATCGCGCAAGGCCTTACGTTCACACATGAGCTTTATACCACATTTATTCACCTTACCTAATCAAAGCAATTGTACTCATGCAAAATATTGTAAGTCAAAACACATTTCATAATAGTTACGGGCGTGCCACACTCCTTAAGAAAAAACTATAAACATACATGGCAGTGTATTAACTAAAGTTACTTGCGCAACAACGCATTAACAAACCGGGATCCACGTCCCAAAACCTACAGTTAATTGTTCATAACAAAGAAAGAAGAACCTAGGCTAGGTCTTCATCCTCATCTTCTTCTCTATTTGGGAAGATCTCCTTCAATTGCGCCACATGATTTTCAGACTGCAATGCGACATTAATGAGATCCATAACTGGGAGTTGTAAATTATTAAATTGCGTCTTCGCAACAGCAAGAGCAGCTTCAGTATTAACACCATGGGTAGCACTCTTGCTAGTGTCCCAATTAACCTTTAAAGAATTAACTACATGATGGGAACATTCCGCATACCCTTGTGCATAACCGTCATTACGCGCAGCAACCAACAAATGTGCAACCGATTTATCTAGTTCTTCAGAATTAAGCACTGACTCGGCAACCTGTACAAAGGAAAAAACAAAGTAAGAAGATGCACGAACATCTCCAAAAAATTACAAAAGAAAGATCAACTTACACTTGCAATCACGTGCTCTTTCAACCACAGCATATCACTTTTCAACGGCTCAAGCTCACTCTACGCCGTTGCCCGCGCAGTCTCAGAGTTCTCCAACTTGTCTTCTATCTCAGAGAGATGGCGGGAAGTTTCAGCCTGTTTGGTTCATTCAAGATTTAAATCTTTTTTAGCAACCTCAACCTCCGCTTTAAGTTGTTCCTGCTCAGATAATAAAGTAATAAGTTCTTCTATCTCCTTATCTCTAAGAGCAAGGGTAGCGCAGGTATGTACCTCTCTCTGTTCACTCCTCTCCCTATGAGAACGCGCCTCATCACGCGCTGCCTCAGCTTCCGCTTTTTCTTGCTTCAATTTTTCAATCTCCGCATCTTGTTTCTTCAACTTCTCAACTTCAGCCTTAAGATTATTGATAACATTGCGGAGACCCATCTTCTCAGCGTTATCTCTCTCGCAAATCTCTTTCCAATTTTTGCGCTCCTTGGAAAGGAGGGCAGCTTCTGCTTTTCTCTTCCATCCTGCAACTGACCATTCTTCAGTTTTTCGGTCATGATCAAACTTGGCCCGGTCGGCTTCCAACGCAGCTTTCAACTGGGCTACTCGGGCCTCATCTGCAGAAAATTTTTTCTTGGAAGCCACATAAGTAGCCCACTCTTTATGCATGCTACGCCACTCGCGCACTATGCGGTGCGTAGTAGACGTATAAGTGGAAACCTCTTTAAGATAGGCATGATAGGTCTGATCATGAAGACGTCCCTCCTGAAATTTAATCTCCCCAGGCGGGAAGGTTCCCTGCAACCAGTCTCGGCACACACCAGTCTGAAAAGGTGTCACCTTTCTTCAAGTTCCAAACGGGGCATGAATTTCAGAGGCGTTCTTCTCTGAGTAGGTTCTATAATAATAATCCCCTAGAGTTTCATCCGGGCAGATAGGGGAATTTTTATCAACATCAGAAAAAGAACCTTGGTCCTCAGCAGGGATCTTCTCAATATTCTCAGGCATAAAACCAGAAGCCACAGAAGGAGAAGTTGTTATAGGAATCTCTTGAGCAGATTTCCCTTTTTCCGGGTCTCGAGCAACAAATTCAGGAGTTTGTGGATACCTAGCACCAACATCCATAGCCTCCGGGCTAGTAATTTTCTCCGCATCCACAGCAACATCAGCAGGTTTTTCAGCCTCAGGGTTCTCTACTCCAGCAATCTTCTCCTCCTCATTATCAGCAGCTTCAGTGCTCTCTAACGGCTCGTTAATTGGGGCGCGATGAGGAGAGGGCGGAAGCTCCTCACTAACCACAGATGATGGCTCCACGTGAATAGGAGAATTTGGTTTTTCTACAGAAATAAGAATATATGTTACAAACATCCTAGGCGCGTAAAAAGTAAACAGAAAAAAGCACCTACCAAGAACCGGTTTCGCAATAAAGGCGTCAAGATTGCCTCTTCTGGTGATTTTCTTCTTCTGGACCTTCTTGGCAGGCTGACCTTCAGCCTCAGCCTCAGCATCAGTTTGTTTTCTTTTACCCGCTTTCTTCCTCAACAAATGCTCAAGACTTGACTCTAAGTTAATAGGGTCCTCAGGATTTGACGGAGTGATATCAGCAATATCCCTAGGTCCCGGCTTAGGTTTCCTAACAACTGCAGGCGCAAGACCCTCCAATGAATCAGATACCACCACATAATCACACCAGGAGTCAGAGGAATGGCGCATACCTTTCTTATCTCCTCTCACATTTTTGGCTTTGGAGGGTTGAGTTTTCTCCGCATCACTCTTTTTTGGCGCAGCAGTGGCAGCAGACGCGCGTTTTTTCTTTTCAGGGCCTATGCCTAGGTTGGACAGTTCACCTACTAAAAAAAAGAGAAAAACACAAAGCTTGCAAAAGTTAGTCAACGCGCAAAGCAGCAAAAAACAGTATAACAGATTATAGAAGAATTACCAGCGCCAGTCGCAGGCTGCGCAACCAAATTCTCATCCCGCGAAAGAACAAAATTCTTCACAATCCAAAGGTACCAAATCTCTTCATCAACCTTCTTGGGAATAGTAGCCATCTTCCCACCTTCTCTCTCAAAAGCAACAACATAAAAAGAAACGACTGCAAAAGAAGAGAAGCGGAGACAAATTCAAAAAAAAAAAAAAAACACAACACAACACAACGCACGAAAGGGAAAGGGGGCAAACCCCAAATCTTACTTTTACCATCCTCCATATACACTGGCTTCTCTTCCCGGTTCATCCGCCAGTTAAGACTCATGCTAGCACCAACCAGGGCTTTCTCCGGCAGAGCAATTGACGGAACATCCTTCAAGTCCTGGTACCAATTATCTGAAAAGGGAGTCTGAATAGTCTCGGTTGGAACATCCTGTCTTCCACTAAAAGTCATCTTCATCGGAATCACTCCGACTTTAATAAAAAAGAATTTATGTTTCCAGTCGTGAAAGGATTTTGGGGGTTGCAACAAAATCTTTTTGGCAGAAGCCCGTTTCATAAAAGAGTGGAATCCTTGAGAACAGTGCATCTGGTGGAACACTCGAAACCGAGTAACCGACGGTTCAATATGCACGTACGACAAACAAACTCGAAATAACGAACCCTAACCATCCCAATAGGGTGCATCTGAGAAAGATGAAACTTGTAATACGAAAGAATGTCAAGAAAGAACTTCGTTGCAGGCAATCGAAAATTGCCTGCAGAGAAAAAATCCCAAAATAAAGTGATATACCCGGCCGGAGCATCCGCCGCCGTCTGCCCCTCCTCAGGGTCTCGAGTATCCTAACTATCAGGAAACTTGAAGTTTCAACCAGACCATCAAAGGTTTCTTTAGACCACTTCAGTGGTGGAAGACTAGTAGCCGTTTCTTCAGCATAATCTTCGTGATGGTCCCCGGTTGACACAAAGAAGAAAAATTACAAATCTTTTCAAGAAACTGACAAGGGAGACGAAGAAGAAAAGGTTTTTCAAAAAAGGCAATGATTGATGAGAATAAGCAATTGCAAGATTTATATACCCACTGCCATAAATAACCTAGATAACTGCAACAACACCTTTTTCGGGTTGGCACGGTTATCCAAGCATCATGGGTAAGTGGGAATAAACAATAACGCGAGTTCACGTGCACGTGAGAGACACGATCAGCAACGTACAACTGACAGCGACAGCCTGTCACACGTCAACAGTCACCATTGTACCTTTTCACCTGCCAAAGTCAAGATATTCAAAATCAGAATCATGAGCAAGAATATCTCCTCCAAAGGTTCTCTCCTTTCGCGCCAAAAAAACCCTGCAGAAAAAGCACCCATCTCTCATAGTCCAGTGCTCAACTTATTTGCATAAGAGCAACACTAGACTGGGGGGACTTGAAGGGGTAAGGTCCCAAAAACCTTACCTTAAGTACTTGGGACCATATCATAACCTCGTCAATAAACCCTCTTTAGACCTTGTGCAGCCGCGCACTGGTCCTACAAAGAGAGCTTAGAAAGAAAAAACCGGGACTAACATCTACGCGCTAAAAGGAAACTAACAAATCCTTGCGCCGATCCCCATAGCAGATAGGATAAAAATCCTAGCAAACACTTCCACATAAATAATATCTAGACTTGGATACAAATAACTTCTCTGATACCACACAATTAACATAAAGAAGAGCCACAGAGGATTACAACTGTATTCTTCTAGAAGGCTCTATCGTGCACCACCATTCGGTTATAACCGAATGGCCACATGGCATCATCCCAGGCTCCCTCAAAGTCACGATGATGGCACGGAATTGAAGAGAAATCTACACTTGCCCACTTTCCACGTGGCAACACCCCAACCGTTGATCGGGATCACGATCCGTGTGCATACACACTCGTTAACGATTAACGGAGGGAAAAATTACCGCTCACGGAAAAAGAACTTCCGTCAACTTTTCATCAACAGGTTTTCCCACCTAAACTTCGGCTATAAATAGAAGGATAATTCAGGTATAATGCTCAAGTTACATTCACTTCACTTTTACTTCTTCTTCTTCATCAAAACCTGTACTTATTCTCACGCCGGAGGGTGGTCACGGAGAGAACCTCCATTCTCCCCGTGGCGAGTCTAACGGCTGTTGTTTTGTAGTGATTGTTAGAGGAAGAAGATCTTTCACTCACGAATCGGACGAGAAGATTTAACCCCTTTTATGCAGATTCAAACCCCCTGGTTCAGTTGATTCTGGTCAATTAAACCAGTGTTTCTTCAGCAACCTAGTAGGAGGTGTTAATCAGGAATGACAAGCAGATTGACGATTGTCGGATAATTGATGATCACTATCGAGCTTGTGTTGGAATTTTCTCAAATGTTTTTGGGATGAAGTTGGTTATTCATTGATCGACTAGTGAATGATTAAACCTTTAAACGATTTGAGAGTCTGTAACATGTTACTGTGTGAAATCAAAGCAAATCGAGTTATTTACCTTTTGTGTTCTTAATTCTACAGGTTTTTATCACGTATACATGATGTTTAAGCACACACGAGACATATACACATTTGGATTTCCGCACTCACATGTTGTGATTGGTTCATATATTGAAGATTTGTACCGTCTCACAGACCTACATCCACCACTTCCTCCGCGGACTTAATTTTCTGCTTAAAATTTTGTATGTTTCTAGCCTTCCAAATGAACCAAAGGTTGACAAAATATATCATATGAATAACCTTCTTGAGCGTCGCCTGATGCACCATGTTTTCTAGAACCTGTAACACTTCTTGAATAGACTCCAATTTACCTTTAATATTGCACCAAAGATTTATTTTTGCCCACATAGACCTTGCCAAGCTGCATGAGACCAGTAGGTGTTCTAAGGTTTCTGGGACCCCTTCGCATAATACGCAGTCTTCATCCAAAATCACCCCCTTTTGTGCTAATTCAACCATTGATGGAAGACGGTTGCCAAACTAAAAAAAGGGTTTTCGAACATGTTGTTTTCGATCTTGTTCTAAGGTATATGCAAAGGTTGGTATGTGTTTCTCGATCGTAGATATCGCATCACAATTTGCTTGTTTCTTGTCCTCGCTGACTCTGCATAAGTCGGGTGGATATCACATTCTTAGTTTTGGCAAATCGTTGCACTGAGAATAAGTTGGAGAGTGAGTTGTGAAAAATGTTAAATATGTTTATGTATTTATTAGGTTTTAAATTAATTTTGCTTATCATACCTTAGCTCTAATATATATTTCCTTTTGAACTTTAGGTGATCTTTTTTCATAACAAATGTTTTTGAACGCATATCTCTTTTATTTTCTTACATAAAATAATGTAAGGTGAGGAGTTTTCATACACACGAATTAACAAGTTACTAGAGTTGTTATTGCATAAATTTTGTAGTAATAGTGTTTTGAAAATGAGTTCGGATGAGTGAAAGGGAAAGGGACCAAATTTACGGTTAGGAGGTTTAGGATTTCTATGTTGTGTTGTAAAAGCATAGGATTTGCTATCTTAAATAGACGATGATTTTCATCATGTGATGAATTTAATTGCTTGAAGTTGCTAACAAGTTCGTACACACAAACTAACGATAAATTAGAGTTATTGTTACTGAAAAACCTGAACAAACAAGAAAAATGTTTCTTGATCTTCTTTAAATCTATGTTGGCAAGGTAAAGGGCAAGAGGGTTGGTAAGTATTAAGAAATTTTGGGATTTATATTCCACACCTATCTTTTAATTATGCTTGGAGTTCTTCTAGAATTATAATCTTCATGATTCTAATAGAACAATATAGAATTTACTATTTTTTTTTCTAGAATAGTTCTCATCCGTTTAAGTATTTTGCAGAAATGATTGTATAATTATTTTTATTTTTATTTTTATCAAATATATACTATATCATATTAGCTTCAAAAAAAATATTACATTTTATAATCTATGAGAGAAACTGCGATTCTAATTTATCACATTTATTATTCTAATTGACTTATATAATCCACTGATGAAATCTTGTGAGGTCTTTGTCGAGTGAATGACCCGTTAGCTTTAATAGCTCTTGATGTATCAACATCTTATTATATGACTGCATGCAAGTAATAACAGTTGCATGTTCTTTTACAAATAATATGTGGATATATCGTAGATTTCTAGTATAGCTATATGTATACGTTTATTTAACCAATATAATAATAAGGGTGTGCATATTTGCACACCAAAATGCCTATTTGCACACTAAGCTCTAGCTTTATATACGTCGTGTATATATCTATATTATATATCTATACGCAGCGTATAGCCACCTTTTTCAATTTCCAAGAGAATCTCTGATATGATGTGGGAAATTTGTCCCTTTATATAGGCCGCGTATAGGCCTCTACGCAGCGCATATAAAGGGTGAGTTTTTTAAAGAAACATTGTTATACATTATTTATCGTTTTAGCAAACTTTTATAATAAGTAATTTTTTAAAATAGATAAATGAAAAACATTGTTAAGTATTCTATCGTATAGTATAATATATGTCTCGTATAGGCCTATGGATGTAGTATCGTATCATATAGTGTAATATAAATCTCGTGTAGGCCTATACGTGTAATATAATATTGTATCCTATCGTATCGTATCGTATAGTGTAGTAAAAAACATTGTTAAGTCTTCTATCATATTGTATAATATAGGTCTCGTATAGGTCTATGGATGAATTATCGTATCATATAGTGTAGTATAAATCTCGTATAGGCTCATAGGTGTAATATAGTATTGTATCCTATCGTATCGTATGGTATCGTATAGTGTAATATAAGTCATGTATAGGCATATATATGTAGTATCATCTCGTATATGCCTATAGGTATAGTATCATATGATCATATGGTGTAGAATAAGTCTTGTATAGGTCCCGCATAGTCTTATAGGTCTCGTATAGGCCTATGGGTGTAGTATAGGTCCCACGTAGGCTTATAGGTGTAGTAAAAGTCTCGTATAGGACCATATGTGTAGTTTAGCTCCCGTATAGGCTTATAGGTCTCACATATATGTGTAGTGTAGATCCCGTATGGGCCTATGCTATACTATACTATACAATGCTATATCATATGCTATGCTATGCTATGCTATGCTATGCTATGCTATGCTATGCTATACTATACTATACTATACTATATAGCACAGCATAGCATAGTATAGTATAGTAGTAGGGTTGTAAATGAACTGAACGTTCAGCAAACAGTTCGTGAACAATTCGACGGGAAGTTCGTTTAATAAACAAACGAACATGAACAAGAAATTTCGTTCGATTAATTAAATGAACGAACATGAACAGAGGCCTCGTTCGTTCAATTGTGTTCGTGAACGTTCGATAAGGTGTTCATGAACATTCGTTCATTTGCGCCCGTTTATGTTCGTATGTTTCTGTTTTAATTAAAGATTTTTGTACTTTCACTTAATCTAGGAAACCCGATTTCACATTGTTTATGCACAATTTCCATTTCCTTTCTCATTATTTACATCGACGAATACGATCGACCTCTATTCCACAATAAGGGATTCAAGTTCAATGCTACTCTCTGGGCCATCCACCTTTATCTTTTGTCGTGTTCGCCAAATTTATTTGTATGTTCATTTATATTCGTGAACATGAACATAAAATCTCGTTCGGTAAGTGTTGATGAACACATTTATTTCCTTAACGAACGAACACGAACAAGACCTTGTTCGTGTTCGTTCAGTTCGTTTACAGACCTACTCCTAATTTACCTCAAATAAATCCTAATTTACTCTTTGTTTAGGATTAACAAACTTAAGATCACCCACTAAAAGACAAAGACCTCTATCAAGTGAGCGAGCTCCACATCGATTTAACTTTTCTTTTTAACACTTTTATGTTTATTATTTGTACTCCTTCATCATATGTTACCTACCTGCTAAGTACGAACGGTTGTTAATAAAAACAAATTTAAACAAAATGTTTGAGACGGCTTGCCAACATCTTCACCTACCGAATATTGAAGGCTTTTTTTTTTTATTTTTGTTGTTGATCCGTCGCTAATGTGAAGTTATTTTTTGTTCTTTGAATCTTTCAGTTACCAGTCGAACTTAGAGTCTTAGACTACGATGATTCTATCGATAAATTAACAGGAAAAACTCTTTTTCGAGCAACGTATCAAATCTCAAAACATATGTATTAACGATCTTACAAAGATTTGGACTTCGTGCTTTTTGTACAAATACATGCATTGACAACTAATCATCTATTTAGTGACAAATACATCACTGGCAACTAATCATTAGCGTTCTTTTTTCTTCTTCTTATTATTATACTTATAATATAACATCTTGGCTGTTAGCATTTGGAGAGTTCACTTAAACATTTTAGGTAGAATATGACGCCACAAATTAAACGTTTTTGATGGAAGTTTATGAAATGATAACATTTTTTAAATTTTCCGTTTATTTATTAGTTTTTTTAAATTAAAAATCCATTTATTTTGACAACTTGCCAAGTTTCATCAAATCCATTTATTAGTTAGTTTATTAGTTTACAAAGTTTGTTTTAGAATAATGGAAATGGTGCTAAAATACGTTAATACAAAACAAACAAGTATCATTAAAAGTCGAGTATGTCAATTATTCTATTCTCCTTTCTTATATTATGGTAGTTATGTGTCACGGGGTTACTTTTTTTAGCTTCGTGTGGCGTCCTCAAGTCCTTGGGACAAGCCAATCCATCTCGTTTCTTTGTGTGGGTCACTGGTTTCGTTCTACCTTGGACTCATCAGGAGAGCGGCGCCAGCTCTCGACCAGTGGTGCGTTCGTCGTTTGCACGACTAGGTACACACACTTCTTCATTGACACTGACTCCGTTCCCCGATAAAGTCCAGGACTAGCCAGTAACCCAAGCATTCAAGCACAGCCCACAGCATTGCGACCTTCAAATATTTGGCCCGTGCAATCTCCCATCACCATTTCATGCACGTCCTCATGCATGCTTGCCGTCCCATACCAGCTCGCATACTTGACAATGCATGATCCCTTTATGTTAAGCATGATTCACTTTGGGAGGGTAGGACACCCGAAAGCACAGCAACAATGATCTTCTATCGTGCATGTTCAATATAGTACGTCAGTTCTCGTTTTAAGTGGCGCTGACGTCCGCCGCATCGGATTAGGTGCCGATGATTCACCTTGTTTCAGGAATACGGGGACCTGAATAGTTGTAGCAGCTTTCACAAAACTTCCCTTTTACGGCGCTGCTTGAACCGTAGATTTTTGAACATAACACGGAGGGCTTCACTGCAACTATACTTGAGCGGCTCTCACGATCCCATACTCGCGGAGTACAAAGACCTTTGCCGAAGCAAACCCATATTTGGTCTTCTCTCACCACCATTGCGCAACCATACTCTAAATGTTAAGCTCATTTGGTTAAGATTCAAGTTCCAACTATCCGAGAATCGTTCTGCTCTGATACCACTTTGTCACGGGGTTACTTTTTGAGCCCCGTGTGGCGTCCCCAAGTCCCCGGGGTCAAGCCAATCCATCCCGATTCTTTGTGTGAGTCACTGGTTTCGTCTTGCCTTGGACTCATCAGGAGAGCGGCGCCAGCTCTCGACCAGTGGTGCGTTCGTCGTTTGCACGACTAGGCACGTACACCTCTTCATTGACATTGACTCCGTCCCCCGATAAAGTCCAGGACTAGCCAGTAAACCAAGCGTTCAAGCACAGCCCACAGCATTGCGACCTTCAAATATTTGGCACGTGACATAGGGCTGTGGGAAATCTTATTTTTAACATATTACCGATGTAATATACCGACCAATCACCAAAGGTTATTGACGATTTTATTTTTTTTCTCTTTTCAACTTTTTATGTTTGTCGTCGGGGTTCTGTAAGTAATTTCTGACGGACAATTACCGACCTGACACCAACCGTTGGTAATTGTTCATTCGATGAGGTCATCGGATCATGGTTGATTCAGGTTGAATGTTGGTTACCAAGGTTATGTTTCACATATGATTCAATTGGGTACCAACTAGGTCATTGTAAAATATGTGGCAAGAGATTGGCGACCCAAAGATACGTAGCCGAGTTTCGTTTGGTGTGAGTTGGATGTAGCCCACTGGTTCAAATCGCTAGGGGGTTCAACTTTTGTTATATCCACACATTCTTACATCCTTTCTTTTTTTTTTTTTTTTTGGATGACATGTAACAAAGAAGGTGCAACACTCATGAATATGGTCCATCTAGCTAAACCCCCCCCCCCCCCCCCCCCCCTAATTTTAGAATGCATATTCTTTATTGTTACCATAAGAATGCTGAGTACTTGAAGAAAAAGGAAGGGCCGAGAATACAAAATATATTAAGATGTACATATAAACACGTCTAACAATTAAGGCCAGATACAATAATGAAAGATGTATTGTACTTAAATTCATCTCTCAACAAAAAGATATGAATCCGAAAATCATAAGTTTTAATGCAAAACCTCTATTGTTTGAAATTTGAATTATAAAACAAATTTTTTAGGTCTTATTATAGAAAATAAGTTATTTAAGATTTGTAAAGATGGGTGGAGATACAATAGGAAGTTTATTTGGCTAGGAAGGTGATGAAACAATGGTTAATCGGGCAGGGTTAACTCACTAGTCTCGTCAAGAAGGGTTAATCCCTTCCTCTCGAGGATCGCTGGCTGGATCACCGGTGGGTTGATCTCCTACACAAGGAAACAAAACGTGACTCGTAACAAGGAGGATGGGGTGGGGGGTGCTCCTTGTTACCACTCTCCGGCGTGAGAATCAGTAGTCTGCTTGGGAAGCAAAGTATGATAGTAGTAGTAGTGAGAGAGTTGTGAAGAGATACCTCAAACCTGGTTTGGGGTTGGTATTTATAGCCGAGGAGTGAAGGAGGAGGTGGATGGATAGACTGACGGCATGCTGCACCTTTGCAGGTGTGTCAGACATGTCAGCCGGGGAGGCGACGCCACGTTAGTCTGCTGCTTACGTAGTCCTGACAGGCGGCTGCCATTGGTGCTACTTGCTCTGTGGTGTCAGTCCCACTTGATGAGTAGACAGGGTGCGGTGCAAGCCGCATCGCTGTTTGCGGTAACTGTAGACGTTCCCGCGTCTTACACTTTGATCAAGACATACGCGAGATGCGGTGCCAGGCCGCATCGTCGTCTGTGGTGACTGTTGCTGTTATCCAGCTTCTCTGTATTGATAGAAGTGTTCACTGGATGTGGTGCCAGGCCGCATCGCTGTGAATACTTCCGTTTTCATACACCAGATGCGGTGCCAGCCGCATCGCTATACCGTTCTCATATTCCAGGTAAGTTCTTCTCCATCACTGGACAGATTGGATTCAACCACTGTGTCGATGCGTTCCGCACGGACATAAGTAGGTTGTTAGCTAGTGGGGGTTTTGATAAGGGTAATGGTCACTCGCGGTCGATGCTGACGCGAGATCTGGGACCATACCCCTTCAGAAGGCTAGGAAGTGATCTTGACCATCCATTAAGTTAATCAAGGGCTAAGATTAAATCAGGGAAATTGAAAGGAAGAAAAGAGGCGCGTGAATTTGTTCAAGGGCATTCTAGTCGATCCAAGCCAATAGTTTCTCTCTCCTCCAATTCCCCCCCCCCCCCATTTTTTAAACGTTAATAACTCTTTCATACGACATTACTTTTTTATAAAAAGTTGCACCAAAAAAACAAGCGTTTTTTTATCTTTAAAACGAGTATACTATTGCTATATTTTAAAAAAAAAAAATTTAAAACCCAGTTGCGTAAAACGCAATAGAAAAACCACTAGTTACGTAAAACGCAATGAAAAAAAAACCTAAAAAATGACATTTTTCTAAAACGCAATGCACAAAAAACACAAAGAAATGACTTATTTGTAAAACGCAATGGCTAGAAAACACACAGAAATGTTTTATTTGTAAAACGCAATGACCAGAAAACACATAAAAATGTGTTTTACCTAAAACGCAATGCACCAAAAACACAAAGAAATGTCTTATTTGTAAAACGCAATGGCCAGAAAACACTTAAAATGTCTGTTTTCTAAAACGCAATGGACTGAAAACACATAAAAAAGTGTTTTACCTAAAACGCAATGCACCAAAAACACAAAGAAATGTCTTATATGTAAAACACAATGGTCAGAAAACACTTAAAAATGACTCATTCTAAAATGAAATGGGCTGAAAACACCTAAAAATGTGTTTTACCTAAAACGCAATGACTAAAAACACTTAAAAATGTGTTTTTTTTTTTTTTTTTCTAAAACGCAATAGCCAGAAACCACATAAAACTCTCTTATTTCTAAAACGCAATGGACACATAAAACTGTCTGTCACTGTCAACCCCAGCCAGGGGCTCTGCCCCTTGGACCCCGCCAGGGGCTGCCGCCCCTGGGACCCCGCTACCAGGGGCTGCCGCCCCCGGACCCCGCAAAGATCGTAAAACGCAATGACTAAATCAAAAACCCAGATCGTGAAAATGAAATTAAAGAATTTCTTACATGGATCGAAGCCGATTTCTTCATCAATTGACGAAATTTGGATGATAGAAACACTTATCAACGCTCGAATCGAACGAATCGAGTGATTATCTCCAAAATCACTGGAAAAACGAGATTTTTTATGAAATTAAACTGAGTTTTCTTCAAAAAAAAAAAAAGCTGAAGAACACGTTGATCGGGTTTTGAATCATTGATTGGTGATGAAAATCGCACTATAATGTAGTGATTATTGAGATAGAAAGTGAAGAAATAGTTGAAGATGGTGGGTTTTGAAGTTACTGGGTTTTGAAAAAGGAAGAAGAAGGAGTTGGATTGACTAAAATACCCTTTCTCTTTATTTAAAAATTTGCCACATGTCATAATCCTATGACTTCTTATTCTTCGTAGCGAAAATTAACTTCCTATTTGATCTTTTCCCTTGTAAAGATATGATCGGTTGGTTTAGTAAATTAGAATGATCTTTTGTCTTTGTTGAGTAAAGATATGATCGGTTGGTTTAGTAAATTAAAATGATCTTTTTTTTCTTTGTTGAGAAAACAAGTAGGTTTCGAACGTAATTATATCACTACAAATATATATATTAGACAAAATGATTAATTAATAAATAACTTGAAATTACAAAGTTACAGAATTTCAAACTACCATCCACAATTTCAACCAATATATCTTAGGTTTTCATATCGTATAAGTTATTCATTCTCACCGCTAGCATTCTCAGCATCATCAGTACTAACTTCGATGACATCGCATATGTAACAATACTGATACCGATTACTGAGAAGATTAACTAGGCAAATCTCACATCGGCCGTGGCGAGAAGAGATTCTTGATACATAAGACATTCCCCTCCTCTTAAATCATCAATGCGTTTTGGGCTTAGTTTGCTGTGGAGCACATGAAAAATCCACAGTTAAGTGTGCTTAGGTGGGAGTAGTGCTAAGATGGGTGATCTCATGGGAAGTCTCAACCGGGGTGACCATAAAAAATCCGTGAGTTCCTGGATGGGCAACCCATCGGGGGCAAAGCGAACAATATCAGTGATACGAGAAGCCGAATGTTACAAATGGTAACAGAGCCACTCCCGAGCCGTTCGGGATGGTGGGGCAAACCCTATCGAGAGTGATGAGTCCCAAGGGGGTGATTGTAACAATACCAATACCGACTTGTTGGGATTGAACCCTATCAGAGGAACAGATAATTAAAGCCAAACTGGATCAGGGCAGTGGATCCAGAATAAGCAGATGTTATGCTTCAAATCTCTCCCATTGAAAGTGGTTTCAACATCTGCTGACCTCCAATCTACTGATCTTTACAAACTGCTGACCAACAACTGCTGCCCAAGCTAAAGACTGATGGAAGACTAAAGCTCTGCTGTTCAATCTACTGCTATAAGTCAAGCTCTGCTGGATATGTAAAGCACTGCTGGGTTCACATCAGTGGAAGGATGCAGCAGTAGTTTGGTTTACTTTATGAATTATATTGTAATAACAGTTGTTAGAACAGCAGAGTTTGTATAGGTCAGATGTTAGAGTTTGTTAGGAGGTTAGATGTCACTTTCATGGTGACGTCAGCAAAGATGCTCAGTGGTTTGTCTCGTGCCTATAAATAGAACAGTGCTCTGTACTGTTCTATTAGCTCTTCACCATCTTCTTCCTGCACGAACAAATTACTGAGCTCGGACTGAGGGGGAGTTTGTAAGCATACATGCAAGTGTAATCAGTGTTTGAAATAAATTTAAGCATTTAGTTCTTTGTTGAAAATGTATGTTTGAAAGCATTTCTCCTGTTTGATTGTGAAAAGTTTGTTTCCATTTAATTTCCGCTGCACTACTCTTTCATTGTTCATCTTAAATCAAACACAAATCACAATCAATCTAAACTCAGATCCTAACAATTGGTATCAGAGCTGGGACAGTCAAATTTGATTTAACAATCATTTTGACATAAATAGTTCAGCTCACAATCGTTGATACTGATAGTTTGTTCGTTTTGTTGAAAAACAGAGCGTTTAATCACCATCAAAGTTGATTAATCAGTGCCTGTAAAACAACCAGGATGACGTCACAATCACAAGATGATAAGAATAACATTGGCTCTCTTTTCAAACCACCCATGCTTAAGCGTAATGAATACAACATCTGGGAGAGAAGGATGGGTCACATCCTTGCTCAACAGAATACTGGATGTTGGAGGTCTGTTGTTTTTGGTCCCCATGTTCCTATGGTGCCAAGTGCTGAGGATGCAAAGAAGTTCGTACCTAAACCAACTGAAAATTATACTGAAACTGACTTTCAAAAGTTCGAACTCGATGCCAAAGCATTTAGCATCATAGCTTCTGCATTACCCAATGAAATCCATGCTGGACTGTTGCATTGTAACAGTGCCAAAGAGCTATGGGATGCACTGAAGGAATAGTTTGGGGGAACAGAAGAGGTTATTGAAAACAATAGGGAAATTCTGAATCAGCAATATGAAACATTTTGTCACATTAAGGGTGAATCATTGACCAACAGTTTGAACGATTCAGTTGTCTCATTAGTGAGCTAATACTTGTTAAAGTTACATTTCCAAATGCAACTCAAAATAGCAGGTTTCTTAGATCACTACCTGAAAAATGGGATACGATTGCTTTTGTTACTAGAAATTCAGCTGAGTTCAAAGATCTGACCCTAACCCAACTCCATGGTAGACTCCTGACTTGTGAAAGGGAGTTAAACCAGAAAAGGAAGTTGCAAGAGTCTGGTAAAGTTGCTGATGACTATTCATTTGGCAGCACAGCTCTTTTTGGTCAGGAAGAATCTGGTAGCAGTAGTAAGGATCAGAGTTATGATCATTTTATTGACATAACTGTTGGTGGAAATTTTAAGAACTCTGATTCTCACTCTGCAAATTATGCTTTCACTGCAAACTGTGAAAACCAGATGTCACATAATTTGTGCTTTGAACTCAATGATTTGCAACACTTTGATCCCACTGACTTAGAAGAAATGGACATTTTGCATCAATTGCCTTTGCTTAGTGTAAAAACAAGCAAATTCTACAAAAGAACAGAGAGAAAATTCCCAGGATTGCATGGGAATTTAAGGGTGGGGTTGGATAAATCAAAACTGAAATGTTATAAGTGCAATAGGCTAGGTCATTTTGCTAAGGAATCCAGGAGTCAAACCACTGGTCCAATAATAACTCATCCCAGCTCAAACCCTAGACCACAACATCAAAGCATTGTGCAATATACCCAATATGCCCCTACAGCACATGTTAACACTGCTCACTATGCTGCAACCCCTATGCCTATGCATTATGTTCAAACCACTGTTCCACAAATTCAGTATGTTCAAGCCCCTGTCCCTCAGGCACAAGTGCAACCTATTGCACCTCAACAAGCTGCTCCAACAGTTGTATAACCAGATCAACAAAGTTTCTTTACCCAAGGCTTTGCTGACTGGAGCAGCATGCCTGATGAGCTTGGTGATGAAAATTTTGCACTCTATTCTTCTAATGATAATTTTAATGATGAATTTTGTTTGATGGCATTAGAGTCAATACCAGAAGGGGTAGAAACTGAAAGTGAACAGCTAAGTGCTGAAACAGTGGATGAAGTGGCTGAAGCAGTGGTTACTGCAGTTGCTGGTGAACTACTGCTGGAAGAAAATTCAGAAACCCTCATTGAACCACTATCTGACCCCTGGTCCAAAGATGACAAAGAGAAAGAGGAAGAGAAGAAAGCATGTGAGAAAGAAGTTAGAGCTGATGAAGAAGGTGATCATCAATGTGATTGTGCCATGATGGCTGCTGCTAAGGTATCACCTCAAGTTCTTAAAAAACGGTGCTCAGACAAATGCATAATTGCATTTGCTAACATTAAAGAGGTAAATGAAAACCTTAGGGATAAGGTCTTATCTGATGAAGTCAAATTTGAAAAGTCATTAAAAGAACTTAAAAACAAATTGGCTGAAAAAGACAAAGAAATCAGCAGTCTCAAAGAAGAGCAAAGCATAACCAAGACTCAACTCCAAACTATGGTAGAAAAATACCAAGTTTGTAAAAAGGAGTTGGAATCCACCCAAATCACTTGTGAAAAATGGGTGGAGTCTTGCAAAGGTTATGAGGTCATGCTTGAAAAACAGATTAAGAGCAATGTGAAACTTGGTGTTGGTTTTAGAAAACATGATGAAATTAAAAACATTGCTTCTAAAGAATCTGTTCAAACCATTGTTGAAGTTATTCCCACAAACAAGGATGGCCAAGAGGTTAAAATAACTAACAAACTTGGTAACAAAATTACTCTGTAAAGATCTATGGGATCCTCAACTTTTGAGGAGATTGAGAAATATCAAAATAACCCACATGGTCTGATGAGTGTGACATCCTTGAAAACTTCAAACCAATGGATTTCACAACCACTGATGGTGTAAAAGCTCCAAAAGCAAAGGACATTCCTATCAAAGATATCCCAACAGTGGTTCAAAACTCCGTTGCTAAGGAATCTGAGAAAAGGAAGAAGAGAGAAAAGATTAAAAACCTGTTTTGTGATTTTTGTGAAAAGAGGAATCATCTAAGAAAAGACTGTTTTCATCTAAAAGCATATGATCTAAACAAAACAAGTGTCATTGTACCTGCTGAAAGCTGCACCATCTGTGGTAAAAATAACCACAAAAGTAAGGAATGTGTGTATCTCAAAAACTTTGATGAGAAAAAGAGTGAGTACACTGCAAAAACATCCTTAAGTTCATTAGCATCATCTGTCAAATTCACCAAGAAACAACCACTGTTTGTCCCAGTCCAAACAGCTGTCACAAAACAGCTGAACCAAACATCTGTTCAAAGAGATGTTCAAGTGACTGATGCACCTCCTGCCAATCAATTCAGAAGAGTAAAGGACAACCATCATACCAAAGGAACCCACATGTTTATGAGGCTTACAAAAAGCCCTCTAAACCAAGAGTGAACAGGCATCCTTTTGGTTATCAATAGGTCATTGGCCAAGACCCCCAACAGTGGTTAGAGAAAAACATTCATAAAAATGTTCAAACCCCTGTGTTAACCACTGTCCATGCATCTGCAACCATCCCAGACACTGTTGAGACCCCATCCAAAGCCTTATTGGCTTTGGAGACCTTAATGAACTAATCCTTTTACTTCATGTGTAGGGAGCTTCTGCATGCTTAGATAGTCTTTGGTATGTAGATAGTGGAGGCTCCAGGCACATGACAGGATGTAAAGCCCTTCTTCAAGATTTCAAAACTCATGGAGGGGGTGATATATCCTTTGGCAATAATAGTAAAGGGAAAGTTCTGGGGTCTGGTACAGTGAAATCTGGTAATGTAAAATTTGAAAATGTCAATCTTATAGACAATCTAAGATTCAACCTCCTGATAGTGTCACAAATGAGTGATAAGGGGTATGGCTCATTCTTCACAAAGGATTGTTGTAGGATTGTTGGACCAGAAATTGTTGATAAGATTGAAGCAATAATAAAAAATGGTACAACTAAACTTGTTGCTCAAAGAAGTGGCAATGTTTATGTTGTTGATATGTCAAAAGAGTGCCCCAGAACTGATGCCTGTTTGTTCTTTGGTGCATCAAACAAAGAGACAGAACTATGGCACAGAAGATTGGGATACACAAATCTTAAGACAATCACTACCATTTCAAAACAGGGGTTAGTAAGAGGTTTACCTCAAAAACTGTTCACCTGTACTGAGCATTGTGTTTCCTGTCTAAAAGGAAAACAACATAAAAGCTCCTACAAATCCATTGATGAGTCCAAAACAACCAAATGTTTGCAAATGCTTCATATGGATTTGTTTGGCCCAGTTAAAGTCATGAGTCTTAAGAAAAAGAGATATTGTTTGGTTATTGTTGATGACTTTTCTAAGTTTACATGGACTTACTTTTTGCACTCAAAAGATGAGACTGCAGGCATTCTGCAAGACTTTGTGAAACAGGTTGAAAAGCAGTTTGACCTTCCAGTAAAAATCTTCAGAAGTGACAATGGCACAGAGTTCAGGAACAAGGAGTTGGATGATTTCTGTGTGTCAAAAGGAATTGTGAGGCAATACAGCATTCCAAGGACACCAAAACAAAATGGGGTTGTTGAAAGAAAGAACAGAACCTTGATTGACGCTGCCAGAACCATGCTTACAGATTCAGGTTTGCCATTAACTTTTTGGGCAGAGGCTGTAAACACTGCTTGCTATGTCCAAAACAGAGTTTTAATCAACCCCAGGCATCAAAAGACTGCCTATGAACTGCTGTATAAAATAAAGCCATTAATCTCATATTTCAAAGTTTTTGGCTGCCCATGCTTCATTTTAAACTTAAAAAATTATATCTCAAAGTTTGCAGCCAAAATTGATTGTGGTTATCACCTGGGATACTCAACCACTGCTAAGGCCTACAAAGTGTTTAACACAAGGACCAAAACAGTGGAAGAGACTTTGAATGTAAAGTTCAATGAACTTTCATCACTGAAAATCCCAGCAAATCCTGCAAATTTGTTTGATCTTAATAAATTCACTTTTGAAAATACTGCTGTCAAGACTAACAGTGCAGGTCTATCTGAGAATTCATCACCAGACTATGGGTATGAGATCATCATTCCTCAACAAAAGTCTACCACAATGGGAAGAGCAGCAGGTGTTCAAAACAGTTGTCAAAGCTCAACCACTGCTACCTCAACAGTTGTTGACCAAAGTAGCTCTTTAACCACTGCTTCCTCATCATCAAACACTGCTGACAAAATTCCTTAAACAGTGGATCAAAGTCAGCATGTGTCCTCACCATTACCTCCTATTCCACCACCTTTTGAAGCCACTGCTGGATCATCAAAGTCACCAGCAGTGGCTAGCTCAGATGATTCACATCTGCAGCCTTCACCACTTAATGCCATTGTTCCATACCAAGGAGAGTTGATCTTCTTGAAATCTCATCCACCAGACCAAATTATTGGCAACATCAATGAAGGGGTGCTCACAAGAAGTCAATCCCAAAACATTTGTCTTTTTGCTGGCTTTTTATCTCTCCATCAGCCAGTCAAGTACCAAGAGGCACTAAAAGAAAATAGTTGGGTAGAAGCCATGCAAGAGGAGCTCCAACAGTTTAAAAGACAACAAGTATAGGAGCTTGTACCATTGCCAGAGAATGTAAGTCCTATTGGCACAAAGTGGGTCTTCAAAAACAAAACTGATGAAAGGGGCATTGTTGTCAAGAATAAGGCCAGGCTTGTGGTTCAAGGTTACAGACAAGAAGAGGGCATTGACTATGATGAAACATTTGCCCCTGTAGCAAGACTTGAAGCTATCAGATTATTTCTGGCCTTTGCTGTCAACCACAACATCAAGGTGTATCAAATGGACATTAAATGTGCATTCCTCTATGGTAAGATTCAAGAAGAGGTTTGTGTTTGTCAACCTCCAGGCTTTGAGGATCCATTTAATCCAGATCATGTCTACAAGCTAAATAAAGCTTTGTATGGCTTGAAACAAGCACCAAGAGCCTGGTATGAAACTCTTTCCACCTTTCTACTCTCCATTGGTTTCACTAGAGGAAGAATTGATAAAACACTGTTTTTAAAATGGAGAGGGAAGGATTTGATGATTGTCCAAATTTATGTGGATGACATCATCTTCGGAAGCACATGTAACAAAATGTGTGAAGAGTTTAGGCAACTCATGATAGCTGAGTTTGAAATGAGTGCAATGGGTGAACTCCAGTGTTTTCTTGGTCTCCAAGTAAAACAACTGCAAAATGGCACTTTTATCCATTAAGGCAAATATGCCAAAGAACTTTTAAAGAAATTTGATATGGATGATTGTAAGCCATGCAGTACACCCATTGCAACCAATAAATTAGTCATGTCTGATGAGAAGGATGAATTGGTTGATCAGACCTTATATAGAAGCATGATTGGGTCCTTATTGTACCTAACTGCATCTATACCAGACATCATGTTTGCAACATGTGTCTGTGCAAGATCCCAATCAGCCCCTAGAAAGTCAAACCTTATTGCTGTAAAAAGGATATTCAGATATCTTAAAGGTGCTCCCACACTTGGTATCTGGTATCCAGCTGATGGTAAAATTGAGCTTTCAGGTTTCTCAGATAGTGACTTTGCTGGATGTGACAAAACAAGGAAGTCCACTTCAGGAGGGTGCCAATTCCTAGGCAATTGCTTAGTGTCTTGGCAAAGCAAAAAGCAAGCAGTTGTTTCCACATCCACTGCTGAGGCAGAATATATAGCTACTGTAAGCTGTACAGCCCAACTGCTCTGGCTTCAAAACCAGTTGCTGGATTTTGGTATCACTGCCTTGAAGACACCACTCATGTTGGACAGCTAGGCAGCAGAAAATATCATCAAAAATCCAGTTTCTCATTCAACCACCAAACACATTGACATCAGACATCACTTTGTAAGGGATTGCTATGAAAAAGGTTTGATTTCTCTGAATCATGTTCCAACTAAGGATCAGCTGGCAGATGTGCTAACCAAAGCATTAGACACATCCACCTTTGAAAGCTTGATCTCTAGGATTGGCATGCTAAACATGGAATAACATGCAAAATCCTGTTTTTCTATGAATAAAAGCATTAAAATGTTTTCAGAAAATCAAAAATCCATCCTTAAAAATAGCTAAAAATGAATTTTTCATTAAATCCTTAAAAATTCTGCCATAACCACTGATGAGTTCAAAAGTCTGATCTACTTCAAAAAGTCTGTCCACTGCTGAAAGTCATCCCCTGTTCTCTCATTCCTTTGATAAGCACTTTTGTTCAAAATCAGTGTTGTATCCACTTATGTGCTATCCACTGATAGTAAAAATCATCCACTGTCTTCATTACCGTTGCAACCACTGCCTTCATCAGTAGTTTTCATAAAAGTACTGTCCTTCACTTCATCAGTGGATGGCTCGTGGACAGTACATAGTGGTCAGTACTTTTGTAACCGCTGTCACATCAGCATTCACTTTTTCTCCATAAAACCCCCTTTCTAAACCCCAAACAGGGTTTTACTATCGAATTGAATTCATAAAAATTCTCTTCTCAAAGCATTTTTCATCACATTTCATCAAATTCCTTCACAAATTTCTTCGATCGTCTTCTCCAAAAATGACTAAATCGAAGTCTTCCGCAAAATCCACCACAAAATCATCTTCCAAATAAGCCTCTCAAAAGGCTAAACCCACAGAAATTCCACACAAACCTTCTAGGTCTTCTCACAAAACCCAGCACCACAGATGCTTTCGATTCCATCCTCGATATGATCACTGCTTCAAAGTACAAAACTTTGTTAACAGCAGATGCACCAATTTATTTGACGACCCAAAGAGAGTTTTGGAAAAATGCAACCCTTGACAAACAAGGTGAGACTGTCACTGCCATTAACTCTTCTCTAAAGGGTAAAGCTGTCAAAATCACACCACAATCCATCTCGGAAGTCTTTCAGCTCGATGATCAACAAGGTAAAACATTCTTCCCTAAAAACGAGTTAAAATTTGACTTTCTTGAAAGAGGGTATGCAGACACAATGATGAAGAGGGATACCTTACAAAAAGGTTTCTTCCCTCCTTCAACAAGATTTTTATTTCATACCCTCCTAATGTCTGTTTCAAACAAAACCACTGCTTTTAATGAAATACCATTAAAGATTCAAAATCTGGGATATGCTATTCTTCAAGAACAAAATTTTAATTATTCATAGGAAATCTTTAATGATCTGGTTAAAAATGTTGAAACAAAATCATTCTTACTGTTTCCAAGATTTCTAAGTTATTATTTTGAAAAGAAATTTAGTAAGGATGATATTTCTGCAATAAACCAAGGTGACTCTTTTCAAATGCACAACTTAACTGCTGAAACTTTTACAAGAATGTCAACACCTTGCAAAACACAAGCAGAGATGCCTGAGCAGAATTTAGCAGCTACCACTGCTCCTCAGGTATTTGCTGCTGAGCCCACTGCTCCTCAGGTATCTGCTGCTGAGCCCACTGCTCCTCAGGTATCTGCTGCTGAGCCCACTGCTCAAGGTGCTCAAAGCAGCAGAACAACTGCTTTGAAACCCACACCTAAAATTCCCAAAAAGCCAAAACAAAAGAAAATTCAAACCCCCCCCCCCAAACCTACCAAAAAGGAAACTCTGGAGGATGAGATACCAGAGCAACTGCCAGTGACATCACAAAAGTCACAAGAAACCACTGCTGCTACTTCCTCACAGCAGTTGGTAGAAATATCTCAACCCACGGCTGAAACTCCTCCTGCTTTTCTCAAAAAGAACAGGTTGTACAAATAGGGACACCACAATATAATGCTCTGGAATCACTTGCTTCCATCATCCACAGCCCAATGCCCGGGGCAAATTCTCTTTCTACACCCAACCTCACATCTACAATTCCACCAAATACAAAGATTTTGTTGGATGCAATTGATTTGAACCTGGCACAAACCAGTCCTTCTCAATCACCTGTCTATGAGAATATGCCTCAATAACAGACTGGGCCTGATGTATCAATCTTTGCTAACCCACCAACACAACCTGAGGAGGTTACACCCCTTGAGTTACAAGTAACTCTTGGTGGTAATCCAAGTGAAGCAGCCACTTCAAGTGTTGAACCCACTGGTTTACATTTGGACAGTGGTTACATTAATAAGACTTCCTTGGAGGCAATTCCTTCTATAGCACCTCTAATATCCACTAGTGAGTTTGTTTTAACCACTGGTTCCATCAAAAGGTTATCAAGTGCTGAAGGAAGATGTCCTCAGTACCAAGAAAAAGGGGCATCAGTAGATAATGCTTGGAGTACACTCCCTGCATCAACCACTGATATAACCACTGTTAGTGGGAAATCAGATGATCCCATTAAGTTGGGTGATGGTTTAAAATACCAAGAATTGACGGACAGAGTTGAAAAACAAGATACTTCTGTTGCAGAAATCAAAGAAATGCTGCATCAGTTGTTGAAGGTACCAAAGGTGCAATTCACTGCTGTTCCACCTCAAGCACCTGCTCCACCTCAAGCATCTGCTGCAGATAAGATATGGAACTTATTTCAACCTTTTCTCCAACAACAACAACAAATGGCTGGTCAGCAACATGCAATACATGTACAAGAGCTGAGAACCATAATGGAGTCTAGGTTCAAGAACACACAAGCAGATATCAAGGCTATCAAGGCCCATCTCTTGCAGACCACTGGCACTGCTCCTCCCACTGTTCTTTTCATTGATCAATTACCTCCAGATAATGCCAAAAAGGGGGAGAAAATTCAGGAGTGGAAAAAGAAGGGTATAGATGATGGTTTGTATGTTGAACCAGAAAAGGATGCTATGACCAGAAACATTCCCTTGCCAGATGGTAGCAAAAAGGTTGATGTTACCCAAAATGCACTTGATAAAGCTGTAGCAAGTGTAAAAAGAGACAGAGCAGAAAAGGATATGTCAAGGTGGAATGAGGAGAAATGAGCTTTCATGGAGCTGAATGCGCAGGGTTGTTCTGAATCAGGGGATGTTCAAAATCCTATGTTAAAAAGAAATCCCACTAGAAAAGTGAGGGAACCCAAGTCCATACCATCCAGACTCACAAAGCATACTCCAAAACCACCATCCAAAAGCTCCAAACATCAAACTTCCACCCAAACAGTTTTTGTAACACCTGTTGTGTCAACATTTGCTGATACTTCAGTGGTTTCAACAACTGTCAGCCAAACACCTGCCATCACTTCAACACACACCACTACCACCATCTTATCACCAAAAATCACTTCACCACCAAAAACACCCAGTTTCTCATCACCTCCTGCCAAAAAGCAGAAGACACCAGATGTTACAACATCTGCTGTAATGACAACAGTGGTTGAGACACCAGTTGTTTCAACAACTGTTAGTCAATCACAAACCACTGCCACCAAAATCACTACCACTGCTCCACTTATAACATCATCAACCTCTCCTCAACCAAAAAGGAGAAGGTTAATCTTGAAAGATGATGACATTTCACCACCACCAACATCTTCAAAACCTCTGTCACTTGTCACAATTCCAAATCCCATTCCTCTCTCTTCAGCTCAAATTCAAAAGCCATTACCTCCTGCAGGTGTTTAATTTCCTCTGGAACTCATAGCAGTTAGAGAAGAAATCAAATCTTTCTATTATGAGGATGACCCTGCTAAAAGGAGTTTGCCATCAGTTGAAGGATATCCCAGGCCTAACAATATTGAAGAATATTTGAAAGTTAAGGCTAAGCAAGCAGAGGATATCTCAAAAAGAAAAACACAAGGGAAATCTGATAGAGAAATTCAGCAGAAATATTAGCTTCTACTTACACAAGTCAGTGCTTTGGAGCGATTTGCTAAAAATGTATGTCAACAAATTTCAAAAAGGGCAGATGAGACCTTGAGAAAAGACTACATTGATAACATCATGACTTACAAGAAATACAAAGGAGAGAAGTACATGTATAAAGACTGGACCATTCCTGAGCTTGAAAGTGAAGCAGCCAGGATTCAAGAAATGATCAAAAATAAGGTCAAACATACTCCTCCTGAAAAATTCAAAAAGTATGTATCTGACAAGGCTTTAGAGTTGAAGAGAATGAAAGAGGAGCTGATAGCAGCTGACTATGGGTCAAAGAATTTTGTGTCAAAATGGGGAGAAGACAGGGTCAGGGCCACCTACAAAAGGTTGGAGGAACTTAGAAAGAAGGATCCAAAAGTTCCACAAAAACCTGACTATTCCAAAGCAGAGGTCTCAACAAGACCACCAAATTTGCAAGTCAAAAGAGCCACTGCTCCAGCTGGTGCTGCCATCTACAAAAGAAGGGCTCAAAATCAGCTGGGTACTGAATCAATTCAAGAGTTAATGGTTGGTGATGACTTTTTGAAAGAGGGCATAAAGAGAATGATTGAAGAAACTCTTGAGCTGAATTAACCTGCAAGTACTGCTCAGTCAGTCATGAATAGGCCTTCATCACCAAACACCTTATCCAATAAAAATCTCCCAAGAAACCCACCAGGCTCAAAAGTACTAAAGTGGAAAACTGATAAACAGACCCACGTACTGACAGTGATCAAGTCTGATGGAGAAGTGAAGAAAATAACAAGGGAACAAGCTCTTGGCCTGAGTCTTGAAGATTTGTAGGATCTCCTTGATCTTCCACTTAGCAGGGATGATGATGACACAGATGCCTTAGCCTTTGAACTTCAACTCAAAGGGCAAATAAGGGAACTGTTGATGAGGCAATAACGATCTTCCAATAATGAAGAGTTTTGGAATTATCTGTTCCAGGGGGAGATTGTTGGGATTGAACCCTATCAGAGGAACAGATAATTAAAGCCAAAACTGGATCAGGGCAGTGGATCCAGAATAAGCAGATGTTATGCTTCAAATCTCTCCCCTTGAAAGTGGTTTCAACATCTGCTGACCTCCAATCTACTGATCTTTACAAACTACTAACCAACAACTGCTGCCCAAGCTAAAGACTGATGGAAGACTAAAGCTCTGCTGTTCAATCTACTGCTATAAGTCAAGCTCTGCTGGATATGTAAAGCACTGCTGGGTTCACATCAATGGAAGGATGCAGCAGTAGTTTGGTTTACTTTATGAATTGTATTGTAATAACAGTTGTTAGAATAGTAGAGTTTGTATAGGTCAGATGTTAGAGTTTGTTAGGAGGTTAGATGTCACTTTCATGGTGACGTCAGCAAAGATGCTCAGTGGTTTGTCTCGTGCCTATAAATAGAACAATGCTCTGTACTGTTCTATTAGCTCTTCACCATCTTCTTTCTGCACGAACAAATTACTGAGCTCGGGCTGAGGGGAGTTTGTAAGCATACATGCAAATGTAATCAGTGTTTGAAATAAATTTAAGCATTTGGTTCTTTGTTGAAAATGTATGTTTGAAAGCATTTCTCCTGTTTCATTGTGAAAAGTTTGTTTCCATTTAATTTCCGCTGCACTACTCTTTCATTGTTCATCTTAAATCAAACACAAATCACAATCAATCCAAACTCAGATCCTAACACGACTACTGAGAAAATTAACATGGACCATTGTAACACCCTAGAAAAATTCCATCGGGGGCAAAATGGACAATATTGGTGATACGAGGGGCCGGATGTTACACAAATGGTCACCATTAGGTGTGTTTTGAGTTTCTTCGTTGAAAATAAATGGCCCTTGTATCAATTTGATATTAATAATACCTTCTTAGAAGGTATTGATGAAGATGTATATATGACTTTACCCGAGAGATATTTTTCTCTAAGATGAAACTAAAGTATCCAAGTTAGTCAAATCATTGTATGGTTTAAAACAAACTTTAAAAAGTTAACTTGTGTGTTGACAAATTTTGTGTAGTCTAAAAGTGATTACTCTTTATTTATAAAAAAAATGTTGATTTTGTGTTTATTGCTTTATTAGTTTATATTAATGATGTTATTGTAATCGGGAATAATGAACAAGAAATCAAAAGGGTTAAACAATTCCTGAGTTCTAATTTTTTTAATTAAAGATCTCGGAAAGTTAAAGCTTTTTCTTGGAATTGAGGTTCTTTTCCCTAACCAAAGGTATTTGATTGTTACAAAGAAAATATCGTTTGGAATTATTGTTTGATTTTGGATTACTTGGTTGCAAACATATTAATGTTCCTATTGAACAAAATTATATTATATCTGCTAAATGCAACTCTAATGATGGGTTGTTTGATATTACTAGTTATCAAAAGCTATGTGGAAATTAATATATTTTTCACATACAAGACTCGATATCTCATATTTAGTTCAATATTTGAGTTAATTCATGCATAAACGTTCAAATTCGCATCTTCAAATTGCCTTAAGATTGATTAGTTACCTAAATAAGGCTCTAGGTAAGGGTGTCCTAGTCAGCAAAGAAACTGGTTTGATCTTAAAGGTTTTATTGATTCATATGTTTCCATGTAGATTAGTCGATTAATGAGTGTCAAACTACAAATCTTAGAATGATTTGTGTTTGATCGCTGGAAGTTTTTGAAATCTGCATTGGAAGGGTAGCAAATAGGGTTGAACATATGAAGAAGTGGGAGCACCACCCAACTTTGTAGGAGCTTTGTGGAGATCATGGGTAGAAAATGTGGAGGTATCCACCACCTGCAAAACCGACCATAACCTCCGGAAACCGCCACAAGAGCGGTTATTTTCGTGAGTTTAAACGGATGAGATTAAATGATCTAACGGTGAAGATTGAGTTGAGAGTTGGTTAGGCTATGTGGGCTTAATAATATATATATATATATATATAATAAGACAATTTGGTATAAGTATTGATATACTAAATAACATATCCCAAAACTTTTTGCTCATTATGATCTTGATTTGAATGTAAATAGCAGAAGAAATTAGATGGAATACTTTTAACCATTATCTTGGATTAAGCCTAGTAGACATTAAACAAAGAACACCGCTTTCGACACTTTGTAATTAGATACCTACCCAATGGCAGCGTAATTCCTAGTCCATCACAAATTATAATGTAGGTGGTCTACCATAAATCAATGACGTAATCACGGCCTCATACAAAGACGAGGATATTAAGACAACAATTGCCACATTTTAATTCTGAGAACACTATTGCCAACATTCTCGTTACCAACTAATATATGGAAACTTTGGTAGAGGGACAAAGGAAACTAATTGTAGTTATAAGTATCAAGCAAAAATGAATAACCCTTTTATGGGTTTTAAATTGTTGATGTCGGGTTGCCATCTATAGTATGTTATGGTTGCTATATAGAGAGAATACTATGAGAGATATAGCGACGGAAAGCCCATTGTTAGTGGACTCTGTCTCTCCCAAACAACGACTGATCATATCGTATCCTCAAATTAGCGACCAATTACTGATGAATCGTCCGACGCAAGTGGGCCCCCCAAACAACTGAAATCGTAGGCAAGAAACCTTTTCTATATTATTGGGGGTTTTGTTAGAAGACATGGATGATTACCAACAAAAATGCGTCTTTGGTGATATGTCATTTGTGTAGTTGTGTATTTAAAAATTAAGTTTAGAGTTAATTGCCCGGATAGTCTCTGTGATTTGCCATTTTTCACCTTTAGTCCCCACCTTTTCAAAATAGCATGTATAGCCTTGTGGTTTAACAAACTGTTACTCGGATAGTCCCTGTAATGGATTGGCGTTAAATAATTCAGTTAAGTGGTGTAAAGCTACAAAAATACCCTTGGTCCATCTCTCTTTGCTCTTTCTCTATATCCGACACATCTCTCTCCCTCTCTACTTTCTCTCTGCTTTAAAAAGCCACCACCACTATCACCACTACCACAACCACCCTCCGCCACAACCACCACCGCCGATTTCCATCAACACCACCACCAACAACTGTTTCTCCCTTCACATAGTTACACACACACACTGACGCTACATCTATACATACACCATGTCTACGAGCTTCAACAGTAACCCTAGGAGCCCTTCAACCAACCCCAGGTTGCAGCTCGGTGGCGTTGGTGGTGTTTCTAAGGCTATCAGATCTTCTTCCTCCAAAACAATTGCAGCATTAATACCTCTATCCATCAACTTCTCAACACTCTCACCTTCAACCACCTCACTACCACCACCACTCACCGCCGATGAAAACCGACTTTCAAATGACAATCTTCCTTCACTCATACCAAACCCACCAATCAACTGAACCCGTGTTTCATCCCCTTCAATTTCAATCTCACTTATCACGCTTCCAACTTGATGATCTATAACATCATCACTCTTCACCGGAATCACATCCTGCTCCTTCGCCATCGCTTTTACAGCTCCGGCGCCTGCAAGATTCTTAGGTTTGTTAGTAATTTGGGGGTTGGTGAAATTGGTACAAAAGATATGAAATCTTTGGTGGATTTGTAAAGGGGTTTAAAAGAGGTGTTAATGAAAGCAGCAGCCACTAAAGTTGTGAACTTTTCGCCGGAAAATTTATGGGTCTGCTTTCTCCGGTTAGTTTGGGGTAGTTGGTGTGTTTTTATAGTAAAATGGGTTGTGGTTAGGGACTTTGTTGAGAGAGAGAGATGTGTCTGATATATATAGAGAGAGAGAGAGAGAGAGCAAAGAGAGAGAGTTGGACCAAGGGTATTTTTGTAATTTTACACGCACTTAACTTAATTATTTAACGCCCATCCATTACAGGGACTATCCGAGTAACAGTTTGTTAAACAACAGGGACTATACATGTTATTTTGAAAAGGTGGGGACTAAAGATGAAAATGACAAATCATAGGGACTATCCGAGCAATTAACTCTTAAGTTTAAGTCTAACGGAAAAAAAAATATGTCAAATGTTGAGGATAATGGAACTAAAACTTAATTCTATGATAAAAATTTCTATATTAAAATCTCTTATGAAACTTGAACCTTCAAAAGGACAACTTTTATCTTAAAAATGTAGACATAATCCATGTTCTAAATTTATAACAAATCGGATTCAAGTGGTTAAAACTTATTAAAAAGGAAAACCCTTGTTGTCAATTATGTTTATACAACAACATTTTCGAACATAACAAATAAATGGGTAAAGCAACAAACATTCCTATGAGTAATAGTGTAATACCAAAATAAATCGTATAACAATATTATATGCATGTACATGGAATATGAAACGTACTAAGGATAACACAATGTAACAAGACATAGCATTATTAACTTAATAATATAACACAACATAGCAAAGTGTAATTAGCTATCGCTACAAGAAAAAAAATCCTACAGGGACGAATTTTTTTTGGCCTGTAGGGAGGACATGTTCTCTTTATAAGACTTTTTCACCTGTAGAGACGACATTCGTCTCTACAACATATTGTCTCTACTGTCTCGTCCCTATAAGTCACCCAAGTCGTTTCTGTAAGTGTCGTTGCTATAGATGGGTTTGTAGAGGCGACATGTCGTCTCTATAAGTCTTTGCTAAAAAATAATAAAAAATAAATTAATATTTACCGAATAAAAAAAATTTCTTAAAATATTTTTAAGCTCTTTAGAGACGACATTTCGTTTTTATAAGCTTTTTTTTTGGAAAAAAAAAACATTTAAACCACATTTTCACCGTCGTCTCTATAGATTTACTTTCAAAAATTAAAATAAAAACATTTTCACATATAGAGACAACATGTCGTCTCTATTAATTAAAACTAAAAAAAAACAAAATTCTGTTTCCCTATAGAGACGACATATCGTCTCTATATTTTAGACTTTTTTTTCAGAACAAATTTGGAATGGTGGGAAATCTTGCGCCCTAAATTAAAATTATTTTTACTAGTCAAACTTTTTAGAGACGACATATCGTCTCTATAAGTTAAACTTTATTTTTTAGTTTTATTTTAATTTTCATACATATTGATCATTAATAAAATTAATTTTGAGGAAAATATTTCAAGTTATAGAGACAACATGTCGTCTCTATAAGTTAAAACGTTTTTTTAAAGTTTCCAATTCAACAAACTAGAGAATAAAAAAAAAAAGGAAAAAAAAATATTTTTACCTTATAAAAAGGATATGTCGTCCCTATAAGGTAACTTATCTTAAAAGGCACAAAAACCCTATAGAAACGACATGTCGTCTCTATAGGGTGTTCTATAGAGAGAACCTATATTGTCCCTATAGGTGTCTTTCTATAGGAGTTTTTTCTTGTAGTATACTAAAACTATCTACATAATATAACTATATAGTAAAACACATTATATCATAAGAAGTACCATGAAGCTAGCCGCATATTATAAGTACCCAATAACACATAGGAGTGAAAGATCTGTGCGTTGCATGTGTGATGAGGTGTAGGCTTACGCATCAACCATCCACATATATCATATGTATAAGTTTATCCAAGGACCAAAAGATATGCCTCCTAACTGAAATAAAAGTATGTGACGCATAAGGAAAGACATAGTGGTGTGATCACACCGCCACAACTGGTGTAACGACACGTCGACAACATTGCTATTGTGAAGTATCAATGGTACCTGCACAGGTAAAGGACAACATTGAGGCGCTGCTTCATAGACGCCTGAAGGTGACATTTTTGAAAATTCAGTGGTCAACTGCTAGTTTTGTAATTTTTCCAAAATCTAAAACCTATAGTATAAAACGGTAGAATAACAAAATAGAACAATAAAAGGTTAGATAATGAACACCCGTGAACATATACAATGATACGACCCAACCCGTGACCCGACCCGTGAAACCCACTCCAACTTCATGTTTAAGTTACTGAATGTTTATTTAGTCAAATTGAAACCCACGTGGTTTAGTAACTTCCCATTAGTTGGTAGTTTTAGCCATGATGCATGTTTCCAGGTTAGCCATGTTTCTCTGCATGTTACAATTTCATGTTTTGTATTTAAACACATTAATTAGTGAAATGAAGAGAAGAAGAAAAGTTAGCAAAGTCTTGTGTTTCTCTTATCTTGTTCTTTGGAGCCTAACCCACTCTACGGGTCTCTTGGGAGATTAGCCATCTTGAATCGGCTTCTATCATACAACTTGCAAATGCATGGAACATGTGGAATCTCTACGCAAAAGAATAAGAGATCCTCACCTTCATAAGCAGCAACTAAATTAATTTTCCTTTCAAAACGTTTGTGAATATCTACATAGTTTGATTTTTGTATTTCCAGGGATGCCCGGTTTGTTGATGTCTCATTGTCATGATTACATTTTTTACTGGCTTATGAGATTTTAAGCTTATCCAATTAGATTTCTATCACGACAGTCTTAGTTAATTTTGTTGTACAAATTTTGGATTTCTAATGATATTTATTTAACAATCTCGTTCACCCTAATAACTACGTAAAACTATAACTTTTTTAAGTCAATATCTTATCCTATTTATTTAAACTTATCCAGTATTAATTAGTTCTGTATTAGTTACTTGTTTTATTACAGATTCAGACTATTTACAAGATTGCAACCAGTTAATGTACTCATTCTATTTGAGTAATCTATTTTATTATTTTAACACTCAATATATGCTGACTATCCAGATATTAGAATTGTAATTTTCTTCTTCATATTTAAGCATTTATTAAAGAAATGTATATACTATTAATAATTTATAATAACAAAGTTTTAATTAATCCAAAACTTAATGCACAGCTAAGAAGCATTATGGTGATTGCTATTAGATTATTGAACTCTGCTGTGGGTTTATAGAATCCAGCTTCATGGGTTATATAACTGGGCTTCAGAGATGGGCAGTCCATGTCATTCGCCTGCAGGCCAACCGCCAACATCTCATAGAAAATGGGGTGAGAAAAGAATCCAAATACTATAGGAAACCTAAACATTTAGTATTTTAGTACGGTTATGCAACTATGAAATTAACTTCTAAAATATTTTAGGGGTTTAGGACAGATATTATCTTTAACAGTGTTTACGGTTTGGTTTCAAAGCTTGAACCATTTAAACCGGACATCATTTGTTTCCGTGGTCGGTTTTTGTTTTAATTTCCGTTGATTGGTTTAAAAAATTTAAAATCGTAACGAACGGTTTGGTTTGCGGTTTATACCGAAAACCGGATCGTAAGATTTGTATATAGTTTATTCTTTATGATATTGCATATGATGTATCATTAATTATTTATTTTAAAGCATTGGGGTTTAATTAAATTGTAAATAGTGACAAGTAAGTGTATTATATGTCTTTAATTCATGAAGATTTTGTGTTCTATCGTCAATAACTTAATTTTCGGGGCATTTTAAGGAAACAAATAATTAAAAAACTCATTTTCTTATCTTCTGAATTATATGGTTTGAATACTATACGTATGATAATTGGTTTGGAGGGAACATTAAGACATTTTGGACATGTGAAGAGAGGTAGATGATAACACCGATTAGAGCAGCGGAAATGCTCACTTTGTAAAGGAAGGAGTAGAGGCAGGCCTAAAGTGACTTAGGGTGAGCGGATTATACAAGATTTTCTAGAGTTGCACATCTCTGAGAATATAGTCAAGGATAGGAGTTTGTGGATGCGTATAATTAAGGTTTAGGATTTGTAGGGGTGGGTAATAGAGGTGTCTTACGTTTGTTGGACTTGGATATTCCTATAGGGCGGACTTTGCATGCCATTTTATGCTTATGTATGATCCCATGAGATCATATGTTTTTCTATGTTTCTTTTATCACTCTTGCTTGCTTTCGTGTTCTTGCTAGTTTTACTATTTAATACTTTATTGTTTGTTTTGGCTTTTGTTCGAGTTAAGTCAGGGGGTCTCTGGAAGCAGTCTCTATATCCTAGAGATAGAGGTAAAGTTTGCCTACATCCCACCTTCTCTAGACCCTATCAATATCTTTATTATTTTTTATGAGATTTACTGGGTACGATTGATAATTGATTTGCTTTTTTTTTTTCTTTCTCCTCCACTCATAATCATTTCAAAATATATTAAAAAAATTATAGAGGGTGAATAGTGATGGGCTTTTCAAAAGAACTTATTAATTGCATATTGTACTTACGGTTTAATAATAAAATTTTCTTTCTTATTGCATATTGTACATATAGACTATGCAATTAATGCGGAAAAATATCGGTTATCGGTCAAGTATTGATATTTGAGATATCGGTTATCGCGGTGAGATATCGGTGGGATATCGGTAATTTATAATATCATGCATAAATATATATATATCTTATAAAAAATAAAATAATAGTTCAAATTTCCAATAAATACCTTAAGAATTCTTTGGGCTAAGTCAAAATTTTCTGATTTTTAGGAATAAGCCCAAGTTTTAAGAAAATCCCAGTTTTATACATACTTTTATAAGCCCATGTTTAAAGGGGCTTAATGAAACATCTTAAAACCCTACAATTGCATTACATTTTTACAGTCGTCATCTTCATCTTCTTGTTTCTTCACTTCATCAACTCTCCATATGCCTTGTTTCTTCTATATCATCCACACCACACATCCATCTGTCGTCTTTCTTCTTCACCGCAACACCAGATAAGCATCATTTGGTTGATACAGCCGTCATCTTCAAAGAATAAAACCCTAATTATGAAAATCGAATGGGCTTTGAGGAGGATATGGCAGATTTTAAAGGGAAAAGAACAAAATTTGGGCCTACCGATATTCTCGGCGAGATGGCCGATATGAAATATACAAAATATCGGCGATATCTCGGTAATTACCGCGATATTATTGGCACCGAGATTAAAACCGATATTTGAAACCGATATGTTACTCCATGTCCGATAACCGATATAGCACCGAGATATCACTGATATAGCGCCGAGATTGACTGCTTAGCATATAGACGATATTTATACAGAGTAATTTTAAGGGCTTAGTTTTCAATTTGATCCAAATTTTACTTAATTATTAAATTTGGTATTTTAGTATGATTAATGAGGGATTGAGGGTCTTGAATTGAATGTTGATTCAATGATTGTACACCTCTGCCATGGTTTTAGTTTAGAACTAAATAAAGTATTAAAACCTGATCTACTTAGTGCTCATCATAATTGACTACTCGACTATATGGGAGAATGTAAGATTAAATATTTTAATGAAATGGTTATAGTTATCATTTATCTAATTAACTTGATAATTTAATATTAAGCATTTTCATTCATACTTGCCAAGTTACATCAAAACAGAAGGTAGACGGGCAATAAGTTACGCCGCCACCCCTTTCTGAATTGCAAACCCTAATCTACCAAAGACAAAACCCTTCCCTTTGGGGCTGAACAATT
This sequence comes from Helianthus annuus, assembly GCF_002127325.2. Classification (NCBI taxonomy): domain Eukaryota; kingdom Viridiplantae; phylum Streptophyta; class Magnoliopsida; order Asterales; family Asteraceae; genus Helianthus; species Helianthus annuus. The sequence continues at coordinate 131,578,496 of NC_035448.2, read as the reverse complement.
GTTGTGGATGACCCGTTAGACCCTGTCAGGAATTGGATAGCTTCTGGCGCTAGGGAGCCAAATGTGTCAAAGGCAAAAGGGACAAAAAATGTTGGTTCTCTGCACAAGCTTTAGTGTGCTTATCAACTTTCTTCGAGTCTGCCTTTCTCGCTGCTTGTCCAGCTACAAACCCGTTTTCCGTTAAACCAACCAGAAGGGAAACCCCCGTAAGGTCCACACAAGCATGTTTTCCCCCTAGCCTAACCAAAGACGAGAAGATCCGTTGGTCATAGAGTAGATCCCCTTCCATACGGTTTGTAAGGAAATTCACAGGAGCCTCTTTCTTAGCCGAAATCCCAGCTCTTCTCAGGAAGTCCCACAAAACATCCCACACCAGTAATGCCGATACTTGAACCCAGGGAGCCTTTTACAATGCATTGTGTGCTCACGGTATTTGTCCATACAAGCTTTATGGCATATCGGGCAGGTTTCAACTTCTGGGTACATAGGGATCATCAGCCGGTATTTAAGGATGGCTCTGTATTCTACTGCTGGCATACATTGTCCCAGCCCCTCAATCAGGATAACGCCAACACCGCCTTCTAGCGAGATGATAAATCAAAAGTTTCTCCCAGGCTTTGAGTGATTTTGCTAAACAGAGCATTCGCCAAAGTTTTTGTGGCTTCGAGGGGGCGGTGTCCTTGTTAGAGAAACCGCCGATATCAAAGTCTGGGAGAGAGATATTTAAGAATTCGAGCGCCTGCAGATAGTCCGGTCGAGCCTGACAACCCCACTGTTTTGAAGGAAATTATCCTTTAGTTCCCAAGACTGAGCTTTGGACGCCACAAAGGCATAAACCCCAACATCTAGAGCTGAGAGGAAGCCCAAACCGCCTAGACGCATTAGCAGAGATGCCAAATGCCATTGGAGGTCAACAAAGAAGGGGTCACCACCCACGACTATGTCTTCTATAGCCTCCTGGAGGCCATCATCAAAATGAGATGCCGCATCTACCATCATATGGGGTTGACAAGTCCGTAGCCCAAAAAGTAACTTAGCAACCCCCATGCATGACCTTAGCAGAACGAGTTCACATTGGGGGTCCTGGGCAAAAGTTTCATGAGTCAACCACCCCCGAGGTCCGCCACCCTGCCAACTCCCCAATAAAGCTAGGGTCACGGCTAACAGCTCCACCAAAGAGCTTAACCCCCCTCTCTTGTCTGCCAATCCCTCTCGGGAAAAGCCTGTCCTGAACTTTCCACCTATCACATGTCAGCTAAAAAACCTCTGTTTTCTTAATGTTGAGGTAAAGCCCTAGAGATAGCCCTCCTCGTTGATGATGTCTAAGGACCTAGCAACAACAGTTGCGTTGCCGATAATCGTCCCATCGTCCAAGTACCAAGCATGAAACAGGAGGTTACAGCGGTCCTGCACTCGGAGAATGAGGGGGTATAAGGCAAGGGCAAAGATAATGGGCCCTAAGGGATCCCCTTGTTGCACTCCGGTAGTAGCCAAAATATACTCATTACCAACATACAACCGAGCAGGCTGGGCATAAAGGAATTGGACCCACCAATAGATTGACGGGCAATACTGATGAACCTCTTTGAGGAAGGTTGTGTGGTTAACCATGTTGAACGCATTGGAGAAGTCCACAATAAGCAAGGCCAAGGAACCATCAGCATGAAAAGAGTTGAGAAACCTGTTCGCACTGTGGGGCACCGCCTCTGCACCATTTGACGTGCCCACCCCAAATTGAATGTACCCCAAGTACCGGGCCATGTTTTTCCCGACCTACTTCATTGCCACCTTGGAAACCAACCTTCGCTAGATACCCCCCACATCAATAGGTCGAATTCCTTTATCGGGTTTTAAGAAAGGGGTAAGGGGGCCGAGGCAAAAACTCAGCCAACACCTTAGGGCAGGATCCTCCAAGCCATAAGTTGACAACTTCAATAATGGTCGTTAGCAAGCCCGAGGAAGTCGTTGAGCCCTCGCCCCCGAGAGCATCTAACAAGTGCTGGGCCCGCATCCTGTCCCTACCACAAGATGTCCCTTTAGGAAAGGATCGGTTACATTTCAGCACACACTCCTCATCAACAACAAGAGTGGGTTCAGCATGAGGGTTGGGAGGCAAGGAAGGGGGCGACACCACAGGGTGTTTACCAATAAGAGCTTTCAAGGTCGAATCACCTAGAGGGGCGACTCCACTGGACCTTAGGACCTTAACCGCAGCCGTAAAATCTCCATCCCTGACTTTCCAGAGATATTGCTTAATATTAGGGTCCCTATCTTTGTCTCCCTCCCTCCTGGATTCTCCCGTAGGAGGCCCCACCTCTCCCGCGCTATCCAATAGGGACGAGACAAAATCATTAAAACCAGACCCATCTTTCCAAACTGTAAGCGCATGCAGGATGTTACTACACTACAAAGATTTCCTGTTCCCTGTTCGCCGTTCTTGTCTGGAGGATGATCTGACCACCCGTAAGGTGCAACGCGATAGCAAAACCTATTGAACCAAATTGTCGACCAATCCTAGTGACGCAACCACTTTGCGCAAAGGCCCTGTTAAAACCTGAGCAAACATCAGCTGACAACTATGAGGAATGCTTTTAACAGTCTGAATAGTGGGGGAAAAAAACCCGCTCGAGGAGGTAAACACCACCCCCAAGCCTTGTTGGGTGATGTGCGTTTGTGTCAACCACTACTTGCCATGGTTTCCGGGTCCCAACAATGAAATCTTCCACATCCCACGAGACCATGGCAAACGACACGACCTCATTATCATGCTTGCACCCTCTACTAAGTGCATGCATCGCCATGCAACGTCCACACAACCATTTATCCCCTGCCCTAAGAACTTCCCCAACATCCAAAAAGAGGTCCAAGTCCTTGGAAATAGCGTCCTTCAAAGATAGCCTTCGGTTTTTAGTCTTGAAGTGGGTGCTTTGCATGTGTTCAAGCAAGCGAAAAAAACCCTAGATCCCGGTTTGCCATCTTTAGATTCGTGAAAAAATTTAAAAGGACAAGTCCTTAAACCACCACTTACAGAACCCTGCATACCCCCCCCCCCGACTTAATGTCCCTCCCCTTCCTCGTAGGAGCCATGCGCGTTTGTAAACTGTTGATGTACAAAAAACACATTAGCAGTAAGCCAAACTCGAAATGTGTTGTGGGAGTGGAAAACCGTTATAAAAAAAGAAGGAGGGTAGAAACCAAGAGTTGCCCACCCTCTAAAAGGTACCCCACATAACTCGTTACCTCATAGATGACGCAAAGGTTCGAAACCACAAAAAGTAGACACAAAGGTGAAGGTGAAACTAGGGTTGGCGAGACACGAAGATGAAGGCGACACGAAGGGAGGGTGACACGAAGGTGTTGGCGAGACACGAAGGTGAATGTGACACGAGGGTTGGCTAGACATGAAGGTGAAGGTGACACGAAGGGAGGGCGACACGAAGGTGGTGGTGGTTATCATTAAACCTTGGTTCAGTTTGTATTTTCTTAAAATTTAAGTTACCAGTTTGGCCCAAAATATCAGTCAAAACCAACCGAACCAGACCGAGAATACCAAAACAAGAACATTACTTACAAAACACAGACTATATAATAACTAAAAGATCAAACTGAAAACAAACAATTGAAACGCACAATCAAGCATATGAAAATTCCTTATTTCACTCTCACGCTTTAAGAACAAACACTCAATCTACAACTGACCCACGAAAAATTACAAAAAGAAAGAAAGAAAGAAAATAAGCTGATTGATGCAAACAGATCCGATACATGGGTTTTTAACGGACGTAGAGTGGTGGAGGTTCGTATGGACGGGACAATGGTGGTAGTTCGCACGGAATAATCCAGCTCTCTCTCTCTCTCTCTCTCTCTCTCTCTCTCTCTCTCTAAATTCATGGGTATCCTAACCCACCTTAGCCATCTTAACCTTAATACCTAAATGGGAAACCAATCATCCTCAAGATCATGTTGTCTTCCCTTACCACGATTAAGGATTATCAGGTACACACAATTACAGTTCTTCTTTTTCATTACATGCTAAAGAATTGATCTAATTTTTTTGAGTTAATGTTTTACTAGATAAAACCTCTTAGCTATCTTCTAAAAGATATGGTCTATGTCAAATGACTCATATGTATTTTTTTAGTTCATATCTAAAAATTTAGTAACCACTAAATAAAACCCCTTGAAACTTTGCATCCTATCATTACCCAACTTTAATATGGTATTCCACTCCATAAATGAAACAAATAAGTGATGTAGTAGTCAAAACATTAATGCCATATTCTTAATATACTCTTGATCTTTATAATGATATTTTCAAATTTTAGCCTTCAATGAGAAATATGAGTTTCCTCACTTCCTATTATTTCTTTGTTTTGTCCTTTGTTGGGTAACAAAAAGTCTGATTCGCTTCTTCACATCTCACCAATATATTGCCATATAATTTGGATTGCAAACGTAAAAAGATTATGGAATAAGACTTACAAGAAATTTAAAACTCTAAGATCTTTAAGATGTAAAAAGATTATTAATGTTAGCCCACATCATACACGACAATCTTGATGATCGATAAATAGGAAGTGGTTTTGTAGAGAACCTCTCCATAACTATTTCCTTATAAATTCAATACCATAAACAAACCCACATAAAATATCACATGTTCCATATTAATTAAACTTCCATTATACCCCCTTAATCCTAATGTGTATCTTATCAAAGTAGTGTTGGCCCATCGTCTTTATCTTGGGTCAAGTTAACCACTTATTCCCTTTGTTCCCACTTTGGACACTTTGTCACATAATTTTCATACTCATTTCATTTATAGCATCGAATGTGATTTTTATCTTGCTCCTTTTGACATTCACTTTGTTAGAACCGACACCCTCGACATTTACCAAACCACGACCTCTACCAAAACCACAGGCATAATCTTCTCAGTTAAAGTTCCACGACCACAATGTGCACAACCAAACTAACATTTCTTCTAACTCTATTTTCCATCGGCTTTAGAAAACAACTGTTAGTCGTGACTTTCATTATTGGTTGGGCTGCAAATGAACCAAACGTTCGATGAACAATTCATGAACTATTCGGCGGGGAGTTCGTTTGTGTTCGTTCGTTTATTAGACAAACGAACACGAACAAAAAATTTCGTTCGTTTAGTTAAATGAACAAACATAAACAGAGGTCGTGTTCGTTCGTTTTTGTTCGTGAACGTTCGATAACGCGTTCGTTTGTGTTCGATAGTTCATTAGTGTTTTAAGTTTTTATAGTTATTTATGTACTTCAAAATTCCAACAATTAAATATCTAATAAGTGTCAGTGTATTATATATTCTTTTCATGAACGATTGTTTGTGTTCGTTTGTTTCCATTTATGTTTAAGAACATTAGTTTGTACTCATTTGTGTTCGTCAACGTTCGTTTTTGTTCGTTTCCTAAAATTAACAAACAAACATAAACGAATTCGATAAGTGTTCATGAACGGTTCGCGAACACATATATTTCTTAACAAACGAACACGAACATAAAATCTCGTTCGATAGGTGTTCATGAACGGTTTGCGAACACATATATTTCTTAACAAATGAACACGAACAAGGTCTTGTTCGTATTCGTTCGGTTCGTTTACAGCCCTAATTATTGGTTTAATCTTGTACTCTAATGTGATCTATAAAAGCTTTAAGTTTCCTCCCTCCCTCCATGAAAACCTCTTCAAATGGTGTCAAAATCCGAATAGTTTTCGTTAGATGCCACTATACAAGTAAAAATTTTGGAACAATATTTTGCAATTTTCTTTAACATCTTTAACTCACTCATCAAGGTTCTGTAATTGGGCTTTTAACTTAGTAACTTCTAAATATTGAACCTTGATTGAGTCCCACACATGCGATCCTTTGCATATTTGTGTTTTGCAACTTGAAGAAGAACACCCCCAGGCAAGGTTTAAAAGCGTATTTCCTTTGTGGTGTAGATTTTCTTTATGTTAACAATTGAGCCTGTTATCTCATCCATCACCTCCCAAAGGATTTGTTCCTTTGTAATCGTCTAAAAAATATTGCACAAAAAGTGTAAGTGGTTCTTCATAACTTTGTAAATTGCAACTATATGCTACCTTGCTCTCTAGCTAGTCTAACAACCGTTCCTTTCCTTTCTTTTGTGATGATTCTTGATTTGTTTTCAACCTGACTTTAACTCTGCCATTAAATAGGTTCCATCATCTTCTTGGTCAAACTTCATAGTTATAGACCCAATATCCTCCTTGATCTAAATATTCAAAACCCTACGCAAAAAGGTTAATCATCTCATTGACCATAATGCTTAACCTATTGCTAATGATTATGCAAAAGAAAACTAGTCAGCTATTGATAATGTATTTTTGCCATAAGAAAACCCAGGTACCTGTTTATTTTCTAAATTATATGTTGGTTTCATTCTGCCAAAAGAACCATCCTTATGTTGTTTTTTGTTCTTGTTATTGAAGAAAAAAAGAAACAACTTGAGTTCTTATTCTTACTTGGATTGACCAACTTCTAATGTTATCAAAGTTATTGTTTCGATAGCAACATGCTACTAGCAGAAATCTTTAATACTTGATCAATATTCATTTCCTTTTTTTATAAGGCCCCAAACCCACGAGACCTCATAACTAAAAAATCATAGCATACATAGCTCTTAGGTAAAAATTTTCTAAGCTAAAGCAGTGGAAACATTTAACAATATAAAACCAAACAAATTAAAACATAATCCAATACCAATAGTTCAAACATAACTACATAACTAGGGATACCAGTCCATAAGATGCCAAGTAACTTCAAGACCCTGCTAAGGAGCTAGCCATTATATCACCGCCCTATACCTGATTCAACTTGACATACATAAGTGAGTTCTATTACTAAATGTAAAAAATCCTAAAGCTTTTGCATTACTGTTAGACTTTTTAAAACCTCACAACCCTATCTCGTACCATAAATTATAATCGTTACCTTTTTATCATTCCTGTTATTATCAGTACAGGATTTTACCGTACCTGTCAACAACAAATATAGGACTTTACCGTCCCTCCCTACAACACTTGAATGACTTCCATTTCCTTTACCTTTACCATTTCCATGTCCCTTATACATAACGTTGTTCCCAAAACTATTCCTTACAATTTTGTTTGTCCTAAATCTTTACCGTTCACATTTCAAGAAATAACATTCTTTGTTAAAAACATTATTTCCATTCAAAACATTAAACGTTATCATCCGTATGACATTAACAGTTTTATAGACATGAACATTTTAAACAATTCATTATTCCATTTACCTTGTGCCTAGTGTTAATTCACAATCATTTTAATGAACACATTTCCTAAGCATGCATATAAGCTCAAACTTATTTAAGAAAAAGGTGCCTAGAAATCACATGATCAAATGCTATACTTCACTATTTACCGAACTAATCTAACCCGTAGCAACCCTTAGTTGACCTTTTAAACGTTTTTAAGAGAAATGGGTCAACTATTGCCTAACACAAAGTACATTAACGTGAAACATAGGTTTCTCCTAAACAATTAGGCAAGAAGAATAGGGTTCGAATAAACACATTATTGAAACTAGTTTTCTCCTCTGAATAGGTTTCATTTGAAGCATTACAGTGAAACGTTGGTTTCGCCTAATATAGGTTTCGCTACCAAGAAAGTTCACTGAAAGGAAAATTTCGCTAGTGACATAGTTTTGCCAAAATTAGTTAAGCGCCAGAACAGTTGGATGAAACTTCGAGCAGAAACCCTAAAACTTTCATCCATGGCAGGCATAACCATTATCGCTTGGTTTAAACATGAGATTGCAACTTTATGGGCCGAAATGCATCAATATCTTTATAAATAATCTTATAAGAGAAAACTTACAAGGCAAGCAAACTTTATGGTGAACTAAACTCTTTTTCGTAAGCTCCGAGTACAAGACGATATGAATGTGGACCGCTAATGTTCCTTTGAGCCCTTACTCGAATCTGTTCACCTAAAATCGCCCCTTTTCTCTCATTAGTTTCTTAATCTAGCTTGGTGAAGTTTTTTTTTTTTTTTTTTTTTTTTGCAAGAATGATGATGGCTCATTCATTCTTTTCCCTTCTAAGGTTCTTAGAGTTAAAATTACTCTTATGCCCTTGTGGGCACGCAACAATCTTGATGATCAGTAAACAGATACTTGGATGTATTGTGCAAAACCTATCCACGACTCTTTTCTTATGTATTCAATACCAAAAAATACCCACACACATAAAACGATTACATGATTAAACAATCCCAAACCTAAGCTTCAAGTAGGACTCAAATAATTAACTAACATTAAAATAAACAAAATCTTAATAGATGACTCTAAACTTTTAAATAACTATTAAATAATACCCCTTAACTTATCTTCTCTTTTCCATGTTTATTTCGTCCACATGTAAACCCACTTGGATGATGATTAACTTCTAAAACTTAGAGCTTCTAAAATGATCTTTTATGTACCTTCCTACCTACAAAAGGTATAAGCTTGCTTTTGTTATAGTCGAGTTGTGATATGGTCCTTATATTTTTCTCACAACTAATGACATAAATGAAACAATTATTTCATCAACATCAACCATCTCCCGTAACACCTAAGAGCATTTGCAATAGACCGAAAGCCACAAACCTACACAGACATCCTCGCCCTCTCTCTCATCCCTCTCTCACAAAACACTCTTACTCCTCCAAGAACGGTTTGTGGCCAATGACTATTTCCTTGAAAACTAACAAAGTACTTGGCCTCTCTCCCCCCGTGGATTAAAGTACCTTGTGTTGCAGATGCTCTAATGAATGTAGAATCTACATAATAGATACCATGCCTTTGGCTAGTATTTCATCCTTCAATTGTCCTTGTGTTTATCGTCACCTTCAACTCGATGAAACCTGTGAGACATCACATAATTAGAAAGTCAACAAAATCGCTTGAGCTGCCAAACTCATATAACTTCTTAGCTAGACAACACGTAAATCATGTACATCAGTAATGTTAGGATGTAGCATGTTTTGATTTTTTGCTAGCGTGTTTTTATATTATTTTGCAGTTCCAAAAAAAGGATGTAGCATGACAACGCAAAAGAACACATACAGTAGAAAGAAATAACACGTGGATTTACATGGTTGAGTTGACTAGTTTGATCAGCCTACTAATATTTATGATAATCAAGCTTACTTGATATTAGGTTGGACACTTATACAGGTAAAATTCTCAACATTTATACAAATATAATCCCTAACCGTAACAGATCTATACGATGATGGAATGCACCTAAGGGCTCTTAGCAATCAATATCCTTTAAAATTCTAGTAGTTAGTAATTCAATTCATGTCAGAATTCGATGGATACCTTTTGTTTCATATATAGATTGAAGGGTTAAAATGTTTGAGTTTCATACTAAGAATGTGAAAACAGTGAAAAGACTAAAGAAGAAGTACAAATAGGGAAGGTGAAAAAAGAAAAATATAATGGGGTTCATCTCATGTGTTGATGTAGGGTAATTGTCTTGGTGTTTGAATATAGTACTGCCAAAATGCAATGAATATTGCTGACTTTGCATAGGACGTTTTGTCCATCCCACATCAGATTTGCATTCTCACCTCCACCTCCCACCCCACCCCACCCACCCACCCCACCTCTTGTATGCTTAAATGTTGAGCCACCCCACTCCACAAGAAAATAGATAGAGATGGTGTTTTATTTGTTTATATAGTCAATTTTTATCTTATAAACTTTCAATATTCAAATCATTCAAAGGGGAGATTGTACTTTAAAACATAGGTATCATTTCTCAGAAAACATAATGGGTGAAGAAGTAAGTATCATTTTTTTTATCACAATATAAACATATGCATGTATAACCTATTTTATTAAATATTCAAATTTAGTTATTTTGAATGTCACAGGAGAAAAAAAATGAGAAACCAAAGGAGGAAGAAGAGAAGAAAACAGAAGATGTTGATGAAGAAGTTGTATTGAAGGTTGATATGCACTGTGGAGCTTGTGCTAGAAAAGTTGCAAGATCCTTGAGAGGTTTTCAAGGTCTTTCTTTTCACTACTTTTCATCTAATCAGTACTAGAAAACTGAGAATCTGCTACCAAAAAAGGTCGTGAAATTAACGACTGATTTGCGACCGAAATTGTTGTCATGAGCATTTGATTTTCTAGTAGTGAAACTGTTGTAAATAACTGTATTTTAACAAATATTGCATGAATAGTACACGAAAATAAACAAATGACCATATGTATACAAACTATATCATGTTACTGAAGTAACTCTAATACATATTATGATTTGTTAAAGTAGTTGGTCATAATTTTGTATTTTGAGCAGGTGTTAAAGAAGTAATGACGGATTGCAAGGCTAGCAAGGTGGTCGTAAAAGGAAAGGAATTAGACCCGACAAAACTAAGCGAAAGGGTTCAAAAGAAAACCGGTCGTAAAGTTGAGATCATATCCCCTATCCCGAAACCTCCAGAGCCAAAGCCCGAGCCTGAGCCGGAGAAGAAACAGCAGCCCGAACCGCCAAAGGAAGAGAAGAAAGACGAGGTTATTACTTTAGAACTCTAAGCATTAATATTTGTTATTCCATTCCATACCATCAATCATTGAAAGATTAACACAAAAATATAATGATTAAAAAGTGGGTCCAAATATAGTACGTACCCATGAAATTAATTGAATTTACTGGGATGGTTACAGTGCAACTTGTGATCGCTGGCACTACGTTTGTGTGGTGACAAGAAAGCTACATAACAGTGAGAAAATAGTATAAACAGAACGAAGGGTCAAAACTCAAAAGGATGACACCCACAACTCATGTGGTACACTTATCGATGTGAAATGATGTGATAAAAAACATTGTTCATCCTTTTGACTCCATTCATACTCCATATACCCTGATTGACACCCTCTTTTATTCTTCACCAGATAAATCAAACGCATCAAAATGTCTTCATTTTGTGATATATTTAGAATGTAATTAGTGTTTTAATAAAATATGGTGTCTTTGACGTAGAAACTGAGTATTTATGGCACTGTGGCACGCTTATCCATGTGAAATAAATACAAGTTTCATTCTTTTGACTCGGTCATACTCCATACCCTCCTTGAAAACAACTTCATTCTTTTTTTTTTTTTCACCAAGTGAACAAAAAAACCTCACAATTATATGTCTTGATTTTGTAAAATATTTATGTCAGTGAAATTAATTAGTGTCTATCAATATTATTTTGGTACAACTGAGTTTATTTCGTTAGAAATTCTTCGGATTTGCATGGCTGATGAAAAAGTTGCATGGAAAATAATCTTTGATGGTAACTAAGATCAATGTAACTTGAATCATCAGTGACAAGCAAACTCAGTACTAAGTTAGTACTGAGGAGTGGCAAATTAATTAATGATTAGTGATAAGTTACTATGGAGCTCAATACTAACGATGCTTAGTACTAACTAATGCATGAAGCTCTTGAACTAAATGCATTGTAGGTGGTATGTGACTAGTACATATCACCCAAAAAGACAATAGAGAAAGCTGTCAAATACAAGATATACACAACTTGCTGGCAGTCGTACGTAAAATGTTGGACCAGCTGATATTTTCTTTTGTTATTGCGTTTGATGCCCACTTGCACCCATAATTTTGGATGCATGCTTCTTGGACTATCCATATTTTCCATGCGAATCTATCTTGGATTCAATGTCCATCACTGACCCCACCCCGCATAACGCTTATATTCAACAAACTAATCAAACTTGTATGGTGTTTATGACTAGTTTTAGAAGTTGATCAATGTGACATTTGGGTTTAATATTTTGGCAGCCACCTCCTGTCATAACGGTGGTGCTGAAAATGTCGATGCATTGTGATGCTTGTGCACAAGCTTTACAAAAGAGGATTCGGAAGATCCGAGGTAAACATTTCCAATCCAACAATGTTGTTAATCATTTTGATGTCTTGGGAGTTTAAAAATGTTGACATTATATTGACATTTATAGTTATTAGCGAAACCTAGGGGGTCAAGAGGGTCCGTTAATCCATTGTAGGATTTTTATATATAAAGTATGAGTTTTTTAATCCCTTATGATGGCCGACGACTAAAAGGTTCTGGTTTCGTCACTTTATTTTAATTGTAGGTGTTGAGTCAGTGAAGACGGAGTTGGCAAAAGAACAAGTGGTGGTGACAGGTGTGCTTGAGCCTGAGAAGTTGATGAATGATGTAATCAAGAAAACCAGAAAGCAAGCTTCCATTGTAGTAAAAGAAGAAAAGAAGGAAGAAAAGAAGGAGGAGAAGAAGGAGGAGGAGAAGAAGGAGGAAGCTCCGGAAGCAAAGAAGGACGATGAAACGAATATAGAAACCAAAAAGATCGAATATTGGCCTCCTAAGTATTACATGGACTATTCTTATGCACCTCAAATGTTCAGTGATGAAAATCCAAATGCTTGTATGGTAATGTAACAATAACAAGAAATAGGGTTATGCTAAATGTACTCCACCCATCCCAAACAACATATTTAGTGTTTTAGTTTAAGTGTTATGATTTGCTACCTGTTAAGTAATGCAATTTTACTTGTACTATGTTAGTATGTACCTTTCGAAAAAAATATATAAATATGTGTGTCATGCAATAAATGTTTCAAGCTAGGGACTGGTCAATTTATGACCCTACTTAATTAATTGATTTGTCCATTACAACAAGCAATAACGAGGACATGTTTTTAAATATAATTAGTATCCAAAACTCGTGGATTTCAACGAGTTTTTATAAAGAATCATTGATATTATAAGTTTTCTTTGGATTTCTAGTTTATGAAAAACAATTTATGTGGACAAACTCACGCAAACGTATTTGGAGAATTGAAAACATAGACAGGTAATTACCTTAATCGACAACAAGCAATGTAAGCTGCAGGAAACAAGATCATGTATAAGCAGAGGGAAGAAAAGAGAGTTAAATTCACTACTACATAAATAATTCATGTATAAGCAGAGGGAAGAAAAAAGAGTTAAATTCAGTACTACATAAATAATACATCCTAGTTACTACTTACTATCATGGTTGTAAAACAAGGTTTCTAAGGCCGAGTACTCCCCGAGTACTCGCTACAAGGTAGGCTACCGAGGCGACTTTCTTTCACTCCGCCTAATTACTCAGAATCGGTCAAACGCGGTCAACCTTGACCAAAATCTTATCTAGTCGGTCAACTCGAGCCGAGTTTGACTTAAAAAATAATAAAGCATAATTTCCATGCATATCATATTAAAGAATGAATATCATTTTCATGTATTTTGTTATAAATATTAGTAAATTTATGTTATTTGACATATATTTAATTTCCAAAAACTAATTTTTTTATAATTTAACACGTCCGAGTACTCCCCGAGTACTCTCCGCCTAGGCCGAGTACTCCCAACTCATCGGTCGACCGACTAGGGAGCGTCTAGCGACTTTTACAACCATGCTTACTATAATCCTATTGTAAAGAAAAGAAAAGAAAAGAAAGGAAGCGGAAGGAATGTAGGAAGGAATGTAGAAAAGAGTTGTGTTCTTGAGTTTTTTTAATGGATGTAAGTGGAAGGAAACTAAAAAAGATTTCTTAATAGTTGTACCTGCTAATTTTTCTTCCAAAATACTTTTTTTGATGAGGGGCCAAATTCAGGGTCATTTTTACGTTTTTGAAGGCCCTAAGACTATCTCCATTGGTGACCTTTGTTTAGGTTGGTTGCCACTTGGCAAAATAATATTGAATGTATAAAAATTAAAAAAAAAACAAGAAATTGAAACTCACAACTAGGTTGTTGGAGCAACCTAGGTCATGACCCAAAATCATACTCAACTTCATCCACTTGTCCAAACTTGATTGGTGCATCATTTTTTATTAATTAGTATTTCCCTCATCAATTGAATTACTCAAAAAAAATTTTATAATTAAACTTATAAGAAAAACTAAATACAGGTATTTCTTAAAATAATTTTCTGAATATCCCGATATAAGTTTTATTAAAAATAGATTTTGTTTAAAAAGCACATTTTTAATATAAAATAAATATATCTATACTTTCTATAAAATGAGAAATCCCAATGACATAAGAAAAGATGATGTGTCAGCCAGAGAGGTTGTCCAACAATTCTTTTCTTATGTCATTACTGCATCATAAAGTCTATTATATAAAATCATTTTAAATTCTATTCAAACCTCTGCCCTTCACCTTATAATCAAACCTCTGTTCCCAAAGTAAACCTCCGTCCAATTCAAAATTCAAAATTCAAACCATATATTCTAATCCTATAAATAAGATATATGAATCTGGCTCCACATTCAAATCTCTCTCGCTCATATCTGCGAGCGTCTCTCTCTCTCTCTCTCTCAAATGCATATTTCTCGTTATTTAGCCGGCTAATCTCCGATTATACTTCTTTGTTCGTATGTTTGTTGATTCTGTTTACATATCATTGTTACAATATCATGTGTTTCAACTTCTGTTTACATGTTATCGTTCCAGTATCATTGTTCCAACATCGTCGTTTCAATGAAACTTCCCTGCACACATCAACCTTTCAACACCGATGTTGCAGTATCATTGTTGCAACATCGTGAAAAGTTGCATGTGCTACCTTCTTTGATGGGAGAGTTGCATTGTTTGATTTTCGTTAAATCGAATGTCGGCTTTTCTTATGTCAGTGAGATTTTCTTCTTTTATACAAAGTATAGATTCGTGCAATATCGTGAAAAGTTAGATGTGCTACAACAGTTGAGAGGAGACCTTTGCATTTTAGGGTTGTTTCTTATTTTGATTAACTGTTGATGATGTTCAGAGTTTTTATTGACACTGACATTTTAGAATATGTTAAGATGCATGTTGAGATTATTAAAATAAACTATTACATAGAAAAATAGAAATTTAATGAAATATTTATAAACTATTACACGGTAGAGTTAACACTTGCTAGGATTTCGTAGACTCTGGCCTTTCTCCATATGATTTCATGCTCTCTTTTGTTTTTCAGGTCACTTAGCATGTTGCAGATTTTCTGATCCTGTTTTAGAAGTTGTGTCAGAAACTCTTCTGCATTCTTCTGGAAGTCTGATGGAGGAGAGTGGAGGACTTCATCGAGAAATGCTATGTTGTTCCAGGTTTTGTTGTAATTAGTGTCATTGACTATGTCGACTTTCCTGTTTAGTTCTTCGTCTGTTCTTTTTTCTTTGAGTGACCACATTGAGAATTGTGTTTTAACATCGTTGGTGTCTGAGCAGTGGTAGAAGCTGAAGTTTGCCATGTAGATTTTTGTTGGATTTTCTGATGTTGAACAATTTTTCACAGACAGTGCTTTGTAGGACAATTTGTTGATGTTTTGAACCAAAAGTAATCATCGGTCTTTTATAGAGTTTAAAAACGCGTCTACATGGTAAATGAAGAGGTTAATTGTAATTATGATAATCCGCTTTTGTTCTTTGAACTTCGAAAATTTGTCCCTTGGGTTTCTTGGTATTTAATTTTACAGTTTTCGCATAAAAGTTGGGGTTTGAAAAGTTTTTGCATTAAAAGACTGTTGTTTTGAAATATACATTAATATGTTTATATTAAATCTACACGTTTTAATTGATTAGATTATTAAATGTACAATCACTTTAAGTGTGGTTTCTTTCACTGTTGGATATTTCAGTATATAAACTCATAGCCACTTCACCTGCTTTCATCACGTTTTCCCACGAAGATATCATATTTTCAGGAGTAAAATGCACGGATAGTCCCTGTGGTTTTGTAAAATAACATCTATAGTCCCCAACTTTTGGAAATTACACTAGTGCTCCCTGTGGTTTGACAGTTTGTTACGCGAATAGTCCCTGAAGTGGATGTCCGTTAGTTTTCTCCGTTAAATCTATGTAAAATAACCAACATGCCCTTAGTATTAAAATTAAAGGTGGGACCCTCCACCACCCCTATCTTCTTTGCAAACCAACCCCTGCAACGAGCCTTCTTTGCAAACAGATCAGATGAAATTTGAAAGTGCTTACACATAAATATCATATATTACTTCATGTGGATTGATGAAATACTTAAACAATCCATACCTGCTACGTTTATCAATCGGAATAACGTCAAAGTTTTGAGTCTTTTCAGATTCTGACAATCGATCGTTAGCGGTGGTTTCATCTAATTGCCATCTGATCTGAACGACAGGGTGAACGACATCTAAATCGATGACAGTTGCAGATTCCTTTGAAGCATTGTATTCAACGTCTGAATCGGTATTCATAAAGTGAAAATGACTTTCAACAAACACTTGGTGTGTATCTAACCAAGAAACTCAAGAACAACATTCGAAGTCGAAACCGATTCAAAGTTCCAGTTAACTATAACCACCAGTATCCGATTTTGGCTTCTATTGCAGTTCTGAAGCGTAACGAGCATAGATTTTGGGGGTTTCGTTGAGGCGTTTGGGGATGAGTAATAAGGATTTGTTTAGATCTTCTCTTAAAATGATTTTCCGACGGTGCAGTTTGTGGTGGTCACAGGTGGTTCTTAAGAGGGTTTTATATTGTAGTGTGGTTTAATGGCGGAGAAGATGAAGTGGTGGACCCCACTTTAATTCTTAAATATTATTTATATTTCTTTTACCTTTTTAATTATTATATATTTTAATAGTAAGGGTATTTTTTTCATTTCGCCCCAGTTAACTGAGAAAACTAACTGTCATCTAGTGTAGGGACTATCCGAGTAACAACTTGTCAAACCACAGGGAGCAAGAGTGTAATTTTAGAAAGTTGGGGACTAAAGCTGAAATTTTGGCAAACCACAAGGACTATCCGGGCATTTTACTCTACTTTCAGGAAAGTCGAGTAATATAGTTTATTGAAATGGCGTCATTCACTTCTGTAAAATCAGATGATTTAAAGCAGCGTTTTGTCAGGCAAATCGAGGAATAGGTGTATGAAGATAGGGCTACTCTTCAAGAGCTGAAGAGATGTTTTGATGGATTGCGAGTTGGCCTGTTCACGAGAGAGCAGGTTTCCAGAAATCTTATGCGGATGCCTTCAACTTCCGATCGTGAGCTTTGTGTTGTCAGTAATATAGAGTGCGGTGATAGAGACGTGGAGTTCATGGCGATGCTGAAGGACATACATCGAGAGGTTCAGCAATCGATGGAGTTGAAGCTAAAGTTTCTTAATTCTTGCTATTATTGTGAGATTTGAAAGTTTAGTTGTTCAGTATGTTATGTAATTATTGGATTTTTAATGTCATGAATAAATGAATAAATTTTAATCTTATGAATCTATGTTGTTGCATTTTAGTTTTACTTATTTAGTGTTTGAGTTTGATTTAGATTATGTTGATGTTGAATTGTGTCTGAACATCTGTTTGGTAATTCAATAGAGGTTTAATAGTATTAAGGGTTGGTTTGATGGTGAACAGATGAGTGCAAAGATAAAACAGATGTTCAGAATTTGATCATTGATAGTAGTTTTTTGAAGAATCTGTGCTCCTGCAAATTACAGAGAGTCAATATTTGGAGTTATAAAAGGTCTGTTGTAGTTAAAGTGTGGTAAAAGAGAACATCTACTGATGATGAAAGATTGAAGAAGGAAAGGTCTGTATGGGAGACCAGATGTTAAAGAACAACAGATGATATTCAAAATATGTTGAGCCGACAAAAGGTTTTTATAGTAACAATGGTTAGGTTAATAGGAGATGTTGGGAGTTTGATAGTCCATTAGATTAGATGTTGCAGAGTATGTGAAATTGTAATTGTAGACCTTTGTATAAGCATGCTGCTGTTCTCATATATTCGAACCTTCTTATGAAACAATTGTGTATGCTAACGACTATTGATTTACCACTGTTGACTAAATGAATAAATTTTAATACTATTAATCTTTGTTGTCGCATCTTCATTTTAATTATTTCAGTCATTCTTAAGTATTATTATATAATTTTGTTCATCAATAACAGTTTTTTGGAAGAATTTCTGGTAAGACCTAATTACAAAGAGTCGATATTTGATGTTGTAAAAGGTGTGTTGTAGCTAAAGTCTGACAAAAGAGAGCATCTGCTCAAACAGCCCTTGATCACATTTAAGGACTGGAAGTGGACCTTCTTCAACCTGAACAGACTCTTACTCGGCCATAGATTACCGGAATATATGAAAAGGAAGGACGAACCGCAAATTTTCCTGGGAAACTTGAAGACTACTCAAGAAAAACTTGAAGATTTGAAGACCAGAGAGAGAAGAGAGGAAACTACAAAGGAAAAGGTGTCCACTTCTCTCTCCATATTCGGATATATATACCCATCGCATTTAATGCGATGGGTAAATGTGCCGAGATCACCGCGCACGTATCCAGTCTGCAATCGCCACGTAAGGCATGATTATCGGGGCGCGGCACTAGGCGAATCAGATTGCTCAAGAGAATCCATAACAACTAAATTGCGACAGTATATATTACATTTGTTATCCCATACTAACAAACAATACAATCACATAAGTCGTCACAGATTTTTGTCCTCTCGATCAATACAAATCCGACAACCTAGATTTTAGGTGAGTTTCTAGAATTCCTAGCTTGATTTGATGTAGACTGCGACTAAACCTGCAACATACGTTAAAACAACGTCAATACAAAAGTATTGGCGAGTATACAAGTTTTGATAGGAAAGCATAGTAGATAAAAGTGCTGCGAATTTACACATACATAAACGAGATACCTCAACACATATATTAGACAGATACTACCAGCTAAGTCTCTCGAGCTACGGTTGCGATTGCTATTCATCCTAACTAGACCCCGTCGGGTGCTATAGTACTATACTAGTTAAGGCGGGACATCGCGAGTAAAAGTCCTAACACATATGTAACTAGCATCACGTGTAAATATGCATAACAGTCATTCGCAAGTGATAAACAGTTTGGTTGAGTATTTCGTTTTGATAAATTCGATTTGATAGGAACGTATGTTACACCAAAAAATGTGATAAAAAGGGGTTCGAGTATACTCACAGTTCGTGTTCACCAAGTAAACACAATCTTGGAATGAAGGGAGCGCGTCTGAGATTAGCCTGATTACAGAATGATAGTGTAAGCGTTGAACAGTGCGTTAGACGGTGTCGAGTGAACTGAGTGTCGAATGGTAACCCGATCGGATTGACATTCGTTGGGATGGATGTGCTTGTGTATGATGGCTTTGAAGTTTTCGTTGTAGCATTTTGAGAACAGAGATGTATCTTTACCCTTCAGGTCGTCGATCGAACGGTCGTTCGATCGGATAGCGATCCGATTGGCAGGACATTTAGTGAGGATAAGTTCACAGTAGGATTGTCACTCGATCGGATAGCAATCCGATTGGGTGGCAACGTGTTAGTTACTGATGATCCATGAAAATTGTGAAAATGATTAGTGTTGAAGTCCAATGTCAACCAATCGGATGGTCGTTCGATCGGATGGCAATCCGATCGGACGACAATCCGTTCGGCATAGTTGGTCTTTGAAAAGTTGACTAAGTATGGGAGTTCGAGTGCAATCCGATCGGATTGCAGTTCGATCGGATGGCAATCCGTCCCACCGAATCTGATCGTCTTGACTTGATTATTTTGAAAAGTTTTGCGGTTTGCTCGAGACAGTATGACAGCGCACTAAACAACAGAAACCCCATCATGACCCAAGTTATCCGATTGAACCGGAATCACCCTAGTCCGATCAGTTAACTGTTCGTGATGGTTGTTCATGTTTAACCCGTAATCAGTTGTCTCTTAGATAAAAATCAGATCTTGAACCACCTCTTCACTAAGAGTGAGTAGAAGATCAGAACGAGCTCCGATTCTATCGGTTTTTTAGTGCATTGAGTGTAAAAGAGTTGAAAAAAGTTGGAAAAGCTTCTTTTAATCCTTTTAACTTAAAAATGTTTAGATCTATGCGAAATCGTTGTGAAATCATGTGGGAATCATTCAGATCCGAGTTATTCTTGGTGGAACGAGGTCAAAACTTGAAGTTCATAAGAACTCCATGATGACATCACCCTAGAACACCTCAAATTTGTTGATGTCACGGTTAAAAGTTGAGATTCAAAGGTGAAAAAGATGAAGAAGTGTGTGTAGATCAAAGAAGTACAAGATTTGAGTTGAAAACTTACAAGAATCGCGAGGAATCAAGAGGAAAAGGTCCAAAAGCATGCTGGTCGAACGAGAGCTGTCACATCACTGTTCAAGTGATGTGACAAGTGCTGTTTATAGGTGATGAGGGGAGAAGGTGATGGAGTGCCATGGATCGGATGGCAATCCGATTGGGTGACAATCAGATCGGATGGTCATCTGATCGGATGGCCATCCAATCGAATGGTCATTCGATCGGTGGTCTCTGGCGAATTGCGTTTCGATATTTCGTTTTGTTCGTTAAGCGTTGCGATAGTTTGTACACACATAACCATACATAGTTATACTTGTTATTACTAATCACAAGGGTCGTAAATAAATATTCACATTTCCAAGCCTGCGTTGCGACAATCGAATTTCGTTTCGAATATGCATTGCGTTGCGACGCATCACGGCTATCGAGGAGGGTAGAATAGGTCCTCACTCAACATCATCGTGAGCGTTAGTGTGTGCGATGCGATGTGTTATAGCGATAAAACATGCGTAATATGCGATTATACTGTGAAGTAGCGATGTAATCGATATGGCTACATTATGATCTGAATCTCTGGTGCTAGGCGTAATGAGTATAGCGAGTAGTAACAACGCACGAACGTGCGAGTTGTTACAGTCTCCCCTGCTTTAGCAATTTTCGTCCCAAAATTAATCCACAAGCATGGTTGCGAGGGTTGATGCGAGTGGGAGTAGCGAAAAAAAAAACGTCAATATAAGCGAGCGATCAATTGAATTTCGACGAGCGAGAGCGGGAGATCGATTGAAGATTGATGAGAGAGAGCGTTGCGAAGTCTAGGAGATGGCAGCGAGTAAGACGATTCGTATACAAAAGATGGCAACACACGAAAGGCGATCCAAAAGTGTTATTAATTCTCGAAAAG
This sequence comes from Helianthus annuus, assembly GCF_002127325.2. Classification (NCBI taxonomy): domain Eukaryota; kingdom Viridiplantae; phylum Streptophyta; class Magnoliopsida; order Asterales; family Asteraceae; genus Helianthus; species Helianthus annuus. The sequence continues at coordinate 131,557,443 of NC_035448.2, read as the reverse complement.
TTGATAAATTCGAAAAGGTTTGGAGAAAACTTGTTTATGAAAGATCTTCCCACAGTGCAGCCTTAAACTATTTCGATGTTCACACCAGCGCTAGGAGAGGAGTTTATTAGGTTACTAAAAGATTTTAAGGTGACTAAAACTCGTTTTACGAAATTTTTCTCGTCACGCGGTACTAACTTGAGTCGATTGTCACACCCCCGTTACAAGAAAATCTCGTTTCGTACAAAGATTTTGATTAAATTTTAGAAAAGTTTTATAAGAAAGCTTTGTTTACACAAAGGTTTTGATAATCTCAATTTTTTAAATTTAAAGTCGGCCCCGCATGGCGCTTTTCCACGAAAGTTCGACAATATGGCTAAAAAACTTATATATAGGAAGTACTAGCGGCGTATCCACCATATTTTAGCCATATGGCTTCCGTTCCGTGAAGCAGTGTCATGTGTGTTGACATTGTGCTTGATAGATTTCGATTTCCTCGGCCCAAGCGAAGAATGGTCGGACTAAGTTTTGAGAAAACTGAGTGATGAAGTCGTTTTCGAACTCAGTTTAGCGACACAAGCAAGTGCGATAAGCGATAAGCGGTACACGATAATCGATAATACAAACACAAACATAGTAAGTGAAGGCGACGGCGACAAGCGATAAGCGACGAGTGATAGCGACAACCGTCGAGCGATAGGCGACGATCGATGCATTGCAAGCCATGGGAATATCCCGCTTTGATTAGATTAAACGACACCACAAATTTTCACTAACATTAAGCCCCCACATGGTCTTTTTCCACGAAAGTCTGCTAATACGGCTAAAACACTTATATATAGGAAGTATCAGCGGCATATCCACCATGTTTTATCCCTATCAGTTTCGTCTCGTGAAGCAAGGTCATGTGTGCTAACATAACACAGATAACATAAATAACGGTAAGTGATAGCGATAGCGATAAACATTAAGCGATACACGATGAGCGATGGAGCAATACACAAGCGATAGAGCGATACACACGATATGCGCTAGCGCGATGCTCATAATAAGCGATTTAGCGAACACACATCAAGCGATTGAGCGACTTAGATTGCGAGATAGATTCCGGCGATAATGTGATAGCGAGCGTGTTGACTTTCGGAAGGTTTAACGATGACATGCTTTGATTTGCGATTGAGGTTGTTACACCTTTGCGATGTAGTTTAGTGTGTCGAAAATAGATTTAATAATATACTTGGTCAAATAACATTCAACTTGTTTGGCACTTTCTTCACAAAACATTGGTTGGCATGGCGAAGCACTTATATATAGGAAGTACCATCGGCATATCCACCATGCTTCCACCACACGCCTCTGCCCCGTGAATAGGTGTCACACTTGTAGGATCAAGTTTTGACCCAAACGAGTCGTTCAGAGGAGTTTTGCTTTGTTTCAGGTGCGGAAAACAAGAAACAAAGGTAGATACAGCCTGCAATTCACTTTAATCTTCTTTCTGATTGAAATTAACACAGATTACACGCAAATCTCACACCGGCAGCACCTCGGTATGGAATCCAAGATTGTTACAAATGATTTCGCTCCAACCCTTTATATAGGGTCGTGATTCCGCTCGAAAGGTACAAGAGACAGTTGGAGCGGAATAGCAAGCAAGTGATTCCGCTTGAAATTGACCGATGTCATTTCAAGCGGAATTAGCTTTCAAGCGAAATCAGCTTCTAAACAACATAAAATCACCTATTTTCTCGATCTACGAGCCCTGATCTAACCTATCTAGTCTAAGACTCGATACAAGACGAAGTCGACAGATGTATGCACTAACAGACTCCCCCTCAGATGTTGGCGAGTTGTACGTGTCGAGTCTTCGCATCTTCAATCTTGATCATTCTCTGGGCTTTACTCACTCTATCAGCATCAACAGACTCCCCCTAACAATGTGCTGGCATTCCTTAAGTTCATCAGCATCATCTGCTTCAGGATCGTAATCTGACTCATATCCCAAGATCACCTAGCTCTATTCTTCAATTCAGAGTTCTTAGGCATCGGAATCCTGGCTTTCACAGGTTCAAGACCATTTCCTGGCTCAATCTTTGTCTACTGAGTCTTCAGGTATCGGAACCTAGCTCTTTAAACACAAGCTTCTCAGGATCGATCAACCTGGCTTTTCTATATTCAAACATTCTTTGATGATGTTCCAAGATCGTAACTTGGCTCTCGTTCTGCTCAGGATTGTCACCTGGCTTAAAAGATACACCTGCACAATCTCTACCTCAAAGTAAATTCCACACATTTTCACATTTCAAATATAGAGGTATGCACTAACTCAGACTTTCTCTCAAATTCAACTGAATTCCTGATGAACCAATTGTAAATTTGATCAAAACATATTTGATTAAGAACATAGACTCTCCCTCACTACATGTCATCATGTTTAGCACTTGGAACTTTGAAAATCAGCTCTTCAACACCAGTTGTCAAAAATCTTTTTGGATTTTTCACAAGTTTATGCTAAAACACACTGAAAATCTTTTTGGATTTTTGAAATAAGAGAAATGTAATGCATTAAATAAATATTTACAGACACTATTTTTGTGAGTTTGTGTAAGAGGATCATATCAGTTTTTGAGACAAATCACCAACACCGTTAAGCTTTAAACATTTTAAGTTCTAAACAATTCACTTAGATTGTCAGTATACTGATCCACTTAAATTTTCACACAAAGTTCAACTGTTTCAAGATACGAGATTAATGTCTTAAGGAACTTAAACTTATTTGCGTGTCCCACTACTTGAATATACTCCTGTATCCAGATCCCAATATTCAGTCTTACAGGTGAGTATACCACAGATGATATATGTAAAGGGGTTAAATGCGAAACCGTGAGAGCTCAGGTCAGAACTTCCGTTCAGCAGAGAGATGACGGCTCGACTTTTGGTGTGTCCCCTTTAGAGGATCTTTTGTTTCAACAGCAATGACTATCAGTTTATTGTTTCATCAATTTGCTGAGGGCGGCGCTTTTTCAAGCATTTGCGAAAAGTATTATACGGGGACTAGGTCAGAATTTCCATTCAGCGGAAGTCCCGGGATAATACCCCAGATATCACTGAGTATAAAGACCTAGTATCTCAGAAAGAGGGACCTTTCAAACAAGATTTTGGGGGTTACCCATATATCCAAGAAGTTGTTACCCACAAAATAAGCAAGTTTGAAATTTAGATTTATATCTCGTCACAATTTACTAAATGTACAAAAACCTACTGGCACATCCGCAGTGAGATTGCTTATCACATTTTTAACTTTTCATTTCTTTAGCATGTTGTGACAGTCCACTGATGTACTATCATTTCCTCTTTTTCCAACAAAACTCATTTTCAGTTTTATCACGTTTTTGACTTTTTTCAAATTTTTTAATGTTTTTGGATTTTCTGAAATTTTCTACTCCCCCTAAAATGCAAACACATTTAACTAAATTTGAAAATAAAATGAACTCTTGACCCACTTAAAAAAATTGAAACCAAACTATACAGAAAAATGACAACCGATATCAAATCGCCTTAATTCGCCATCCACTAGGCATAAACAATCAGAACTCCCCCTTTCAACAAACTATTTTCTCATTAAGATTTCAAAACACTTAAGTTTGTTTTAATCAAAATGATTTTTGAGGAAAATAAGTTTGTTTTTACCACTTGTAGGGACTGGTTCATCATATTGTTCATTTTTGACCATTTGTAGTAAATCAAGTACAATTTAATGTCCCTGATTTACCACTTGCAATAATGCACCATCAAACCTATGTACCACTTGTAAGTATATCCAAAACATTTAACCAACATGTAGGAATAAACCTCTACACAAACCATTGTACCAATCAGGATGCCGATTCCTGCTTCACACTTACCAATCTGGAAGCTCCGGCATAGTCCTTCAACCTGTAAAATTTAAACAATCTTAAACTCTTTCATACAAAACTGTTTTTAAAAAAAAAAACATGAATGATGCCGATTCCTGATCCACGATTACAAACTTGGAATCTCCGGCATAGTCCTAAGACTTCAAGGGAAAAGAATTTCCACCCAAGTCTTACCAACCTTGGGTGTTTTTAGCTCTTTTAGCTCTTGTTCAGTTGGGTTAAAAGTTTCTTTCTTTGTTGCATAAAAATCTTTAACCCCTTTTACTTTCCCATCAAGCATTTTCCCAAAAATTTTCTTAACATTCCCATTGAATGTTTTCTCGACATCAAACTCTGTTTCCTCAGAATAAAATTGATCTGAAATTTCAACTTTACCAACTTTCTGTTTAACTTTTTCAAACTTCAGTGATGGAAATTCATCATCATCTACAGAATACACAGATTTTTCTTCTTTTTTCTCAACCTGTGGCTCCTCTGGCTTTGTGGAACCAGTTTCATCGCCGACTTTCTCATCAACCTTCTTGACAACCCACACTTGGTTGTTCTTTGCTTTCGTTTTGTAAAAATTCTTTTTAGAACATTCACCAACCTCATAAGTTGAATTTTCAAAAATTTTGAATTTTTCGGTTGGTGGTACAACATCAACCACTATTTCTTTCAGTTTTTCAGAAACTCCCTGTTTTGATTTAGTATTTTTAGGACAGTTCCATGCAATGTGACCAGCTTCATTGCATTTGAAACAGGTTCGAGTTTCTTTTGGGTGAAACACTCCAGTTCCTATTCTTTTCTTTTCAGCAAGAAACTCTTGGTTTGATTGTCTCCAGAACGGTTTCTTCTGTTCTTCTTCTGCACTTCCACCTGAAACAAATTTTGTGTTTGTTTTAGAATTTTTTTCATTTTTATAATTTTCTGGTGGAATAAAACCAAGACCTTTCTTTTTGTAGCTACTATTATGCTTTGGTTTCTTTTGAAAACCAGAACCAGAATTGTAACCCTTTTTCTTGTTTAATCGCTGTTGAACTCTTGAAGTGTATTTTTTAGGTTTTTCAAGATTTTTCAAAACTTTCAATTCAGGAATATTAATTTCTATTAGTTTGAAAACCTTGTTAATCGTTTCCGTTTTAACACTTCTTATAGGAAACTCTTTGTTATAATATAATTTGTCAGAATCATTCAAAGTATAAACTACTTCGAATGTTTCATCATTCAAATCCGATTTGGATAACAAAAACTCTTTACTATAAACCCGTTTATCTGATGATTTTTGACTGTTGATTGATGAACTTGACCCCCCGGACTCAGATTTTGACTCAGACTCCTCATCTGTATCCAACACCTGATCGACCACCTTTTTTATTAACTCAGACTCATGATCAGTGTCAGACGATGTGAAAGTAACGTCAATGTTTTTTGGTAATTCATCAGTTGTATCGGTTTTTAACTGTATATTGACTGCTTTTTCGACTTGCTCCTCATTTGGTTTTCTGGGAGAATAACCTTCCCAGATCGGAGGCGGACACTTGTTATAGCTAACAGTCGGTTTCTTACCAGTATCTTTCTTCTTTGGCTTGTCGTCTTTGAATGCTTCGAAACCTGCAACAGTCGGATAAATTCGATCAATAAGATAATCAGAACTAGAATAACTTTGTAATAAACGTCTGATTCTCTCATTTTTAATCTTCTCGGTTTCCAACTCTTGCTTCCATTTTGCACTTTCTTCGATGTAAAAGTTTATAGCTTTCTGCTTTGTCATCATCGTTGCATTCATCATTGTCAAAGCGTTTTCTCTTTCAGAGTTAGTCTTTTGAAGACCAGTTACTGTTCTGTTCAAAACATCATAAGATTCCTTCACGTAGTTTAGGTTGAACAACAACTGCTATTTCATCTTCTCTAGTTCAGCCAGCTTTTCATCTTTGGCTGCACAATCTATGCAAGATTCAAGACACTTCGAGCATGGCTTAATGACTTCTACAATCCTTTCAACTTCGATGATCTTCTCGACTTCAACCACCTTTACTGCTCCAGCTACCTTCTTAACTTCAGTAATCTCCTCAGCAACATTTTCAGCTTCATCTTGAACATCACTGTCTGTTTTCATTTGCTTTTGCTCTTTTGCTGCTCGTTTCTCCTTCAGCTTTTCCAAGCGATCTGCAAAATAAAAATGAAAACTTTCAGGAGAGAGATGAGATTTTGCAACATTAATATGTTTTTCTTCTTCATCATCACTGCGTCATCAGTTGGAGATTGATCAAAATTTACTGATTTGTCAGAACTATCATCCGAAGAACCAGAATCAGATGGTGTTTGATCAAAAACAACTACTCTTTCTGAACTTTCATCAATTTGTAAACTTTCATCTGAACTCTTGAGTATTCTTTTGATGAAACAGATTTTTCATCTTCATTCTTCACAATAACACCAATAGATTTCATCCACTCAGTGAACATATCTGGTTCTTTCACAATCTTGGCAATGAAAGCTTTGAAATCTCCTTTCTCATCTGTAAACATATCCCAGCTAAATCCTTCTGGTAGCCTTTCATCATCCTGAAAGTTCTAGTTAAAGCTTTCTTGATTCCCCAAACAAGCTCTCTTTGAATCCTCTATCACTTTTCTACCATGAGCCACTTGCGATTCTTGTTGCTGTTGTTGACTAACTTGTTGATAGATGGCTTTCCGGTAGTAGTCATCTTTTCCGAACGGATTCTTTGAATCATTTGCCTCTCTATTCTTGCATTCCCATTTGAAATGGCCTTTCTCCCTGCATTTAAAACAAGTAACTTTAGATTTATCGAAACCTAAAGTAGAAACATGTGCATCAAGAAAGTCATTTCTCCCGGTAATCAATTTAAACTTCTCAGCTCTTCTAAGGACACTAGCTAGACACCATTTGATGTCCATTAGTTCCATCTCTTCAGCATCTATCTGATCGTAATCCTCCTTTGTAAGCATAGGATTTCCGATCCGTCCTGCAACTAAACCTTCATAAGATAGCAGTACAGAACCAAGTAGAGCCATGTGATCTTTCGCAACCTCTTCAGAAAAGCTTTGTCCATCTGGAAGATTCAATGCAATGTTGCATTGTATCACACAACCATTTCCAGTTTTAGTGCTTTGAGAATGAAAGCTTGATGTTGTATCTTTTGGATTCACACTTGGATATGAAGAGAAACCACTGCTGCTTTTAGAACTTTGATCAACTTTTTCGGATGAATCTCCAGCACTAAACGCAGTTTGGATTTTTGGGCTTCTTTCAACTTCTGGAACACTGCCCTTGTAGTACATTTTCACATCCTGTTGACCACTTGGAGTATTCATTCTTGCTATCTTTTGCTGTTCCAGATCCTGACCCTCAATCTTCACAATAAACTGAGAAATTGTAAGTCCATCATAAACCCCAGTGTTCTTCAAAATCATCAAGTAGGTACCCCATTCCTTTTGTGGTAAAGCGTCAGCTAACTTGTCTACCCACTCTTCATGATCTTTTGTTATGCTCAGCATCGACATGGATCGAACTAAGTGGCAGTATCTCTCAATAAGCTTATTTGTATCTTCTCCCGGTAGACTGCTGAATAGATAAAACTCTTTCTTGAGTAATGCCTTTTTACTCTTAATCATATTCTCACTACCCTCAAACTTGACTCGAAGAGCATCCCAAATAGACTTTGATGTCTTGTCATGTTGAAGCAGAATGAAGATGTCTTCTTTGATGGCTTGCTGAAGTAAACTAATCATCATCTTTTCATCTTTATACATGTCTCGTTCTTGAACAGTAAACTCAGATATTTCTTTCTCAACTTGCAAATCAGTACGTGGTAAGACATACTTCTTCAAAATGCACTCCCATGATCTAAGATGATTGGCTTGAACCCAATTTTCGAAGCGATCTTTCCATCCGTAATATTCTTCAATGTTCATTAGTTTCGGGGGTTTTTGTGTTGTTCCGGTTTCATTTTCCAGATTCATGTTTTAAGCAATCGAAGTCGGAGTAACCGAAGATGTGGCGAACGCGTTGTAGAAATCGTCACCCATGATAAAAATCAGTTTCAAGCGAAATATGCAATTTCAAGCGATATAATACTTCGAGCGAAATCAGATTTTCAACCACACACCTGTTCAAGCGGAATACCTAAAAAGCAACTTCAAGCGAAATCAACAATTACAAGTTCAAGCGAAATAGTAAATCAACAACTATAATCCTGATTCCGCTTGAAATTTCAAGCGGAATAAGAATGACTTGGAGCGGAATCAGGTTTCAAGAAATATCACAGATTTCGCTTGAAATATTTTCAAGTGGAATAAGACGATTAAAGCGGAATCACAGAACTTTGAACCGAAATAACAGATTTCGCTTGAAATATCAAGTGAAATAGGCAGTTTCGAGCGGAATTACCAAAGAACCGATTCAAGCGGAACCCCTTCGAACATCAATTTTTCCCATTTTTAGTCCGAATTTTAGCATGAAACTTTCAAGGGTTTGTTAGTTTGTCGTTTTAAACAGTCCGTAAAATTTGAACAGATTTTAACCGTGAAATCTTGAAATTTTTAAAGAAGGTGTACAAAAACAGAAATTTTCAAGCTGAATCGCATAGAACTCCTCCTCCTGAGCTCTGATACCACTTGTAGGATCGAGTTTTGACCCAAACGAGTCATTCAGAGGAGTTTGGCTTTGTTTCAGGTGCGGAAAACAAGAAACAAAGGTAGATACAGCCTACAATTCACTTTAATCTTCTTTCTGATTGAAATTAACACAGATTACACGCAAATCTCACACCGACAGCACCTCGGTATGGAATCCAAGATTGTTACAAATGATTTCGCTCCAACCCTTTATATAGGGTCGTGATTCCGCTTGAAAGGTACAAGAGACAGTTGGAGCGGAATAGCAAGCAAGTGATTCCACTTGAAATTGACCGATGTCATTTCAAGCGGAATTAGCTCTTCAAGCGAAATCAGCTTCTAAACAACATAAAATCACCTATTTTCTCGATCTACGAGCCCTGATCTAACCTATCTAGTCTAAGACTCGATACAAGACGAAGTCGACAGATGTATGCACTAACAACACTGTGTCGACATGGTCAAGACGCTTATATATAGGAAGTACCAGTGGCGTATCCACCACGCTTAACCATGCTTTTAACGTTATGGCATTATTGAAACTTATTACGATCCCCGTGCACTAACCAACATGATCCCGTGTGCACCCGTGATTAAGTTGTCGCTTGCACGTTTATCGCAACTAGCTTCAAGAACGCATAATAGGGGTAAAACACATTATATAGTATACAGTGTTAGTATATAGTCCGTGAGTGAGTGCGAGAGAGTGAGAGATAAATAGAGTCCACATTGCGTCGAGAAATAGAACAAGTTCAACATTTAAAAGAAATTAACGGCGAAAATCGTATCATTACAACAACATTGGAAGCATAACTAATTTTGCTGTGGAGGACTTCTACGGAGACTGCGATTGTTGCTGAAATTCCTCAAGTCTGCGGCCCCGTGCGGCAGTGATAGGTAAGATGACCATACCATTTGCAATTTGCGCAAAAGCGATAGTTTGCTTCTGGCGGGTGATGATACGTACACGTGAGACACAGGGGATGAGTTCCGTTGTAGTCGTGCTTCGAGTGAACTGGAATTGCTTGGAGAGATTCTGGTTGCGACAGTTCAGTTGTCGAAGAGTTTGGGCTCATGGTCTTTCGTTTGCGGCTGGACTGAGCTTCCTGAAGCGATGCGTTATCATCGGAGGATTGGTCTGAGGACTTACTTGAAGAATTGTCGGAAGAATCGTAGGAAGAATCGATGACGATTGCTTGGTGAGCTTGTTTGACAAGGTTCTTGGAGAAGAATCCGTCCAAGATTCGTTTATCGTTGATTTCTGCGGCCAAGCGATAGGTTTCTTCGATGGTAGCGGGTCTTGCAGCTTCGACAAAAATCGCCCACACATTCAGGCAAGCCACGAATGAACTTCGTGATGGCTTATTCTGAAGTGTTGACTTGACTTGGGCAGATTATGCTAAGCTGTTTAAACCTTGCGGTGTAGCCAGCATTGTCACCTTCGACTTGCTTGATTTCCCAAAATTCGTCTTCTAGTTTCTGGACTTCATGGGGAGGGCAGTACTCTTTCTTCATGAGCTCTTTCAGCTCATCCCAAGAGAGAGCGTAAGCTGCGGAGATCCCATGTTTGTTACGTTCGGCTGTCCACCAGTCGAGTGCTTGCGATTGAAATACTCCAGTAGCGCAGGTAGTACGGAAACCATCGGGATACCCACTCTGACAAAGGGTAACTTTGTCACGACCCCCGACCCCATCTGGCCGGAATCGTGCCATGAGCAGTCCAGTGGTACCGGTGATTATTTTTGAAAAACATTGCAGCGGAATTTTCATCAGGACCGTGAGTTAGGAAAAATATCAGAGTTTAGAAAACACCGGATTTGATTTAAATAGATGGGATAAATCCCTATTTTACAATGGTAGCTTTAATAAAGATAAATTTTATTTCATAAAGCAATATTTCTTAATTTGATTAAAATAAGCCATTTCTTGATGCCTTTCAGTGCCGTATCCAGTCTTTATTCCAATCTATGGTAATTACCTGAAACATGTTTGGAAAAGGTTTTGTCAGTGGGAAATGCTGAGTGAGATCATTCCATTTTTATAAAATATATTGTTATACCTTACAGTATTAAGGTTTTTATATTTATTTGTATTTACCCCACTTAATCAGTATTTTGTCATATGATGGCAGTTCCAATATAACAGCAATAATATCACTCATTGGCTTACTTTCGTCCAATAGTGAATTTATCAAATAACTATACTTTACTATTATTCAATTTATCTGTCATTAGGCGATTCCCATGACGGGATCATATCACTGTTGATCATTCTTTCAACTAGTGACTCTGGTTATATCACTGTTGATCATTCTTTCAACTAGTGATTCTAATTATAACACTGTTGATCATTCTCTCAACTAGTGTCTTTGGTCATATCACTGTTGATCATTCTTTCAACTAGTGACGTTGGACATGATGATGTCCTATGACATTACATTGTCAAATATATTATTTATGGCACAAAATCATGTAATCCAGAATAATGACATTTTATGTCAACTATTATAACTTATCCAATATGTCAATTCACTAATTGTAATATCATGATATAGTAACCTGACTACAAATAGAATACATTATACTTGACTTTATTATGGTATCCACCATTTAGATTTATTCTTAAACATACATTAAATTTATTAACAAATTAATGTTAAGATAATATTAGTTATAATTGTGGTCATGCTATTATTAGCTAACTTTTTGGTTAATCGTAAAGAGGATCAAATAATGTATAAAACTTCCCATACCAGCAGTTATTATAAAATATAATAATTTAATCACTGTAAGTATAACTGGTAACCATTTAGGATTTTTAGAAAGCATTTGTAATATAATTGTATCACAAAAAGGTGATAAAAATGTGATAAAAGAGTATGGACTCACAAACGGTGAGAAAAGAGAAATGAACTCACATTGCAGATTTCTACGGGCAAAGTTTAGTCTACAGATAAGCCTTGATATATTGCTGATTCAATTTGGGCAGAGTCTAGCCTACTGATTGACCTAATAACAATTCACACAAACGGGGTTGTAACTAATACAGTAGTTACGTCAATTCACGAGATCAAACCCTCACATCGATTAACAAGTGCGATACTTAATGATTCAATCGGATTCACAACGAATAACAGAGCATAGTCCGAATTCGAACAGCACTCAAATATTCAAGTCGAAATCACGATGAATAATCAAAGTACAAGCTCAATTTGAGCAGCACTCAGACAATCGTTGGATAGTTACAATCGATCGGACGTTGAATCGTAATAGCGATCGAGTTATTACCCTGATTGCGGCAGCACTTCGTGATCAGTGTGTGTTGTGAACGATATTCGCTATAACTCGATGGTTACAGAGAATTTGGACGTCGTTTTTGTGTCAGAATTCAAGTCCCAAGGCCCTCTATTTATACCCAAAATTTGCATCTCCAGCGTGTCGCGGAAGAATTCGTGGCACCTCCCGCGTATCGCCTGGGGTGTAATTTTTAGGGTTGGGTAGGTACGTGTCCAACTAGCTCAGGTGAGTCGACAGTTTCGATAAATTCAATTTAGACAGCGAGTTTTGATGATAATTATCAATTAGGGTTTACCCCCTTGAGTTTTAGGGGCCCTAATCATGATTCCGATTGTTCTGAAATTCGTAGGGTTTGTGCAGAATCACTTGGGTGTCTCAATTAGGTTTTCCTATTGAATAAAATAATACAATAAATAATAGTTTTGACGAGGGTTGTTACATCCTCCCCACCTTAATAAAAATCTCGTCCTCGAGATTTGGGTTATGATATTTCTTTCAGCTTTATGTCATAATTTAGTCAACAAAATGACACAGAATTAAATATCAAATTTTGTGAATACTAGTTGTATAAGTAGGGTTCAAAAAGTTCAACTGAAATAGTTCAAGAAATCGATGACAACCGAATGAGATGAAATGATATAGTTTTGAATGGGACTAGGTTCAAGCCAACAGATATATGATCAAATAGATATTTGTTTACAATTAGTGAATGTCTTTTTAGAATAAAATTCATGGTCAAAAGAAAACTTACTTTGTTTGGCAACTGGGGAAGACTCAGAATCAATAAGGTCAGAATGAAATAATAGCACGAAGATGATTGTTAATTATCGAATCATATCAGGAGAAAAATCAGGGTGTTGACATTATTGAATTTGCAAGGATACACCGAAATACAATAGAGTTTAGTGTATCATTGTCTTAATACACAATTGTATCAAGACTATTTTCAAATGATGAGTCCAACGAAAGATATACGTGGGTTTTGAATGATTCGTATGTTTATGATAAGTTACAAGTTTATAACGACTCCGCAAGGTGTCGTAATGATTGGAATAATTTCAATAATTACGGTGCTCGAACAATTTCACCGTATAATGAAGAAAACTTGGATATTCATTTCAAATAGGAGTTTCAATTTATAATGAAAAGACCAAATGAAATATTATAGAATTTTCGATAAATGATGAAAGAAACGTTTAAGAAATACACCGGAATATGATACGAAGTTGTGTACTTTTATCTTAACACATAGTTGTATTAAGACTGATTAAGAATATGAACCAAAAATTAAAATTCGTATATTAGGAGTGTTTTTGGAAATAGCTCAAGCTACAAATTTATTATGACGCCACAAGGTATCATAGTGATTGAAATAGTAGCGGTGAATGAAACGAGTTTCACCATGATGTAAATCAAATGAAGTAAATCCGAATGTTTCAAATAAATTATTTTGGATTGAAATTGAAATAATTGAAGAAAGTTTTTCGATCAAAGATGATAAGGCAATAAAAATTACGAAGCGCTCGATAGATACACGGAAATATGAAATGAATTTGTGTATCATTATCTTAGCACACGATTGTGTTAAGATTGTTTTGATAGGATAAACTATCAAAGCGGATTTAATATAAATAATAATTAAACCCGTATGTAAGAGGTGCAACGAGATTAGCACAAGCTTCAAATTTGTGAAAACGTCACCATGAGGTGATCGTAACCAAATAAATGATTCAGTGGAAGTGAAAACCAAACAAGTTTGTTATGGATCTGAAATGGATGAAATATTTGACGGAATGTATTTATTTATGAACTTTTATTTGTACTAGGGTCAAATAATAACTTAACTTAGATATTATATATCAGTGGCTATGTCTGGAATCATCTCTGCTTCTTGTGTAGTAAGTGCGTATGCTCACGCGTTCTTTTTAGCTCCGTCTATTGTTCTGGCCTTGTTGTCAGATGCTTTGGTTAGTTTCGGGCAATATGGTTTGATGTGTCCGGTTTCCCCGCAATTGTAACAGACGTTAGTTTTCCTTCTACACTCTTCCTCTATATGCCCAGTCATCTTGCAGAAGTCACAGTAAGGTGTTTTCCTAAAACGACATCGTCCTGAATGCGTTTTGTTACAGTTTCCGCAGATAGGTTGCTCCAATGACGGTTCAATTTCTTTCTTCTTGAATTCTTGGAAAATTTTCTGGGCTAACTCTTTTTCCTTGTTTTCTTCTCTTGTGCGGATTAGTCCATCTGTCAGCATGTTAGCTAGTTCAACTGCTTCCTCAATAGTCTGTGGTCTAACGGCTTTGACTATGTCTCAGATTTCGCTAAGTAATCCCCAAATATAACGAGAAATTAGTACGGGTTCTGGCGAAGCCAGAGTTGGTACCATTCTTGCATATTCGAAGAATGTTGTCGTATATTCACGACAATTCACATCTATCATTTTATGATTTAAGAACTTGTTAGTTATTCTTTCTTTTTCATAAGGAGGACAAAATTTTCTTTCTACCATTTCCTTGAATTTTTCCCAGTTTATGGCATAAGCTATGGCCCTTCCTTTTGCCTGAAGAATTGTATTCCACCATTCTAAGGCTTCTTCCTTAAAGAGGTTAGATGCATACATCACCTTATCTTCTTCGGCACACTTGCTGATTGTAAGAACAGCTTCTGTCTTTTCCAACCATCGTAGAGCAGCCGTGGCACTTTCACTGCCCGCGAACTCGGTTGGTTTACATGCTAGAAATTCTTTGTAGGTACACCCGAGAGTCATCGCCTTCTTCTTCTTGGGAAATGGGGTTTTGGTAATATCATTATTATCACTATTGACACTATGGTTAAAACTATCGTCACGGGTATGCTTACTGTTCATAGCTTTGGTGGGTTCTACGGGATTTTTAACAGCTTTAATTATTAAAGGTAAAGCATTAGCTATTCCTTGAGCTATTAGATTTTCTATAGCATTTTTATCCAAAGGATTTTCATTATTAGCATGAGCTTCTGGATTATGTGATACTTCATTCGACATCTGGATTGAAAATATTTTCAATTATTAATATCATAGAATAATTAAAACAAAATAATATCTCCAGGATATTATATGTCATATATTAACATATATATATATATATATATATATATTCATGTATAACACATATATTAATTTGTATTAATTTCCTAACTTTAGGTATTAGAAGAACACCTAAATAGCTTAAACAAGTGGCTTAACTTATACTAAGGCATCTTTTCTTATTCACCCTTTGAATGTTATCAGATGTGCTACCAGTTAATAGCAATCTCCTAACTCTTTTATTTAAGTTTAAATATTATTATCACAACACTTATAGGCTCAAAGTAGTGGCTTAGCTCTGATACCACCTTCTGTCACGACCCTCGACCCCATCTGGCCGGAATCGGTGCCGTGAGCAGTCCAGTGGTACCGGTGATTATTTTTGAAAAACATTGCAGCGGAACTTTCATCAGAACCGTGAGTTAGGAAAAATATCAGAGTTTAGAAAACACCGGATTTGATTTAAATAGATGGGATAAATCCCTATTTTACAATGGTAGCTTTAATAAAGATAAATTTTATTTCATAAAACAATATTTCTTAATTTGATTAAAATAAGCCATTTCTTGATGCCTTTCAGTGCCGTATCCAGTCTTTATTGCAATCTATGGTAATTACCTGAAACATGTTTGAAAAAGGTTTTGTCAGCGGGAAATGCTGAGTGAGATCATTCCATTTTTATAAAATATATTGTTATACCTTACAGTATTAAGGTTTTTATATTTATTTGTATTTACCCCACTTAATTAGTATTTTGTCATATGATGGCAGTTCCAATATAACAGCAATAATATCACTCATTGGCTTACTTTCGTCCAATAGTGAATTTATCAAATAACTATACTTTACTATTATTCAATTTATCTGTGATTAGGCGATTCCTATGACGGGATCATATCACTGTTGATCATTCTTTCAACTAGTGACTCTGGTTATATCACTGTTGATCATTCTTTCAACTAGTGATTCTAATTATAACACTGTTGATCATTCTCTCAACTAGTGTCTTTGGTCATATCACTGTTGATCATTCTTTCAACTAGTGACGCTGGACATGATGATGTCCTATGACATTACCTTGTCAAATATATTATTTATGGCACAAAATCATGTAATCCAGAATAATGACATTTTATGTCAACTATTATAACTTATCCAATATGTCAATTCACTAATTGTAATATCATGATATAGTAACCTGACTACAAATAGAATACATTATACTTGACTTTATTATGGTATCCACCATTTAGATTTATTCTTAAACATACATTAAATTTATTAACAAATTAATGTTAAGATAATATTAGTTATAATTGTGGTCATGCTATTATTAGCTAACTTTTTGGTTAATCGTAAAGAGGATCAAATAATGTATAAAACTTCCCATACCAGCAGTTATTATAAAATATAATAATTTAATCACTGTAAGTATAACTGGTAACCATTTAGGATTTTTAGAAAGCATTTGTAATATAATTGTATCACAAAAAGGTGATAAAAATGTGATAAAAGAGTATGGACTCACAAACGGTGAGAAAAGAGAAATGAACTCACATTGCAGATTTCTACGGGCAAAGTTTAGTCTACAGATAAGCCTTGATATATTGCTGATTCAATTTGGGCAGAGTCTAGCCTACTGATTGACCTAATAACAATTCACACAAACGGGGTTGTAACTAATACAGCAGTTACGTCAATTCACGAGATCAAACCCTCACATCGATTAATAAGTGCGATACTTAATAATTCAGTCGGGATTCACAACGAATAACAGAGGATAGTCCGAATTCGAACAGCACTCAAATATTCAAGTCGAAATCACGATGAATAATCAAAGTACAAGCTCAATTTGAGCAGCACTCAGACAATCGTTGGATAGTTACAATCGATCGGACGTTGAATCGTAATAGCGATCGAGTTATTACCCTGATTGCGGCAGCACTTCGTGATCAGTGTGTGTTGTGAACGATATTCGCTATAACTCGATGGTTACAGAGAATTTGGACTTCGTTTTTGTGTCAGAATTCAAGTCCCAAGGCCCTCTATTTATACCCAAAATTTGCATCTCCAGCGTGTCGCGGAAGAATTTGTGGCACCTCCCGCGTATCGCCTGGGGTGTCATTTTTAGGGTAGGGTAGGTACGTGTCCAACTAGCTCAGGTGAGTCGACAGTTTCGATAAATTCAATTTAGACAGCGAGTTTTGATGATAATTATCAATTAGGGTTT
This sequence comes from Helianthus annuus, assembly GCF_002127325.2. Taxonomy (NCBI): domain Eukaryota; kingdom Viridiplantae; phylum Streptophyta; class Magnoliopsida; order Asterales; family Asteraceae; genus Helianthus; species Helianthus annuus. The sequence continues at coordinate 131,540,341 of NC_035448.2, read as the reverse complement.
ACCCCCTTGAGTTTTAGGGGCCCTAATCATGATTCCGATTGTTCTGAAATTCGTAGGGTTTGTGCAGAATCACTTGGGTGTCTCAATTAGGTTTTCCTATTGAATAAAATAATACAATAAATAATAGTTTTGACGAGGGTTGTTACAAACTTCGATAGAATCGAACCACTAGAGTAGCTGGGACACACCTCCTTCACCTGTGAACTCCATCGGGTCACAGGCTTTGAAGTGTTTGTAGAGGAAAGCAGATTGCGGCGCTTTCGTCTTAGAGTCTTCCGAGGTTCGAGAGTTGCTGAGAGAGTGCACTTGAGCGACAATTTGAGGGATGACCTTGGCCACTTCCTTGGCCACAAGCGAGGCAATCCTCTTCTCGGCGCTTCGTTTGGCTCTTCTCCTAGCTGTTTGTCTCGAGGCAGAGTCGTTTGAAGACATCTAGACAGAGAGAGATTTGGAGTGAGATTCGATCATAATGATTTTTGAGTTTTGCGATGCGATTGAGCGCGATCAAAACTTGTTGCGAGTAATATAGTAGATTTCACATAGGAGCCACATAGGAGACACGAAATTCCTAAGTTCTTCACACCATTGATTTGCTTGTATATATATATATATATATATATATATAGTGGAGGGTTCAAATGAGAAGAAATTTTTTGTAAGAATAAAAAAGAACAAACTTCAACCAATAAGAATGTTTTATTTTACTTCATTTAATTTTTGTATTTAATATGGGTGTAAGGGTATATTGGTAAAATTAGATAGATCATTAATTGTTAGTCTTCCTTTTTAATAGCTAACTAAATTAAATTTGTAACTTATTTTCAAAAAAAATATATATCTTTTCAAAGAAGAAAAAAAAATAATTTAAGGTGTAGGATAAATTATGAGGTGTGTAGGATGAATTACGAGTTGTGTAGGATAAATTTCAAAAACGTGTAGGATAAATTTTGATTTGTCTAGGCAAAATTTTAATGTGTAGGATGATAATCTTTATGACTAATTAATTAGTCAAAAAGAATAATAAATGAGATCAGAGAAAACTATTTAATGTTTTACAATTGTACCCTTTGTTCTTTTTCTTCTCATATTAATTTTCTTCTCAAATGAACCTCCCTCTATATATATATATATATATGTAGGTTCGTATAAACTACAACTTTATGCTTGTATAGATAGCGCGTGGACGCGATGTAGAGAGAGAGCGAGGGCGAGCATTTAGACATTAGTTTTGTTGCGAACATTCGGTTTTCGTTTTAGATTGCGATGGCTGTGCGAGTTGTGTGTTCATAAAGCGGGGAGCAAAAATCGATAAATCAAGAAATCGTTAAAGCGTAAAATTTAAACCGTCAACACATAAGCATAAATGAGTTCGATGAAGCGTAAAATCGGTAGATCGCGGGTTAGAAAATAAGTAGATAGAGTGCCTCGGGTGTTTAGGCGTCGACAACCCAAAGTAACTCGACTATTCTCAACAAGTTCGTGCATGCGCTTTGGCTTACTAGATTATGCCTCTACTGGGATGCAGCTACAACATTCATCCTTCGAGCCATCATGCGGCTTGAGTCATTGTTATAATCGCGACTTTAGTGAGAGCTTTTGTAAATCATTTTATAGGGTGCAACGGGTTATTAAGGTACGGGTTTCACCCCTGACTTAACAACTTCGCTCCTAGCTGTGGTTGTGCTCATCAAATAAATTCGTGAGTTCCACTAGATTCCGAAATGGAGACTTTCGCTGAGATGTGGATGTCACTCCTAGCTCAACGGAAAGTTCTCATGCTAGAAAAATGTACTGAGTAAGCGATCTTATCGAGAGTTCTTGGTTTTCACGCCTGATCTCGACTGGACCACTCGATGGTGTTATGCGAGTATTTTCGAAAACGTGTATATTGTGTTAGCCTTAGGAAAGGCAAATAGTATTATACCTTAGGAAAGGCTTCCTTGTGCGAAGCTGCAGTATGCGGGGTTCGCACAGAGATGTAGTTTTGGCGAGTTCGAATGAGAGTATAACAATATTCTAGCTCGTATGGAAACTGTTATGGGTCATTTTCTGAGTATACATATCCTGACTAATATCCCGCTTTTAATTGTTTATTTATGATCAGGATACTGGACGGGGATATTGTTAACATCCTGGGCGATATCCTAAGGTTGAGTGAATTAAACACGTGCAGGTTAATGGCTGTAAGTTATTAACGGTCATCAGGACTTCTTCTCCTCAAGACTCGGGCGTATTTGTTATAAGGAAGCCGTTGAACCCGAAAGACTTGGTCCTCAACGTTAGAGTGGTAATATTCGCTGGATCCCGGAAGTTTAGGATAGTTTGTTACATTATCTTTACTATAAATAGATGGGGGCGGATCAGTTTAAGGCACACAATTTTTACACTTACACTCTCGAACACTTTTACTCTCTAGCTCACCGCAAACACCACACTCAAACACTTGTATTCAAATTACATTGTAACACATATTCGATCCGCACCACATCCTGCACTGTATCCTGATATTTGAAGTAATAAGAAGAACAAGGCAGCTGCGATTGTCAGCTCCCGAGGTTTTATGTCGGCGATCTAGATTGATCAAGGGCTTTCCTCGTACATCACGTGTCAACCTTTACTTTTTTGCTCATTGTTTGATCATTGATACAGCTCTATATCCCGGGCTGTATCCTGAAACTGTTTTCATATCTAATTTGGCCAATACATTTTTCACATATAATTTTAGCACAGTACCTCACATAACTAATTTGATCACTAAATTGCTTAGGTAATTTTTGACCAAAACAATTTGGCGCCCACCGTGGGGCAAGTGGTGCTACTTTTACTAAAAATAGTTGTAAAATCATTAATCGGTTTTCTATTTTCAAAATTTTTTGCCACATTGTTTACAATGGCCTCCAGATCAAACATGAGCTCTTCCACTATGTCTGCTACGACCTCTGCTACTACTGGTTCGGTGCTTCCACCACCTCCTCCAAGGAAGCCGTTTTCTTCACAATCTCAAGATGTTATCCCTACTCGGAGTGTCCAGGGATCTGCTCCCGTTTTAGCCTCTAACGATGAAATTTTGACTTTATTTGGAAGTGTGCAGGAACAAATGAGGCAGCAACAGGAGACTAATCAAATGCTGTTAAGAGAAATACAACTCTTATAAGCTAGCTCGAGCAGACCTGTTGAGGAAACTGTCACTCCTATACAGCCCAGGGCTTTGGACTTCAGTTCCGCAGTTTACACTGAGGATAATAGGGGGAATATCGTCTCAAGCCATTCTCAGAATCATACCCCTGAGATACCCTCTTCGGTCAGGATATCGACTGTGAGAAGTTTGGGATATGCTTCAGGATATGGCCAAAATCCTCAGAACGGTAATGTGTCAAATAATAATACTCTTGCTACTAACAACAACGGCTCTTTGCAGGATGCAGGTATGACGTCAACATTTACCAGGGAGCTCCAGAAATTGAAGGACATGATATCCAATGTACCTGGAGTGGTCCAGCCTATTCCGGAAGTATCCCAAGACAGCCACAGGATATCCCGCTTTGCATATCCTATCTGTGATGCTGAAATCCCAAAAAGATTTCAAACTCCCAACATGAAGCTGTATGATGGGACTACGGATCCTGAAGAGCATATTGCCCAGTATAGGGAAAGAATGGAGATTAACCCTATCCCTCCGGAGCTCAAGGAAGCATGCTTATGCAAGGGATTTGGTTCTACTCTGACAGGATCAGCCTTAAAATGGCTGTTAAACGTTCCTCCTCACTCAATTACTTCGTTTGCTCATTTGGTTAATTTATTTAACAGTCAATTTTCTTGTAGTCGAAATTTTGAGAAACTAACCAGTGATCTTTACAGGATAACTCAAGGGCCTCAGGAATCCTTGAGGGATTATGTGAACAAATTCAGTCGAGAATCCTTGGATATCCCACATCTTGATGTTGCAACAGTTGTGCAAGCTTTTAAGATGGGGTTACAAAAGGATTCTCAGTTTTATCAGGATCTTGTAATGAATCCCTGTAGGAATCTCGACGAAGCTCGTAACAGGGCTTTGAGATATATCCGTTTGGAAGATGACAAGAAGATGCAGGAGAGGATGAATTCTACCTCAACCTATGAATCAACTAACAGGAAATCAGAAACCTCATATAAGCCATATCGCTCCAAGCCATATGGCAGAAATGATAACAAGAAAGTGAATGCTGTTGAAGACGAGGATCCTGAAGAATATCCTGACTTATCTGAATCCTGCTTTTCTGTTAATATACCTGAGTTAATGTATGCTATGCAGGGTTTAGGGGACAAAGCTAGGTGGCCTCGAAAGAACCAGCAGAAAGCTGATTGGAAGGATAAATCCAAATGGTGTGCCTTCCACGAAGACTTCGGGCATATGACCGAGGATTGCATTGCTCTAAGGAAAGAGATAAGTTACCTGTTAAGCAAGGGGTATCTGAAGGACTTGCTGGGAAAATAGAAGAATAAAGGGCAGGATCCCGAGAAGGATTCTGAACGAGCAGCATCACCCCCAGCAGATGCCAAGATAATTAACTTTATTTCAGGAGGATCCGATATTTGTGGAAATTCGTATTCGGCGGCCAAGAGACATGCAAAGGAAGCTAAGAGTGAGAGGGGAGACAGACCAGTCAGGATGACTACCCTCACAACTGATAAAGTGATCACTTTCGATAGTGATGACAGGGATACTGTTCAGGATCCTCACCATGATGCTTTGGTAATAACATTACATGTGGCTAACCATTTTGTACGCAGGATACTGGTAGACAACAGTAGTTCTGTCAATATAATTCAGCTGGAAACATTGAAGAGGATGGATGTATCTCCGATGGACATTACTTCGAAGTCCACTGTGCTCGTTGGCTTCAGTGGAGAAGCTAGGAATACCGTAGGGGAGATAAAGTTACCAATATATGTTGAAGGGGTCAACTCCATACAACGCTTCTGCGTGATGGACTCCTTATCCTGCTATAACATCATACTGGGAAGACCATGGATTCACGATATGAAGGTTGTGCCATCAACATATCACCAATGCATCAAGATCCCTACCCCTTGGGGAGTTGTCAAGGTTGAAAGTGATCAGCAGGAAGCGAAAGATTGCTACTCATCCTCGATGAAATCCTCAACTAAGCCTAGTGCAGCATAGCAATTAAAGATGCGGGCCCAGGATATCGTGGAGGATTCAGAGCAGGATGTGAAGAAAATTATCCTGGATCAGGATAATCCTGATATCTCGGTGCTCGTAGGAACCAATATCCCTCAGGATATTGAAGAGCAGTTAACTAACTTTTTGAAATGCAGGATGTCAACATTTGCATGGAAGCATGAGGATATGACAGGCATATCCAAAGACATTATCACTCACAAGCTTGGAATTGATAAATCATTTAAGCCTGTTCAGCAAAAAAGAAGAAAATTTGCTCCTGAGCAGAATAAGATTATCCAAGAGGAAGTTGAAAGATTGTTGAAGTCCAGGATGATCAGAGAAGTCAAGTTTCCAAGATGGCTAGCAAATGTAGTTATGGTATAGAAGAAAAACGGGAAATGGAGAGTCTGTGTAGACTACACGGACTTGAACAAGGCTTGTCCTAAAGACCCATTTCCTCTCCCTCATATCGATGCAATGGTGGATGCTACTGCTGGACATGAAATGTTAACATTCATGGACGCATCCTCAGGATTTCAGCAGATTCAAATGGAGCCTTCAGATCAGGAGGATACTGCTTTCATGACACCAACAGGTATATATTGCTATACTGCTATGCCTTTCGGTTTGAAAAATGCAGGTGCAACATACCAGAGATTAGTAAACATGATGTTCAAAGATAAGCTGGGGGACACCATGGAGGTATATATCGATGATATGGTGGTGAAATCTAAAAAGGCTGAGGATCACCTCCAGGATATCAAGGGAGCATTTGATATCCTGGATCAGTATAACATGAAGCTGAATCCTGCTAAGTGCCATTTTGGAGTGGGGGCAGGAAAGTTTCTAGGATATATGGTGACAAAAAGGGGGATGTTTTGGTCAAAAATCTAGTGAGGATAATGTAACCAAACTCTTAGTTACGGGGAATGATGCTTGAAATGAAGAACGATAATAAGGATCACTTCGATGTAAATTGCACAAACAACACAAGGATTTATACGAGGAAAAAGCCCTTGATCAATGAATGATCTCCGGCATAAAAAACCTCGGGTGATGGAAACTACCGATCACCAAGCTCAAATAAATCAATAAATGTTTACAACTTCGGATAGTGACGAGCTAGATACAAGGATCACTATGGTTAACTGTGTAAAAGTGTGTGAAAACTATTAAGTGTTTGCTGAAAGCTTCAAGAATGCAGTTGTACGAGAATGTGTGTAGCTGAAAGTGGCTAAGTGTTCTAAAAATAGCTCGTCACCCCTTTAAAAATAAAAGCTAACTAAGCTAACAAACTATCCGACTTTCGTGCGATGCTCCCACGTTCTCCATAACATCCATTTTCATTCAAACGTGTGCGAAATACCCGTGGAATATTCCATAGTAACGTTGCCAAGACCAAGTCAAGCCCATTACTCCTGCAAAACAATACGAAACATAAACAAACAATCGTTAGTATGAGGATTCTTAGGGTGATCCATGATCCTGATCCTGAAGGTCTTCTGAGGATCACTATCTGTCACAGAAGTAAGGATCACTATTAGGATAACAAGTAAGGATCACTAATTGTTAGAAAATCCTCCCCTAACAATTGCCCCCAAAATATAAGGAGTAATATGTAAAATGAACGAGTTATGTTTTCTTGATCTTATCCGCAATGAACTTAACGGATATAAAGCCGTTATTGTAGAACTATCTGTTGCAACTATGACGTCACAGAAGTGACAGCCCTGCAAAATCATGATTATAAATAGGAGATATAGATAGGATCGTTTGCATTTAAAATCCAGAGTTACTCCCTTTATAACTGCATTCCGAAGATAAACAGGTATTCATCTTCTTCCTTCTTTTGCTCTGTTTTCCTTCTCTTTTCATTATTCCGTCAAAATGTTGCTCCGGAACTCCCCATCTAAGGATCACACGAAGAACAGCCCGCTAAAGAGCCAGTGAATCATCGAAGATTCCATAAAAGAACGATGTTGCTTCTCCGATCCGCAAATTGATAGGATCCGCTACTGCTTCCCGGCGAACATTGTGTTTAAATCGTTTGATCCCAACGCCCTCAGTGATTATATTTCTGATAACTGGGTCGCGTTTCCTGTTACCCCGTTCACCATAGGCTACACATATCCCTTTCCAGCTTTCACCCAATCTTTCTTTTCCCTAACCGGCATATCTTATATCCAAGCAATGCCGATGATCTGGAGGGTTTTATATACCCTTGAAAGGATCATCGAGCAGGAGGAGATAGACTTAGGCATGGCAGAACTAGGAGAATTGTATGAGCTCACTACCTTTGGTTCCCATCGTTATCTGCTCAAATGTAAACCTGGTGAGGAACACCCGATCTTCAAAGCTACCAAGAATGATACCAACTGGAAGCGACGTTTCTTTTTTGTCAAGAGAGATTCTATCCCTGATGGGAAGGATCTACCCAAGGAGTGGGCTACCCATGGTAGGATGGAGGATCCTGAGAAGGATCACCAGACAACTTATCCTGTGATATAAGGATCACTGACATTCTTTTGCTTTCTTGTTGTGCAGCTATCTCCGTTTCACATCTTAGACTGACTCCTGCTGCTAAAGAGAGACTCGCCGCATTCAAGAGGCTTGATCCTGAAACAAGATCTTTCAAGACAACCACCCAAGATTCTCAGGAAGTATCCTCAGGTTCTGTCACAATGTCAAGTAAGTATCTTTGCTTAAAAATTCAAATAAATAATGAAATACAAGTGAAATTAAGATACTTATCTTGTTTTGGTTGTGTAGGTGCTGGAAAATCCACCAAGTCTGCTTTAAAGTTCAGCGTCACCGATCTCACCACCGTCAGATCCTCCAAGAGAAAAGCTCCTACCAGCCCGTCAGCTTCGGTCCCCAAGGCACCCCTCAAAGGAAAGGGAGGCAAGAAGAGAAAAGCCTCTGAAGCTGAGGATCTGCAAGGTCTCCCCTTGATCCGCCAACAATTCCTTGACTACTTCAGTGAGGTAAGGATCACTGTCCCTGCTCCTATATCCTGCTGATATGAGGATCACTTGGTTCTGACCTTATCCTTTGTCTTCTTTGCAGAAATTCGCTGAGATTGAGAACTACGTTGGCCACGTTGAGGATCAGGATAGTAAGATTGCTGACCTTCAACAGGTTGCAGTGCTAAAGGACCTCAAGATTGCTGATCTTCAGAAGGATCTCCAGAATGCCAGAAACGAGACGGCCAAGGTGTTGATCAACTTTGACTACGAGAGGCATGAGATCACCGAGGATGCCAAGGTCTCCGCCGCCATAGCAATGTACAAGACCAAGCTGCAAATGGCCCTGGAAGCTCAGGATCCTGCTTTTGACAAGAGCACCTGGGATGTGGAGGGCTGGAAGGCAAGGCTGGCTGAACTGGAGGATGAAGAAGAGGCTAAAGAGATCCTGACCATTGAGGCTGGAGGCAAGGGTAAAGGTGGTGAAGCAAGTGGAGCCGGAGGTGGTGATGCAGTGAAGGTCTAGGCTGCATGATTGGGCGATGATGGAAACTTCTAGACATAGCCGGAGCCCAATTTTTTTTTGTTTGATGGTAGTTTGTTGAACAATTTAATGGTTTGTACTGAACAATAGTTTTTAGGATTAAGGATCTAGGATCCTTCAGACAATAGGCAGGATTGCAAATGGTGGAGGGATCCTCTGTTTGGGGGATGAAGCCATTGTGATCCTGCCGCCTTTACATTCCTGCACTACTTTGAACCTATTATCATGGACACCCTTTACCTACCCCAGCGGACGGGCCACGTATTGCTGGTAGATGCTCGGGGTAGGTAATTTTGACAACCTTTGAAGGGTTAGTCTTTTTGTTAATAAATAAAATCTTAATCTTTTGTAGCTTATCTTGTGTTATTATTCTTTTGGTTCCTTTAATTCTCAAATGTTTTGATGTACACTTATTAAATAAGCAATTTTGAATAAGTCAGATTGAAAATATTTAGGATATGATCCATGATCAAATATCCTATATTTGAAAAATCCCAAAAAGTAGTGTATGTTTTAAGGATCATAAGTTCAGTTGTCAAAGTATAAGGGTTATTCAAATAATCAATGAATAGAATTGAAATAGTTAAGGATCATACCTGAGGATCCAAGTTAGGATCCTAACCATAATCAGGATAACTATAAGATAAACCTTAGGGAGAAGTAAGGATCAAGGATCCCTAGTTGTTTAACTTCAAGGACCTGAAATACAGCATAACTTGGGACTAAGCCAACATAAGATAAGAGTTAGCAACTGGGTACAAGCCCAAGGATAACTGGGGACAAGCCCAAGGACAACTGGGGACAAGCCCAAGGACAACTGGGGACAAGCCCAAGGATAACTGGGGACAAGCCCAAGGATAACTGGGGACAAGCCCAAGGATAACTGGGGACAAGCCCAAGGATCGTATGTGAACTGCAGTATGGCCCTAACTGGCGACTATCCAAGCTTAGTGACATGACAATGCCAAAACCTTAGCTAATGTGAAAACGTTAGAAACCTTAGGAACGGATGTATGGTACGTCTACCATTATACGTAGGATCCTAGGTATAGCCAGTACAATGGAATTATCAGCCCCTAAAGCAAGTACTGGTCCCACTGCCTTGAACTATACTAGGATCATCGTGCGCTACAGGCGGAACTGGGGTCAAGCCCAAATAACTGGGATTAAACCCAAGGAACTGGATTGCTTCTGTAGATAATAAACGCTTTGCTTAGGATTCCTGAACTTTCAAAACTCAAAATCTTGTGAGAGAAGGATAAAGGACACATGATCCTTATCCTTATATGAGAAAATAAGGAAATGAAATAGTTGAACAATAGGACATTACCAGAGTAAGGATCATTGATGCTTTAAGGATCCTTCAAGGATACCCCTAATGTAAGGATCATCTGTGCCATGAGGATCCTGCTCACATGAAATATTTCTTCAAATGGACGGCATTCCAAGCTCTTGGTAACAAATCACCTTCCATGGTCAGCAATCTATATGCCCCCTTTCCTGCTTCAGCTTCAATCAAATAAGGGCCTTCCCATTTCGGTGCCAATTTTCCATCAGGAGGATTGGTGGTATTCTGAAATGCTTTCCTTAATACCATATCACCAATCTGAAATTTCCTGATCCTAACATTTTTGTTGTAAGCACCAGCCATTCTTTGTTGATAACTAGCCATCCTTATCCTAGCCAGATCCCTGATTTCCTCAATAGTATCCAGGTCTTGAGCCAAGTTCTCATCATTTTCCTCAGGATCACGGGTACTTGTTCTAGCAGTTGGAACCACCATTTCTGTTGGGATCACTAATTCTGCCCCAAATACCAAAGAGAATGGTGTTTGACCAGTAGCATTCTTAGGGTTGTCCTATCAGCCCAAAGCACATAAGGTAATTCTTCTGCCCATTTCCCTTTCTTGGATCCAAGCTTCTTCTTCAAATTGTTGATGATGATCTTGTTGGATGATTCTGCTTGACCATTAGCTTGTGGGTGGACTGGTGTTGATGTTATCATCTTAATCCCCCAGCTGTCACAAAAGTTAGTAGTTCTGCCCCCAATAAATTGGGAACCATTATCACATATAATTTCCGAAGGAATACCAAATCTAGTTATAATATTTCTTTAATGAAGGATATAACTTCCTTTTCTCTGACTTGGGCAAAAGCTTCAGCTTCTATCCACTTGGAGTTGTAATCCGTCATGGCCAGCATGAACACTTTTCCACCAGGTGCCTTAGGGAGCTTACCAACTATATCCATGCCCCATCTCATAAATGGCCAAGAGGAGGATATAGGATGTAGAAATTCAGCCGGCTGATGAAGGATATTGCTGTGTCTCTGACAAGGATCACACTTCTTAGCATATTCCACAGCATCCCTTTTCATAGTTGGCCAGTAGTATCCTGTCCTTAGGATCCTTGAGAACAATGCCCTGCCCCCAGTGTGGTTTCCACAATCTCCTTCATGGAAGTCTTTTAGAACTTCTTGGACTTCAGGATCCTCAATGCATCTTAAATATGGTATTGCAAGAGATCGCTTATACAACATATTATTTAAGATTGTGAATTGAGATACCTTAATTTTGAAAGCCCTAGGATTTTCTCCCGTAGGAATCTCTCCGTGTTGTAAGTATCTCATGATTGGTGAGATCCATGATCCTGAATAAGATTGAGTATCCTCACTAGGGATAATCGCAGAATCCTCCCCTATTTCCATGGCCACATGATCCTCGATGGCAGGAGCCAAGATATGGATAATGGGGATACTTATATCCTCCGGGATCTTCAAGGATGATCCTAAGTTAGCCAATGCATCAGCTTCTGTATTTTCTTCCCTTGGTACCTGTGTCAAACTAAAGGAAACAAAAGAGAGTGCCAACTCTTTGACTATCTCTAAATATTTGGTTAGCTTTTCACCTTTAACAGCATAGGATCCATTAAAGTGATTTGTAATTAATAATGAATCTACATGTACCTCAAGATACCTGATCCTCATATGCTTAGCAATTTGCAAACCAGCAATCAAGGCTTCATACTCAGCCTCATTGTTAGTGGTTTGAAACTCACAGGCTATAGAGTGGGGTATTATGTCCCCCTGTGGCGATTTTAGTAGTATTCCAAGCCCTGTGCCTTTGACATTTGAGGATCCATCAGTATAGAGTATCCAAGGATCCTTGGTCTCCTCTAGCTGCTGGACTTCTAACTCAGCTTCTTTTTGTAAATCACTACTGAAATCAGCCACAAAGTCAGCCAATGCTTGGGATTTGATGGCTGTCCTAGGCTCATATCTTATATCATAGGCACTAAGCTTCACTGCCCACTTAGCCATACTTCCTGACATCTCTGGTTTCCTGAGGACATTCTTAATTGGAAAATTAGTTTTAACAACAATAACATGAGTTTCAAAATAATGTCTCAACTTAGTAGATGCCATAATTAATGCAAGAATAAGCTTTTCAAGGTGTGAATACCTGGATTCGGCATCAAGTAAACTCTTACTTACATAATAGACAGGATGTTGTGTACCTTCGTGATCCTTAACAAGGACTGCACTTACTGCTTTTAAGGATACTGCAAGATATAAGGATAGCACATCTCCTTTCTCTGGTTTCATCAAGGCTGGGGCTGAGGATAGGTAATCTTTGAGAGCTCGCAAGGCATTCTCATGCTTCTCAGTCCACTCAAATTTCTTGTTCTTCCTTAGGATATCATAGAATTCTTTGCACTTCTCTGAGGATTTGGATATGAATCTGTTCAAAGCTGCTATCCTGCCAGTTAGCCTTTGGACATCCTTAGCATTGGCAGGAGATTTGATATTCACTAAGGCTTTGATCTGTTCCGGGCTAGCTTCAATGCCTCTCTTGGTCACCATGTATCCTAAGAATTTACCTGCTTTAACACCAAAGTGACACTTTGAAGGATTAAGTTTCATGTTATATTTGTCAAGGATATCGAATGCTTCCTCCAAGTCCCTTAGGTGATCCTCAGCTTTTATGGATTTTACCACCATATCATCTATGTAAACCTCCATAGTTTGCCCAATCTGATCCTTGAACATCATATTCACTAGCCTTTGATATGTTGCACCTGCATTCCTTAATCCAAACGGCATAGCAATATAACAATATATACCGGTTGGAGTCATAAAAGTCGTATCCTCTTGATCAGATGGTTCCATCTGAATTTGTTGAATCCAGATGAAGCATCCATAAAAGTCAACAGTTCATGACCCGCCGTTGCATCTACCATGGAGTCAATGTGGGGTAATGGGAAAGGATCCTTGGGACATGCCTTATTTAAATTTGTGAAATCGACACATACCCTCCACTTTCCATTTTTCTTTTGAACAACAACCACATTGGCCAACCATCTTGGATACTTGACCTCTCTAATCATACCTGCTCGGAGCAATTTCTCAACCTCTTCCTGGATAATGGCATTTCCTTCGGGTGCAAACTTCCTCCTTTTTTAATGGATTGGTTTGAATGACCTGTCAATGCCAAGTTTATGAGTTATAATATCTTTAGATATACCTGTCATATCCTCGTGTTTCCATGCAAAGGTAGTCTTCCTTCTTTTGAGGAAGGATACGAGATCTTCTTTCATTTTGCCAAGGATCCCTGATCCGATATAGATTTTGGATTCAGGATCATCAGGATCCATGAGGATTTCTACCACATCCTGCTCTCTTGCCTCCAAGACATCCCTTGGAGGGTACTTTGATTGCTATTGCTCCCTTGACTTCGAGGCTGGTTTCATCGATGAAGTGTAGCAGTTCTTAGCCTCCTGCTGATCACTGTCAATCTTGACTATTCCCCAAGGACTAGGAAGCTTCACACATTGATGGTAGGTAGATGGGACTGCCTTCATATCGTGTATCCAGGGCCTGCCAAGGATAACATTACAACAAGATAAACAGTCAATAACACAAAATTTTTGATAAGAATGTAGGCCTTCTATGTATATTGGGAGTTTAATGTCCCCCAGGGTATTCTTAGTTTCGCCACTAAATCCCACGAGCACGGAGGATCTTGGTATGATATCCGATTCAGGGATACCCATTTTCTTTAGAACATCAAGCTGGATAATGTTCACTGAGCTTCCTCCGTCAATAAGGATCCTGCGGACAAAATGGTTAGAAATGAAAAGAGTAATAACTAAACCATCGTGATGAGGATCCTGGATATCAACACGATCATCCTCATCAAAGGTTATGACTTTTCCTTCAGAGACACTTGATGTTCGAACAGGTCTTTCTCCATTATCCATTTTAGTTTCCTTTGCATGCCTTTTAGCTGCAGAGAAGGATGTTCCACAAATGTCTGATCCTCCAGAAATAAAGTTTATAACTTGTGCATCCGCTGGAGGGGCTGGAGCTTTCTCTGGGATCCTTTCAGGATCCTGAGTCCTTGACTTCTTTCTTCCCAATAACTCTTTTAGATGCCCCTTGCTCAACATGTAACGCTCCGCGTTTTCATAACTTTACATATGTAGAAACCATTGTGCATATTCCTATTTTCGGAAACTTTATATCCTAGTATTCATCGTTTCGTTAATTCAATTAACTAATCGTCGAAAAATCTTTATTTTTTTTAATTCAATTCATTATGAATATGGTTTTTACCCATTGTTTAAATTAATTAAATTAATTAATTTTGCTATTTAAAGGTTATCTTTATAATAATCTAGTTAGACTCGTTAGATTTTAAAGTTAGTAAACTAACCTAGTTAGTTTTACTGTTAAGTTAGCTCTTTTTTTAAAATAACACAACTTAATCTAACTAAATTAAACCACAGGGACGATATTGTCCTTTGTTCCAAAAAAATTGAAATGCAAAACCCTATATCTCTTTTAAACGTGCAGTCATCACACAAACAACAATTTAACCTTTCACCTCCTTAGCTCCCTCCTACAACTTCGGTAGTCGGAGTGAACACCGACGACAACTCCGACCGGCACTCCAGCGACGAGGCCTGACCACGTACAACCACTCCAGCCGACCTCCTTCTCCTTACACACTCACACCCGAAACCCCTACTCTCCGATCTGAGCTCCGGTGCAGCGGCGGCGGCCTGCCGACGGCCGCACTCGTCCCTCCGACCCCACACACACCCCTCTCCCTATCTCCATTTATCACCGCCACACGGCGGCAGCTGGCGTTGACAGAGGTGGCGGTTCGGTTCGAGTTCAGTTGACACCAGGTCAACATGGCCATCTCGATTTCGTTTCGGTGACGACCGGACAACGACACTGATGGGAGGACAGGTTTGGTTTGGGTATTCCAGTTCAGATCCGGTTCAAGTTAGACTTGGGTTTCGTTTGGCCTGGGTCAGGTCCAAATCGCAGGTTTGGGTTCCTGTTCACTCGAGTTTAGGGTCACGGTTCAGTTCTAATTCGAGTTTCGGTTTCAGTTTCAGCCATGTTCAGCCGGTTCAGTTCAGGTTAGTTTTAGTTCAAGTTATGTTTCAGATTCAAACTTAATCTCAGTCTTGATTTGGGTATGTTTGGGCTCAAATTCGTTTTGCTCGATTCACCATAGTTCGAGTCAGTTAGCGTGTACAGTCTTGGTTCAGTTTCGGTTCGGTGTTCGGGTCAAACCTGGTCAAAGCGGGTCAACCGAGGGCTCGGTGCTGTCCGGTTACGGGTTCGGGTCATCGGGTTTGTTTTGGTCAAAAATCACACAAGGATAATGTAACCAAACTTTATGTAAACGGGGTATGATGCTTGGTTAATTATGAAAGTAAAGGATCACTTCTGTGATGAAGTTGCAAAGACACAATGATTTATATGAGGAAAAAGCCCTTGATCAATGTATGATCTCCGGCATAAAAAACCTCGGGTGATGGCAACTACCGATCACCAACTTCAATATAAGAAAAATATAGTTACAACTTCGGATGATAATGAGCTGAGTACAAGGATCACTATTGTTTCGAGTGTCTAAGTGTGTGAGAGTTGCGTTGTATGTCGTGTCTCTCCTTCAAAATGATGGAGAATGGTATTTATACAAGTGTAGGTGACCTATTTTAGGTAAAAGGACTAATTATCAGCTCATTACCCCTTTAGAAATAAAAGACAATCTAGCCTAAATAGCCGCCCATAAATCAAGCCAAGTTTCCATATCCTGTGCAACGTCTATCTTCAATTAAGCTCTTGCCATAATTATGAAGACGCGTCCCTTGATCATGATGCCTAGAGCGTATCCTGCTAGATGTTCCTGCAAAACAATATTGTATTAAGTGGAAGTGGCCGTTAGTATGAGGATCACCATAATGTCCCATGATCCTGATCCTGAAGTCCTGCTGAGGATCACTGTCTGCCAAAGAAACAAGGATCACTGGTTAGGATCACGTATAAGGATCACCTATAATAAAAATCCAGCCCTAACAATTGCCCCCAAAATATAAGGAGTTAATTGTAAATAGACGAGTTATATTTTGTTTCGATCTTATCTCTAACGGGCAACTCCAAGAAACTAGCCGTTACACCCGGACTTAGCTGTTGCGATCATTACGTCACAGATGTGACAATTCCTGCAGATCATGATTATAAATAGGAGATAGGGTGAGGATCAGTTTGTATTTAAATTCAAGATACACTCCCTTTATATTCTGCATCGAAGATTGATCAGGTATTCTTCTCTTTCTCTCTTTCTTTGCTCTGTTTTCTGCTCCTACTCTGTTTCCATCCCGTCACAAACATGTTGCTCCGGAATTCTCCACACAAGGATCCCGAGAAGGATAGTCCCTTAAAAAGCCAGGGGATTATCAAGGATTCTCCTACGGAGAGGTGTTGCTTTACTGATGTTCACATAGACAGAATTCGTCATTGCTTTCCGGCGAATGCTGTTTTCAAGTCCTTCACACCTACCGCTCTGAGTGACTCTGTTTCGGATACCTGGGTGGCTTTTCCTGCTACTCCATTCACCATAGGGTATTCATATTCTTTTCCATCCTTCACCCAATCCTTCTTTTCTTTAACCGGCATCTCTTATATCCAAGCTATGCCGATGATCTGGAGGGTTCTGTATACCTTCGAGAGGATCATTGAGCAGAAAGGGATTGATCTGGGGATGACGGAGTTGGCCGAGCTTTACGATTTTACCACTTTTGGTTCTTACCGGTATCTGCTGAAACGGAAAGCCGGGGAGGATCACCCTGTCTTCAAGGTCACCAAGAATGATACAAACTGGAAGCGTCGTTTTTTCTTTGTTAGAAGGGATTCCATCCCGGATGGGAAGGATCTGCCCAAGGAATGGGCCACTCATGGTAGGGTAGAGGATCCTCGAAGGATCACTATCAGTCCTGTCTCATATGATGAGGATCACTAATGTCTTTTTTTTTGTCTTTTATGCAGCTATTTCCGTTGCTCACTTAAAGTTGACCCCTGCTGCAAGAGAAAGAGTGTTAGCTTTTAAAAAGCTTGATCCTGAAGTTAGGAGCTTCCAAGTCACTATCCAAGATTCTCAAGAGATATCCTCTGCATCTGCCACAATGTCAAGTAAGTATCCTCATAGAAAGTAAGTTTTATGTAAGAGTATTTAATTTAATAAGGGAACTTATCTTGTTTTTGAATTGTGTAGGTGCTGGAAAATCTGCTAAGTCTGCCAAATCTGCCTCCTTGTTTGGGATTGATGATCTTGCCAACGTCACGTCTTCGAAGAAGAAGACTTCTGCTGCTAGTCCTTCTGCTTCAGCCCCTAAATTACCCATTAGGGGTAAGGGAAAGAAGAGGAAAGTTTCTGAGGGTCTTCAAGGATTTCCCCTGATTCGCCAGCAGTTTCTTGATTCTGTCAACGAGGTTAGGATCACTGCCCCTGTTGGTTATCCTGATGGTTTTTGAGGATCACCCGTGTCTGACGTTATATCCTGTCGTTTTTTGCAGAAACTTACTGAAATAGAATCTTATGTTAGCCACGTTGAAGATCAAGATCGCCAGATTGCCGACCTTCATCAAATGGGTGTGCTGAAGGATCTCAAGATCACTGATCTTGAGAAGGAGATCCGGGCTGTTAAGGATGAGGCTGTCAAAGCATTGATCAAGTTTGATTATGAGAAGCATGACATTACTCAGGATGCTAAAGTCTCTGCCGCGATAGCTATGTACAAGATACAATTGCAGATGGCCACGGAGGCTCAGGATCCTTCCTTTGATAAGAGCACATGGGATGTTGAAGGCTGGAAGGCAAGGCTGGCAGAGTTGGAGGATGACGATGATGTTGAGGATATCCCTATGCTTGAAGGTGGAGATGTTGGTAAGGATCAGGGGGAGGCAAGTGGAGCTGGTGGTGATGGTGCAGCGATGGTTTGAGCTGCAAGATTGGGCAATGATGGAAACTTCTAGACATAGCCGGAGCCCAATTTTTTAAATTTTGATAGTAGTTTGTGGTGTTTGAAACAATTATGGTCTGTAATCTCTGAACAATAGTTTCTTATGGTTAAGGATCTTGGATCCTTTGAACAATAGGTAGGATTACAAAAGGTGGAGGGATCCTCTGTTTGGGGGATGAAGCCTTTGTGATCCTGCCGCTTTTACTTTCCTGCACAATGCTAAGACCGCATAGACAATGGACACCCTTTGCCAACCCATGTGGACGGGCCACGTTTTGCTGGTAGAAATGTGGGTTGGCAATTTTGACAACTTTTTGAAAGGGTTAATGATCCTTTTGTTTAATAATATAACTTAACTTTTCTGGCTTATCTCGTGTTGTTATCCTTATCTTCTTGTTTCTTAGTTGTTTTTGTAGTATATTTGTTTTAAAATAGCAAGAGTTGAAAATATGTTATCCAAATTTAGGATATGATCCCAGATCAAATATCCTGATATTGAAAATTTTCGAAGTACTTTAGTTCAAGGATCATAGGTTTGGTTGTCAAAGTATAAGGGTCGGTTAGGATAATGAGTATAATCAAAATAGTCAAGGATCATACCTGAGGACCCAAGTTAGGATCCTAACCTTCAATCGGGATAACCATAAGTAAAACTTTTAATGGATATTAAGGATTAAGGATCCTTAATTGTTTAACTTCGAAAATCTGAAAAAACGGAACATAACTTGGGACTAAGCCAATGTAAGAGACAAATTAGCAACTGGGGATATGCCCAAAGGATAACCGAGAATGATCCCGGAGGATCACTGGGGACAAGCCCAAAGGATAACTGGGGATGATCCCGGAGGATCACTGGGGACAAGCCCAAAGGATAACTGGGGATGATCCCGGAGGATCACTGGGGACAAGCCCAAAGGATCGTATGTAAACTGGAGTATGGCCCTTACTGGCGACTATCCAAACTTGGTGACATGAAAATGTCAAAACCTTAGCTAACGTGAAAACGTTAGAAACCTTAGGAACGGATGTATGGTACGTCTACCATTATACGGAGGATCCTGGGTATAGCCAGTACGATGAGGTTGTCAGCCCCGGAAGTGGGTACTGGTCCCAAAGACGTGAACTATATCAGGATCATCGTGCGCTGCTGGCGGAAACTGGGGATAATCCCAAGGATAACTGGGGTTGGACCCAAGGATCTGCGGTGCTTTTGAAGATCTTTGACGATATGCTGAAGATACCTGAACTATCATAACTCAAATGTTTCGTGAGTAGAGGATGAAGGATACAGGATCCTTATCCTTTGGTAAAAAGTAAGGAAATGTAAATGTTTTAAGATAAGCATATTACCAGAATAAGGATCACTGACATCATTGGGATCCTTCAAGGATACTTCAATGTAAGGATCACGTGCATGGAGGATCATGTTCACATGAAATATTTCTTTAAGTGGACAGCATTCCAGGCTCTTGGCAACAAGTTTCCTTCCATGGTTAGCAACCTGTATGCCCCCTTTCCTGCTTCAGCTTCAATTAAGTAAGGGCCTTCCCACTTTGGTGCTAACTTTCCGTCAGCAGGATTAATAGTGTTTTGGAATGTTTTTCTCAACACCATGTCTCCGACTTGGAACTTCCTTATTCTGACATTTTTGTTGTAGGCACCAGCCATTCTTTGTTGGTAGCTTGCCATCCTTATCCTAGCTAGATCCCTGGTTTCCTCAATAGTATCCAAATCCTGAGCTAGGATTGTAGCATTTTCTTCAGGATCACGAGCACTTGTTCTAGCAGTTGGGATCACCATTTCTGTTGGGATCACTGCTTCTGCCCCAAATACTAAAGAGAAAGGTGTTTGACCAGTGGCATTCTTGGGAGTTGTCCTATCAGCCCATAGCACATAAGGTAACTCCTCTGCCCATTTCCCCTTCTTGGATCCTAGCTTCTTCTTCAGATTGTTGATGATGATCTTGTTGGATGATTCTGCTTGACCATTGGCTTGTGGGTGAACTGGTGTTGATGTGATCATCTTGATTCCCCAACTGTCACAAAAGTTAGTAGTTCTGCTTCCAATGAATTGGGAACCATTATCACATACAATTTCAGAGGGAATGCCAAATCTAGTTATAATGTTTCTTTTGATAAAGGATATAACTTCTTTTTCTCTGACTTGAGCAAAAGCTTCAGCTTCTATCCATTTAGAGAAGTAGTCAGTCATAGCAAGCATAAATACTTTTCCACCAGGTGCTTTAGGGAGCTTGCCAACTATATCCATCCCCCATCTCATGAATGGCCAAGAGGATGGTATTGGGTGTAAAAATTCAGCTGGCTGATGGAGGATATTGCTATGTCTTTGGCAAGGATCACACTTCTTAGCATACTCTACAGCATCCCTTTTCATGGTTGGCCAGTAGTATCCTGTTCTAAGGATCCTTGAGAATAATGCCCTGCCCCCAGTGTGGTTTCCACAATCTCCTTCATGGAAGTCTCTCAACACTTCTCCAATTTCAGGATCCTCAATACATCTTAAATATGGTCCTGCAAGGGATCGTTTATATAGCACATTATTTAAGATTGTAAATTGAGATACCTTGATCCTGAAAGCTCTAGGATTTTCTCCCATTGGAATCTCTCCGTTTTGCAAGTATTTCATGATTGGTGGGATCCATGATCCTGAATAAGATTGAGCTTCTTCACTAGGGATTACTGCAGTATCCTCTTCTATTTCCATGGCCACTTGATTTTCAATTGCAGGAGTTAGGATATGGATGATAGGGATACTTATGTCTTCTGGGATTTTTAAGGATGATCCTAAGTTGGCCAATGCATCCGCTTCCGTGTTATCCTCCCTTGGTACCTGTGTTAAGCTGAAAGAAACAAAAGAGAGTGCCAATTTTTTGACTATCTCTAAATATTTGGTTAGTTTTTCACCTTTAACAGCATAGGATCCGTTAAAGTGATTGGTGATCAATAATGAGTCTACATATACTTTAAGATATTTTACCCCCATATCCTTAGCAATTTGCAAGCCAGCAATCAAGGCTTCATACTCAGCCTCATTGTTAGTTTCTTGGAACTCACAGGCTATGGAGTGGGGTATTATGTCCCCCTGTGGCGATTTTAGTAGGATCCCGAGCCCTGTGCCCTTGACATTTGAGGATCCGTCAGTGTGTAGTATCCAAGGATCCTTGGTTTCATCCAGCTGCTGGACCTCCAATTCTGCTTCTTTTTGTAGATCACTACTGAAATCAGCCACAAAGTCGGCTAAGGCTTGTGATTTAATGGCTGTTCTTGGTTCGTATCTTATATCATGGGCACTAAGCTTCACTGCCCACTTAGCCATTCTCCCTGACATCTCCGGTTTCCTGAGGACATTCTTAATTGGAAAATTAGTTTTAACAACAATAGTATGGGTTTCAAAATAATGCCTTAACTTAGTGGATGCCATGATTAATGCAAGAATAAGTTTTTCGAGGTGTGAGTACCTGGATTCGGCATCAAGTAGACTTTTACTTACATAGTAGATAGGATATTGTGTACCTTCGTGATCCTTGACAAGGACAGCACTTACAGCGGTTGAGGATACCGCCAGGTATAAGGATAACACATCTCCTTTTTCCGGTTTTGCTAATGCTGGTGCTGAGGACATATATTCTTTATGGGCTTGTAAAGCGTTCTCATGCTTCTCAGTCCATTCAAACTTCTTATTCTTCCTTAGGATATCGTAGAATTCTTTGCATTTTTCTGAGGATTTCGATATGAACCTGTTCAAAGCTGCTATCCTGCCTGTCAGTCTTTGAACATCCTTGGCATTGGCAGGAGATTTGATATTTACTAATGCTTTGATTTGCTCCGGGCTTGCTTCAATGCCCCTCTGAGTTACCATGTATCCTAGGAACTTTCCTGCCTTAACACCAAAATGGCATTTTGAAGGATTTAGTTTCATGTTGTAACTATCAAGGATATCGAATGCTTCTTCCAAATCCTTTAGGTGATCCTCAGCTTTCTTTGATTTGACCACCATGTCATCTATGTACACCTCCATAGTTTTTCCAATTTGATCTTTGAACATCATATTCACCAGCCTTTGATATGTTGCACCTGCATTTCTTAGTCCAAAAGGCATGGCAATATAACAATATAAACCGGTTGGGGTCATAAAGGCTGTATCCTCTTGGTCAGATGGTTCCATCTGAATTTGTTGGAATCCAGATGATGCATCCATGAAGGTTAACAGTTCATGCCCCGCCGTTGCATCCACCATGGAGTCAATGTGGGGTACTGGGAAAGGATCCTTGGGACATGCCTTATTCAAATCAGTGAAATCGATACATACCCTCCACTTTCCATTTTTCTTTTGGACAACAACCACATTGGCTAACCATTTTGGATATTTTACCTCTCTGATCATACCTGCTCGAAGTAGTCTCTCTACTTCTTCTTGGATAATGGCATTTCTTTCTGGTGCAAACTTCCTCCTTTTTTGATGGATTGGTTTGATAGACCTGTCAATGCCAAGTTTGTGAGTAATAATATCCTTAGATATACCTGTCATGTCTTCATGTTTCCAAGCAAAGGTGGATTTTCGTCTTCTGAGGAAGGATAATAAGTCTTCTTTCATTTTGCCAAGGATCCCTGATCCGATATAGATTTTTGATTCAGGATCACTAGGATCCAAGAGGATTTCATCCACATCTTGTTCCCTTGCCTCCAAGACATTCCTTGGAGGATACTGTAATTGCTATTGCTCCCTTGGCTTCGAGGTTGGCTTCATAGATGAGGTATAACAATCCTTAGCCTCCTGCTGATCACTGTCGATCTTGATTATTCCCCATGGGCTAGGGAGCTTCACACATTGATGGTAGGTAGATGGGACTGCTTTCATATCATGTATCCAAGGCCTGCCAAGGATAACGTTGCAACAAGATAAACAGTCAATAACACAAAATTTTTGGTAATTATGTAATCCTTCCACGTAGATTGGGAGTTTGATGTCCCCCAGAGTTTTCTTCGTTTCCCCACTGAATCCTACAAGCACGGAGGATCTTGGTGTGATGTCCGATTCTGGGATTCCCATCTTCTTCAGGACATCAAGCTGGATAATGTTCACTGAGCTCCCTCCATCAATAAGGATCCTGCGGACAAAATGGTTAGAGATAAAGAGAGTGATAACTAAACTATCATGGTGAGGATCCTGAATGTTGATGCGATCATCCTCATCAAATGTTATCATCTTCCCTTCTGAGACACTTGATGTTCTAATAGGCCTTTCTCCATTATCCATTTTTGATTCTTTTGCATGTCTTTTGGCCGCCGAGAAGGATGTACCACAGATGTCTGATCCTCCGGATATAAAGTTGATCACTTGTGCATTTGCCGGAGTTGCTGGAGCTTTTTCGGGGATCCTTTCAGGATCCTGGGTCCTTTGCTTTTTTCTCCCCAATAATTCTTTTAGATGCCCCTTGCTTAGCAGGTATCCAATTTCTTTTCTTAAGGCTATGCAATCTTCAGTTAGATGCCCGAAATCCTCATGGTATGCACACCATTTTGACTTGTCTTTAGTCCCGGATGGTTTATCATTCTTCCTGGGCCATCTAGCTTTTTCACCTAGATTCTGCATTGCAAGGATCAGTTCATGATTATCAACGGAGAAACAATATTCTGAGATTGGAGGATAATCTTCATCATCCTCTTCTTGGTCAACAGCATGCACATTCTTGTTCTCATTTCTATGGTAGGATTTGAATTTGTTGTTCTTGAAGGAGGATCCTTGCTTCTCCTGTTTTGAGGATCCTACTTGTCTCTCCTGGATCCTCTTGTCATCCTCCAGCCGGATGAACCTGAGTGCTCGAGTTCTTACTTCATCTAGATTCCTGCATGGTGTCATAACAAGATCATCATAGAATAATGAATCCTTAAGCAGTCCCATTTTGAAGGCTTCAACAGCCGTAGCCATATCCAAGTTGGGAATGTCCAAGGATTCTTTGCTAAATTTAGTTATATAATCCCTTAATGATTCATTATGATTTTGAGTTATCCTGTACAAATCACTAGTTAATTTTTCAAATTTTCTACTACAAGAGAATTGGTTATTGAATAAATTAACTAAATTGGCAAATGAAGTAATAGAGTAAGGGGGAAGACTTAGCAGCCACTTAAGAGCTGATCCAGTAAGAGTAGATCCAAATCCTTTACATAGGCATGCTTCCTTCAACTTTTCTGGGATAGGATTGATTTCCATCCTCTCCCTGTATTGTGCTATATGCTCCTCTGGATCCGTTGTGCCATCATACAGCTTCATGGTAGGGACATGGAATCTTTTGGGTACCTCTGCATCACAAATTGGTGGTGCAAAGCGAGATACCTTGTGGCTTCCATCTGCAATCCCTGGGATAGGTTTGACTATCCCTGGAACACTTGAGATCATTTCTTTTAGCTTCTGCAACTCCCTGGCCATAGCATGATTGGTACCTGTATCCTGCATGAATCCATGGTTAGTGGTAGGATAATTTTTTAAAGTGTTACCTCCCATTGGGTTCAAGTTAGGGAATCCATATTGCTGGGATTCTGGAACAACGGAGGGACCAGTGGAAGCAATGGTCTGCATTGGAATGAAGTCCCCTTGATGGACATCTAGACTTCCTGTTTGCAAACTTTTTAGGGATCCTGGCATCTGGAAGGATCCTGGTGTCTGGGATGATCCTGGAACAAAGGAGGATCCTTGAACCTGGGATGATCCTGGAACAAAGTAGGATCCTTGGCCCTGGAATGATCCTGGAACAAAGGAGGATCCTTGGCCCTGGAATGATCCTGGAACAAAGTAGGATCCTTGAAATTGCTGTGCCCCCGGATAGGCTCCTGAATTCATGAAGGATCCTATGTAACGAGGATAGGATCCTACTGGCTGAAAATGTGAGTCTGATGTCTGAGTCATTGCTGCCGAGTTGAGATGTGATCCTCTTGACTCCCCTATGACTTGCACGTCCGGGATCCCTGATGGCTGGGAAGTGATCATTGGAGTGTCGAAGCTCAAGGATTTGGGCATCAGTGGGGAATGATCCTCTGCCGCTTTTTGTCTTTTGAGGTCTCCAATTTCCCTGAGGATCCTGTCATTAGTCTCATCCTGCCGCTGCATACGATCCTTCATCTGCAAAATTAAAGCAAATATATCACTAGTACTGGGAATAGAAGAATTCATAGCAGAAGAAGATAGAGGTTTAGAGAAAGTAGGAGTTGATCTCTTCTCAGTATTTTTCTGAGATCCTGCCGGTGGAGGAGGCAAAGTGGTCTGTGATGAGGTGACTGCAGACATCGCCGTGGACGTGTTCTTCAATGATGAAGCCATGTAACTCTTTGAAATGATTTCGAACAAAAGATTTTCTTATGAATGAAGCACCAATTGCCCCACGGTGGGCGCCAAACTGTTTTGGTCAAAAATCACACAAGGATAATGTAACCAAACTTTATGTAAACGGGGTATGATGCTTGGTTAATTATGAAAGTAAAGGATCACTTCTGTGATGAAGTTGCAAAGACACAATGATTTATACGAGGAAAAAGCCCTTGATCAATGTATGATCTCCGGCATAAAAAACCTCGGGTGATGGCAACTACCGATCACCAACTTCAATATAAGAAAAATATAGTTACAACTTCGGATGATAATGAGCTGAGTACAAGGATCACTATTGTTTCGAGTGTCTAAGTGTGTGAGAGTTGCGTTGTATGTCGTGTCTCTCCTTCAAAATGATGGAGAATGGTATTTATACAAGTGTAGGTGACCTATTTTAGGTAAAAGGACTAATTATCAGCTCATTACCCCTTTAGAAATAAAAGACAATCTAGCCTAAATAGCCGCCCATAAATCAAGCCAAGTTTCCATATCCTGTGCAACGTCTATCTTCAATTAAGCTCTTGCCATAATTATGAAGACGCGTCCCTTGATCATGATGCCTAGAGCGTATCCTGCTAGATGTTCCTGCAAAACAATATTGTATTAAGTGGAAGTGGCCGTTAGTATGAGGATCACCATAATGTCCCATGATCCTGATCCTGAAGTCCTGCTGAGGATCACTGTCTGCCAAAGAAACAAGGATCACTGGTTAGGATCACGTATAAGGATCACCTATAATAAAAATCCAGCCCTAACAGGGTTAATCATGACACGCGATATATTAAAGACGCCACTATATCGATAGTATCGTTTGTATTTTGTTATCACGTGACCGTATTAAATTTAAATGGTTTATTAAAAATACATATAAATACCCATTTGCTTATTTATTGTTGAATTTTGACAAAACGTTGACGACTTGTATCGTCGGGATCGTCCAAAAACAGGGGAAACTCTGCCCGTTTTTCGTAAAATTCCGTAAAACGAAACGCGTTAATGCTATAAAGGAAACCTATCGAAGTTCTAACATTTTTTTTCTTATAAAGAAAATATAATTTTATTGTTTCGTATTAGTTAATATTTTTATAGTCAAGCCACTAATGAAAATGTATCGGATTCAAATAATTTTTGTTATAACAATAAATATAAAGGTTTATCTATTTTGACGACACTTCTATCATAATTTCGATAAACTTAATTTAGAATTGTTTCATAAACTATATAATATATGTTAGGGCTGGATTTTTGTGATACATGATCCTTACATGTGATCCTAACCAGTGATCCTTGTTTCTTTAGCAGATAGTGATCCTCAGCAGGACTTCAGGATCAGGATCATGGACCATCCCAGGATCCTCATGCTAACAGTTACCTTCATTGAATTAAATGTTGTTTTGCAGGAACATCTAGCAGGATCCGCTCTTAGCATCACAATCAAAGGACGCGTCTTTACAATTATAGCATGTGCTTAATCGGAGATGGACGTTGCAAAGGATATGGAAACTTGGCATGATTTAAGGGCGACAATTTAGGCTAGATTTGCTTTTATTTCTAAAGGGGTAATGAGCTGATTATTAGTCTTTTTACCTAAAATAGGTCACCTACACTTGTATATATAGACACTCTTCCCCATTCGGAAGGACACACAACACAATTCTCACACGCTTAGACACTCGAAACTATAGTGATCCTTGTACTCAGCTCATTATCATCCGAAGTTGTAACCATATTTTGATATATTGAAGTTGGTGATCGGTAGTTGCCATCACCCGAGGTTTTTTATGCCGGAGATCATACATTGATCAAGGGCTTTTTCCTCGTATAAATCATTGTGTCTTTGCATATTACATACTAAAGTGATCCTTTACTTTTTCAATAAACCAAGCATCATACCCCGTTTACATAGAGTTTTGTTGCATTATCCTTGTGTGATTTTTGACCAAAACAGTTTGGCGCCCACCGTGGGGCAATTGGTGCTTCATTCATAAGAAAACTTTCTGTTCGAAATCATTTCAAAGAGTTACATGGCTTCGTCATTGAAGAATACATCCACAGCGATGTCGGCAGTCAATTCATCTACTGGCATTCCACCTTTGCCTCCACCACCAGCTGGATATCAGAAAATGCTGAGAAGAGACCAACTTCTATATCCTCTAAACCATCATCTTCTGCTCTAACTTCTTCTGTTCCCAGTACTAGTGATGTATTTACTTTGATTTTGCAGATGAAGGATCGTATGCAGCGGCAGGATGAAACTAATGACAGGATCCTTAGGGAAATCGGAGATCTCAAAAGACAAAAGAAAGCGGCAGAGGATCATTCCCCACTGATGCCCAAATCTTTAAGTTTTGATACTCCGATGATCACTTCTCAGCCATCAGGAGTCCCAGACGTTCAAATTGTGGGAGGATCAAAAGGATTGCACCTCGGATCAGCAATAATGACTCAGGCATCGGGCTCACATTTTCAGCCGGCAGGATCCTATCCTCAGCATATGGGATCCTTCGTGAATTCAGGAGCCTATCCAGGAGCACAGCAGTTTCAAGGATCCTACTTTGTTCCAGGATCATCCCAGGTTCAAGGATCCTCCTTTGTTCCAGGATTATCCCAGGTTCAAGGATCCTCCTTTGTTCCGGGATCGTGTCAGATACCAGGATCCTCCCAGATGCCAGGATCCCTAAAGAGTTTGCAAACAGGAAACCTAGATGTCCATCAAGGGGATTTCATTCCAATGCAGACCATTGCCTCCACTGGTCCCTCCATCATCCTAGAATCCCAGCCATATGGATTCACACCCAGTATTCCTAACCTGAACCCAATGGGAGGTAACACCTTAAATAATTATCTTACCACTAACCATGGATTCGTGCAGGATACAGGTATCAATCATGCTATGGCCAGGGAGTTGCAGAAGCTGAAGGATATGATCTCAAGTGTTCCAGGGGTAGTCAAGCCTATCCCGGAGATTGCAGATGGAAGCCATAAGGTATCTCGTTTTGCACCACCAATTTTTGATGCAGAGGTACCCAAAAGGTTCCATATCCCTACTATGAAGCTGTATGATGGTACAACGGATCCTGAGGAGCACATAGCACAATACAGGGAGAGGATGGAGATCAATCCAATCCCAGAAAAGTCAAAGAAAGCTGAGGATCACCTAAGGGACTTGGAGGAAGCATTTGATATCCTTGATAATTATAACATGAAGCTTAATCCTTCGAAATGTCACTTTGGTGTTAAAGCAGGTAAATTTCTAGGATATATGGTAACTCAGAGGGGCATTGAAGCAAGCCCGGAACAAATCAAAGCACTAGTGAATATCAAGTCCCCTGCCAATGCTAAGGATGTACAAAGGCTAACAGGCAGGATAGCAGCCCTAAACAGGTTCATATCAAAATCCTCAGAAAGATGTAAAGAATTTTATGATATCCTAAGGAAAAACAAGAAATTTGAATGGACTGAAAAGCATGAGAATGCTTTACAAGCCCTTAAAGAATATATGTCCTCAGCACCAGCATTAATGAAACCCGGAAAAGGAGATGTGTTATCCTTATACCTGGCGGTATCCTCAACCGCTGTAAGTGCAGTCCTTGTTAAGGATCACGAAGGTACACAACATCCTATCTACTATGTAAGTAAGAGTTTACTTGATGCCGAATCCAGGTACTCACACCTTGAAAAACTTATTCTTGCATTAATTATGGCATCAACTAAGTTAAGACATTATTTTGAAACTCATACTATCGTTGTTAGAACTAATTTTCCAATCAAGAATGTCCTCAGGAAACCAGAGATGTCCGGAAGAATGGCTAAGTAGGCAGTAAAGCTTAGTGCCCATGATATAAGATACGAGCCTAGAACAGCAATCAAATCCCAAGCACTAGCTGACTTTGTGGCTGATTTCAGTAGTGATCTACAAAAGGAAGCAGAATTGGAAGTCCAGCAGCTGGATGAGACCAAGGATCCTTGGATACTACACACTGATGGATCCTCAAATGTCAAGGGCACAGGGCTCGGGATACTACTAAAATCGCCACAGGGGGACATAATACCCCACTCCATAGCCTGTGAGTTCCAAGCAACTAACAATGAGGCTGAATATGAAGCCTTAATTGCTGGCTTGCAAATTGCTAAGGATATGGGGGTGAAATATCTTAAAGTATATGTGGACTCATTATTGATCACCAATCACTTTAATGGATCCTATGCTGTTAAAGGTGAAAAACTAACCAAATATTTAGAGATAGTCAAGGAATTGGCACTCTCTTTTGTCTCTTTCAGCTTAACACAGGTACCAAGGGAGGAGAACACAGAAGCTGATGCATTGGCCAACCTAGGATCATCCTTGAAGATTCCAGAAGATATAAGTATCCCTATCATCCATATCCTGGCTCCTGCTATTGAAAATCAGGTGGCCATGGAAATAGAAGAGGATACTGCAGTGATCCCTAGTGAAGAAGCTCAATCTTATTCAGGATCATGGATCTCACCAATCATGAGATACTTGCAATACAGGGAGATTCCGATGGGAGAAAATCCTAGAGCTTTCAGGATTAAGGTATCTCAATTCACAATTTTGAAAAATGTATTATATAAGCGATCTCTTGCAGGACCATATTTAAGATGTATCGAGGATCCTGAAATTGAGGAAGTGTTGAGAGACTTCCATGAGGGAGATTGTGGAAACCACACTGGGGGCAGAGCATTATTCTCAAGGATCCTTAAAACAGGATACTACTGGCCAACTATGAAAAGGGATGCTGTAGAATATGCTAAGAAGTGTGATCCTTGTCAAAGACACAGCAATATCCTCCATCAGCCAGCTGAATTTTTACACCCAATACCATCCTCTTGGCCATTCATGAGATGGGGAATGGATATAGTTGGCAAGCTTCCTAAAGCACCTGGTGGAAAAGTATTTATACTTGCCATGACTGACTACTTCTCCAAATGGATAGAAGCTGAAGCCTTTGCTCAAGTTAGAGAAAAGGAAGTTATATCCTTTATTAAAAGAAACATTATAACTAGATTTGGCATTCCCTCGGAAATTGTATGTGATAATGGTTCCCAATTCATTGGGAGCAGAACCACTAACTTTTGTGACAGTTGGGGAATTAAGATGATAACATCAACACCAGTCCATCCACAAGCCAATGGTCAAGCAGAATCATCCAACAAGATCATCATCAACAATCTGAAGAAGAAGCTAGGATCCAAGAAGGGGAAGTGGGCAGAGGAATTGCCTTATGTGCTGTGGGCTGATAGGACAACTCCCAAGAATGCCACTGGTCAAACACCTTTCTCTTTAGTATTTGGGGCTGAAGCAGTGATCCCAACAGAAACGGTAGTTCCAACTGCTAGAACAAGTACTCGTGATCCTGAAGAGAATGCTGCAATCTTAGCTCGAGACTTGGATACTATTGAGGAAATCAGGGATCTGGCTAGGATAAGGATGGCAAGCTACCAACAAAGAATGGCTGGTGCTTACAACAAAAACGTCAGGATAAGGAAGTTCCAAGTAGGGGATATGGTGTTGAGAAAAGCATTCCAAAATACCATCAATCCTGCTGATGGGAAATTGGCACCAAAATGGGAAGGCCCTTACTTGATTGAAGCCGAAGCAGGAAAGGGGGCATACAGATTGCTAACCATGGAAGGAAATTTGTTACCAAGAGCCTGGAATGCTATTCACTTAAAGAAATATTTCATGTGAACAGGATCCTTCAAGCATATGATCCTTACATTGGAAGCATCCTCGAAGGATCCCGGCGACATCAGTGATCCTTACTCCGGTAAAGTCCTTATCTCAAAACTTTTCCATTTTCTTATTTTTACCTAAGGATAAGGATCATGTATCCTTCATCCTTCTCTCACGAGAATTTGAGTTCTGATAGTCCAGGTATCCTCAGCATATTATCGATAGTCTTCAAAAGCATCTCAGATCCTTGGGTTCAACCCCCGTTATCCTTTGGGCATGTCCCCAGCTACTAATTTATCTTTCACATTGGCTTAGTCCCAAGTTATGTTCCATTTCTCAGGTTTTCGAAGTTAAACAATTAAGGATCCTTAATCCTTATTATCCATTAAAATTTCATTTACGGTTATCTTGATTGAAGGTTAGGATCCTAACTTGGATTCTCAGGTATGATCCTTGACTATTTTGATTATACTCATTATTTTGAATAACCCTTACACTTTGACAACTAAACCTATGATCCTCGATCATAAACTATTTTTCGATTACAGGATATTTGATCCAGGATCATATCCTAAAATGATTGAACATGATTTGCTTAAAATAAAAGGATAAACAAAGGATAACAACACGAGATAAGCCAGAAAGATTAGAGTTATTTTATTAACAAAGGATTTTAAACCCTTCAAAGTTGTCAAAATTGCCAACCCACGTTTCTACCAGCAAAACGTGGCCCGTCCACATGGGTTGGCAAAGGGTGTCCATTGTTTACGCGGTCATAGCAGGTGCAGGAAAGTAAAAGCGGCAGGATCACAAAGGCTTCATCCCCCAAACAGAGGATCCCTCCACCATTTGCGATCCTACCTATTGTCCAAAGGATCCAGGATCCTTAACCCTAAAAACTATTGTTTAAGTTACAGACCATAAATTGTTTCAAAACATCAACAACCACAAAAAAATTGGGCTCCGGCCAAGTCTCGAAATTTCCATCATCGCCCAATCCTGCAGCTCAAACCTTCGCTGCTCCATCACCACCAGCTCCACTTGCTTCCCCCTGATCCTTGCCAGCATCACCACCTTCAAGCATTGGGATCTCCTCGGCTTCATCATCATCCTCCAACTCTGCTAGCCTTGCCTTCCAGCCCTCCACATCCCATGTGCTCTTGTCAAAGGCAGGATCCTGAGCCTCCGCAGCCATCTGCAATTGGATCTTATACATAGCTATTGCGGCAGAGACCTTGGCATCCTGGGTGATCTCCTGCTTCTCACAATCCATGTTGATCAGCATTTGAGCAGCCTCATCCTTGGAAGCCCGGAGTTCCTTCTCAAGATCAGCTATCTTGAGATCCTTCAGCACGCCCATTTGTTGGAGGTCGGCGATTTGGCGGTCTTGATCCTCAACATGGCCAAGGTAGGTTTCTATTTCAGCAAGTTTCTGCAGAAAGGGAAAAGGTAAGTTCAGGACCAGGTGATCCTCAAACAAGCAGGATATACAAGCAGGATATACAAGCAGAATATACAAGCAAGAGCAATGATCTTTACTTCATTAACATAATCAAGAAACTGTTGGCGGAGCAGGGGAAATCCTTGAAGATCCTCAGAAGCCTTTCTCTTCTTTCCCTTACCCCTAATAGGTGCTTTAGGGGCTGAAGCAGATGGACTAGCAGCAGGGGTCTTCTTCCTTGTAGACTTGACATTAGCAAGATCATCAATACCAAACTTGGAGGCAGACTTGACAGATTTCCCAGCGCCTACACAATCAAAATAAGATAAGTACTCTAACTAATTTAAAAATCTTACATAGAACTACTTTTTAAATGAGGATACTTACTTGACATTGTGGCAGATGCGGAGGATACTTCCTGTGAATCTTGAATGGCAACTTGAAAACTTCTTGTCTCCGGATCAAGCTTCTTGAAGGCCAAAAGCCTCTCTTTTGCCGCAGGTGTCAGCTTCAGATAAGAGATGGAGATAGCTGCAAAATAAACAAATAACAAAGAAAGACATTAGTGATCCTCATCATAAGAGACAAGTCTGATGGTGATCCTTCCAGGATCCTCTATCCTACCATGAGTAGCCCACTCCTTGGGCAGATCCTTCCCATTAGGGATGATATCCCTCCTAACAAAGAAGAATCGTCGCTTCCAATTTGTATCATTCTTGGTGACCTTAAGAACAGGGTGATCCTCCCCAGCTTTCCGTTTCAACAAGTATCGACAGGAACCAAACGTGGTAAGATCATATAGCTCAGCCAGCTCCGACATCCCTAAGTCAATCCCCTCCTGCTCGATGATCCTCTCAAGGGTATACAGAACCCTCCAGATCATCGGCATGGCTTGGATATAAGACATGCCGGTCAGTGAAAAGAAGGATTGGGTGAAGGCTAGAAAAGGATACGAATATCCTATGGTAAACGGAGTTGCAGGAAAGGCCACCCAGGTATCGGAAACAAAATCGCTTAAAGCGGTGGAAGTGAATGACTTGAAGATAGCATCCGCCGGAAAACAGTGACGGATCCTATCAACATGAGCATCGGTGAAGCAGCATCTCTCGGTAGGAGAGTCTTTAATGATCCCTTGGCTTTTCAGGGGACTGCTCTTCTTGTGATCCTTGTGAGGGGAATTTCGGAGCAACATACTCATGACAGAATAAAAATAGGGGAGCAGAAAAACAGAGAAAGAGAAGAGAAGAGAATACCTGATCGATCTTCGGTAGAGATTATAAAGGGAGTATATCTTGAATTTAAATGCAGATTGATCCTAACCCTATCTCCTATTTATAATCATGATTTGCAGGGATGTCACTTCAGTGACGTAAAGGTTGCAACGGCTAGTCCGGTTATAACGGCTAGTTATCCGAGTCGCCCGTTGCAGATAAGATCAAAGCAAAATATAACTCGTTAATTTACAATAAACTCCTTATATTTTGGGGGCAATTGTTAGGGCTGGATTTTTGTGATACATGATCCTTACATGTGATCCTAACCAGTGATCCTTGTTTCTTTAGCAGATAGTGATCCTCAGCAGGACTTCAGGATCAGGATCATGGACCATCCCAGGATCCTCATGCTAACAGTTACCTTCATTGAATTAAATGTTGTTTTGCAGGAACATCTAGCAGGATCCGCTCTTAGCATCACAATCAAAGGACGCGTCTTTACAATTATAGCATGTGCTTAATCGGAGATGGACGTTGCAAAGGATATGGAAACTTGGCATGATTTAAGGGCGACAATTTAGGCTAGATTTGCTTTTATTTCTAAAGGGGTAATGAGCTGATTATTAGTCTTTTTACCTAAAATAGGTCACCTACACTTGTATATATAGACACTCTTCCCCATTCGAAAGGACACACAACACAATTCTCACACGCTTAGACACTCGAAACTATAGTGATCCTTGTACTCAGCTCATTATCATCCGAAGTTGTAACCATATTTTGATATATTGAAGTTGGTGATCGGTAGTTGCCATCACCCGAGGTTTTTTATGCCGGAGATCATACATTGATCAAGGGCTTTTTCCTCGTATAAATCATTGTGTCTTTGCATATTACATACTAAAGTGATCCTTTACTTTTTCAATAAACCAAGCATCATACCCCGTTTACATAGAGTTTGGTTGCATTATCCTTGTGTGATTTTTGACCAAAACAATATATATATGTACATATATACACTTATCCATCGACTCGATACACTTTATATTCCACTTCAAATCCTCTGTCAGAATTTCGTTTACTCATACGCCTGCGTTTGCCCATATAGGGTGACATCGGCGTTCCATCCTCCTAACCTCATACACTCGTCGACACTTGGGTAATCGGAAGAAATTGCAATATTGTGAGTATACTCGTATTTTCCCCTTTTACTTTTACCACTTTTGGGGTGTAACATGTTTATCTATCAACAAACTTACACATGAACATTTTGCTTAAACACATGAACATTCCTATAACATGCTTGTATACGTGATGGATTGATGCTTTAAACTTGGATTAATCTTATGTGTTGAATTTATCATTAACTTCGTACGAGCCAAACCGTGACATATGTAGCGCTATAGGATTAGCGACCCGCCTCTTTATCTTCGGTTATGTCATGAGCATATTGCGTTTCCTTGGTTTGATATGTTAGACACATACCATGTTTAAATGTTTATCTTGAATCACATGCTTGCTATGAGGAATTGTTCAAAACTTATCTTTTGCTATGTACGTATCAAACTTGTATACTCGCCTTTGCTTTTGCATTGAACTTTATTTTAACATGTTACAGGTGGATGTTGACGATACATGGAATCTAGTAGGATGCTTAGATACACACTTAGAAAGAATTGTATTTGTATTGTATCATTTTATTATTCATGTTGTTGTACTTTGTTTCAAAACCTTGTACTTGATTCTTTAGAAATGAAATGAAATGATTATGTAAATACTTATCACGATTATTAGCGTTATGATGTCTCGAGCAATCTTCACACTTCGTCTCATCCCGATGTTTCCGCCATTGGTTGGGGTGTGACACAACAAATATCCAATTTCCTTTCTTAATGCAATGCATTCTTCTGTGAGATGCCCAAAATCTTCACGGTATGCACACCACTTTGATTTATCTTTGGTTGCAGCTGGTCTGTCATTTTTCCTGGGCCATCTAGCCTTATCACCTAAATTCTGCATCGCAAGGATTAGTTCATTGTTATCAACAGAAAAACAATATTCAGAAATTGGAGGATAATCCTCATCATCCTCTTCTTGTTCAACAGCATGCACATTCTGGTTATCAGATTTATTGAAGGATCTGAACTTGTTGTTCTTGAACGAGGATCCTTGCTTCTCTTGCTTTGAGGATCCTGCTAGCCTCTCCTGGATCCTCTTGTCATCCTCTAGTCGGATGAACCTGAGTGCCCGTGTTCTTACCTCATCTAAGTTCCTGCATGGTGTCATAACAAGATCATCATAGAACAATGAATCCCTAAGCAATCCCATTTTAAAGGCTTCAACAGCCGTGGCTATATCCAAGTTGGGAATGTCTAAGGATTCTTTACTAAATTTAGTAATGTAATCCCTTAAAGATTTATTATGACCCTGGGTTATCTTATATAGATCACTAGTTAATCGTTCAAATTTTCTACTACAAGAAAACTGATTATTGAATAAGTTAACTAGATTAGCAAATGAGGTATTAGAGTAAGGGGGAAGACTTAGCAGCCATTTGAGAGCTGATCCAATAAGAGTGGATCCAAATCCCTTGCATAGGCATGCTTCCTTTAA
The DNA here is from genome assembly GCF_002127325.2 of Helianthus annuus. NCBI lineage: Eukaryota > Viridiplantae > Streptophyta > Magnoliopsida > Asterales > Asteraceae > Helianthus > Helianthus annuus. The sequence continues at coordinate 131,503,999 of NC_035448.2, read as the reverse complement.
CCTTTCCGGGATTGGATTGATCTCCATCCTCTCCCTGTACTGTGCTATGTGCTCTTCAGGATCCGTCGAACCATCATACAGCTTCATGGTTGGCACATGGAACCTCTTGGGTATCTCAGCATCACAAATTGGTGGTGCAAAACGAGATATCTTATGACTTCCATCTGCAATCTCTGGGATAGGTTTGACCACTCCTGGAACACTTGATATCATATCCTTTAACTTTTGCAATTCTCTGGCCATGGCATGGTTGATACCTGTATCCTGCATGAATCCATGGTTAGTTGTAAGAGAATTATTAAGAGTGTTACCTCCCGCCAGGTTCAAATTAGGAACACCAAATGTGAACCCATATTGTTGAGACCCTGGAATGACCGAAGGGCCAGTAGAAGAGATGGCCTGCATCGGAATAAAATCTCCCTGATGGACATCTGAACTTCCTGTTTGCAAACTCCTCAAGGATCCTGGCATCTGAAAGGATCCCTGAAACTGGGATGATCCTGGAACAAAGGAGGATCCTTGAACCTGGGATGATCCTGGAACAAAGGAGGATCCTTGAACCTGGGATGATCCTAGAACAAAGGAGGATCCTTGAACCTGGGATGATCCTGGAACAAAGGAGGATCCTTGAACCTGGGATGATCTTGGAACAAAAGAGGATCCTTGAACCTGGGATGATCCTGGAATAAAGGAAGATCCTTGATTCTGCTGCGCTCCTGAGTATCCTCCTGAATTCATGAAGGATTCCATATGCTGAGGATAGGATCCTGCTGGCTGGAAATATGAACCTGATGCCTGAGTCACTATTGCTGATCCGTAGTGCACTCCTTTTGGTCCACCCACATATTGAACATCTGGAACCACTGATGGCTGAGAAGTAATCACCGGAGTATCAAAATTCAAAGATCTGGGCACCAGTGGGGAATGATCCTCTGCCGCTTTCTTTTGTTTCTTGAGATCTCCGATTTCTTTGAGAATCTTTTCATTGGTCTTATCCTGTTGCTATATATGATCCTTCATCTGCAAAATCAAAGTAAACATGTCACTAGTAGTGGGAGTGTAAGAAGCAGAAGAAGTTGGCGGTTTGGAGAAAATGGGAGTTGGTTTCTTCTCAGCATTTTTCTGAGATCCAGCAGGTGGTGGAGGCAAAGGTGGAATGCCCTGAGACGAATTGACCGCAGACATTGCAGTGGAGGTATTCTTCAATGATGAAGCCATGTACTTGTATGCAATGAACCGGAGTGATCACCAACAGAAAAACTTCTTAGGAATGAAGCACCAATTGCCCCACGGTGGGCGCCAAACTGTTTTGGTCAAAAATCTAGTGAGGATAATGTAACCAAACTCTTAGTTACGGGGAATGATGCTTGAAATTAAGAACGATAATAAGGATCACTTCGATGTAAATTGCACAAACAACACAAGGATTTATACGAGGAAAAAGCCCTTGATCAATGAATGATCTTCGGCATAAAAAACCTCGGGTGATGGAAACTACCGATCACCAAGCTCAAATAAATCAATAAATGTTTACAACTTCGGATAGTGACGAGCTAGGTACAAGGATCACTATGGTTAACTGTGTAAAAGTGTGTGAAAACTATTAAGTGTTTGCTGAAAGCTTCAAGAATGCAGTTGTAAGAGAATGTGTGTAGCTGAAAGTGGCTAAGTGTTCTAAAAATAGCTCGTCACCTGTTTTGGTTAAAAGTCTAATGAGGATAATGCAACCAAACTCTTAGTTACGGGGAATGATGCTTGAAATGAAGAACGATAATAAGGATCACTTCGATGTAAATTGCACAAACAACACAAGGATTTATACGAGGAAAAAGCCCTTGATCAATGAATGATCTCCGGCATAAAAAACCTCGGGTGATGGAAACTACCGATCACCAAGCTCAAATAAATCAATAATAGTTTACAACTTCGGATAGTGACGAGCTAAGTACAAGGATCACTATGGTTAATCGTGTAAAAGTGCGAGATGTGTTAAGTGTTTGTTGAGAGCTTTGAGACTACAATTGTATAAGAGTGTGTGTGTAACCGAAAATGGCTAAGTGTTCTAATTTTAGCTCGTCACCCCTTTAAAAATGAAAGCTAACTAAGATAACTAATTGTCCGACTATTGTGCCATGCTCCCACGTTCTCCACAACGTCCATTTCTATTCAAATGTGTGCGAAATACCCGTGGAATATTCCATAGTTACGTTGCCAAGATCAAGTCAAGCTCAATACTCCTGCAAAACAATATGAAACACAAACAGCCAATCGTTAGTATGAGGATCCTTAAGGTGATCCATGATCCTGATCCTAAAGACCTTCTGAGGATCACTATCTGTCACAGAAGTAAGGATCACTTATTAGGATAACAAATAAGGATCACTAATTGTTAGAATATCTTCCCCTAACAATTGCCCCCAAAATATAAGGAGTAAAATGTAAAATTAACGAGTTATATTTTCTTGATCTTATCTGCAACAAACTCAACGGATTTATAGCCGTTAAAATCGAACTATCCGTTGCATTATGACATCACAGAAGTGACACCCCTGCAAAAATCATGATTATAAATAGGAGATATGGATATGATCGTATGCATTTAAATTCCAAAGCTACTCCCTTTATAACCGCATTCAGAAGATCAAACAGGTATTCTCCTCTTCATCTTCTTTCTTTGCTTGCTTGCTCTGTTTTTCTTCTCTTGTCAATTATTCTGTTCAAAATGTTGCTCCGGAACTCCCCTGCCAAGGATCACCAGAAAGAAAGCCCCTTCAAGAGTCAAGGGATCATTACAGATTCCGCTAAAGAACGCTGCATTTTCACCGATCCTCAAATTGACAGGGTCCGGTATTGTTTTCCCGCAAACACCGTGTTCAAACCCTATGATCCTACTGCCCTGAGCGATCACACTTCTGATTCATGGGTTGCCTTCCCTGTGACCCCGTTTGCCATAGGCTACACATATCCCTTTCTAGCTTTCACCCAATCCTTCTTTTCCCTGACCGGCATATCTTACATCCAAGCCATGCCGATGATCTGGAGGGTTTTGTATACCCTTGAAAGGATCATCGAGCAGGAGGGGATAGATTTAGGCATGGCTGAGTTTGGAGAACTGTATGAACTTACCACCTTCGGTTCCCATCGCTATCTATTCAAACTAAACCCTGGGGAGGAGCACCCAATCTTCAAGGCTACCAAGAACGATACCAACTGGAAGCGGCGCTTCTTTTTTGTGAGAAGAGATACCATCCCTGACGGGAAGGATTTACCCAAGAAGTGGGCTACCCATGGTAGGATGGAGGATCCTGAGGAGGATCACCATAGAACTTATCCTTCAGAATAAGGATCACTGATTCTTTTTTGCTTTCTTGTTGTGCAGCTATCTCCGTTTCACACCTCAGATTAACTCCTGCTGCTAAAGAGAGACTCTTAGCCTTCAAGAGACTTGACCCTGAAACAAGAACTTTCAAGACTACCACCCAAGATTCTCAGGAAGTATCCTCTGGTTCTGTCACAATGTCAAGTAAGTATCCTTGTCTTAAAGATTCAATTAAATAATGAAATTCAAGTAAAATTAAGATACTTATCTTGTTTTGGTTGTGTAGGTGCTGGAAAATCCACCAAGTCTGCTTCAAAATTCAGCATCACCGATCTCACCAATGTCAAATCCTCAAGGAAGAAGACTCCTGCTAGCCCAACTGCTTCAATCCCCAAGGCACCCCTCAGAGGAAAGGGAGGCAAGAAGAGAAAGGCCTCCGAAGCTGAGGATCTGCAAGGCCTCCCCTTGATCCGCCAACAGTTCCTGGACTACTTCAACGAGGTAAGGTTCACTGTCCCTGCTTGTATACCCCGCTTGTTTGAGGATCATTTGGTTCTGACATTATCCTTTGTCTTCCTTGCAGAAATTTGCTGAGATCGAAACTTATGTTGGCCACGTTGAGGATCAGGATAGCAAGATTGCTGATCTTCAACAGGTTGCCGTGCTGAAGGACCTCAAGATAGCTGATCTTCAGAAGGATCTCCAGAACACCAAGAATGAGGCTGCCAAGATGCTGATCAACTTTGACTATGAGAAGCACGAGATCACCCAGGATGCCAAGGTCTCCGCTGCCATAGCAATGTACAAAATCCAGCTGCAAATGGCCATGGAAGCTCAGGATCCGGCTTTTGATAAGAGCACCTGGGATGTGGAGGGCTGGAAGGCAAGGCTGGTTGAACTGGAGGACAATGAAAAGGCTGAGGAGATCCTGACACTTGAGGCTGGAGGCAGTGGCAAGGATCAGGGTGGTGAGGGAAGTGGAGCTGGTGGTGAGGATGCAACGAAGGTCTAAGCTGCAGGATTGGGCGATGAAGGAAACTTCTAGACATAGCCGGAGCCCAATTTTTTTTTTGTTTGATAGTAGCTTGTTTTGTTGAACAATTTAATGGTCTGTACTCTTGAACAATAGTTTTAGGTTTAAGGATCAAGGATCCTTCAGACAATTGGCAGGATTGCAAATGGTGGAGGGATCCTCTGTTTGGGGGATGAAACCATTGTGATCCTGCCGCCTTTATGTTCCTGCACAACTTCAAACCTATTATCACGGACACCCTTTACCTACCCCAGCGGACGGGCCACGTTTTGCTGGTAGATGCTTGGGGTAGGTAATTTTGACAACCTTTGAAGGGTTAGTCTTTTTGTTAATAAATAAAATCTTAACCTTTTGTCGCTTATCCTGTGTTGTTGTCCTTTAAGTTTCTTTAATTTTCAATTGTCTTGATGTACATTTAGTAAACAAACAATTTTGAATAAGTCATACTGAAAACATTTAGGATATGATCCTTGATCAAATATCCTGTAGTTGAAAAATCCCAAAAAGTAGTACATGCTTTAAGGATCATAGGTTCAGTTGTCAAAGTATAAGGGTTAAACAATGAATAAGATAAAAATAGTTAAGGATCATACCTGAGGATCCAAGTTAGGATCCTAACCATAATCAGGATAACTATAAGATAAACCTTAGAGAGAAATAAGGATCAAGGATCCTTAGTGGTTTAACTTCAAAGACCTGAAATAGAGCATAACTTGGGACTAAGCCAATATAAGATAAGAGTTAGCAACTAGGGATAAGCCCAAGGATAACTGGGGACAAGCCCAAGGATAACTGGGGACAAGCCCAAGGATCGTGTGTAAACTGGAGTATGGCCCTAACTGGCGACTATCCAAACTTAGTGACATGATAATGCCAAAACCTTAGCTAACGTGAAAACGTTAGAAACCTTAGGAACGGATGTATGGTACGTCTACCATTATACGTAGGATCCTAGGTATAGCCAGTACAATGGAATTATCAGCCCCTAAAGCGAGTACTGGTCCCAATGCCTTGAACTATACCAGGATCATCATGCGCTACAGGCGAAACTGGGGTCAAGCCCAAATAACTGGGGTTAAACCCAAGGATCTGGATTGCTTCTGTAGATAATCAACATTATGCTAAGGATACCTGAACTTTCAAAACTCAAAGTCTTGTGAGAGAAGGGTAAAGGATACACGACCCTTATCCTTGTATGAGAAAATAAGTAAATGAAATAGTTCAAGGTTAGGACATTACCAGAGTAAGGATCATTGATGCTTTAAGGATCCTTCAAGGATACCCCTAATGTAAGGATCATACGTGCCAGGAGGATCCTGCTCACATGAAATATTTCTTCAAATGGACAGCATTCCAAGCTCTTGGTAACAAATCACCTTCCATGGTCAGCAATCTATATGCCCCCTTTCCTGCTTCAGCTTCAATCAAATAAGGGCCTTCCCACTTTGGTGCTAACTTTCCATCAGCAGGATTGGTGGTATTCTGGAATGCTTTCCTCAATACCATATCTCCAACTTGAAACTTCCTGATCCTGACATTTTTGTTGTAAGCACCAGCCATTCTTTGTTGATAACTAGCCATCCTTATCCTAGCTAAATCCCTGATTTCCTCAATAGTATCCAGGTCTTGAGCCAGGTTCTCATCATTTTCCTCAGGATCACGGGTACTTGTTCTAGCAGTTGGAACTACCATTTCTGTTGGGATCACTGATTCTGCCCCAAATACCAAAGAGAATGGTGTTTGACCAGTAGCATTCTTAGGGGTTGTCCTATCAGCCCAAAGCACATAAGGTAATTCTTCTGCCCATTTTCCTTTCTTGGATCCAAGCTTCTTCTTCAAATTGTTGATGATGATCTTGTTAGATGATTCTGCTTGACCATTAGCTTGTGGGTGGACTGGTGTTGATGTTATCATCTTAATCCCCCAGCTGTCACAAAAGTTAGTGGTTCTGCCCCCAATAAATTGGGAACCATTATCACATATGATTTCAGAAGGAATACCAAATCTAGTTATAATATTTCTTTTAATGAAGGATATAACTTCCTTTTCTCTGACTTGGGCAAAAGCTTCAGCCTCTATCCACTTGGAGAAGTAGTCAGTCATAGCAAGCATGAACACTTTCCCACCAGGTGCTTTAGGGAGTTTACCAACTATATCCATCCCCCATCTCATAAATGGCCAAGAGGAGGATATAGGATGTAGAAATTCAGCCGGCTGATGAAGGATATTGCTGTGTCTCTGACAAGGATCACACTTCTTAACATACTCCACAGCATCTCTTTTCATAGTTGGCCAGTAGTATCCTGTCCTTAAGATCCTTGAGAACAATGCCCTGCCCCCAGTGTGTTTTCCACAATCTCCTTCATGGAAGTCTTTTAAAACTTCTTGGACTTCAGGATCCTCAATGCATCTTAAATATGGTCCTGCAAGAGATCGCTTATACAACATATTATTTAAGATTGTGAATTGAGATACCTTAATTTTGAAAGCCCTAGGGTTTTCTCCCATAGGAATCTCTCCGTGTTGTAAGTATCTCATGATTGGTGAGATCCATGATCCTGATCCTGAATAAGATTGAGTATCCTCACTAGGGATAACTGCAGAATCCTCCCCTATCTCCATGGCCACATGATCCTCGATAGCAGGAGCTAAGATATGGATAATGGGGATGCTTATATCCTCCGGGATCTTCAAGGATGATCCTAAGTTAGCCAATGCATCAGCTTCTGTATTTTCTTCCCTTGGTACCTGTGTCAAACTAAAGGAAACAAAAGAGAGTGCCAATTCTTTGACTACCTCTAAATACTTGGTTAGCTTTTCACCTTTAACGGTATAGGATCCATTAAAATGATTTGTAATTAATAATGAATCTACATGTACCTCAAGGTACCTGATCCCCATATGCTTAGCAATTTGTAAACCAGCAATCAAGGCTTCATACTCAGCCTCATTGTTAGTGGTTTGGAACTCACAAGCTAAGGAGTGGGGTATAATGTCCCCCTGTGGTGATTTTAGTAGTATACCAAACCCTGTGCCTTTGACATTTGAGGATCCATCAGTATAGAGTATCCAAGGATCCTTGGTCTCCTCTAGTTGCTGGACTTCTAACTCGGCTTCCTTTTGTAAATCACTACTGAAATCAGCCATAAAGTCGGCCAATGCTTGGGATTTGATGGCTGTCCTGGGCACATATCTTATATCATAGGCACTAAGCTTCACTGCCCACTTAGCCATCCTTCCAGACATCTCGGGTTTCCTGAGGACATTCTTAATTGGAAAATTAGTTTTAACAACGATAACATGAGTTTCAAAATAATGTCTCAACTTAGTAGATGCCATTATTAAAGCAAGGATAAGCTTTTCAAGTTGTGAATACCTGGATTCAGCATCAAGTAAACTCTTACTTACATAATAGACAGGATGTTGTGTACCTTCATGATCTTTAACAAGGACTGCACTTACTGCTTTTGAGGATACTGCGAGATATAAGGATAACACATCTCCTTTTTTTGGTTTCATCAAGGCTGGGGCTGAGGATAGGTAATCTTTGAGAGCTCTTAGGGCATTTTCATGCTTCTCAGTCCACTCAAATTTCTTGTTCTTCCTTATGATATCGTAGAATTCTTTGCACTTCTCTGAGGATTTGGATATAAATCTGTTCAAAGCTGCTATCCTGCCTGTTAGCCTTTGCACATCCTTGGCATTGGCAGGAGATTTGATGTTCACCAAGGCTTTGATTTGTTCTGGGCTAGCTTCAATGCCTCTCTTGGTCACCATATATCCTAAGAATTTACCTGCTTTAACACCAAAGTGACATTTTGAAGGATTAAGTTTCATGTTATATCTGTCAACGATATCAAATGCTTCCTCCAAATCTCTTAGGTGATCCTCAGCTTTTATGGATTTTACCACCATATCATCTATGTAAACCTCCATAGTTTGTCCAATCTGATCCTTGAACATTATATTCACCAGCCTTTGATATGTTGCACCTGCATTTCTTAATCCAAACGGCATAGCAATATAACAATATATACCGGTTGGAGTCATAAAAGCCATATCCTTTTGATCAGATGGTTCCATCTGAATTTGTTGAAATCCAGATGAAGCATCCATAAAAGTTAACAGTTCATGACCCGCCGTTGCATCCACCATGGAGTCAATGTGGGGTAATGGGAAAGGATCCTTGGGACATGCCTTATTTAAATCAGTAAAATCGACACATACCCTCCACTTTCCATTTTTCTTTTGAACAACAACCACATTGGCCAACCATCTTGGATACTTGACCTCTCTAATCATACCTGCCCGGAGCAATTTCTCTACCTCTTCCTGGATAATGGCATTTCTTTCTGGTGCAAACTTCCTCCTTTTTTGATGGACTGGTTTGAATGACCTGTCAATGCCAAGTTTATGAGTGATAATATCCTTAGATATACCTGTCATATCCTCATGCTTCCATGCAAAAGTAGTCCTTCTTCTTTTGAGGAAGGATACAAGATCTTCTTTCATTTTGCCAATGACCCCTGATCCGATATAGATTTTGGATTCAGGATCATCAGGATCCATGAGGATTTCTACCACATCCTGCTCTCTTGACTCCAAGACATCCCTTGGAGGATACTTTGATTGCTATTGCTCCCTGGACTTCGAGGCTGGTTTCATTGATGAAGTGTAGCAATCCTTAGCCTCCTGCTGATCACTATCAATCTTGACTATTCCCCAAGGACTAGGGAGCTTCACACATTGATGGTAGGTAGATGGGACTGCCTTCATATCGTGTATCCAGGACCTGCCAAGGATAACATTACAACAAGATAAACAGTCAATAACACAAAGTTTTTGATAATTGTGTAATCCTTCAACATAAATTGGGAGTTTAATGTCCCCCAGGGTGTTCTTGGTTTCGCCACTAAATCCCACGAGCACGGAGGATCTTGGTATGATATCTAATTCAGGGATACCCATTTTCTTTAGAACATCCAGTTGGATAATGATCACTGAGCTTCTTCCGTCAATAAGGATCCTGCGGACAAAATGGTTAGGAATAAAAAGAGTAATAACTAAACCATCGTGATGAGGATCCTGGATGTCAACACGATCATCCTCATCAAAGGTTATGACTTTTCCTTCAGAGACACTTGATGTTCGAACGGGTCTTTCTCCATTATCCATTTTAGCTTCTTTTGCATGCCTTTTAGCTGCTGAGAAGGATGTACCACAGATGTCTGATCCTCCAGAAATAAAGTTTATCACTTGTGCATCTGCCGGAGGGGCTGGAGCTTTCTCAGGGATCCTTTCAGGATCCTGAGTCCTTGACTTCTTTCTACCCAGCAATTCTTTTAAATGCCCCTTGCTCAATAAGTATCCAATTTCCTTTCTCAATGCAATGTATTCCTCTGTTAAATGCCCAAAATCCTCATGGTATGCACACCACTTTGATTTGTCTTTGGTTGCAGCCGGTCTGTCATTTTTTCTAGGCCATCTGGCTTTATCTCCTAGATTCTGCATCGCAAGGATTAGTTCATTGTTATCAACGGAAAAACAATATTCAGAGATTGGAGGATAATCCTCATCATCATCTTCTTGATCAACAGCATGCACGTTCTGATTATCGGATCTGTTATAGGATTTGAATTTGTTGTTCTTGAACGAGGATCCTTGCTTTTCTTGTTTTGAGGATCCTGCTAATCTCTCCTGGATCCTTTTGTCATCCTCTAGCCTGATGAACCTGAGTGCCCGGGTTCTTACCTCATCTAGGTTCCTGCATGGTGTCATAACAAGATCATCATAGAATAATGAATCCTAAGCAATCCCATTTTGAAGGCCTCAACAGCCGTGGCTATATCCAAGTTGGGAATGTCTAAGGATTCTTTACTAAACTTGGTTATGTAATCCCTTAATGATTCATTATGACCCTGGGTTATCCTATATAGATCACTAGTTAACCGCTCAAATTTTCTACTACAAGAAAACTGATTATTGAATAAGTTAACTAGATTAGCAAATGAGGTAATACAGTAAGGGGGAAGACTTAGCAGCCATTTGAGAGCTGATCCAGTAAGAGTGGATCCAAATCCCTTGCATAGGCATGCTTCCTTTAGCCTTTCTGAAATTGGGTTGATCTCCATCCTCTCCCTGTATTGTGCTAGGTGCTCCTCAGGATCCGTCGAACCATCATATAGCCTCATGGTTGGCACATGGAACCTTTTGGGTATCTCAGCATCACAGATTGGTGGTGCAAAACGAGATATCCTATGGCTTCCATCTGCAATTTCCGGGATAGGTTTGACCACTCCTGGAACACTTGATATCATATCCTTCAATTTTTGCAACTCTCTGGCCATAGCATGGTTGATACCTGTATCCTGCATGAATCCATGGTTAGTTGTAAGAGAATTATTAAAAGTGTTACCTCCCATCGGGTTTAAAGTAGGAGCAGTGGATGTAAATCCATATTGCTGGGACTCTTGAATTATGGAGGGACCAGTGGAAGCAATGGTTTGCATCGGGATAAAATCTCCCTGATGGACATCTGAACTTCCTGTTTGCAAACTCCTTAAGGATCCTGACATCTGGAAGGGTCCCTGAAACTGGAATGATCCTGGAACAAAGGAGGATCCTTGAACCTGGGATGATCCTGGAACAAAGGAGGATCCTTGAACCTGGGATGATCCTGGAACAAAGGAGGATCCTTGAACCTGGGATGATCCTGGAACAAAGGAGGATCCTTGAACCTGGGATGATCCTGGAACAAAGGAGGATCCTTGAACCTGGGATGATCCTGGAACAAAGGAGGATCCTTGAACCTGGGATGATCCTGGAACAAAGGAGGATCCTTGAACCTGGGATGATCCTGGAACAAAGGAAAATCCTTGAATCTGCTGCGCTCCAGAGTAGGCTCCTGAATTCATGAAGGATCCCATATGCTGAGGATAGGATCCTGCTGGCTGGAAATATGAACCTGATGCCTGAGTTACTATTGCTGAACCGTAGTGCACTCCTTTTGGTCCACCCACATATTGAACATCTGGAACCTCTGATGGCTGAGAAGTAATCACCGGAGTGTCAAAATTCAAAGATCTGGGCATCAGTGGGGAATGATCCTCTGCCGCTTTCTTTTGTTTCTTGAGATCTCCGATTTCTTTGAGGATCCTATCATTGGTCTTATCCTGTTGCTGTATTTGTTCCTTCATCTGCAAAATCAAAGTAAACATGTCACTAGTAGTGGGTGTGTAAGGAGCAGAAGAAGTTAGAGGTTTAGAGAAAATGGGAGTTGGTTTCTTCTCAGCATTTTTTTGAGATCCAGCAGGTGGTGGAGGCAAGGGTGGAATGCCCTGAGACGAATTGACCGCAGACATTGCAGTAGAGGTATTCTTCGATGATGAAGCCATATATTTGTATGCAATGAACCGGAATGATCACCAACAGAAAACTTTCTTAGAAATGAAGCACCAATTGCCCCACGGTGGGCGCCAAACTGTTTTGGTTAAAAATCTAATGAGGATAATGCAACCAAACTCTTAGTTACGGGGAATGATGCTTGAAATGAAGAACAATAATAAGGATCACTTCGATGTAAATTGCACAAACAACACAAGGATTTATACGAGGAAAAAGCCCTTGATCAATGAATGATCTCCGGCATAAAAAACCTCGGGTGATGGAAACTACTGATCACCAAGCTCAAATAAATCAATAATAGTTTACAACTTCGGATAGTGACAAGCTAAGTACAAGGATCACTATGGTTAATCGTGTAAAAGTGCGAGATGTGTTAAGTGTTTGCTGAGAGCTTTGAGACTGCAATTGTATAAGAGTGTGTGTGTAACCGAAAATGGCTAAGTGTTCTAATTTTAGCTCGTCACCCCTTTAAAAATGAAAGCTAACTAAGATAACTAATTGTCCGACTTTTGTGTCATGCTCCCACGTTCTCCACAACGTCCATTTCTATTCAAATTTGTGCGAAATACCCGTGGAATATTCCATAGTTACGTTACCAAGACCAAGTCAAGCTCAATACTCCTACAAAACAATATGAAACACAAACAGCCAATCGTTAGTATGAGGATCCTTAGGGTAATCCATGATCCTGATCCTGAAGACCTTCTGAGGATCACTATCTATCACAGAAGTAAGGATCACTTATTAGGATAACAAATAAGGATCACTAATTGTTAGAAAATCCTCCCCTAACATCACCCCTTTAAAAATAAAAGCTAACTAAGCTAACAAACTATCCGACTTTCGTGCCATGCTCCCACGTTCTCCACAACGTCCATTTTCATTCAAACGTGTGCGAAATACCCGTGGAATATTCCATAGTAACGTTGCCAAGACCAAGTCAAGCCCATTACTCCTGCAAAACAATACGAAACATAAACAAACAATCGTTAGTATGAGGATCCTTAGGTTGAATGAATTAAACACGTGCAGGTTAATGGCTGTAAGTTACTAACGGTCATCAGGACTTCTTCTCCTCAAGACTCGGGCGTATTTGTTATAAGGAAGCCGTTGAACCCGAAAGACTTGGTCCTCAACGTTAGAGTGGTAATATTCGCTGGATCCCGGAAGTTTAGGATAGTTTGTTACATTATCTTTACTATAAATAGATGGGGGCGGATCAGTTTAAGGCACACAATTTTTACACTTACACTCTCGAACACTTTTACTCTCTAGCTCACCGCAAACACCACACTCAAACACTTGTATTCAAATTACATTGTAACACATAGTCGATCCGCACCACATCCTGCACTGTATCCTGATATTTGAAGTAATAAGAAGAACAAGGCAGCTGCGATTGTCAGCTCCCGAGGTTTTATGTCGACGATCTAGATTGATCAAGGGCTTTCCTCGTACATCACGTGTCAACCTTTACTTTTTTGCTCATTGTTTGATCATTGATACAGCTCTATATCCCGGGCTGTATCCTGAAACTGTTTTCATATCTAATTTGGCCAATACATTTTTCACATATAATTTTAGCACACTACCTCACATAACTAATTTGATCACTAAATTGCTTAGGTAATTTTTGACCAAAACAATTTGGCGCCCACCGTGGGGCAAGTGTTGTAAAATCATTAATCGGTTTTCTATTTTCAAAATTTTTTGCCACATTGTTTACAATGGCCTCCAGATCAAACATGAGCTCTTCCACTATGTCTGCTACGACCTCTGCTACTACTAGTTCGGTGCTTCCACCACCTCCTCCAAGGATGCCGTTTTCTTCACAATCTCAAGATGTTATCCCTACTCGGAGTGTCCAGGGATCTGCTCCCGTTTTAGCCTCTAACGATGAAATTTTGACATTATTTGGAAGTGTGCAGGAACAAATGAGGCAGCAACAGGAGACTAATCAAATGATGTTAAGAGAAATACAACTCTTAAAAGCTAGCTTGAGCAGACCTGTTGAGGAAACTGTCACTCCTATACAGCCCAGGGCTTTGGACTTCAGTTCCGCAGTTTACACTGACGATAATAGGGGGAATATCGTCTCAAGCCATTCTCAGAATCATACCCCTGAGATACCCTCTTCGGTCAGGATATCGACTGTGAGAAGTTTGGGATATGCTTCAGGATATGGCCAAAATCCTCAGAATGGTAATGTGTCAAATAATAATACTCTTGCTACTAACAACAATGGCTCTTTGCAGGATGCAGGTATGACGTCAACATTTACCAGGGAGCTCCAGAAATTGAAGGACATGATATCCAATGTACCTGGAGTGGTCCAGCCAATTCCAGAAGTATCCCAAGACAGACACAGGATATCCCGCTTTGCATATCCTATCTGTGATGCTGAAATCCCAAAAAGATTTCAAACTCCCAACATGAAGCTGTATGATGGGACTACGGATCCTGAAGAGCATATTGCCCAGTATAGGGAAAGAATGGAGATTAACCCTATCCCTCCGGAGCTCAAGGAAGCATGCTTATGCAAGGGATTTGGTTCTACTCTGACAGGATCAGCCTTAAAATGGCTGTTAAACGTTCCTCCTCACTCAATTACTTCGTTTGCTCATTTGGTTAATTTATTTAACAGTCAATTTTCTTGTAGTCGGAATTTTGAGAAACTAACCAGTGATCTTTACAGGATAACTCAAGGGCCTCAGGAATCCTTGAGGGATTATGTGAACAAATTCAGTCGAGAATCCTTGGATATCCCACATCTTGATGTTGCAACAGCTGTGCAAGCTTTTAAGATGGGATTACAAAAGGATTCTCAGTTTTATCAGGATCTTGTAATGAATCCCTACAGGAATCTCGACGAAGCTCGTAACAGGGCTTTGAGATATATCCGTATGGAAGATGACAAGAAGATGCAGGAGAGGATGAATTCTACCTCAACCTATGAATCAACTAACAGGAAATCAGAAACCTCATATAAGCCATATCGCTCCAAGCCATATGGCAGAAATGATAACAAGAAAGTGAATGTTGTTGAAGACGAGGATCCTGAAGAATATCTTGACTTATCTGAATACTGCTTTTCTGTTAATATACCTGAGTTAATGTATGCTATGCAGGGTTTAGGGGACAAAGCTAGGTGGCCTCGAAAGAACCAGCAGAAAGCTGATTGGAAGGATAAATCCAAATGGTGTGCCTTCCACGAAGACTTCGGACATATGACCGAGGATTGCATTGCTCTAAGGAAAGAGATAAGTTACCTGTTAAGCAAGGGGTATCTGAAGGACTTGCTGGGAAAAAAGAAGAATAAAGGGCAGGATCCCGAGAAGGATCCTGAACAAGCAGCATCACCCCCAGCAGATGCCAAGATAATTAACTTTATTTCAGGAGGATCCGATATTTGTGGAAATTCGTATTCGGCGGCCAAGAGACATGCAAAGGAAGCTAAGAGTGA